>NC_052336.1:18407675-19032878 GCF_016432855.1 Salvelinus namaycush | reverse complement strand
TGCTATATAGCTGAAGGTTGTCCTTTTTCCCAGGAGTGAGTCCTATACATAATGGCCAAGTCTGCAGGACGTGGGGTAACTACCACTTAAGACCTTTTACGGAGACATCTTTCAGCTCCCCTCCACCTGCAACCATGTTGTGACCTCACTGTGTAAGAGCAGCTATGAGGATTTCAACATCCAGATGAGGCGGCAGGTGGTGAACAACCAGCCCCACCATTAGCAAGATCACCATGAAGCTGGATGGTGTAGTGGTGGAGCTATCCAAGGGTTCAGTTGTTGTTAATGGGAATAAGTAAGTTCCTCAAGAATTTCTCATGTGCTGTAATTTTTAATCAGTGCTCAAGTGAGTTGATGTCATATTGTTGTCCCAGTCGCTTTGACTTAACAGATTAGACTCAACTTATACTGTGTAATTTTGCTCAAGCACCATATTTAGAGATGAGAATGTGTTTTTAAAGTACCATTGAAAATGTCTCAAAATGAAGTCAATTGAGCCAATGTAAAATGGTTGGTCTGACTAAGTTTTTTTTTCTAAGTTAAATCTAAATTTACATTTAAGTCATTTAGCAGACGCTCTTATCCAGAGCGACTTACCAAATGAAGTTCATACATATTCACCCTGGTCCCCCGTGGCAATTGAACCCCTGTCCCCCCGTGGGAATTGAAACCCAACCCTGGCATTGCAAGCGCATGCTCTACAACTGAGCCACAGGGACACGTTCCAAATCTACTGCTTTGTCTTCCTCTTCCTCCAGTGCCACCTTACCATTCAGCCAGTCTGGTATTCTCATTGAAGAACTCCCTCCTACATCAAGATCAAAGCAAAACTGGGATTGGTAGCCATATGGAACCAGGATGATTCCTTCTTGGTAGTACAACAATTATGCATTTAGAATATTTCTAGGTGGAGTTAGGTTTTTGCAGTGTGGTCAATGTCTACATTTGAAGGCCTGTGCTGTGGTGGGCACTGTGTTAACAACAGTTAAGGTAGTTCTAATCTATAGTTATTTTATTTAAGGAATAGGTTGTCACTCCTGTTAAATCTTGTTTTTGTTACAGTCATTTCCCGTTTTTGTCGAGTGTTATGCGGTTATGGAGGTAAAATGTCACCCTAAAATGTCTAATGGTCTTCTATTTCAGGTGGAGATGGACATCAAATTCAGAAATAAGACCTGTGTTCTATGTGGAGATTTTAATGGAATTCAGCAATTTGATGAGTTCTATAGCCATGGTACATTTTCACTGAACACTATCAACACATCAACCATTGCCTATTATTTGGAATACAGTTGACATTTAACAATATAATTGGATATATTTTATGCCAAAGGTATGAAATTGTCCCCTGTCGACTTCGGAAACTTCTGGAAATTGGATGGTCCCACTGAAAGCTGTACTGAAAACACACTGCCTTCAAATCAGAATTGCCCCAATCTGGTAGGTTAAACTTTATCGCTTATGATAAGAATAGGGCTATTGCTAGGCTGCTGTGTACTTAACAACATGTACAGTTGGGGTCTGAATGACTGACTCCCTTGATAAAGATTAGCAAAAATGACTGTGTACTGCTACAGTATATTGTGTGCTCCATTTCTTTGAAAATTATATTATTTTAAACTAATACAATTGCTCTGAGAAAGAGACTTTGTTTTAAAGTAATATTTTGTTTCTCTCAGTTCTGGGGTCAAAATTATTGACACCCCTGTTTTCAATACCTTTCAATACCACACCTTGCAAATAATGGCACTGAGCCTTTTTCTAAAATGTTTTATGAGTGTGGAAACACATTCTGAGGGATTTTAGACCATTCCTCCTACTGTGCTGATGGACTGCCCTCTTCAATTCAAACCACAGTTTTCAATGGGTGTCAAGTTCGGAGACTGAGTTGATTTTGTGGACAAATATATATTTATTTGGGATTTGATGTGTGCATGGGGTTACTGTATTGCTCGGAAGATCCACTGAAGGCCAAGTGGCAGTGGCAACAAGGTTTTGGCAAAATGTCAGGTACTGGGTAAAGATCATGATAGATCTTTACAAGAGCCCCAGGACCAGTGGAAGCAAAATAGCCCCTTTTTGCAATGGCCATCTCAGTCTCTCTTTGAAACCCATTGAAAATCTGTGGTTTGAATTAAAGAGGGCAGTCCATAAGAACAGCCAAAGGACATCAAAGATCCTAAACAGTGAAGGCTGCTGAGGGAAAGACGGCTCGTAATAATGGCTGGAACGGAGTAAATGGAATACCATTCCACAAATTCCGCTCCAGCATTACCACGAGCCCGTACTCCTCAATTAAGTTGCACCAATCTCCTGTGGTCCTAATTGTTCTCAAATCATAAAACATTTTAGAAAAAGGCTTATTGCAGTTATCCTCACAAGGTGAAGTACTGAAAGATAGTGAAAACAGGGATGTCAATCTTTTGACCCTACCTTTCTGAGATTTTTTTTGTATTACTTTTATAACAAAATCTCTTTCTAGAAGCAATCGAATTAATATAAAATAATATATTTGACCAAATTTGTTTTGCATTTATTTTACACAGTAATTTCTGCTCGTCTTTATCAAGGGTGTCATAATTTCAGACTCCACTGTATATGTCCTAATTATAACATCTCTCTGTTTTTGTTTTATAGAAACCAGTTTGTGAGCAGTTGCTCTCCGGTCCTGCCTTCAGCAGCTGTAAGGACTTGTTGGCCATTGACTCATTTGTTGAGTCCTGTGTATCTGACCGTGCACTGTGATAACAGCACCAAGTCCTTCTGCTATGCAACACTATCTCAGAGTACTCCCGCCAGTGTGTTCATGCAGGCGGGAAGCCAAGCAATGGAGGACTGAACAGTTCTGCTGTAAGCATGCCCTTACTCCCCGTATCAACATTCAAATTGCACATTGGTTAGTTGCAACAGTGTACTCATATTTTGGCAACCTTATCTTTGCAGATAAGACCTGCCCCTTCAACATGGAGTACCAGGAGTGTGGAAACCCCTGTGTTGACACCTGCTCAACCCCGAGAGAGGCCAGCTGTGTGAGGAACACTGCTCAGATGGCTGCTTTTGTCCTCCAGGTGGGCAGACATATTTAAAACGTTCTCTGCACATCCTCTTCTTCAAAGAGATGTAATAAAAATCCTTGGAATGGAGCAGACTGTATACTGATAGAATGCAAAGCAATTGATTCCATATTGTGGACTGAACTCTGTTGCGTTACAAAGGCAATTACAAGTTTGGTTTTTGTAATGGCCAGGTATATTATCTGATTCATGTGGGATTTAGTTCCTGACACAAGAACAAGCCAGTTGATCATAATAAAACACATGTATGCTCTCACCCAAAGGAACCGTTTTTGATGACGTCAACAAGAATGGTTGTATCGCCTTGAGTCAATGCTACTGCCGCCACAATGGAAAAACCTACGTACCGGAGAGTCTTATTCAAGCACTTGTAAAGATTGGTAAGAAACCAGGCTAAGAATTTTGACTTGATCAAAAAGTTATTCCAGGGGTGACAATTTGTAAGTTCCATTGAATAATTTATATTTTGCCCTTAGCTCCTGTGCTGGTGGTCAGTGGAAGTGTGGGACAAGGACTGTCCTGGCACCTGTGCTGTGGAGGGAGGATCCCACATCAACACCTATGATGGAAAAGCCTACACTTCCATGGGACTGCTCTTATGTTTTGACCAAGGTCAAATACAGTTTCCTCACCAAAGCTCTGTGTGCATCAATCTCATTCACATAAAATACATTTTGAAACGTGCTACCTTCTTTGTAGTTATTATGTCTGTATTACAGCTTTGCCTCCATCTTGTTTACTTTTCTTCTGGTATATCCAGTTTTTAGATGAAAATTGTAATATAGAAAAGGGCTTTCAACCATGTTCCCGGAGTGCTACCGACCCTGTAGGTTTTCACTCCAACCCTAATTTAGCGCACCTCATTCTAATAATAAGCTGGTTGATGAGCTGAATTAGGTTAGTTACAACTGCGGAATGAGCTAAAACCTACAGGAGAGTAGCTCTCCAGGAACAAGTTGGGGAGCCCTCATATAGAACAGTACTATTCATCTTGCATTGATACATTTATCTATGGAGAAATGTGGGTTGTTCATGTTTACTCTGTCTCTTGTTTTACACTGAGATATTCCTTTTTCAAAAAAATTCAGAAGGATATTTCCTTTTATTAAGGGAAATATTTGTAACAACTGATTTATGTTTTTTCAGGACTGTGATGGGATGCAATTCACTGTACTGGGTGATCTGGTGCAGTGTGGGCTTTCTGACAGTGAGACTTGTCTAAAGGCTGTTACCCTGTCCCTCTCAGAAGGAGCCACTGTAAGTATTCTTTGACTGACATGCTATCAGCTTTGACTGCAGTAAATGTTTTTTCCCTAGTGTTGTTAGGTTTTAGACTTTAATGTATTATTTGAATATCATGAGTAAGCATATAGTTACACAATGCAACTCTACGCAGGTGATCAACATACAAACCCAATGGAAAAGCTTTGTAAATGGAATCTATTCTCAGCTGCCTTTTTCTGCTGGTAAGTTACAGTTGTTGTACAATTAACATACAGTACAATCAATGTGGTCATGACTAGGCATACATGAAACGTGTGTCCTACAGTTAAAGCACATCATTGTATGGGGAATACATTATGATACATGGGAATGTTGTGATGGTGATGCAGCTTTATCATTCAACACTGACACATATATTTTACTTAACATCATAATGCTGAATCTTACTCCTTCCTCTTCCCACTTTGTTCCTTATAGCTGGAGTAACTATTTCAGAGCCTCCTCATTTTTCATCATTGTCCAGACCACCTTTGGCCTCCAGTTGGAAATCCAACTCTCACCAATATGCAGGTCTATATTGCTGCAAGCACCGTTTGGCAGCAGAGAACTTGTGGTATGTCTCATCATCCGTTGACCAACCACCACAGTCCACTGAGGTGTTCATGTTCTGGGAATGATTTATTTTCCCTGTAATAAATACATGTTCACCCTACAGGTCTTGTGGAAACTTCAACAACAACCAAGGAGATGATTTCAAGGTCCTGAGTGGAGTGACTGAGGGCACAGCCATTGGTTTTGCAACACCTGGAAAACACGAGCCAGCTGCCCAGACATCAAGAGTAGCTTTGAAAGCCCCTGCAGTTTAAGTCTTGACAATGGTATCTGCATGGTTTATCACCTTTCCATGTCTGTTTTAATTGTATGGAGAATGGTGCAAGTGTTTCTTAAAGTTGGCCTAACTGTGGTTTATTTTTCACTATTTCAGAGAAGTATGCCCAGCACTGGTGCTCTCAGCTGGCTGATCCTAAAGGGTTGTTTGCTCCATGCACACAGCGATAAGCCCAGACTGTACAAAGAAGTGAGACCATTTCACCATACTATTCAGACAATTTCCTAAGCATAACTAATACACAAATGTATGTAACATGATGCCAGCTGTTATGGGGAAATTGAGAATTATGTTGCGTGCTGTTAATGTTGTTTATCTGCACAGAATATGCACACACAATTAATTAAAACTATTGTACAGTGTAATATGGATGCTGTTCTGACTGTGGTTTTCTATTCAGAACTGCATGTATGACAGCTGTAACTGTGAGAAGAGTGAGGACTGCATGTGTGCTGCCGTCTCCTCTTATGTCCACGCTTGTGCTGCCGAGGGAATCCAGCTCAGCGGCTGGAGAGACACTATCTGCAGTGAGTGACAGTCACACCATAATACCTAAGAAGATTTGTCAATTGTGGGAGAATTAGATACAAATATGATAAATATTTACATCTACAGTAATTGTTGCCATCCCCAGACAAATACTCCACCTCGTGCCCTAGCACCATGGTCTACAGCTACAGCATAAAAGCAGTGATCGCTCCTGCCGCTGCTACAGCGACTCTGACTTTACCTGTTCAATCACCTTCGAGTCTGTGGATGGGTGTGTCTGTTCTGAGGGAACCTACCTGGATGATGAGGGCAAGTGTGTTGCACCAGCCAGCTGCCCTTGTTATTACAAGGGCTCAGTGGTGTCCCCTGAGAGGTCATCAGCAAGGATGGAACCAGTGGTATGGACCAAGTTATTTACCTATCTATACTCAAGCTGTATATCATTAATTCACTACACATTTTATTTCAAAGGCATATTTTTGGGACTCTATGAACCAAGATCCTTAGGCCTTGCTTTCCTGTAGTGAGCATAGGGACATTCAAGTACCATTAACACCATTTTATTTCAGCACCTGCAAGGAGGGAAAACTCCGTTGCATTGGAGATTCACCCGATCAGCATGTAAGTTCATGTATATAAATTGTCAAAACAACTCACATTTTGAGCTATTGTACTGTGCCAGGCAACACTGAATTTGAAATAAGGATATTCTTTTAATGGCACTCTGCCAAA
The DNA here is from genome assembly GCF_016432855.1 of Salvelinus namaycush. Taxonomy (NCBI): domain Eukaryota; kingdom Metazoa; phylum Chordata; class Actinopteri; order Salmoniformes; family Salmonidae; genus Salvelinus; species Salvelinus namaycush. The sequence goes on along the minus strand of NC_052336.1, from coordinate 19,026,470 downwards.
TCCTATATACATTCATGGTGTGTGGTAATAGTATGCTATTGGCAACAGAACCAGGCTATGTGCATGTTGAAATATTATCTCTCCATCCTAGTACACACTTTACAGAGCATATGGATTTTGTGAAAGACACAACAGAGTCATGACACATGAATTCCCTTTATTTCCACAGCATGTGTTGCACAATGGTTTTCTTCAACTGCTCCAGTGCAAGCCCAGGAGTGAGAGGGTTAGAGTGTCAGAAGAGCTGCAACATTCTGGATATGGCCTGTGTAAGTCCCCTATTCACCTCGTCTCCAGGCCATTCCGCACAGCGGATATAAGCCTTCGTAAAAACATTAAGAAACCTTCCTAATATTGATATTAATACACAATCCGTCTCAATTGTCTCAAGGCTTGAAAATCCTTTTTTAACCTGTCTCCCCCTCTTCATCTAAACTGATTGACAAGTGACATCAGTAAGCGATCAATGCTTTCACCTGGATTCCCCTGGTCAGTCTATGTCATGGAAAGAGCAGGTGTTCCTTAATGTTTTCTACACTCAGTGTATAGTAATATAATGCCCATAGGATTGTGAATAAAAATTTTGTGTAAAATATAAACTTTCATTTTTAAAAAATATATTGGTACTGTTAACATACAGTTAACGTCATCTCCAAGCTATTGCGCACAGAAAATATAAGCTTGGTACATCAACGATTAATATTTGTCCTTAGTGGGAGTGACCATATAATTCCATGGGAGTTTCTTTATTGAGTAAAGTATTTGTCATCATTTAATTTGAGCGAATCACACGACTGTGAGGCGTGGCTCTGTGCTTGTGGTGTGCTAGCGTATGGGGAAGGGTTAGGGGAAGGTGTTGTGGGAGATGATTGGTTGGTAGATTATGCTGAATAAGCCAATGCCTATGCCCTGGGAGTTTCTCCTGGTCTTTCTGTATTGGCTAATGGCTAATGAAGGCCAAGTTTGACCTTTGGTCCACCAGACTCTTCACGCATTTGGGCGGAAGTTAACACAATTTTTACACAGCAGATTTTCAAATCAATCATTTTCACTTTACAGATCAGCACAGAGTGCATATCAGGCTGTATGTCCCTCTGGACTGGTATCCGATGGAAAAGGAGGCTGCATCAGCCAGACCTTTGTCCTTGTTCTCACAATGGAGCTACTTACCAACCAGGAGACAGCATCAAGGTCGACTGCAATACCTGGTAAGGTTATCTTGCCTCAATTGGGGTTTTAAACCAATTAAGACTTCAGTCTGATATTCTGTTTTTGCAACTTTCAGCACTTGTAAAGACAGAAAATGGCAGTGCACAACTAACCTGTGCCATGGAACCTGTGCCATTTATGGAGATGGACACTACATTACTTTTGATGGAAACGATTCACTTTCGAAGGAGACTGTGAATACACTCTTACAAAGGTATGCTTGCAGGGTTTCTTGATAGTCTAAGTGATCAACACCAATATTACATGCTGAACAATAAGGGTTTGTGTTAATTGTTTTAAGGTATATACTGTAGGTGTTTCTGGGGAGTCTGAAAAGCAATATTTGAAACTGTTTGGACATTATCTGCTGTTGCTTTGTGGATGTTGCTGTAGCATTTCCAACAAGCTGAACCTTTTCACTATTTAAATGATTGACTTACAACATGTTTGGTTGGAGATCATGTGCCATCCACCAAAATACTATGTTGGCTGTTGTTAAATGTATTACTGAAATTGTCTACCTTAAACAGGACTACTGTGAGAACAACAATGCCAACGGCAGCTTCAGAGTCATCACTGAGAACATCCCTTGTGGAACAACAGGCACCACCTGCTCAAGGCCATTAAGCTCTTCCTGGGGGTAACTAGATTCCTGCTTTCTGCCTGGCACATACCATTACTGAAGCCAAGACTACTAATATTCGGTCATACATACATACATACATACTATAAAGCACACTATATACACATAAATCAAAGCTTCATGAGGCCTGGAAAAAAATTAACATTATGGCATACATTATAACATAATGAGTAATTACATAAATTAATATTTTAACTGTATACTCAAACTATTTAAAAAAAAATCTCTTTCAGAACAATGAATTAATTCTGACAGAAGGGAACTACCAAGTCGTTGAGAGAAATACAGGGGAGGCGGTTCCTTACCAGATTCGCACAATGGTATCTACCTTGTGATTGAAGCCAATAATGGTTTGATTCTCATGTGGGACAGGAAAACAAGCATGTTCATCAAACTTAATCCACAGTTGTCACGACCGGTGCGAGAAACAGTCACTAATAATCGTCAGAACCCAGAAGATGAGGCAGACACAGCAGTACTAGAGATGGTGGTTTAATTAAAGAACAAAATCTTCAGGCAAAGAAACTAAATCCACAATGTCAAAAATAAAGCCAAGAGGCACAAAGTGGAAATCCTCCAAAATACAAGAAAACTCCACAAAGTGGTAAAAAACAGCAGGGAAAAACAAACCTCAAAAGACTACTCAAATAATACACAAGAACTAAACCAGAGAACCTCTGGAAAATCCAACAAGAGAAATATCTATATAAAACAAGGCTTGGGCTGGGGCTGGGTGCTAACTTACAAACACTGAGCAAGGAACTGAGGAACACACAGGGTTTAAATACTAACAAGGGAATGACCTACAGGTGCAACAATAATTAGAGCAAGAAAAACAAAAGGTACAAAAAAGGTGCAATGGGGACATCTAGTGACCAAAACCCGAACAGTCATGGCCAAAACCTGACAGAATCCCCCTCCTAGGAACGGCTCCTGACGTTCCTACCAGCCTTCTCAGGGTGGAGGGTCCTGAACTGACGAATGAGGTCAGGGTCCAGTATGTCCTTGGCAGGAACCCAGGAGCGTCCTCGGGACCGTAGCCTTCCCAGTCCACCAGATACTGCCAGGACCGCTGCACCCGCGGGAATCCAGTATCCGGTGGACGGTATAAGCCGACTGGCCACCGATGACACGGGGCGGAGGGGGAGGTCTGCCTGCCGGGATAAGGGGAGAAAAAACAACAGGTTTTAATAAAGAAATGTGAAATGTTGGATTGATCTTAAGGGATCTGGGTAAGTGCAGGCGAAAAGTAACAGGATTGACTCTCCTGGCAATCTTAAAGGACCGATGAACCTCTGGGACAGCTTGCGAGACTCCACCCGTAGTGTTAAGTTCTTAGTTGAGAGCCATACTCTCTGGCCGGGGTACAGGGTAGGACGGGACGGCGACGTCTGTTGCTTGTCGTTGGTACTGCTGAGAGGAACGCAGAAGATTAAGACGTGCCTTCTTCCACGTAAGCCGACAGCGTCTGATGAACCTCGAGGCTGAAGGCACTCTGACTTCTGCCTCCTGGTCCGGGAACAATAGAGGCGCATAGCCAAACTGACACTCATGCGGGGATATACCAGTGGAGGAGGAGCACAAGGTGTTGTGCGCGTACTCGGCCCAAACAATGAAGGATGACCATGTGGACGGGTTGTTGGAAACCATGCATCTGAGGGTGGTTTCCAGCTCCTGATTCATCCTCTCAGTTTGGCCATTGGACTCCGGATGGTACCCTGAGATAAACTGGCCGTGGCCCCTATGAGTTGGCAGAAGGCCTTCCAAAACCTTGAGGCGAACTGGGGACCTCTGTCGGAAACCATATCTTGCGGAATCCCAAAGACTCGGAACACATGGTTAATCACCAACTCAGCTGTTTCCTTGGCAGAAGGTAATTTGGTCAAGGGAACAAACCTGGCCGCCTTAGAAAACCTGTCGATGATGACTAGGATCGTAGTATTACCATGGGACGGAGGAAGGCCAGTAATAAAGTCCACGAGATATGGGACCAGGGTCGTGGGGAATAGATAGAGGGTGAAGGAGTCCTTGAGGGCGGAGGTGAGAAGATTTGCCCTGGCAGCACACGGAACAGGCCTTGATGAAAGTGGCAACGTCTTCTTTTATGGTGGGCCACCAGAACTTACGCTGGATGAACTCCAAGGTGCGACCTACGCCCGGGTGACAGGTGAGGCGAGAGGAGTGCCCCCACAGAAGGACTTGGGACCTTGCTGCCTTGGGAACAAACACACCGATTAGCAGGACCTCCTCCAGGGCCCGGTTCGATGGCTTGAGCTTGTTTCACGGTATCCTCCACTTGCCACGAGATCGGAGCCACGATCTTAGCGGCCGGAAGGACAGTCATGTCAGTATCTTCTCGAATGGCAGGAGAGTAGATTCGTGACAAGGCGTCGGTTTGAGATTCTTCGACCCGGGTCTATAGGTGAGGATAAACTGAAATCGGCTGAAGAAAAGAGACCATCGAGCTTGTCTGGAGTTCAACCGCTTCGCCTGCTGGATATTACTCCAGATTTTTGTGGTCCGTAAGCACTTGAAACGGTTGAGAAGCCCCCTCGAGCCAGTGTCTCCATTCCTTCAATGCCATCTTAACCGCTAGGAGTTCACGATCCCCCACATCGTAATTCCTCTCGGCCGGGGTAAGCCGGTGAGAGAGAAGGCGCAAGGATGAAGCTTCTTGTCTTCACCCCTCTGAGACAGGACAGCTCCAACCCCAACCTCTGATGCGTCTACCTCCACCACAAAAGGTTCATCCGCCGTTGGTAGTGTCAGGATGGGAGCAGAGAGGATGCGCTGCTTGAGTCCTTGGAAGGCCGTCTCAGCTTCTCTTCCCCACAGAAACCTTGTGTTGCCACCCTTGGTTACAGCTGAGAGAGGGGCTGCCACCGAGCTGAAGTTCTTGATGAACTTGCGGTAAAAGTTGGTGAAGCCCAGGAAACGCTGAACTTCCTTAACGGACTTGGGGGTGGGCCAATCCGCTACCCGCCTCTACCTTCTTGGGGTCCATCTGGACTCGTCCGGGTTCCACTATAAATCCCAGGAATTGTACTCGAGAGGAATGGAATTCACACTTTTCCGGCTTAACGTACAAATGGCTGTCTAGGAGGCGTTTGAGCACTTGTCTGACATGCTTAGTGTGTTCTTGAAGGGAGCTCGAAAGATGAGGATGTCATCCAAGTAAACAAACACAAGATGTTAAGCATATCCCTAAGCACATCGTTTATGAGCGCTTGAAACACAGCCGGAGCGTTGGTCAGGCCGAAGGGCATCACCGAGTATTCGTAGTGACCAGTAGGCGTGTTGAAAGCGGTCTTCCACTCGTCCCCGGGTTTGATCCGCACAAGATGGTATGCGTTCCGCAGGTCAAGCTTAGTGAAGACAACTGCTTCCTGGAGCAGCTCAAAGGCTGTGGCCATAAGGGGTAGCGGGTAGCGGTTACGGACGGTTATGGCATTGAGTCCCCGGTAGTCGATGCAAGGTCGTAATCCACCGTCTTTCTTGGCCACAAGAAAAACCCTGCTCCCGCCGGCGAGGTAGATGGACGCATGAGGCCTGCTGCCAGAGCGTCCTTGATGTAGGTATCCATAGCAGCTCGTTCGGGAGGAGAAAGGGAAAAGATCCGACCCCTGGGAGGGCAGGTCCCCGGCAACAGGTCGATGGTGCAATCGTAAGGTCTATGGGGTGGTAGTTTGGTGGCCCTCTGTTTGCTAAATACCAGTTTGAGGTCATGGTAACACTCGGGAACTCGGGACAAGTCGATGGATTCTAGAGACTCGGAAGGGGAACTATGGGAACTCGGGAAGATACAAGTGGCTTGGCACGTAGGACCCCACTGCTTGATAGTGCCCACAGACCAGTCGATGTGAGGGTTATGGCTGTGAAGCCAGGGATAACCAAGGACGAGAGGGAACTCGGAACAGGAGATCAGATGAAAGTTCATCACTTCCTGGTGTTGGGAAACTGAAAGTCGCAAGGGGGTAGTGGCACGAGTGACAAGTCCAGATCCCAAAGGGCTTCTATCCAACGTAGTAACCCTTATGGGGTCACTTAGAGGTTCAGAAGGAACGCCATTCTCCTTCGCCCAGATCCCATCCATGAAGTTACCTGCGGCTCCAGAGTCTACCAAGGCTTGAAGAGAAAACTCGTGGTCGTCCAGGAAAGGGTAACTGGAATGAGCAGCGGGAGTTGGATGGATGGAGGAGGTTATGTTTCCCGTTACAGTCCTCCCAGGCCTGCACGGGAGAGTGCGTTTCCCTGGAGCCCGGGACACGTGGAGCGGAAATGGCCCGGTTTGCCGCAATATAGACAGCATCGCTCCCTCATCCGGCGGTCTCTCTCAGCCTGGAAGATGCGTCCAACCTGCATGGGTTCTGGTGGAGCCAGCGAGGATAAAGGTGGAGACTCGGAGCTGGAACCGATAGGAGCTAGGGTGAGCGGTCTATGGTTTTGTTCTCTCTCTCTCTCAGACGCTGGTCTATGCGTGAAGCCAACTTGATAAGGGACTCGAGGTTGTCCGGTGGTTCCCGAGTGGCCAGTTCATCTTGGATGGTGTCAGAAAGACCCTTCAAAAAACACACTGTGAGCGCCTCGTCGTTCCAGCCACTTGCTGCTGCCACAGTGCGGAACTGGATGGCATAGTCCGTCACGCTGCGCCGACCTTGGCGGAGAGTCAGGAGCTGTTTGGCTGAGTCAGGGCCGTTGGTAGGACCTTGAAACACTCGCTTGAATTCTTCAGCAAAGGTAGAGTAGCTGGCACAGCAGGGACTTTGGGCATTCCACACAGCAGTAGCCCAGGCTAGGGCTTTTTCCGACAGCAGGGTGATGATATATGCTATCTTGGACCGGTCGGTGGGAAACGACGATGGTTGCAGCTCAAAGGAGAGAGAACATTGGGTGAAAAACCCCTTACAAACACTCGGATCCCCTGAGAACCGTTGGGGAGGCGGCAGACGAGGTTCAGCCAGGGGATTAACTGCCAGGGGCACTTGAATCGGATGAACTGGAGCAGAAGCGGTTGCCGGGGAAAGTCGATCCGAAATCTGCTTTATGGAAGTCAGCATCTCTGACAGAAGTTGAGAATGTCTAGCCATTAAGGCCTCTTGCTGAACCAGAGCAGCTTCGTGGCGTTGGACAGTCCCCTCGTGGTGGGACAGCATGGAAAAAAGATCCTGGGTACTGGCTGCCTCTGGGTTCATTATAAGGTCTCAGTGTTTCTGTCACGACCCGGTGCGAGAAACAGTCACTAATAATCGTCAGAACCCAGAAGATGAGGCAGACACAGCAGTACTAGAGATGGTGGTTTAATTAAAGAACAAAATCTTCAGGCAAAGAACTAAATCCACAATGTCCAAAAATAAAGCCAAGAGGCACAAAGTGGAAATCCTCCAAAATACAAAGAAACTCCACAAAGTGGTAAAAACAGCAGGAAAAACAAACCTCAAAAGACTACTCAAATAATACACAAGAACTAAACCAGAGAACCTCTGGAAAATCCAACAAGAGAAATATCTATATAAACAAGGCTTGGGCTGGGGCTGGGTGCTAACTTACAACACTGAGCAAGGAACTGAGGAACACACAGGGTTTAAATACTAACAAGGGAATGACCTACAGGTGCAAACAATAATTAGAGCAAGAAAAACAAAAGGTACAAAAAAGGTGCAATGGGGACATCTAGTGACCAAAACCCGAACAGTCATGGCCAAAACCAGACAACAGTTCAAGGTACATTTCAACTTTGATTGGATGACAATTAGATATTAAAATATGGTTCTAGTATTCCATCAACTGGTATTCACAAGTCTGTTATGACTCCTTTTTATCACTCAACTGAATCTTTTGCTATGTCCTCTTCAGGGACATGTCTGTGGTCTGTGTGGAAACTATGATGGCAACGCAAACAATGACTTCACTACCAGGAGCCAGGCAGTGGTTGTCAATCCTCTAGACTTTGGAAACAGCTGGAAAGTCTCTGCAAGCTGCCCCGATGCAAAGAGCAAAAGGAGCCCCTGTACTGCCAACCCTTACAGGCAGTCTTGGTCACAGAAGCAGTGCAGCATCATACAGAGCAACGTTTTCACAGACTGCCATTCTAAAGTAGGTTTAGACTTTAGTCGTTCACTGAATGTTTTGGAATTTGATGTGATCATGTCAAATAAGATCTGTTTTCCAATTAGGTGGACCCCTCTCCTTTCTACGATGCTTGTGTGACAGACTCATGTGCTTGTGACAGTGGTGGAGACTGTGAGTGCTTCTGTACCGCTGTGGCAGCTTATGCAGAGGCCTGTAATGAGGCTGGAGCCTGCATAGCCTGGAGAAACCCACAAATCTGCCGTGAGTTTCTAAATGTTCAATTCATTTAAGTGCTGACATAAAATAGGCTTAATCCAGTCAGTTTAAACCAAATTGAAGATAATACTTACAGAGAGCTTTTGTCCATCACATACAGCACTGTTCTGTGATTACTACAACCCCACTGGAGAATGTGAGTGGCACTACAAGGCATGTGGAGCTCAGTGTATGAAGACCTGCAGGAATCCCTCCGGGAGCTGCTCAACTCAGATACCACCTCTTGAAGGTACAGTAGACATTATCTATTTTGGGCAACAACAATTTTCTATAACAGGTACTTAGTATTTCTTTAATGTTAAAGCTAGAGTCCTTAATTGAAACAATAACAAAGTCGCAACCCCACCTCTGTTTAGGTAAAAAGCTGAGGGAAGGCCCAGGAAAATTGTAACCACTCTCAAATCCATAGACAGAGCTATGGATGCAAGGGCTGACAATTCATGATATAAAAATGATTGTTAACCATGTTTTGAGGCTATACAGTGCTGGATTTAATTGGTTTTGTTTACAAACATTGAGGTAAAACAAGCATATATTTTGGGTTCTTATGGGTACGACAGTTGAACAATGCTCAGGAGGCATTTATAAATGATATTCTTCAATAGATAATGGAAAATATATTATTCATTTATATGTCAGAAATTGCTATAGCTACAAAATATTCTAGCTTTAAATTACCTCAATCAATAAATAGCTTTTTGATCATTAATATTTTAATATTTTTCTTCTTCTTTAGGTTGCTATCCAAAATGTCCTCCTGCTCAACCCTTCTTTGATGAAGATATAATGAAGTGTGTGGAGAAGGAGCAGTGTGGCTGCTATGGCAGAGATGGAAAACACTACAATAATGGAGAAAAAGTACCGACCACAGAAAACTGCCAGACATGGTAATACAGAGAATCTTGGTCTTGGCTAAAATTGTGAACACTGTAACTGTGTTTGAGTGTCAAGAATGAAACTAAGTAGAATTGTAAATGTTTCTTTTTCCAAATCTATTGTAATTCTGTGACAGTGGACTGCAAATACGATGTACAAGGTATGAACAGATCCTTCAACCAAAACAACAACACATACATGATTTCTGCAACATTCCAGTAGCCTAAATTATTATACTTACCCTTTCAGCTTGCACTTGCACCTACAATGGGAACAAATACCCAATGGGCATATCATCTATCACACCACGAATGGGCACAGCAGTTGTATCACAGCCATCTGTGGGAAGAATGGAACCATTCAGAGGGACATTTACCCATGTTCAACTACAACTCCAACTTTAACTCCAACGGTTCCTAACTCTACTCCATCCTCTACAGTGACAACAACTGTCTTTACTTTCTCAACACCCACAACTGGTGGGTACTTGAGACTAAGACTTGATGACTGTGAATTAGTTGATGTGTGTAATGTAAAAACTACAGCAGGTATCTTTTCTGATCAAAATGGCTAAGAACATTGCTAATTATGCACCCAAATTAAATGTTTTTACACAATTTAAAATAGTTTGTTTGTTTTAAGTTGAACTAAATAACTGTAATGTAATCCCTGATTCTATAGCACCAACCACAACTTCAACAGAGACAACAGTGTCTCCAAACCTTTACTACTACATGTGGATATCCATGTGTGTGGTCACAATGGTTTGATACCACATTCCCTACACTTGGAACTCCAGGAGGAGACTCTGAAACCTACAACAACATAAGAGCAGAGGGACATGATATATGTGAGAAGCCAAGCAAGATCCAATGCAGAGCCGAGAAGTACCCAAATGTTAGCATAAGCCAGTAGGCCAATGGTGCAGTGTAATGTAGCAGAAGGGTTGACTTGCAGAAATGAAGACCAGTCAGGCAAATTCCCACTGTGCTTTAACTACCAAGTTCGAGTCCTCTGCTGTGATGAAAATCTTTGCACATCTAAGCCTACAACCATTTCACCAACAACTACAAGACCACCTGTTACGACGACAACAACAACTACAACAGCAACCACTTCCACTTCATCAACAACCACGTTGACTACAAAAACCCCGAACTGCACAGTTTGTGAGTGGTCACCTTGGTATAACGTGGACTATCCTCAATTTGGTCCTGGGGCGGCGACAATGAATCAATTAAAAAGATTATAGAATCTGGAAAACATATTTGTGAAAAACCAGTGGATGTCATATGCCAAGCAGTGCGATATCCAGGGGTCCCATTGTCTGAATTAGGGCAGAAGGTAGAATGTAATACGAAGGTTGGACTAATATGCCAGAACAAAGATCAAGGCATTCCTCCAATATGCCTTGACTATGAAATTAAGGTGAAGTGTTGTAAGACTGTGAAATGTCACACTACAACACCAGTCCATACAACTACACCTACAGTCACAACTACAACAATGTCAGCATCCACATTACCTACAACAACAAGTAACCAACAACAATCACTACTCCTCCAACCTCAACTCAACCTCTAACTACAACTCCACTCCAACACCCAATACCACAATCTTAACATCGACTGCTCCACCTACCACATCACAACAGTTCCTCCCATACTACTCCTACACCCACTACTACAACCTCAACATCGACGCTCCAGCTACAACAAAAACAACAACTCAGACCCACAGCCCTAGTACAACTCCAACCACTACTCCTACATCAACCTCAACAGGAGTAACACCTACCCAATGCAGTGGTGAAGAAAAATGTGTGTGGTCAGACTGGATCAACCTTGGTCAGCCAACATCAGGCTCTGAAGGTGGAGATAATGAATCCATTAAGAACATCATTGCTGCTGGTTATCACATTTGCTCAGCTCCAGAGGCAGTTGAATGTAGAGCAAAACAATACCCTGGACTTCAGATCTCTCAGCTTGGCCAAGACGTGACTTGCAATCCATCCATTGGACTGATATGTCAAAACAATATGCAAGGTCTTCAGCAAAAGTGCTTCGATTACGAGATTCGAGTGAAATGTTGTCAATGTGGAACAACAACACACATCCCAACCACCACAACGACAACAGTTCCTCACGTCACTACTCTACACCCACTACTACAACTCCCAAAATCAACAGCTCCAGCTACAACAAAAACAACAACTCAGACCCCCAGCCCTAGAACAACTCCAACCACTACTCCTACATCAACTCAACAGGAGTAACACCTACCCAATGCAGTGGTGAAGAAAAATGTGTGTGGTCAGACTGGATCAACCTTGGTGAGCCAACGTCTGGCTCTGAAGGTGGAGATAATGAATCCATTAAGAACATCATTGCTGCTGGTTATCACATTTGCTCTGCTCCAGAGGCAGTTGAATGTAGAGCAAAACAATACCCTGGACTTCAGATCTCTCAGCTTGGCCAAGACGTGACCTGCAATCCACCCGTTGGACTGATTTGTCAAAACAATATACAAGGTCTTCAGCAAAAGTGCTTCGATTACGAGATTCGAGTGAAATGTTGTCAATGTGGAACAACAACACACATCCCAACCACCACAACGACAACAGTTCCTCACGTCACTACTCCTACACCCACTACTACAACCTCAAAATCAACAGCTCCACCTACAACAAAAACAACAACTCATACCCCCAGCCCTAGTACAACTCCAACCACTACTCCTTCATCAACCTCAACAGGAGTAACACCTACCCAATGCAGTGGTGAAGAAAAATGTGTGTGGTCAGACTGGATCAACCTTGGTCAGCCAACGTCTGGCTCTGAAGGTGGAGATAATGAATCCATTAAGAACATCATTGCTGCTGGTTATCACATTTGCTCTGCTCCAGAGGCAGTTGAATGTAGAGCAAAACAATACCCTGGACTTCAGATCTCTCAGCTTGGCCAAGACGTGACTTGCAATCCATCCGTTGGACTGATTTGTCAAAACAATAAGCAAGGTCTTCAGCAAAAGTGCTTTGATTACGAGATTCGAGTGAAATGTTGTCAATGTGGAACAACAACACACATCCCAACCACCACAACAACACCAGTTCCTCATGTCACTACTCCTACACCCACTACTACAACCTCAACATCGACAGCTCCACCTACAACAAAAACAACGAATCAGACTCCCAGCCCTAGAACAACTCCAACCACTACTCCTACATCAACCTCAACAGGAGTAACACCTACCCAATGCAGTGGTGAAGAAAAATGTGTGTGGTCAGACTGGATCAACCTTGGTGAGCCAACGTCTGGCTCTGAAGGTGGAGATAATGAATCCATTAAGAACATCATTGCTGCTGGTTATCACATTTGCTCAGCTCCAGAGGCAGTTGAATGTAGAGCAAAACAATACCCTGGACTTCAGATCTCTCAGCTTGGCCAAGACGTGACTTGCAATCCATCCGTTGGACTGATTTGTCAAAACAATAAGCAAGGTCTTCAGCAAAAGTGCTTTGATTACGAGATTCGAGTGAAATGTTGTCAATGTGGAACAACACACATCCCAACCACCACAACAACAACAGTTCCTCACATCACTACTCCTACACCCACTACTACAACCTCAACATCGACAGCTCCACCTACAACAAAAACAACGACTCAGACTCCCAGCCCTAGAACAACTCCAACCACTACTCCTACATCAACCTCAACAGGAGTAACACCTACCCAATGCAGTGGTGAAGAAAAATGTGTGTGGTCAGACTGGATCAACCTTGGTCAGCCAACATCTGGCTCTGAAGGTGGAGATAATGAATCCATTAAGAACATTATTGCTGCTGGTTATCACATTTGCTCAGCTCCAGAGGCAGTTGAATGTAGAGCAAAACAATACCCTGGACTTCAGATCTCTCAGCTTGGCCAAGACGTGACCTGCAATCCATCCGTTGGACTGATTTGTCAAAACAATATGCAAGGTCTTCAGCAAAAGTGCTTCGATTACGAGATTCGAGTGAAATGTTGTCAATGTGGAACAACAACACACATCCCAACCACCACAACGACAACAGTTCCTCACGTCACTACTCCTACACCCACTACTACAACCTCAAAATCAACAGCTCCACCTACAACAAAAACAACAACTCATACCCCCAGCCCTAGTACAACTCCAACCACTACTCCTTTATCAACCTCAACAGGAGTAACACCTACCCAATGCAGTGGTGAAGAAAAATGTGTGGTCAGACTGGATCAACCTTGGTCAGCCAACATCTGGCTCTGAAGGTGGAGATAATGAATCCATTAAGAACATTATTGCTGCTGGTTATCACATTTGCTCAGCTCCAGAGGCAGTTGAATGTAGAGCAAAACAATACCCTGGACTTCAGATCTCTCAGCTTGGCCAAGACGTGACCTGCAATCCATCCGTTGGACTGATTTGTCAAAACAATATGCAAGGTCTTCAGCAAAAGTGCTTCGATTACGAGATTCGAGTGAAATGTTGTCAATGTGGAACAACAACACACATCCCAACCACCACAACGACAACAGTTCCTCACGTCACTACTCCTACACCCACTACTACAACCTCAAAATCAACAGCTCCACCTACAACAAAAACAACGACTCAGACTCCCAGCCCTAGAACAACTCCAACCACAACTCCTACATCAACCTCAACAGGAGTAACACCTACCCAATGCAGTGGTGAAGAAAAATGTGTGTGGTCAGACTGGATCAACCTTGGTCAGCCAACGTCTGGCTCTGAAGGTGGAGATAATGAATCCATTAAGAACATCATTGCTGCTGGTTATCACATTTGCTCAGCTCCAGAGGCAGTTGAATGTAGAGCAAAACAATACCCTGGACTTCAGATCTCTCAGCTTGGCCAAGACGTGACTTGCAATCCATCCGTTGGACTGATTTGTCAAAACAATATGCAAGGTCTTCAGCAAAAGTGCTTCGATTACGAGATTCGAGTGAAATGTTGTCAATGTGGAACAACAACACACATCCCAACCACCACAACGACAACAGTTCCTCACGTCACTACTCCTACACCCACTACTACAACCTCAAAATCAACAGCTCCAGCTACAACAAAAACAACAACTCAGACCCCCAGCCCTAGAACAACTCCAACCACTACTCCTACATCAACATCAACAGGAGTAACACCTACCCAATGCAGTGGTGAAGAAAAATGTGTGTGGTCAGACTGGATCAACCTTGGTGAGCCAACGTCTGGCTCTGAAGGTGGAGATAATGAATCCATTAAGAACATCATTGCTGCTGGTTATCACATTTGCTCAGCTCCAGAGGCAGTTGAATGTAGAGCAAAACAATACCCTGGACTTCAGATCTCTCAGCTTGGCCAAGACGTGACTTGCAATCCATCTGTTGGACTGATTTGTCAAAACAATATACAAGGTCTTCAGCAAAAGTGCTTCGATTACGAGATTCGAGTGAAATGTTATCAATGTGGAACAACAACACACATCCCAACCACCACAACGACAACAGTTCCTCACGTCACTACTCCTACACCCACTACTACAACCTCAAAATCAACAGCTCCACCTACAACAAAAACAACAACTCAGACCCCCAGCCCTAGTACAACTCCAACCACTACTCCTTTATCAACCTCAACAGGAGTAACACCTACCCAATGCAGTGGTGAAGAAAAATGTGTGTGGTCAGACTGGATCAACCTTGGTCAGCCAACATCTGGCTCTGAAGGTGGAGATAATGAATCCATTAAGAACATTATTGCTGCTGGTTATCACATTTGCTCAGCTCCAGAGGCAGTTGAATGTAGAGCAAAACAATACCCTGGACTTCAGATCTCTCAGCTTGGCCAAGACGTGACCTGCAATCCATCCGTTGGACTGATTTGTCAAAACAATATGCAAGGTCTTCAGCAAAAGTGCTTCGATTACGAGATTCGAGTGAAATGTTGTCAATGTGGAACAACAACACACATCCCAACCACCACAACGACAACAGTTCCTCACGTCACTACTCCTACACCCACTACTACAACCTCAAAATCAACAGCTCCACCTACAACAAAAACAACAACTCATACCCCCAGCCCTAGTACAACTCCAACCACTACTCCTTTATCAACCTCAACAGGAGTAACACCTACCCAATGCAGTGGTGAAGAAAAATGTGTGTGGTCAGACTGGATCAACCTTGGTCAGCCAACGTCTGGCTCTGAAGGTGGAGATAATGAATCCATTAAGAACATCATTGCTGCTGGTTATCACATTTGCTCAGCTCCAGAGGCAGTTGAATGTAGAGCAAAACAATACCCTGGACTTCAGATCTCTCAGCTTGGCCAAGACGTGACTTGCAATCCATCCGTTGGACTGATATGTCAAAACAATATGCAAGGTCTTCAGCAAAAGTGCTTCGATTACGAGATTCGAGTGAAATGTTGTCAATGTGGAACAACAACACACATCCCAACCACCACAACGACAACAGTTCCTCACGTCACTACTCCTACACCCACTACTACAACCTCAAAATCAACAGCTCCAGCTACAACAAAAACAACAACTCAGACCCCCAGCCCTAGAACAACTCCAACCACTACTCCTACATCAACCTCAACAGGAGTAACACCTACCCAATGCAGTGGTGAAGAAAAATGTGTGTGGTCAGACTGGATCAACCTTGGTGAGCCAACGTCTGGCTCTGAAGGTGGAGATAATGAATCCATTAAGAACATCATTGCTGCTGGTTATCACATTTGCTCAGCTCCAGAGGCAGTTGAATGTAGAGCAAAACAATACCCTGGACTTCAGATCTCTCAGCTTGGCCAAGACGTGACCTGCAATCCATCCGTTGGACTGATTTGTCAAAACAATATGCAAGGTCTTCAGCAAAAGTGCTTCGATTACGAGATTCGAGTGAAATGTTGTCAATGTGGAACAACAACACACATCCCAACCACCACAACGACAACAGTTCCTCACGTCACTACTCCTACACCCACTACTACAACCTCAAAATCAACAGCTCCACCTACAACAAAAACAACGACTCAGACTCCCAGCCCTAGAACAACTCCAACCACAACTCCTACATCAACCTCAACAGGAGTAACACCTACCCAATGCAGTGGTGAAGAAAAATGTGTGTGGTCAGACTGGATCAACCTTGGTCAGCCAACGTCTGGCTCTGAAGGTGGAGATAATGAATCCATTAAGAACATCATTGCTGCTGGTTATCACATTTGCTCAGCTCCAGAGGCAGTTGAATGTAGAGCAAAACAATACCCTGGACTTCAGATCTCTCAGCTTGGCCAAGACGTGACTTGCAATCCATCCGTTGGACTGATTTGTCAAAACAATAAGCAAGGTCTTCAGCAAAAGTGCTTTGATTACGAGATTCGAGTGAAATGTTGTCAATGTGGAACAACAACACACATCCCAACCACCACAACAACAACAGTTCCTCACATCACTACTCCTACACCCACTACTACAACCTCAACATCGACAGCTCCACCTACAACAAAAACAACGACTCAGACTCCCAGCCCTAGAACAACTCCAACCACTACTCCTACATCAACCTCAACAGGAGTAACACCTACCCAATGCAGTGGTGAAGAAAAATGTGTGTGGTCAGACTGGATCAACCTTGGTCAGCCAACATCTGGCTCTGAAGGTGGAGATAATGAATCCATTAAGAACATTATTGCTGCTGGTTATCACATTTGCTCAGCTCCAGAGGCAGTTGAATGTAGAGCAAAACAATACCCTGGACTTCAGATCTCTCAGCTTGGCCAAGACGTGACCTGCAATCCATCCGTTGGACTGATTTGTCAAAACAATATGCAAGGTCTTCAGCAAAAGTGCTTCGATTACGAGATTCGAGTGAAATGTTGTCAATGTGGAACAACAACACACATCCCAACCACCACAACGACAACAGTTCCTCACGTCACTACTCCTACACCCACTACTACAACCTCAAAATCAACAGCTCCAGCTACAACAAAAACAACAACTCAGACCCCCAGCCCTAGAACAACTCCAACCACTACTCCTACATCAACCTCAACAGGAGTAACACCTACCCAATGCAGTGGTGAAGAAAAATGTGTGTGGTCAGACTGGATCAACCTTGGTGAGCCAACGTCTGGCTCTGAAGGTGGATAATGAATCCATTAAGAACATCATTGCTGCTGGTTATCACATTTGCTCAGCTACAGAGGCAGTTGAATGTAGAGCAAAACAATACCCTGGACTTCAGATCTCTCAGCTTGGCCAAGACGTGACTTGCAATCCATCTGTTGGACTGATTTGTCAAAACAATATACAAGGTCTTCAGCAAAAGTGCTTTGATTATGAGATCCGAGTAAAATGTTGTCAATGTGGAACCACAACACACATCCCAACTACCACAACCACAACAACAACAACAACAACAACAATTCCTCCCACCACTACTCCTACACCCTCTACTACAATCTTAACATCAACAGCTCCATCTACAACAAAAACAACAACTCTGCCTTCCACCAGTACTACAACTCCAACCTCTACTCCTACACCAAGCTCAGCAGAAGAATCAACTACCCAGTGCAGTGGTGAAGAAAGTTGTGTGTGGTCAGACTGGATCAACCTTGGTCAGCCAACGTCAGGCTCTGAAGGTGGAGATAATGAATCCATTAAGAACATCATTGCTGCTGGTTATCACATTTGCTCAGCTCCAGAGGCAGTTGAATGTAGAGCAAAACAATACCCTGGACTTCAGATCTCTCAGCTTGGCCAAGACGTAACTTGCAATCCATCCGTTGGACTGATTTGTCAAAACAATAAGCAAGGTCTTCAGCAAAAGTGCTTTGATTACGAGATTCGAGTGAAATGTTGTCAATGTGGAACCACAACACACATCCCAACCACCACAACGACAACAGTTCCTCGCACCAGTACTCCTACACCCACTACTACAACCTTAACGTCAACAGTTCCACCTACAACAACAACTCTGCCACCCACCACAACTATTATTTCTACAACTTTTGCTGTAATAACTGGTGGAACAACGAAACCATCGATTCCAACCACATTACCCCATCATTGTTATTCTTGCCATTTCAATCATACTGATTTCCTCATTGGTAAGTTTTACTTTTCACCTTTCCAAGTTTTAAACCTTTTGTACTATTATTTCAGCTGTTAGTGATGTTCAATTTATATGTAATTTTACATGTTAATTTGGAAACTTGCTTAATGATTACACCTCATATTACTTTCAGGCTCAATTGTCTACAATGTCTCTGACCATGATGGATGGTGCTACATTGGTCTCTGCAACAAGACTTGTAAAGTAGAAACACTTTTGACCAGATGTGGTACACCAACTACCCCAGTTACTCCTACTACACCAACCACTTCACAGTCCCCAACAACAACAGTACCACATATCCATCTGAGAAAAACTGTGGCCATGACCATCCTCCAAGACAGGTATTTACTCTGCTATAGATAATAACTTTTGTTGAAACATTCCATAGGAATTATTATTTACAAAGGGATGATTATATTACAAAAATAATTGAATGATTTTAAAGACATTTCCTGTAGATCTAATATTTTTCTGTATTTGTAGAATGGTGACAGCTGGATACATAACCAGTGCACCAACGGAACATGCGCCAACGGGAAAGGAATGTACATTGTGAGACTCCGAAGCCTATAGCATGTGAAAATAACTATCCTCCAATCAAAGTGTATGACGAATCTGGATGCTGTTTCCACTATGAGTGTCAATGTAAGTTTAACCCCCCCCCCCCCCCCCCCCCCAAATATGCAAGTATGCAAATATGTCACAAAATCCACTTTAGAAATTATTCTTTCTCTTTGACTTGTTTATGTTTATCTAATAATTACCAGCAGTAAATGTATATGAATGTCTAACATTGGAAAACGTTCAGCACAGCACCATTAATTTTGCATAAAACATTCCACATCCGTGTCCTTTTAAATGCTAATCATTCTCTTCTTACAAAGGTATCTGCTATGGTTGGGGAGACCCTCACTATGTCACCTTTGATGGAACATACTATGGCTTCCAAGGAAATTGTTCTTATGTCTTGGTCAAAGAAATCCTGCCAAAGTACAACTTCAGTGTTGTAATCGACAATTACTATTGTGATGCCCCAGATGCCCCAGATGGACTTTCCTGTCCTCAGTCTCTGACAATTTATTATCAATCTTACGAGATATTCATGACCAAGAAGGACGTTGATGGAGTTTTCACAAGTCTGGTAATTAAAATATCTCAAATACTGTATGTTCAAGACATTTTCAGTCGTTTTTCATTTAAGAGGGATTAGCTTTTGATTAGCTTAGATATTGATTAGCTTCCATTTAAGATTTATATACTTCCTTTATGTATTAGATATAGGATACAGTTCTAGAATACTATTGGGTATACAAATATTGAATTATTGTAACCATTTTGTCCATCTCTTAATATTTTTGTACTAGATTTATGTAAACCAGCAACGCATCATCCCAGCATATGAGACCAAGGACTTCCGCATCACAGACAACGGAATTGAGACTCTTTTAGTCATACCAGCAATTAATGCCAAGGTGTCTTTCACTGGTCTTATGTTTAGCATATACCTGCCCTGGGACAAGTTCAGTGGCAATACTGAGGGACAGTGTGGTGAGTACAGGTGTTTTACCGTCACTCTGTTACAATGATTACCCCATGATGTCTCATTGTCTAACAATAGTTTTCAATCTTATTCAGGTACATGTGACAACAACCGGACAGATGACTGCCGCTTGCCAAATGGGACTATCGATTCATCTTGTCCAGACATGGCACACCAATGGCATGTTGCTGACCACAATAACAGTCAGTGCACACCACCACCACCAGAGCCGACACCAACACAACCACCAGGCTGCGATCCACCCATTTGTCATCTCATTCAAAGCAAGTAAGTAGCAATTAGTATTCACAATAAATCTCCTCTGTATTATTGATAACCTCTCAATCAGAATCATCTCAGTGAAAACAATAACTTGACATACTAAAACACGGCAATCATTTGACAAAGCCTGATGACAAAACAAAGTGAATTATCATATTTAAGTATCTACTCTAACTGAAGCGTGACATCTTTTCAAGGGTCTTTGAGAGTTGCCATAAGATAATCCCCTACGAGCCATTCCTTGTGGCATGTATCTTTGATGCGTGTTATATGGATGATGTTACCATTGGCTGCACCAGCTTGCAGACCTATGGTGATGCATGTGCACAAGCAGGAGTCTGTATTGAGTGGAGAAATTATACAAATGGACAATGTGGTAAGTAACTCCTCAAGACCATAAAGCTCAGATAGCCTCTCTATGATGTAGCTTATTGGTTATTAACCTTTTTATCTCACCCGCTACAGACTTCACATGTGAGAAACCCAAGGTTTATAATGCCTGCGGTCCACAAGTTGAACCAACCTGTAATGCCTGGTATGTATAATGCTGTTGTTGTTCAGTGGATGGGTATAATGATGGGGAAAGTCTTTCAGCTATTGAAACTTCTTTTAAATATCTCTGCAGGTACAATTTCAAATTCATCCAGACTCAAAATGAGTTCAGTGTCATGGGAGATATACAATTGGAGGGATGTTATTGTCCCCCTGGGACCACTCTTATGAGTTCCAGCTCAAACTACTGTATCCCCAGCTGTGGTAAGAATGGTCAAATAACAGCATTGTATAATGAGGGTGTGGTGACTTACAGTATGGTGCTGTGATAGTAACCCTACATCCTGCTGACCTTCACTTTGGGAAGCACAAAGTGTTTTAATTGTTAGTTGCTACTGTAGTGGTCTTTTGAAAGCTGGTTTAGCTTTTTGTATAACAAACAAAAAATATCCACAGCATTTTTCACAGATACTTCAATTGTGCGGGTTTTGGTTAATTTTGATTGATATTGATTTTATTAAGTGCTTCCGGCATATAAAATGCATTATCAAAATGAAGTTGTGGAATGTATTTCAATTACTTAGTTTTTTTAATGTCTTTTTTTCTCTTTGGTTCATCAGATATTTGCCCATTGCCAAATGGAGAATGGAAAGAGGTAAAATTGTGTTTGAATTTCACTCACAGGTTTAAGCAGGGAAGAGAAACTATTCATTTCTGATATACACATTAACTTAAGGATCGGCGTCCCATCAACGGGACAGTTGTACATCATGCAGCGCGTTATGTCAAGATCGCAGATTTTAGAGAAACAACAAACGTCGGTAAATAGAAGTGTCTTATACATAGTGTCTTATTAAATTCTTGTTAATATAACTGCATTGTCCAATTTACAGTAGCCATTACTGCCAAAAAATGCCATGCAGTTGTTTTAGGAGAGCTCCTAACAACAAAACACTTTTCACCGTGATAGGTTTGATAAATTCACCTCTGAAGGTAAAATGTATACTTACATTCTAAAATCTTGCTCTGATTTGCCATCCAAATGGTCCCAGAGATAACATGAAGTGTCGTTTTGTTAAATAAAATAATTTTTCATATCCTAAAAAGGTTCATATAGCATGCACAATCTATTTTGTATTTCCACTCGTTCAATTTGCAAAGAAAGGAGTCTGTGAAAATCTCACCTTAAACGTTGTTTCAACGAGTCAAATCACATTCGTATGTATTCCTCAGAGATCCTAGAAGGTAACACGACTTCACTATATCATTAGGGGTGTAGTATATCCTATAGAACACCATATTTGGTCAGAGAGCGACGCCTTCATGGCACGCCGATGACTCGGGCCGCCATCACTTGAACGACTGTATCTTTGTCAAATAAGCACCAATCGTGGTCAAACAAAGCTAGCTAGATATCCAATGAGCTGGGCTTAACGGGAGTATCCGGAAACCATGTATATGTCGTAAACTGTTGCTACTAACCTTTTACGACAGCATGCCTTTTCATTTTTGACAACAATTTTAAGGATTTTCAGACTTATGAAGTTATGAAAACTGGTTGTTTTGCAAATGTTGAACTTATAATATTGCTACTAATACTTGGAAAGCTAAATCAAAGTCCAAGTAGACAGATTTGATGATATTCTTGCAGAATTTCTTTATATGAATGTGAATGTCTCCTTCGCGTTTTGCCCAAATGTACCTGGGGACTTCACACTAAAAGTATTGTAGTTCCCTCATACTTCAAGTTTTCCATCTGTAACTTTGCAAAAACACTGCTGCCATCTTGTGGACACTATTAGAGTTACAACCAGGGTGATGGCTAGAACAGTGATCTTTCACTCACAAAGATGGTGGTAGAAAAAAATTGTTGTTTTTTTATTTATATTTTCTTCTACCAGATCTATTGTGTTATATTCTCCTACATTCAATTCACATTTCCACAAACTTCAAATTGTTTCCTTTCAAATGGTACCAAAAATATGCATATCCTTGCTTCAGGGCCTGAGCTACAGGCAGTTAGATTTGAGTATGTAATTTAGGCGAAAATTGAAAAAAAAAGGGTAATGTGGCTTGTATTTCACTTTTGACAATCATGTATAGTAATGTATGCAATAATAATAATTATAATAATAATAATGTATTACAATTCTATAGCGCTTTCATAGAACCTCAAAGCGCTTCAGTAATTTATAATTCCACACACTGAATGATTGAACTTTGCACTGGTAGTGTCCATACAAACCTTAGTGTACTTAAATTGTTCCTCATTGCAGGCTAATGAGACCTGGGTGAGCAACTGCCAGAAGTGTGTGTGTGACCCGTACAGTCTGGAAATCCAGTGCCAGCCTGTGGCATGCCAACATCAGCCTCCTCTCACCTGTGACCAGGAGGGCCAAATTAAGGTCGTAGAAACCGTTGACTGTTGTAAAAAGGACAAATGTGGTGAGTGACTTGTTTGGACAATGTGCTTTATATGTGGGCTTTTTAACATCTCGGTAAAAACATTAACATTTTTGGTGATTACCTAATATATCCAACCACTGTGGCCATTCGCAAAGTTTTTAAAACAATCGTTTTTTCTTTCCAAACAGAGTGTGATGTCACACGATGCTCTACTTCCAAGATAACTTGCCCAGTCGGATTCGAGACAGAGGCAACTATGGGAGTCTGCTGCCTAACTTATCAATGCAGTGAGTTTGCGTCTGCATGTGCTTGAGTGTGCGTGTACAGTATTTGTGCATATCCTAGAAATCCCAACATGTTAGTTGCAGTATTAAATGATTATCCATGTTCTTTGCCCCACAGTGCCAAAGGATGTCTGTGTGTTTAACAACACTGAATATCAGGTGAGAATGCATTCTATGCTATTTTCATTTTTGCCAGTCCCACCACTTCTAAATGATCAACTTAATAAAAGAGGACAACGTTATTTTACTTGCATACATTAATTAAGAAACAAGTTAAACTAAGCAAATACCTCCTTTAAGCAAGTAGAGGCCTCTATCAGGGTGCCAACAATATTTTTTGGTCAATCCATGTATGAGATTAGATAGGACAAAAAAAGTGTCTCAATTCATAGATTTTCCATAGAAATATTGTATTTTCTCATTCCAGCCTGGTGCCAATGTTCCTGGGGACAAGTGTAAGAATTGTGTGTGTGGTGACAGTGTGGATGCGCAAACCCATCTACATATCATTGAGTGTCATCCTACTGAATGTGACACTCACTGCCAGCAGGTAAGTGATCTCCATTGACACATCGACACCCTTTGACCTCATTATGTAATTCAACATACTTAGTGTAATGTGAGTTCTTATCCATGTCAAAATATTATAATAACACTGATTCCTCCGTGTCCACTATTGGGCTACTACTGGATAAGTGTAATTACTAGTGAGTTACCAGGATCACACATTGGTATAAGAGAGATCATGTCCACATCATAAAGGTTTTCTCCTCTCTGGTCTGTCTTCTTCCTTTCAGGGCTATGATCATCAAGCCGTTCCTGGGCAGTGTTGTGGGAAGTGTGTACAGACAAGCTGTGTGGTTATGCTGCCAGATAACACCACACACACTATTCAGGTAAAATAGCATCAAGCTGCATTAGTTATCTCTCACAGATTCACAAATTGTATTTTTATTTTTACAATTCGTAAAACATATCCGTCCTATTTCACTTGATAATTTAAAAACAACATGTCATTTTACTGTAGTAATAAAGTGTTATGCAAAATAACTATCTTAGCAATGATACAGTATATCCTATATAATTTGAAGAATCTCCTGTTGATATCGTTCATATTCTCACCTCTACAGCCTGGTTCCGTCTGGATACCATCTGGAGACAAGTGTCTCAAGTATGAGTGCGTAAAGATTATGGACCAACTCATCCCAATCGAGGCTAAGACTGTGTGCCCTGACTTCTACCCAGAAGACTGCGTACCCGTGAGTTACAATAACCATCTGGCAAATTATCTGGGTCTGGGAAACTGGCCCATTTAAAAACAACTGGACAATGTGCAAAATCATATTCGTGAAATAAAGTTTAAACATGCCCAGTCACTCAGACTAAGGCCTGTTGCTTAATATAGTATACCTACTGTGTATTTATGTGAGGTTATTAACACCTGTTGCTTAAAGTGAACAATGCAAGAACACTGAACTGAAAAACATGTGGAGACAGTTTGGTAAACGTTACGTCAGTGACTTAAAAATGTTCTTGTTTTTTCTTCCATTTTCTTGTTTTTAAGGGAACTGAAGTCATTGCTCCAGATGGTTGCTGCCGTGTCTGTGAGTGTCTTTTTAACACCATCCTTTTTGATAGACATTTGTAAATCTTTCTTGCCCTTTATCAGGCATTGGGAAAAGTGTTTTAGCTATTGCCATGGTCCTCAGGATGATTAACGTTAATTCGTTTGAAAGTTTTGTGTCACTTTTGTGTGCAGGTATTCCAATAACTAAGCCATGCAACGTGACAAAGAGCAAAGTGTACGTGGACAGCAATGGCTGCAAGTCTGCAAACAAGGTGGAAGTGACAACATGCGGTGGATCCTGTGTCACCTATGTCATGTGAGTATTTTGATCATTCCTGAAATATTTCAGGAACACTAACACATTATTCCTCCCAATAAAACAGAATTGGGCTGCCTGTCTAAATGCAAACTACAAATTATATTTTCAGTAATATGTTATGTTACAATGGCTGTGTTTACAAAGGCAGCCCAATTCTGATATTTTTCCCAATTACTGTCAAAAGAGCTCATCTGATTGGTCAAAAGATCAGAATTAGGAAGCCTGTGTAAATGCAGCCAATGTTATATAATTACAACTGCTACCATCAGTACTTCCACATAATGACATCGCCTCTCCTTTCTGTTTTCAGGTATTCTCTTGAGGCCAACATGATGGAGCGCTCTTGTACCTGCTGTCGGGAAGAATCCACCACCAAGAAGGAAGTAGAGATGATCTGCCCAGACGGGTCAAAGTTCAACCATTCCTACATCGACATCAATAAATGTGGCTGCCAGAGGACAGAGTGCGTGACCCCGGAGGCGACCCAGGTCACAAGGTCACGACGCAGGAGAAGATGAATGACTCTTTACTACCATCTCTTTACTGCCTAGATTACTTTTCTATTTATGTTCAACTTGTTCACTTTCCTGCAAAGTAGTCTGCTAAACGTAGGAGAAATAGTTTCAGATTCTTATTCAATTTTTATTTTATTTTAACCAAAATAAAGTTGGCAATAGGCTATGCATATATACCACATTCTTGTTTTCATTCCTTTTTGAAATTCTGTTGATAAATATTTGATTGCAGACACCCAGTTCAACAATGGCCTATCCTCTTCCAGACAAACAACCACAATTCAAAGTGTCAAACACTTATTTCAATTTGAGATGGTGTTAGGTTAGAGAAACGGATCAGTAATCAGAAGGCTGCTGGTTTCAGATCCCTGGCACCACTTCCTACTGTTGTTCTAGAGCAATGCACTTAGTTAACCTCTACATATCTCCAGGGGCAGCACTGAGGCTGACACTGTGCTCCTCCCTATACAGTACTAAAGACACATTTTCCACTTTGATGGACTAATAAAGTAATCAAATATTTGTCCTAACTCATCTCTCATATTAAATAAAGTATACAAAATAGAAACTATATTGTCCGGGCAATAATTGTCCTTTGGCTTCACCGAAAATGAAAATCAGATCATTTAATTTTAACTGTACCAAGTGTACAAAATGTACAAAATGCAAAGGGAAATACATGGGGCATGTGTGATTATATAAAACAAAGGGATTTTTTTTCACCTTTATTTAACCAGGTAGGCTAGATGAGAACAAGTTCTCATTTACAACTGCGACCTGGCCAAGATAAAGCAAAGCAGTGTGACACAAACAACAACACAAAGTTACACATGGAATAAATAAATGTACAGTCAATAACACAATAGAAAAGTCTATATACAGTGTGTGCAAATAAAGTGAGATTACGGAGGCAAGGCAAAAAATAGGCCATAGCGGCGAAATAATTACAATTTAGCAATTAACCACGAGTGATAGATGTGCAGAATATGAATGTGCAAGTAGAGATACTGGGATGCAAAGGGGGAAAAACAAAACAATATAGGGATGAGGTAGTTGGGTGGGCTATTTACAGATGGGCTATGTACAGGTGCAATGATCTGTAAGCTGCTCTGACAATTGATGCTTAAAGTTAGTGAAGGAGATATGAGTCACCATTTTCAGTGATTTTTGCAATTCGTTCCAGTCATTGGCAGTAGAGAACTGGAAGGAAAGGCGGCCAAAAGAGAATTTGGCTTTGGGGGTGACCAGTGAAATATACCTGCTGGAGAGGGTGCTATGGGTGGGTGCTGCTATGGTGACCAGTGAGCTGAGATAAGGCGGGGTTTTACCTAGCAAAGACTTATAGATGACCTGGAGCCAGTGAGTTTGGCGACGAATTTGAAGCGAGGGCCAGCCAACGAGAGCATACAGGTCGCAGTGGTGGGTAGTATATGGGGCTTTGGTGACAAAACGGATGGCACTGTGATAGACTGCCTCCAATTTGCTGAGTTTTGGAGGCTATTTTGTAAATGACATCGCTGAAGTCAAGGATCGGTAGGATAGTCAGTTTTACGAGGGTATGTTTGGCAGCATGAGTGAAGGACGCTTTTTTGCGAAGTAGGAAGCTGATTCTAGATTTAATTTTGGATTGGAGATGCTTAATGTGAGTCTGGAAGGAGAGTTTACAATCTAACCGGACACCTAGGTATTTGTAATTGTCCACATATTCTAAGTCAGAACCGTCCAGAGTAGTGATGCTAGACGGGCAGGCAGGTGTGGGAAGCGATTGGTTGAAAAGCATGCATTTAGTTTTACTTGCATTTAAGAGCAGTTGGAGGCCACGGAAGGAGTGTTGAATGGCATTTTAGCTTTTTTTTAGGTTTGTTAACACAGTGTCCAAAGAAGGGCCAGAAGTATACAGAATGGTGTCGTCTGCGTAGAGGTGGATCAGAGAATCATCAGCAGCAAGAGCGACATCATTGATGTATACAGAGAAAAGAGTCGGCCGGAGAGTTGAACCCAGTGTTATCTCCATAGAGACTGCCAGAGGTCCGGACAACAGGCCCTCCGATTTGACACACTGAACTCTGTCTGAGAAGAAGTTGCTGAACCAGGCGAGGCAGTCATTTGAGAAACCAAGGCTGTTGAGTCTGCCGATAAGAATGCGATGATTGACAGAGTCGAAAGCCAGGTCAATAAATACGGCTGCAAAGTATTGTCTTTTATCGATGGCAGTTATTATATAATTTAGGACCTTGAGCGTGGCTGCGGTGCACCCATGATCAGCTCGGAAACCAGATTGCATAGCGGAGAAGGTACGGTGGGATTCGAAATGGTCGGTAATCTGTTTGTTAACTTGGCTTTCGAAGACCTTAGAAAGGCAGGGTAGGATAGATATAGGTCTGTAACAGTTTGGGTCTAGAGTGGCTCCCTCTTTGAAGAGGGGGATGACCGCGGCAGCTTTACAATCTTTAGGGATCTCAGACGATACGAAAGAGAGGTTGAACAGGCTAGTAATAGGGGTTGCAACAATTGAGGCAGACAATTTTAGAAAGAGAGGGTCCAGATTGTCTAGCCCAGCTGATTTGTAGGGGTCCAGATTTTGCAGGTCTTCAGAACATCAGCTATCTGGATTTGGGTGAAGGAGAAGTGGGGGAGGCTTGGGCAAGTTGCTGTGGGGGGTGCAGAGTTGTTGGCCAGGGTAGGGGTAGCCATGTGGAAAGCATGGCCAGCCGTAGAAAAATGCTTATTGAAATTTTCAATTATCGTAGATTTATCGGTGGTGACAGTGTTTCCTAGCCTCAGTGCAGTGGGCAGCTGGGAGGAGGTGCTCTTATTCTCCATGGACTTTACAGTGTCCCAGAACCTTTTGGAGTTTGTGCTACAGGATGCAAATTTCTGTATGAAAATTCTAGCCTTTGCTTTCCTAACTGCCTGTGTTTATTGGTTCCTAACTTACATTTACATTTACATTTAAGTCATTTAGCAGACGCTCTTATCCAGAGCGACTTACAAATTGGTGCATTCACCTTATGATATCCAGTGGAACAACCACTTTACAATAGTGCATCTAACTCTTTTAAGGGGGGGGGGGGGTTAGAAGGATTACTTTATCCTATCCTAGGTATTCCTTAAAGAGGTGGGGTTTCAGGTGTCTCCGGAAGGTGGTGATTGACTCCGCTGACCTGGCGTCGTGAGGGAGTTTGTTCCACCATTGGGGTGCCAGAGCAGCGAACAGTTTTGACTGGGCTGAGCGGGAACTGTACTTTCTCAGAGGTAGGGAGGCGAGCAGGCCAGAGGTGGATGAACGCAGTGCCCTTGTTTGGGTGTAGGGCCTGATCAGAGCCTGAAGGTACGGAGGTGCCGTTCCCCTCACAGCTCCGTAGGCAAGCACCATGGTCTTGTAACGGATGCGAGCTTCAACTGGAAGCCAGTGGAGAGAGCGGAGGAGCGGGGTGACGTGAGAGAACTTGGGAAAGTTGAACACCAGACGGGCTGCGGCGTTCTGGATGAGTTGTAGGGGTTTAATGGCACAGGCAGGGAGCCCAGCCAACAGCGAGTTGCAGTAATCCAGACGGGAGATGACAAGTGCCTGGATTAGGACCTGCGCCGCTTCCTGCGTGAGGCAGGGTCGTACTCTGCGAATGTTGTAGAGCATGAACCTACAGGAACGGGTCACCGCCTTGATGTTAGTTGAGAACGACAGGGTGTTGTCCAGGATCACGCCAAGGTTCTTAGCACTCTGGGAGGAGGACACAATGGAGTTGTCAACCGTGATGGCGAGATCATGGAACGGGCAGTCCTTCCCCGGGAGGAAGAGCAGCTCCGTCTTGCCGAGGTTCAGCTTGAGGTGGTGATCCGTCATCCACACTGATATGTCTGCCAGACATGCAGAGATGCGATTCACCACCTGGTTATCAGAGGGGGGAAAGGAGAAGATTAATTGTGTGTCGTCTGCATAGCAATGATAGGAGAGACCATGTGAGGATATGACAGAGCCAAGTGACTTGGTGTATAGCGAGAATAGGAGAGGGCCTAGAACAGAGCCCTGGGGGACACCAGTGGTGAGAGCACGTGGTGCGGAGACAGATTCTCGCCACGCCACCTGGTAGGAGCGACCTGTCAGGTAGGACGCAATCCAAGCGTGGGCCGCGCCGGAGATGCCCAGCTCGGAGAGGGTGGAGAGGAGGATCTGATGGTTCACAGTATCAAAGGCAGCCGATAGGTCTAGAAGGATGAGAGCAGAGGAGAGAGAGTTAGCTTTAGCAGTGTGGAGCGCCTCCGTGACACAGAGAAGAGCAGTCTCAGTTGAATGACTAGTCTTGAAACCTGACTGATTTGGATCAAGAAGGTCATTCTGAGAGAGATAGCAGGAGAGCTGGCCAAGGACGGCACGTTCAAGAGTTTTGGAGAGAAAAGAAAGAAGGGATACTGGTCTGTAGTTGTTGACATCGGAGGGATCGAGTGTAGGTTTTTTCAGAAGGGGTGCAACTCTCGCTCTCTTGAAGACGGAAGGGACGTAGCCAGCGGTCAAGGATGAGTTGATGAGCGAGGTGAGGTAAGGGAGAAGGTCTCCGGAAATGGTCTGGAGAAGAGAGGAGGGGATAGGGTCAAGCGTCAAAGGGTCAAACTTCCCTGAAAAGTTGCATATCGCGGGGGCTATTCGATGGTAATGTGGTACGCCACAGGATGTTTTTGTGCTGGTCGAGGGCAGTCAGATCTGGAGTGAACCAAGTGCTAAATCTGTTCCTGGTTTAATTTTTTTTTTGAATGGGGCATGCTATTTAAGATGGTGAAGAAAGCACTTTTAAAGAATAACCAGGCATCCTCTACTGACGGATTGAGGTCAATATCCTTCCAGGATACCCGGGCCAGGTCGATTAGAAAGGCCTGCTCGCTGAAGTGTTTAAGGGAGCGTTACGGACCCATTACGGACGCAGGCAATGAGGCAGTGATCGCTGAGGTCCTGGTTGAAGACAGCAGAGGTGTATTTAGAGGGCAGGTTGGTCAGGAAAATATCTATGAGGGTGCCCGTGTTTACGGAGTTGGGGTTATACCTGGTAGGTTCCATGATAATTTGTGTGAGATTGAGGGCATCTAACTTAGATTGTAGGACTGCCGGGGTGTTAAGCATATCCCCGTTTAGGTCACCTAACAGTACAAACTCTGAAGATAATTGGGGAGAAATTAATTCACATATGGTGTCCAGGGCACTTCTGGGGGCAGAGGGGGGTCTGTATGTGGCATGTGTGATTATATAAAACAAACACAGTTTTTTATGCGCTTAAACGATTTCTTTCAAATGATTTTGACAGTGTTTGTCAAACTGCGTGAACAGAAATGGAAAGGTTCCCACCTTAGTTGGAGGGAATTATAGACCTCTTTTGCTAATATAACCAGTCCTCTGTTACAGATTACTAATCTTACTGATGTTGTAGCCTCACAACAATCAGTCAAAAAGTGGATCAATATAGTCATTCAAATTAAAACTAATATTGCAGAAAAGAGCACTCTGCCTGCTTTATAGCATGATCATGTTATACTGACTTTGTTATGTTCGTCATTAGAAGGAGACCAAGGCGCAGCGTAGTAAGCGTACATCTTTCTTTATTAGAATGAACGTAACGTTCTGCAGGCTACCTAGAAAGAGTGCAAAAACAAGATCCCACAAACTAGGGTGGAAAACAGGCTGCCTAAGTATGATTCCCAATCAGAGACAACGATAGACAGCTGCCTCTGATTGGGAACCCTACCCGGCCAACAAAGAAATAGAAAACTAGAATGCCCAACCAAATCACACCCTGACCTAACCAAAGAGAGAAATAAAAGGCTCTCTAAGGTCAGGGCGTGACAGACTTGTCTACAACTGGCACAAGTGTTGGTGTCCAAGGGACATTTTGCTGACAGCTTTTGGTTAGTTGAGGCTTCAATGGCTCTTTAAAATGAGAAATACTCTCTACAGTTTCTTGAAACCCCTTACCTGAAACAGAATGGTGGATAATGGAATAATGGGCTCTTCAATAGACCACCACAGTCAAAGCATTTGACAAACATAAAATCGATTTCAATCAAAGTCAGTGTGGTGCCAATTGCTATGGACAGGACATGACAGATATTTAGAAGATTATGCCTTGAGGTGCCATAGTGTCACAGTGGATTAGATATGCATTTAAATTGCAATTAGATCAATAACTGTATTGACTCTGAATCAACATTGAAAGTCCCACCTAAGAAGGTAAACAACATTCCTGTGAGATAAAAAGTATACAGTAGAACAGGTAGGATCAACTTAATAGGGACCCCATTGCCCAAAGGCCATAATACTAGGACTGTTTATTAGTTTTACCCAGCTCCAGGCACTGTTATATTTGCTGCCAAGTCATCAAAAAAGGAACTCTGAGCTCATATGTCATATGTGTGCCATAATTAGACCAGGGACAGTAAAATACCCATGAAATAATATAATGGTCAAATAAATAACTAATGTATTTTTTTATTAAACATACAGTAGTGTTGTTGGGGAACTTCTCTTTACTAGCCTATATAGCCAATAAAACAGTAACATATGTTGCTCAACTGTGTGCTCCACACTGGATAGTTAATTATGATTCATTTCTCCCACTCTATTCAACATGTTTTAATATTACACTTACTTTTACATAAAGGTTCCTGTTTCAACCTACCTCAATCTAACCTGTAGTTACACTTAACATTAAGCTGTCACCCATAAATCATCACAGTTTGTTTGAGTTATTCAGAGTGCTCATCAACTTGCTCTGTATGATTTTACTTCTGTATGCTGAATTGAGTTTACTCTCAACCTCAATCTATTTACCAAGAGCTTGTGTAGTAATGGTTCTATACAAAAAACAAGTATAGCTATCACGATAGAGCAGCCAAATACACAACCCGGAGCTGCTAAAATCATCAAACATTGTTGAAGCCTTTGGGTAAGGTGGAGCCGCACACAGCCTCTGGCAAGACCTAGATGGGGATGTGTGGGGAAGGCTACTCAGTCAGCGAAGGCTTTGTTAGGAAAGAAACCACCTGGGGTGTAGACACAAGGGCATATGCCATAGCCTAGGCAGTGTGAAAGACATTTAAAGGTTGGGCCAATTATCAGTCATAAATCAGTCAATAGCATTTTGGAAGAGTGCCCTAGGTACGGTAGTGAGGTTTGAGCTCTGTCTGAATTCCAGATTGACCACTATGAATATTCCATTGTCCAATGTAAAGATGGGTCAGATACAAAAAGTACTAACTGACAAACCTGCAACAGATTCTTCCCTTTAGCAGGTGAATGTAGACATGATCATATACAGATATGATCATTTCACACATAGGTTGGCTCTGTCAGCAATGGATCATACATTTCTGTTAGGTAAGTTAGATGATTGACTTAATAAGAAAAAGGCAATTCTTCAACAAATGTTGATCAACTGATGGTACAATATTTAATGTGTTACATTCATGTCAGGAAAACCACTAAAACCAAGCAGGACTTGGCATGACCGAACTGCCAAAATGAAGAAAACACCAACATAAAGTGTCTTAATAGGGCGTTGGGCCACCATGAGGCGCTATATAAACTTCAATGTGCCTCAGCATAAATTCTACAAGTGTCTGGAACTCCATTGGAGGAATGCAACACCATTCTTCCATGACAAATTCCATAATTTGTGGTTTTGTTGATGGAGGTGGAAAACACTTTCTCAGGCTCCGATCCAGAATATCCCATAGGTGTTCAATTGTGTTGAGATCTGGTGACTGAAACACACACACACACACAGAGACCCCATACACACAACCCTAAACATGATGGAATGTTAATTGCTTAATTAACTCAGGAACCACATCTGTGTGGAAGCACCTGCTTTTCAATTTGTATCCCTCATTTACTCAAGTGATTTCTTTATTTTGGCAGTTACATATACATCGGTGGTAAAATAAATTATTATCAAAGTAAAATGAAATGTAGAAAGGCATGCAGGTATAGCAAACTTGTTTAATGGGTTTTTAGTGAAATGTGTACTTTCTGGTCGTTTAGCGTGATATTTTAAATGTTGTATAAAAAAAAAACACATATTTATGTTGAGACACGTAACATATTGACGTTTTTAAAATGTATGCTTAAAGTGAGCGTTTGAAAGTGTGTCTAAACTTAACAATAACCATAAGCCTTAAAATGACAACCATCAATTGAACAGGGAATGTTTGACAAAAAAGTAAATATGTTACATTTTCAAACATGAATTTGGAAAACATAGATATGCTATGAAACATAAAAAATGCTAATATTTGACTAAAGCTAAGTTAATTTTGCAACAGCATGGGCTGTATGTGTCACGACTCCTGCCTGTTATGCAGATGAATGAGGACCCAAAAGCGACTTAACAAAAACAGAGTCTTTATTCCAAACTTAAACAAAACGGTACTCCTGGATATATCTTAGATGACACCTGCTCACACGCAGCATCTGATGAAGGCAAAAACACGACAGGGCGGAACCAGGACGCCTGCTCACACGCAGCATCTGATGAAGGCAAAAACACGACAGGGCGGAACCAGGACACGGAACAGCAAACATCAAACAAAGATCCGACAAGGACAGAAGCGGAAAACAGAGGGAGAAATAGGAACTCTAATCAGAGGGCAAAATAGGGGACAGGTGTGAAAGATTAAATGAGGTAGTTAGGAGAATGAGGAACAGCTGGGAGCAGGAACGGAACGATAGAGAGAGAGCGAGAGAGGAAGAGAGGGAGGGGAAGAGAGAGGGAAAGAACCTACTAAGACCAGCAGAGGGAGACAAATGGAAGGGAAGCACAGGGACAAGACATGATAATCAAAAGACAAAACATGACAGTACCCCCCCACTCACCGAGCGCCTCCTGGCGCACTCGAGGAGGAACCCTGGCGGCAACGGAGGAAATCATTAATCAACGAACGGTCCAGCACGTCCCGAGATGGAACCCAACTCCTCTCCTCAGGACCGTAACCCTCCCAATCCACTAAGTACTGGTGACCACGTCCCCGAGAACGCATGTCCATGATCTTCCGTACCTTGTAAATAGGTGCGCCCTCGACAAGGACGGGAGGGGGGGAGGGAAGACGAACGGGAGCGCGAAGAAAAGGCTTGACACAAGAGACATGGAAGACAGGGTGGACGCGACGAAGATGTCGCGGAAGAAGCAGTCGCACAGCGACAGGATTGACGACCTGAGAGACACGGAACGGACCAATGAACCGCGGAGTCAACTTGCGAGAAGCTGTCGTAAGGGGAAGGTTACGAGTGGAAAGCCACACTCTCTGACCGCGACAATACCTAGGACTCTTAATCCTACGTTTATTGGCGGCTCTCACAGTCTGCGCCCTGTAACGGCAAAGTGCAGACCTGACCCTCCTCCAAGTGCGCTCACAACGTTGGACAAAAGCCTGAGCGGAGGGAACGCTGGACTCGGCGAGCTGGGACGAGAACAGAGGAGGCTGGTAACCAAGACTACTCTGAAACGGAGATAGCCCTGTAGCAGACGAAGGAAGCGAGTTGTGAGCGTACTCAGCCCAGGGGAGCTGTTCTGCCCAAGACGCAGGGTTTCGAAACGAAAGGCTGCGTAAAATGCGACCAATCGACTGATTGGCCCTTTCTGCTTGACCGTTAGACTGGGGATGAAACCCGGAAGAGAGACTGACGGAAGCACCGATCAAACGACAGAACTCCCTCCAAAACTGTGACGTGAATTGCGGACCTCTGTCTGAAACGGCGTCTAACGGGAGGCCATGAATTCTGAACACATTCTCAATGATGATTTGTGCCGTCTCCTTAGCGGAAGGAAGCTTAGCGAGGGGAATGAAATGTGCCGCCTTAGAGAACCTATCGATAACCGTAAGAATCACAGTCTTCCCCGCAGACGAAGGCAGACCGGTAATAAAGTCTAAGGCGATGTGAGACCATGGTCGAGAAGGAATGGGAAGCGGTCTGAGACGACCGGCAGGAGGAGAGTTACCTGACTTAGTCTGCGCGCAGTCCGAACAAGCAGCCACGAAACGGCGCGTGTCCCGCTCCTGAGTAGGCCACCAAAACCGCTGGCGAATAGAAGCAAGCGTACCCCGAACACCGGGGTGGCCAGCTAACTTGGCAGAATGAGCCCACTGAAGAACAGCCAGACGAGTAGGGACAGGAACAAACAGAAGGTTACTAGGACAAGCGCGCGGCGACGCAGTGTGAGTGAGCGCTTGCTTTACCTGTCTCTCAATTCCCCAGACAGTCAACCCGACAACACGCCCTTCAGGGAGAATCCCCTCGGGGTCGGTAGAAACCACAGAAGAACTAAAGAGACGGGATAAGGCATCAGGCTTGGTGTTCTTATTCCCCGGGCGATAGGAAATCACGAACTCGAAACGAGCGAAAAACAACGCCCAACGAGCTTGACGTGCATTAAGTCGTTTGGCAGAACGGATGTACTCAAGGTTCTTATGGTCAGTCCAAACGACAAAAGGAACGGTCGTCCCCTCCAACCACTGTCGCCATTCGCCTATGGCTAAGCGGATAGCGAGCAGTTCGCGGTTACCCACATCATAGTTGCGTTCCGATGGCGACAGGCGATGAGAAAAGTAAGCGCAAGGATGAACCTTATCGTCAGACTGGAAGCGCTGGGACAGAATGGCTCCCACGCCCACCTCTGAAGCGTCAACCTCGACAATAAATTGTTTAGTGACGTCAGGAGTAACAAGGATAGGAGCGGATGTAAAACGCTTCTTGAGGAGATCAAAAGCTCCCTGGGCGGAACCGGACCACTTAAAGCAAGTCTTGACAGAAGTCAGAGCTGTGAGAGGGGCAGCCACTTGACCGAAATTACGAATGAAACGCCGATAGAAATTAGCGAAACCGAGAAAGCGCTGCAACTCGACACGTGACTTAGGGACGGGCCAATCGCTGACAGCCTGGACCTTAGCGGGATCCATCTGAATGCCTTCAGCGGAAATAACAGAACCAAGAAAAGTGACAGAGGAGACATGAAAGGCGCACTTCTCAGCCTTCACGTAGAGACAATTCTCTAAAAGGCGCTGGAGTACACGTCGAACGTGCTGAACATGAATCTCGAGTGACGGTGAAAAAATCAGGATATCGTCAAGGTAAACGAAAACAAAGATGTTCAGCATGTCTCTCAGTACATCATTGACTAATGCCTGAAAGACCGCTGGAGCATTAGAGAGACCGAACGGCAGAACCCGGTATTCAAAATGCCCTAACGGAGTGTTAAACGCCGTTTTCCACTCGTCCCCCTCTCTGATGCGTACGAGATGGTAAGCGTTACGAAGGTCCAACTTAGTAAAGAACCTGGCTCCCTGCAGCATCTCGAAGGCTGACGACATAAGGGGAAGCGGATAACGATTCTTAACCGTTATGTCATTCAGCCCTCGATAATCCACACAGGGGCGCAGAGTACCGTCCTTCTTCTTAACAAAGAAAAACCCCGCTCCGGCGGGAGAGGAAGAAGGCACCACGGTACCGGCGTTGAGAGAAACAGACAGATAATCCTCGAGAGCCTTACGTTCGGGAGCCGACAGAGAGTAAAGTCTACCCCGAGGGGGAGTGGTCCCCGGAAGGAGATCAATACAACAATCATACGACCGGTGAGGAGGAAGGGAGCTGGCTCTGGACCGACTGAAGACCGTGCGCAGATCATGATATTCCTCCGGCACTCCTGTCAAGTCACCAGGTTCCTCCTGAGTAGAGGGGACAGAAGACACAGGAGGGATAGCAGACATTAAACACTTCACATGACAAGAAACGTTCCAGGATAGGATAGAATTACTAGACCAATTAATAGAAGGATTATGACATACTAGCCAGGGATGACCCAAAACAACAGGTGTAAAAGGTGAACGAAAAATCAAAAAGGAAATGGTCTCACTGTGGTTACCAGATACTGTGAGGGTTAAAGGTAGTGTCTCACATCTGATACTGGGGAGAAGACTACCATCTAAGGCGAACATGGGCGTGGGCTTCCCTAACTGTCTGAGAGGAATGTCATGTTTCCGAGCCCATGCTTCGTCCATAAAACAACCCTCAGCCCCAGAGTCTATCAAGGCACTGCAGGAAGCAGCCGAACCGGTCCAGCGTAGATGGACCGACAAGGTAGTACAGGATCTTGATGGAGAGACCTGAGTAGTAGCGCTCACCAGTAGCCCTCCGCTTACTGATGAGCTCTGGCCTTTTACTGGACATGACATGACAAAATGTCCAGCAGAACCGCAATAGAGACAAAGGCGGTTGGTGATTCTCCGTTCCCTCTCCTTAGTCGAGATGCGAATACCTCCCAGCTGCATGGGCTCAGTCTCTGAGCTGATGGGAGAAGATGGTTGAGATGCGGAGAGGGGAAACACCGTTAACGCGAGCTCTCTTCCACGAGCTCGGTGACGAAGATCTACCCGTCGTTCTATGCGGATGGCGAGTGCAATCAAAGAGTCCACGCTGGAAGGAACCTCCCGGGAGAGAATCTCATCCTTAACCTCAGCGTGAAGTCCCTCCAGAAAACGAGCGAGCAACGCCGGCTCGTTCCAGTCACTGGATGCAGCAAGAGTGCGAAACTCTATAGAGTAATCCGTTATGGATCGATCACCTTGACATAGGGAAGCCAGGACCCTGGAAGCCTCCTTCCCAAAAACTGAACGATCAAAAACCCGTATCATCTCCTCTTTAAAGCTCTGATAATCGTTAGTACACTCAGCCCTTGCCTCCCAGATAGCTGTGCCCCACTCCCGAGCCCGACCAGTAAGGAGTGATATGACGTAGGCGATCCGAGCTCTCTCTCGTGAGTATGTGTTGGGCTGGAGAGAAAACACAATATCACACTGGGTCAGAAAGGAGCGGCACTCAGTGGGTTGCCCAGAGTAACATGGTGGGTTATTAACCCTAGGTTCCGAAGACTCGGAAGACCAGGAAGTAACAGGTGGCACGAGACGAAGACTCTGAAACTGTCCTGAGAGGTTGGAAACCTGAGCGGCCAGGGTCTCAACGGCATGACGAGCAGCAGACAATTCCTGCTCGTGTCTGCCGAGCATTGCTCCCTGGATCTCGATGGCAGTGTTGCGAGAATCCGTAGTCGCTGGGTCCATACTGGTCGGATCTTTCTGTTATGCAGATGAATGAGGACCCAAAAGCGACTTAACAAAAACAGAGTCTTTATTCCAAACTTAAACAAAACGGTACTCCTGGATATATCTTAGATGACACCTGCTCACACGCAGCATCTGATGAAGGCAAAAACACGACAGGGCGGAACCAGGACGCCTGCTCACACGCAGCATCTGATGAAGGCAAAAACACGACAGGGCGGAACCAGGACACGGAACAGCAAACATCAAACAAAGATCCGACAAGGACAGAAGCGGAAAACAGAGGGAGAAATAGGAACTCTAATCAGAGGGCAAAATAGGGGACAGGTGTGAAAGATTAAATGAGGTAGTTAGGAGAATGAGGAACAGCTGGGAGCAGGAACGGAACGATAGAGAGAGAGCGAGAGAGGAAGAGAGGGAGGGGAAGAGAGAGGGAAAGAACCTACTAAGACCAGCAGAGGGAGACAAATGGAAGGGAAGCACAGGGACAAGACATGATAATCAAAAGACAAAACATGACACTGCCGAAGGTGGCTCTCCTTCCTGTTCGGGTGGCGCTCGGCGGTCGTCGTCACCGGCCTACTAGCTGCCACTGATCCTTTTTTTCCCCCTTGTCTGTTTATTAGTTGCACCTGTGTTGAGTTAGGTTAATTGGTTGGGCTTTATTTACCAGCCGGCCCGCCTGCTGGTTGCGCGGGATTATTTTTCAGTGTACTGTTGTGCACGACTGTAAGTCACGGTTGTCCGTGTGTGTGTGTTTTGATGAACTATGTAGTTCTCCCCTTGTTTGGGGCATTTGTTTGAGTTGGCGTCATTTTCACCGGTGTGGTGTATTAAAAGTATCGCTACCCTGAACTCTCTGCTTGCTGCGCCTGACTTCTTCCTCCACTACACCCCGGATGTTACAGAATCCCGCACCACCTAGAATGGAGTCAGCAGGAGCAGCTGCCAACCCCCTCCCATCGATGGAGGAACGTGTCCTCCACCACACCACCGTCCTCCATCGGATCGGATCCGCAATGGACCAGATGATGGAGAGAATGGACCGATGGGAGAGGAGTGGTCTCCTCTCTCCACCTTCGGTTTCCCCAGCTCTGGACCCCTCTTCTCCTCTCTCCCCATCCTCCGGCTCTAGCGCTCTCCGTCTTGCGCTCCCGAGGGACTATGATGGAGCGGCGACGGGGTGTCATGGGTTCTTGCTCCAACTGGAACTGTACCTTGTGACCGTGAGGCCCACTCCCTCGGGAGCGGAGAGGGTGAGTGTCCTCATCTCCTGCCTGACGGGTTGTGCTCTGGAGTGGGCAAACGCGGTCTGGAATGGCCCAGACTCGGCGAAGGAGCACTACCCGGAATTCAGCGGGAGAGCGACTGTTCCACCTTAAGCAGGAGAAGAGGAGCGCCCAGGATTACGCTTTGGAGTTCCGGACCTTGGCCGCTGGGTCTGGGTGGAACGACAGGGCCCTGATAGACCACTACCGGTGTAGTCTCCGGGAGGACTTCCGCAGGGAGCTAGCGTGTCGGGACACCGCTCTCTCCATTGATGAACTTATCGACATGTCTATCCGGCTGGAGAATCTGCTGGCTGCCCGCGGGCGTTCGGAGAGGGTCCTGTTCGTTCCACCATCCAGCGCCCCCGCTCCCATTCCTATGGAGTTGGGGGGGGGGCGTGCAGAGGGGTACCGGAGGAGGGGGGCCCGTCTGGGAGTCGAGATGGCAGGCGGAACGCTTCTCGGTCACCCCAGGTCAGCATCAAACTCACCCAGAACCCCCTGTTGGTCACATGTTTGTCTTGATTTTGTTTCTTGAACTTTTCCCCTCTTCCCAGCATAAGGCGCTAGTCGATTCAGGTGCAGCTGGGAATTTTATGGATCGCGGACTCGCCATCAAGCTGGGTGTTCCGCTCGTGCATATAGATTCTCCCTTCCCCGTGCACTCCCTAGATAGCCGGCCATTAGGGTCAGGGTTGGTCATGGAGGCCACAGTTCCACTGGACATGGTGACGCAGGGGAATCATAGGGAATCATTACAACATCCGGCGCCGAAACGAGATGGCCGCCTCGCTTCGCGTTCCTTGGAAAATATGCAGTATTTTGTTTTTTTATGTGTTATTTCTTACATCGGTACCCCAGGTAATCTTAGGTTTCATTACATACAGTCGGGAGGAACTACTGAATATACGATTAACGTCAACTCATCATCGTTCCTACCAGGAATATGACTTTCCCGAAACGGATCCAGTGTTTTGCTTTCCACCCAATACAATGGATCTGATCCCAGCCGGCGACCCTGTGCGACGCCGTAAAAGGGGCAAACGAGGCGGTCTCCTGGCCAGGCTTCGGAGACGGGCACATCGCGCTCCACTCCCTAGCATACTACTCACCAATGTCCAGTCTCTTGACAATAAGGTTGATGAAATCCGAGCACGGGTAGCATTCCAGAGAGACATCAGGGATTGCAACGTGCTCTGCTTCACGGAAACATGGCTAACTCAAGAGACGCTAACGGAGTCGGTGCAGCCAGCTGGTTTCTTCATGCATCGCGCCGACAGAAACAAACATCTTTCTGGTAAGAAGAGTGGCGGGGGGGTATGCCTTATGATTAACGAGACGTGGTGTGATCATCATAACAACACACAGGAACTCAAGTCATTCTGTTCACCTGATCTAGAACTCCTCACAATAAAATGTCGACCGCATTATCTACCAAGGGAATTCTCTTCAATCATAATCACAGCCGTATATATTCCCCCCCAAGCAGACACATCGATGGCCCTGAACGAACTTTATCTGACTCTTTGTAAACTGGAAACCACACACCCTGAGGCTGCATTCATCGTAGCTGGGGATTTTAACAAGGCTAATCTAAAAACAAAACTCCCTAAATTCTATCAGCATATCGATTGTGCTACCAGGGCTGGAAAAACCCTAGATCATTGTTATACTAATTTCCGCGACGCATATAAGGCCCTCCCCCGCCCCCCTTTCGGAAAAGCTGACCACGACTCCATTTTGTTGATTCCGGCCTACAAACAGAAACTAAAACAACAAGCTCCCGCGCTCAGGTCTGTTCAACGCTGGTCCGACCAATCTGATTCCACGCTTCAAGACTGCTTCGATCACGCGGATTGGAATATGTTCCGCATTGCGTCCAACAACAATATTGACGAATATGCTGATTCGGTGAGCGAGTTCATTAGGAAGTGCATTGACGATGTCGTACCCACAGCAACGATTAAAACATTCCCAAACCAGAAACCGTGGATTGACGGCAGCATTCGCGTGAAACTGAAAGCGCGAACCACTGCTTTTAACCAGGGCAAGGTGACCGGAAGCATGACCGAATACAAACAGTGTAGCTATTCTCTCCGCAAGGCAATCAAACAGGCTAAGTCCCAGTACAGAGACAAAATCGAGTCGCAATTCAACAGCTCAGACACAAGAGGTATGTGGCAGGGTCTACAGTCAATCACGGATTACAAAAAGAAAACCAGCCCCGTCGCGGACCAGGATGTCTTGCTCCCAGATAGGCTAAACAACTTTTTTGCCCGCTTTGAGGACAATACAGTGCCACTGACACGGCCCCCTACCAAAACCTGCGGGCTCTCCTTCACTGCAGCCGAGGTGAGTAAAACATTTAAACGTGTTAACCCTCGCAAGGCTGCAGGCCCAGACGGCATTCCCAGCCGCGTCCTCAGAGCATGCGCAGACCAGCTGGCTGGTGTGTTTACGGACATATTCAATCAATCCTTATCCCAGTCTGCTGTTCCCACATGCTTCAAGAGGGCCACCATTGTTCCTGTTCCCAAGAAAGCTAAGGTAACTGAGCTAAACGACTACCGCCCCGTAGCACTCACTTCCGTCATCATGAAGTGCTTTGAGAGACTAGTCAAGGACCATATCACCTCCACCCTACCGGACACCCTAGACCCACTCCAATTTGCTTACCGACCCAATAGGTCCACAGACGACGCAATCGCAACCACACTGCACACTGCCCTAACCCATCTGGACAAGAGGAATACCCATGTGAGAATGCTGTTCATCGATTACAGCTCAGCATTTAACACCATAGTACCCTCCAAACTCGTCATCAAGCTCGAGACCCTGGGTCTCGACCCCGCCCTGTGCAACTGGGTCCTGGACTTCCTGACGGGCCGCCCCCAGGTGGTGAGGGTAGGTAACAACATCTCCACCCCGCTGATCCTCAACACTGGGGCCCCACAAGGGTGCGTTCTGAGCCCTCTCCTGTACTCCCTGTTCACCCACGACTGCGTGGCCATGCACGCCTCCAACTCAATCATCAAGTTTGCGGATGACACTACAGTGGTAGACTTGATTACCAACAACGACGAGACGGCCTACAGGGAGGAGGTGAGGGCCCTCGGAGTGTGGTGTCAGGAAAATAACCTCACACTCAACGTCAACAAAACAAAGGAGATGATTGTGGACTTCAGGAAACAGCAGAGGGAGCACCCCCCTATCCACATCGACGGGTCAGTAGTGGAGAAGGTGGAAAGTTTTAAGTTCCTCGGTGTACACATCACGGACAAACTGAATTGGTCCACCCACACAGACAGCGTCGTGAAGAAGGCGCAGCAGCGCCTCTTCAACCTCAGGAGGCTGAAGAAATTCGGCTTGTCACCAAAAGCACTCACAAACTTCTACAGATGCACAATCGAGAGCATCCTGTCGGGCTGTATCACCGCCTGGTACGGCAACTGCTCCGCCCACAACCGTAAGGCTCTCCAGAGGGTAGTGAGGTCTGCAGAACGCATCACCGGGGGCAAACTACCTGCCCTCCAGGACACCTACACCACCCGATGTCACAGGAAGGCCATAAAGATCATCAAGGACAACAACCACCCAAGCCACTGCCTGTTCACCCCGCTATCATCCAGAAGGCGAGGTCAGTACAGGTGCATCAAAGCAGGGACCGAGAGACTGAAAAACAGCTTCTATCTCAAGGCCATCAGACTGTTAAACAGCCACCACTAACATTTAGCGGCCGCTGCCAACATACTGACTCAACTCCAGCCACTTTAAAAATGGGAATTGATGGAAATTATGTAAAAATGTACCACTAGCCACTTTAAACAATGCCACTTAATATAATGTTTACATACCCTACATTACCCATCTCATATGTATATACTGTACTCTATATCATCTACTGCATCTTGCCATCTTTATGTAATACATGTACCACTAGCCACTTTAAACTATGCCACTTTATGTTTACATACCCTACAGTACTCATCTCATATGTATATACCGTACTCTATACCATCTACTGCATCTTGCCTATGCCGTTCTGTACCACCACTCATTCATATATCTTTATGTACATATTCTTTATCCCTTTACACTTGTGTGTGTATAAGGTAGTAGTTGTGGAATTGTAGGTTAGATTACTTGTTGGTTATTACTGCATTGTCGGAACTAGAAGCACAAGCATTTCGCTACACTCGCATTAACATCTGCTAACCAAGTGTATGTGACTAATAAAATTTGATTTGATTTGATTTGATTTAGGGAGCGAATTAGTCTCTTCATTATCGATTCGCCTGCGTTTCCAGTGGTGCTGGGGATTCCCTGGCTGGCTAGTCACAATCCTAAGATTTCGTGGAGACAGGTGGTTCTCCAGGGGTGGTCAGAGGACTGTTCTGGAAAGTGTCTGGGATTTTCCATCAGTGCCACGTCGGTGGAGAGTCCAGACCAGGGTTCCACGGTGCACATTCCCCCCAAATATGCCGATTTGGCAATCGCTTTCAGTAAGAAGAGAGCGACTAAATTACCACCTCATCGACCGGGGGGGGGATTGTGCGATAAATCTCCAGGTAAACGCTGCGCTTCCCAAGAGTCACGTGTACCCATTGTCCCAGGAGGAGACGTTGGCTATGGAGACATATGTCACGGAATCTCTGGGACAGGGGTACATTCGGCCCTCCATCTCACCCGTCTCCTCGAGTTTCTTTTTTGTGAAGAAAAATGAGGGAGGTCTGCGTCCGTGCATTGATTATAGAGGTCTAAATGCCATCACAGTGGGGTTTAGTTA
Organism: Salvelinus namaycush; assembly: GCF_016432855.1. Classification (NCBI taxonomy): domain Eukaryota; kingdom Metazoa; phylum Chordata; class Actinopteri; order Salmoniformes; family Salmonidae; genus Salvelinus; species Salvelinus namaycush. The sequence goes on along the minus strand of NC_052336.1, from coordinate 18,981,679 downwards.
CCCACTACCTCTCATCGCTACGGCGGTGGAATCATTTCACGGAGGACAGTTTTTCACAAAACTGGATCTCAGGAGCACGTATAGTCTGGTGCGTATTCGGGAGGGAGATGAGTGGAAAACCGCATTTAGTACCACATCGGGCCACTATGAGTACCTCGTCATGCCGTATGGGTTAAAGAATGCTCCAGCCGTCTTTCAATCCTTTGTAGACGAGATTCTCAGGGACCTGCACGGGCAGGGCGTGGTCGTTTATATCGATGATATTCTGATCTATTCCGCAACCCGCGCCGTGCATGGGTCTCTGGTACGCAAGGTGCTTGGTAGACTACTGGAGCATGACCTATACGTCAAGGCTGAGAAGTGTGTGTTCTCCAAACGAGCCGTCTCCTTCCGGGGTTATCGCATTTCCACCTCGGGGGTGGTGATGGAGTGTGACCGCATTAAGGCCGTGTGTAATTGGCCGACTCCTACCACGATGAAGGAGGTGCAGCGGTTTTTGGGGTTTGCCAATTACTACCGGAGGTTTATCCTGGGTTTTGGTCAGGTAGCGGCTCCCATTACCTCACTGCTGAATGGGGGGCCGGTGCGTTTGCGGTGGTCGGCAGAGGCGGACAGAGCCTTCAATAGGTTGAAGGCGCTGTTCACGGATGCACCCGTGTTGGCGCACCCGGACCCCTCTCTAGCATTCATAGTGGAGGTGGACGCGTCCGAGGCTGGGGTGGGTGCCGTGCTATCACAGCGCTCGGGTACGCCACCAAAACTCCGCCCCTGCGCTTTCTTTTCGAGGAAGCTCAGTCCGGCGGAGCGTAACTATGATGTGGAGGACCGGGAGTTGTTAGCGGTGGTCAAGGCCCTGAGGGTGTGGAGACACTGGCTTGAGGGGGCTAGGCACCCCTTTCTCATCTATACTGACCACCAGAATCTGGAGTATATTCGGGCAGCTAGGAGACTGAATCCACGTCAGGCAAGGTGGACCATGTTCTTCACCCGATTTAGGTTTACTCTGTCTTATAGACCAGGCTCCCTGAACGTAAAGGCCGACGCGCTGTCCCGTCTTTATGACACGGAGGATCGGTCCACCGAGCCTACTCCCATCCTTCCAGCCTCGAGGCTGATGGCACCAGTGGTATGGGAGGTGGACTCGGACATCGAGCGGGCGTTACGGGCGGAGCCTGCGCCTCCTCAGTGTCCAGGCTGGGCGTAAGTACGTGCCGCTTGGTGTTCGGGACCAACTGATTCGGTGGGCTAACACCCTACCCTACCCTACGTTACAGTATGTGCTATATACAAACTAGTTATTCCTGTTGAGTTTAAAAACACCCCAAAAATAATAGGTTGATACTGTTGATAGACTTAGTGGCCATATGAGAAAGCTGAAGTGATTAACGTTATAATAATTGTGAAATAATACTTACAATAGTTGTGCAAAAATGCACATTAATGTGTTAAAATTATTTTTTAATTATTTAAAATTATGTTTTTATTATTTTTTATCAGGATGCAGATCCTGGATCAGCTTGGTGAGTCACACTAGCCTATGAATACTAACTATGAATACAATTAGCCCGATCGCTCCTTTGAGCAACAGCAGAGAGACAAATGTTTGCATTTGGACAATGTTTGCTCAAGATACTGAGCCAATAGAGTGGATTAATGTATTAATAATCCGCTATACATTGGCTGAGTTTATGATGGCTGTGGAGATACACCATTTTGTTCTATTAAACCTCACTACTTATTTATTATGAATATATCTGTAATTATACATTAAAATATACATTACATAAAGAAAAAAACATGTACTGTGTTGTGGACACTAGGAGGAGTATCTGCTGCTTTCGGGATAATGGGGATCCTAATACAATACCAAATACCAAAAGCTCAAACCACTGGAGTGGAGATGCTGCCTGAAATAAACAGATACTGAATGAGGAAGGAAGGCACCTCTCCTTGTAAAAAAGGAAATCACATCAGACTAAGTAACTTATCTTGTGCAATATAGATGTATAGGTCTATAATAAAGGACGTTATGAACCACCTGAGTTTATAATAACAATAGGGGTACACAAATAATCCCAATAATAGAATACCTAATGAAAACAGCTAAATCTGTATGTAAATGCTCATGCTTAATGTACTGTTAATGTACTTAAAAACCTCATAAGACAGAACATTGAAGTCTTAAAGTCATCATTGAGTCATGTTTAACCTTTGGCCCCACCTTTGTTTTAACCTTTAAGGTCCCTCCTCAATTACAGGTGGTTATAAAGACCAGACCCATCCTTAGCACCTCTCTCATATCACCTGTGTAGGACCTGTTCACTACCCACAGGATCACCATGGGGACAACCAAGGATACACCGATATGGAGGCTGATATGCCTGGCACTACTGATCAGATCAACACAAACAGGTTGGTAGAATATTCATTCATTTGCCTAAATCAGAAACTGTTCTGATTATTACTATAATATAATTATTCTACATTTTAAAAAATCTGACAAATCTGTAAAATCTACATATTATTTCATAAATCAGACTAATTGTTAATTACAAATAGTAAGTATTCAGGACAACACCAAATGATTATGATTATTGACACTCAGCAGGTCGATAGGTTTTAAAAGCTGTAACCACAAGTTTAGTATGATTAGGTAACTTTCAGATTTGATAACATATATATTTTGTGTAAAATCTCATTATGTAAAAAAAAATGTATGTATTAGCTATTCAGAAATGTACTAACACACAGAACATGAATTACATGTATTATACAAGCATTTTGAAGAATTCAACAGTCGGCATACAGTAGCAGTTTTTACGCAATCAGTAATAACGGTTTCCCTGTTTTCTGCTTTTAGGCAGCGAACACATTTACTACGATCATATTATTACATTATTCATTTAAATGTTCATCCTATTTCTGTTCCCTAAACACATTTGTTATGAGATTGTTTCTGTCTAAATTTGAAAATGCTACACATTAGTGGTGAAACATCTGTAACTTTGTATCATTATCATTTGTGATTGTTATCATGAGTGGTTGTAGCATAGTGTATAGTGTTATAAATACATAAAGCACTCCCCCCACTGGGTGCGAGTTAATACTTTTCAAACCAAATTTAGATCGGGAATGAAAACAAGAACAGAATACAGTCAAAAACTCAAATGTATATCGTTAAAATAATAGTTGTGGTAAGTATGTCTGATATTATTCAAATAATACTGACAGGAAAAATGTGATGCCTAAATATGTAAAATAGGAACTGAACTGTCATCGGAATTCAATGTGTTTAGTTTAGACAGCAGATGACACTTGATTAAGGAATCTTCAGGCCTGTTGCATGTGTCAGATGACCTGTCAGCCAGGGCTGAGCATTCCAAAAGCTTTGACCCCACCTACGCAATTCATAGAACATCAAAGTAGTTCAGGCACAGAAGACCCTGAAACATTGATTTTACAATTGTTAGCTGTTTGCAGCTGTTTGACTTGACAATTGTCAAGTGAAATGAAGTGCCACATTAACCATGCAGCTTTTGGTAAACTAGGGGCTCAATTCAATCCCTATCGCCGTACTTGAAATGTGAAGGTAATTTCCGATTGAGCCGACATATGCAGCGTTTACCTTGAACACAAACGCTGCGAACGCAGGAACATTCCGTTTAAAATTCAATTGCACGATAGCGCTGAACTTTGGCAATACGGATTGAATTGAGCCTTAGGTTCACTGTAAATATTGAATGGGTCACATCATGCCTCAAATGTCCCTTCGTCTGGACATACTGCTGTGCAAATCAAATACACTTCTAAAAGCGCAGTGCAACAATCTATATCTGCAATGATTGAATTCCATCCGTAATGTACATATAATATTGTAAAATACTCATGAATTGCTTTTATTTCAGTGAGCCCCACCACAAGTGTAACAATCATCCCGACAATGACCATGACGATACCCACATTTTCAGGTAAACGACTGACTGAATGCACACCAAATAAATGACTGGGTATCCATCAATAAGCTAAGAAGGAACTGACATTTGTATTCCTTGTCCCTAAGGAGTGAATGCCTCACACAATGACCAGGTCTGCAGCACATGGGGTAACTACCACTTCAAGACCTTCGACGGGTACTTTTTCCAGCTCCCCTCCACCTGCAACCATGTTGTGACCTCACTGTGTAAGAGCAGCTATGAGACTTTCAACATCCAGATGAGGCGGCAGGTGGTGGACAACCAGCCCACCATTAGCAAGATCACCATGAAGCTGGATGGTGTAGTGGTGGAGCTATCCAAGGGTGTTGTTGTGGTCAATGGGCAGACGTGAGTTTCCCTGTCATTTGACTTATACGCCATTCTGCAAGCACCTCTCTTGAGGATTTTATGTGCTACATTCTGGAGTTTAATAAAAATTACAATCATAATGTATAGGATGATCTTTAAGTATCTTCTTCCTCCTGAAGGGTGACCCTGCCGTTCAGCTTGTCTGGAGTCAGCATCGTGAAGACTACATCTAATGTGAAGGTCGTAGCCAAACTGGGGCTGGTTGCTGTTTGGAACAAGGATGACTCCCTAATGGTAAAATACCTGCTTTTCTAACTTTCCTCTTCAATGGTTGATTAGTTAACCATGTTTAATTTGTCTTTAGATTAAAAGCATAGCATCTTTGCCGTCAATGGCAATGATCAGCAGTTGATTGTGAGTGAAAGACACCTATTTTTGGCTGCACTTTGTCTCATGTTGGCTGAAGCACTGTCTACTCACCTCCAGATATGTTAACATTGAAAGGCAGAATTACCTGAAGAACGAGGATGAATTTAACAGGATCTGTGAAGATGTATAGGCTATACACACACAGGCTCATGCTCCAATGTTTATTTGATGACGTGTTTGCAAATATTTGTACATTTGAATGAGATTTTTTGTCACTCCCTAATACAAAGACTAATAAAAAATAAAGTTTGGTAACGTGGAGGATAGCCAAGACTGAACATGTGTATAGTGCTGAACAGGATGAGATTTTGTTGAGTAAACACATTGGGTCTGGTCATTCTACAGATTGAAATGAACGATAAGTACAGAAACCAGACCTGCGGACTGTGTGGTGACTTCAATGAAGTCCAAACATACAACGAGTTCATCATCAATGGTAAAATAATTTCTGAAACTACCAAAACTATTGAAATGTAACTGCATTACATACTGTAGGTGGATAAGCTAATTGTCAATGTTTGTGCTGTTGCAGGTGGGAAACTCTCTAGCTCTGACTATGGAAACCTCTGGAAACTGGATGGTCCTCTGGAAGTCTGTGAGGAGCCTACGCTAACTTCTGCGGAGAGTTGTGGAGATGAGGTATTCCATTTCACACCACAGAAGAAGAATACAAAACAATATTAATAGAAGTTAGAAATGGCAATTAATCCATGTGATCCATCAAATGTTTTCTATATGGTAACCTTTTGTGGTTTGTCTCTATTTGTAGGAATTTTGTCAGCAGCTGTTCTCCAGTGCAGCTTTCAGTAGCTGCACTAATTATTTGGACAAGGACGCCTTCGTCGAGACCTGCCTGGCTGACCTGTGCCACTGTGATAACAGCACCAACCCCTTCTGCCTGTGCAACACCATCTCAGAGTACTCCCGTCAGTGTGTTCACGCAGGGGGGAAGCCCCAGCAATGGAGGACTGAACAGTTCTGCTGTAAGCATGCAGATACTCTTCAACATGCCCACCAAACACTTAATGATCATGTTCACAATCTATTTTAAGGAAACTGTTAATCACAATGTTTATTTTCTCAGATAAGACATGCCCCTACAACATGGAGTACCAGGAGTGTGGAAGCCCCTGTGTTGACACCTGCTCCAACCCAGAGGCCAGCCAGTTGTGTGAAGACCACTGTACAGGCGGCTGCTTCTGTCCTCTAGGTACCACATAGGTTCAACTTTGTTGTACAAGTTAACCTTAAGCACATCATGAAAACACCACACTTTTACCCATTATGCCTTTTATGTCAATGTGTGCAAAGTCTTTGATAATGATATACATAAATATTGGATGGTTCTAAACACACAATAACGTTATTTAAAATTGCCCTGATTTGGCAAATATTGCCTGGCTGTTTGCAATCTTTTCAAGTGCTCATGCATGGTAATGTTTGTGTCTTGAGGGGATTGTTCAATAAATATTTATTTTTTCAATTTTATAGAATACATTATCTTCTCTAATTCACAGGTGATCCGAGTCCAGTCATGTGGAAGTGTTTTTGTAAATCAGATTCTTTCTCAGCTCCCACTCTATACAGGTGAGATAATCCATTGTAATGCCAAATTAAACTGTAGTGTGGATCCGTGTATAAACACCATATCATTTATATTCACTAGATGAAGCATTAATGGTTTCCCTCTATTTATTTCATGGATTGCAGCTGAAGTGACCGTCTTCAAGCCCTCCTCATTCTACATTGTTATCCAGACAACTCTTGGAGTTCAACTTCAGATCCAGCTTTCACCAGTTATGCAGATCTACATAACTGCCATCTCATCCTACAAAGGAACAACCTGTGGTATGCTTCAGATTCATCCACCAGTTTCATACCTTTTTCTTCAGTATCTCTATTCATAAAAATATAATACATCATACGGCTTCAATTATTTTTCCACAGGCCTTTGCGGAAACTACAATGATGTTCAGGCAGATGAGTTCAGAGTCATCAGTGGATTGGTGGAGGGCACAGCTGTAGCTTTTGCCAACACATGGAAGACCATGTCTAGCTGCCCTGATGTCAAGACTAGCTTTGAAAACCCCTGCAGTTTGAGCATTGAAAATGGTACATATTTATTAAGCCTACAGATGAATCACTTGTTGAATGATTATAACAAATGCATATAAGATAGTATATACGTATGTGGAAATTATGATTGTCTTTTTCACAGAGAAATATGCCCAGCACTGGTGTTCCATGTTATCGGATCCTAAAGGAGTGTTCTCCCCTTGTCATTCTGAAATTAGACCTGACACCTACAAAACCATAAGTTAGTTAAGAAGGATACAATCAAAAAGTAAAACCATTAAACTCTTATGTGATGAGGTTATAGTCTTGACACACTTTGACCCTTTTTCCAACAGAACTGCATGTATGACAGCTGTAACTGCGAGAAGAGTGAGGACTGCATGTGTGCTGCCGTCTCCTCTTATGTCCACGCTTGTGCTGCCGAGGGTATCCAGCTCACTGGCTGGAGAGACACAATCTGCAGTGAGTAGACAGCACGGCACCATGGAGACCTCTCTCAATGTGTCATTATAATGAGCGCTGCAAATCAGTTAGAATAGAATGATTGACACAACAACCATAGGGTTGAGTTACTAAAAACAAATAACCTGAATAAATAACTGCACAAATACAAAGGTTTAAGGAAACAAAAAATGGTCTTGCTAATACTACTCATATCTAATTACTTTTCTCAGATACATTTGGCACTTGCCCCAGTCAAACAGTTTATACCTACAACATGACCAGCTGTGGACGCACCTGTCGCTCCCTGAGCATGACAGACCAATCTTGCCAGGTGGAGTTTGTTCCGGTGGACGGCTGTGGCTGCGCAGAGGGCACCTACATGGACGAGGCTGCCAAGTGTGTTGCCCCCACCAACTGTCCCTGCTATGACAAGGGCTCGGTGGTCCCTGCAGGAGAGACTATCAGCAGAGACGGTGCCACCTGGTAAGCACCTCCCTCATACGTATAAAGCTAGGAGACCAAAATAAATACAGGTACTAGTGAAACTTGATGGATATATTTAAAAATGTGTATTAAATTATGTCATAATGATATTTGTGTCATGATCGTCGTTACGTGAAAGAGAGGAGGACCAAGGCGCAGCGTGAAATGAACACATAATTTAATCAACGAAGACGAAGAACACTTACAAACTAAACAAAACAACAAACCGACGAACGTGAAGCTATATAATGACAAGTGCAGACACAGGCAACTTACACATAGACAATCACCCACGACATACCCAATGAATATGGCTGCCTAAATATGGTTCCCAATCAGAGACAACGATAGACAGCTGTCTCTAATTGAGAACCAATCTAGGCAACCATAGACATACAAACACCTAGACTGAACACTGCCCCATAAACATACAAAAACCCCTAGACAATACAAAAACACATACATCCCCTATGTCACACCCTGACCTAACTAAAAATAATAAAGAAAACAAAGATAACTAAGGCCAGGGCGTGACAATTTGCTGTTAATTTGATTATCTAACTATAACTATTAATACTGTAACTATTTTACAGTACTTGCAGACAAGGGACACTGAGTTGCACTGGGGGAGCAAGACTATTTAGTAAGTTTTATGTTCTTTGCTTCCAATTTAGTAGTTATTTATAGAATATATGGTTCGATATTATTTAACTTTACATGCATCCTTCACAAAACAGGTACATTTGAAATGAACCAAGAGGATTCAAGCAATTCAAGACATTGTGATTAATGACTGTGAATATTTCTGTACATATTACAATTATATTCTGCTTGTTTGAGAATTGAAAATCTTTTTTTTATTTTTTACTTGTATTCTCATATATCCCCAGTATGCACACTGCCTATGGTTTTCTTCAACTGCTCAACTGCACATCCAGGAGCTTCAGGTTCAGAGTGTCAGAAGAGCTGCACAACTCTGGATATGACCTGTGTGAGTCCCCCATTCACTCTAAATGGGATTGTCAAACACTGAGACTATTATACAGATTCGTGTTGAATGAACAAAATCCGTGGAAAATCGAAATTATGTCAAATAGACACGCCCCCCGCGTACAAAAACATAGTCCACATCTCTTTCATTTGCCATGACTTATTTATGTACTTTGTTTTGTTAAATCCCTTTAGATTAGCACAGAGTGCACATCAGGTTGTATGTGCCCCAACGGACTGGTGTCTGATGGGAATGGAGACTGCATCAAGGAGGAACTTTGTCCTTGTTCTCACAATGGAGCTACTTACCAAGCTGGAGAGACCCTTAAGGTTGACTGCAATACATGGTATGCCTGTTTTGTGTTTTATATCTCATGGGGGAGAAAACATATGGAACACAGACTTACAAATAATGAAAAATGATGTGTGTGTTGTTCACAGTACTTGCAAGGACAGTCAATGGCAGTGTACCACACATCTTTGTGATGGAGTTTGTGCAATCTATGGAGAGGGTCACTATATCACTTTTGATGAGAAAAGGTTCAACTTTAATGGAAACTGTGAATACACTCTCATTCAGGTTTGTGTCTCTTTATTTGGTAGAATTGTATCAGCATTGAAAAGTGTGAATTTTAACCATATTAATAATATTTTCCTTTCGCACAGGACTACTGTGGCAATACTAATGGCAGTGGCAGCTTCAGAGTTCTCACTGAGAACGTTCCTTGTGGAACTAAAGGCACCACCTGCTCCAAGACCATCAAGCTCTTCCTGGGGGTAATGAGCAACTTGACTTCACACAATACTGTACATTCCATCCCTCATGTAAAGAACAATCAACAAATCATCAACCAAACATCAGGTTGAGATCCGATTTTAGACCAAGTTATGTATGAAAACATATTTCTCTTCTTCAGACCAGTGAGCTCATACTGGCAGATGGGAACGCTCAAGTTGTCAGGAGTACTCCAGAAGAGCAGTTTCCTAAACAGATCAGCCTTCTGGGGAATTATCTGGTCATTGAAGTCAAAAGTGGTCTAATCCTCATGTGGGACAAGAAGACCAGTCTCTTTATCAAGCTTAGCCCACAATACCAGGTACATTAAGATTCTCTGATGAAGAAATTAATTCAGAATTCAGTCAAAACTGATATTACCAAGACTTTTGTAGAACCCTGCCAAATCAATCATTTTAATTCATGATCTCTTTTCTTCAGGGGCAAGTGTGTGGTCTGTGTGGAAACTATGATGGCAACGCAAACAATGACTTCACCACTAGAGCCCAAGCGACTGTTGTTGATCCGGTGGAATTTGGAAACAGCTGGAAAGTTTCATCAAGCTGCCCAAGTGTATCCGCTGTAGTGCACCCATGTGCCTCCAACCCGTACAGAGCGTCTTGGGCCCAGAAACAGTGCAGCATCATTAACAGTGATGTCTTCGCAGCCTGCCAGAACCAGGTATGGATATATTCAACTAGGATATACTACTAGTAAGATATGTGGATTTGTCTTTTGTGGACAAAGAAATGTACTTCACCATGCAACTTCTGTATATCTTACAACACATTTCTGTGCTTTTAAGGTGGACCCCTCTCCTTACTACGATGCTTGTGTGAGAGACTCATGTGCTTGTGACAGTGGTGGAGACTGCGAGTGCTTCTGTACCGCAGTGGCAGCTTATGCAAAGGCCTGCAATGAAGCTGGAGCATGCGTAGCCTGGAGAACCCCTCGAATTTGCCGTAAGTTTCTTCACAATCAACAGTGAATGTGATTTTCAACTACATTAAGGCGCTTGTCAATTCAATACTGGACTAGGTTGACACATTATCATATAGGACAGTTGATCATGGAAAAGGATCATTATTCTAGTTCAAATAATGAAAACTTTTTGTCCACCATATTTTGTCCACCACAAACAGCACTGTTCTGTGATTACTACAACCCTACTGGAGAATGTGAGTGGCACTACAAGGCATGTGGAGCTCAGTGTATGAAGACCTGCAGAAACCCTTCCGGAGACTGTTCTAGTTTAATTCCAGCATTGGAAGGTAGGGATATGACCGTCTAACTCATATTTTGTCTCATTTTGGATATTATTTCTGAATAACAATTGTAACTGAAACTGACCCCAACAATTGTTATACATCTACATGCTGTGTGTCTGAGCAGCCTCAGGCTACATTTACACTGACTACAGTTATCCTTAACAAGACTTGACCTTTTGTAACCTCTTGGCTATTGTGCTTATTACAGGCTGCTATCCTAACTGTCCTGCGGCACAACCTTACTTCAATGAGGAGACAATGAAGTGTGTGGAGAGGGAACAATGTGGCTGTTATGACTATGAAGGAAACCAGTACACCAATGGACAGAATCTTCCGGCACAAAATTGTGAAACATGGTATGTTTGAATAAATCAGTTCACAGTACCTGTACTATTTCAGAGCCTATTCTGAATGTTACAACTGTGAAAGTATTAGGTTTTCTGTTTTGCGTGAATTTTAGGGAAGAGGTTGGGTAGGGGTTTGTCTAAGATGGGAAGGTCATGCTAGTTTTTCCATAGTGATGCCAATTATGGCTATATTGCAATCTCAAAACGTGCCCTGCTCCCCAACCATTTCACAACTTACAGTACTTTATTACCAAGCCCTGACTAGTTTAACCTCTATAATGGTATTTTGAACAAAAATGTACATCTTATTCAGTTGAAACTGGGAATAATTCAAATGTTTAAATTATTTTCTTCTTTTAATAAAGCACCTGTACAATGACTGGAGTGAGTTGTAGTTATAATGTAAATGGTAAGGATGACATCCCCAAATAAAAGTAACATATTTAGCAATGACCAAAGCAACATTGATTAAATCTAATTATAAAATACTTTCCCCCCTGCAGATTGTACATGCTTGCATAATGGTAAACAACACCCATATGGAGAAACCCTCTACAATACAACAGATGGGATTGGTAACTGCATAGTTGCTGTTTGTGCCGCAAACGGAACCATTACCAGGAACATTTCCCCTTGTAAAGTGACCACAACTCCAGTACCAACCACAACTTCCCCTCTGACCACAACAACAACAACACAGGTCTCTACGACAACACTAAAGCCCACAACTGTCTTCCACTTCTCAACACCTGGTAAGCAGAGAAACTCTTGAATGATTAAAGTGCAGCCCAATTCTTGCTAACTACCATACTGATAAATGAAAATCTTGATGGAAATGAATAGCAATTTGTATGTAAGATGGTAGTAGAGGTCTTCTCGGGTCCAAACAGTTGGACCCGGAACCGAACGGACCCGAGGACAATCAGACCCGGACCTGAACGGACACGATCATTTAAAATAAAGTGGGACCTGGACCCAAACAGACCCGAGAACAATCAGACCCAAACACGAATGGACCCGACGACAACCAGACCTAGACCCGACCCATACCCTAACGGGTCCAGGTATGGGTCCAACCAGACCTGATTGGACCCAAGTGACAAACAAATTATATTTATCAGCCAAGATGCTCCTCTGGTTAATTAATAAGTCTTTATATTTTGCCTAGGCCTTCTATAAGTCAATAAATTCACCATATTAGCGGAAAATAAATATGGTACAGGCTATGCAGAGCTGTGGTCGGGTCCATTCAGGTCCACTCAGGTCAATCACCTGTAATTACATAGACCCAAGACCCGATGACAATCAAACATGACTAGACCCGGACCCGAAGGAATACTTAGAATATTGGACCCGTACCAGCTCGGGCCCCTGGTGGGGTCTCGGGTATTCAGGTTCGGGTGGACCCTAGGTGGTAGTGATGAGATTAATTCATATTGACGATATGTTCAAATTGAATATGACTGGTAAGTATTGTAAATACTTGGTAAATTCAAATGTTATTTTTCTGGCCTAGTTAACAAAATATATATATTTGTCAAAAACAGAACCAACATCTACTTGGTCATCCACAACAATGGAGACAACACCTGAAATCACTATTGGCACCACAACTTCATCATTAAATCCTTCAACTACAACATCTGGAACAAGTACAGTCACAATTCCCAACCCGACAACTGGAACTATAACAACTACGGTACCCTCAACAAGTGGAGAAGTAGCTACATCGACCACAGCTGAAACTTCAACTATGGAAGAAACCACAACTAAGACCATCACATCTACAAAGCCACCTAAAGTAGTCACCACTGGTACCATAACAACGACATCACTTGTCACAAACAAACCTTCAGTGACTTCGATTGCGTTAATTACAAAAACACTACCTTACTTTACAGGTACATTGTGGCCTTTAACATCAACAACACAGCCCTCAACAATAACAGAATCGGCCATCACAGGTGGAATAATGACAACAGAGCCTACCTCCCAGATTATCAATACAACTGCATCCGAGATATTCACACACACCACAGCATCATTATCTACAATTGTAAATGTTGAAGACTCTACCTCAACATCACAGCCATCAACTTCAACTTCAACTACAAAGGCACCCACAACAAATGCAGAGGTAACTACATATACTACTACTGAAAGATCCACACAGCCGCCTAAAATTGTCACCGCCGGCCCAACAACCACTTCCACCACTGTAATTGTTGAAACCTCTACCTCAACATCAAAGCCCACAACAACAGGTGAAGAAACAACAGGGCGAGTTGTCATTACCTCTATTACCACGACTTCAACCACAACAACTACAGAGGTAACTACACCTACCACACGTGGAACTACAACAGTTGAAGAAACCACAACGGAGACAATTTCATCTACATCCACAAAGCCACCTAAAGATGTCACCATCGGCGAAACAACAACTTCCACCACTGTAATTGCTGAAACCTCTACTTCAACATCACAGCCCACTGTCATGTTTTGTCTTTCATCATGTCTTGTCCCTGTGCTTCCCTCTGCTGGTCTTATTAGGTTCTTTCCCTCTTTCTCTCTCTCTATCGTTCCGTTCCTGCTCCCAGCTGTTTCTCATTCTCCTAACGACCTCATTTACTCTTTCACACCTGTCCCCTATTTTGCCCTCTGATTAGAGTCCCTATTTCTCCCTCTGTTTTCCGCTTCTGTCCTTGTCGGATTCTTGTTTGATGTTTGCTGTTCCTGTGTCCTTGTTCCGCCCTGTCGTGTTCTTTGCCTTCTTCAGATGCTGCGTGTGAGCAGGTGTCTATGTCAGCTACGGCCAGTGCCTTCCTGAAGCGACCTGCAGTCTGTGGTCGCGTCTCCAGTCGTTCCTCTCTATTGACGAGAGGATTTCAGTTCCTGTTTTGGATTGACCATTGATAATATCCAGGAGAATCATTATTTGTTTAATACTGGAATAAAGACTCTGTTACTATTACGTCGCTTTTGGGTCCTCATTCACCAACATAACAGAAGAATCCGACCAAGAATGGACCCAGCGACTACGGATTCTCGCAACACTGCCGTCGAGATCCAGGGAGCAATGCTCGGCAGACACGAGCAGGAATTGTCTGCTGCTCGTCATGCCGTTGAGACCCTGTCCGCTCAGGTCTCCGATCTCTCAGGACAGTTTCAGAGTCTTCGTCTCGTGCCACCAGCTACTTCCTGGTCTTCCGAGTCTCCGGAACCTAGGGTTAATAACCCACCATGTTACTCTGGGCAGCCCACTGAGTGTCGCTCCTTTCTCACCCAGTGTGATATTGTGTTCTCTCTCCAGCCCAACACATACTCAAGAGAGAGAGCTCGGATCGCTTACGTCATATCACTCCTTACTGGTCGGGCTCGGGAGTGGGGCACAGCTATCTGGGAGGCAAGGGCTGAGTGTTCTAACGTTTATCAGAACTTTAAAGAGGAGATGATACGGGTTTTTGATCGTTCAGTTTTTGGGAAAGAGGCTTCCAGGGCCCTGGCTTCCCTATGTCAAGGTGATCGATCCATAACGGATTACTCTATAGAGTTTCGCACTCTTGCTGCATCCAGTGACTGGAACGAGCCGGCGTTGCTCGCTCGTTTTCTGGAGGGACTCCACGCTGAGGTTAAGGATGAGATTCTCTCCCGGGAGGTTCCCTCCAGCGTGGACTCTTTGATTGCACTCGCCATCCGCATAGAACGACGGGTAGATCTTCGTCACCGAGCTCGTGGAAGAGAGCTCGCGTTAACGGTGTTTCCCCTCTCCGCATCTCAACCATCTCCTTCCACCGGCTCAGAGACTGAGCCCATGCAGCTGGGAGGTATTCGCATCTCGACTAAGGAGAGGGAACGGAGAATCACCAACCGCCTTTGCCTCTATTGCGGTTCTGCTGGACATTTTGTCATGTCATGTCCAGTAAAAGCCAGAGCTCATCAGTAAGCGGAGGGCTACTGGTGAGCGCTACTACTCCTGTCTCTCCATCAAGATCCTGTACTACCTTGTCGGTCCATCTACGCTGGACCGGTTCAGCTGCTTCCTGCAGTGCCTTGATAGACTCTGGGGCTGAGGGTTGTTTTATGGACGAAGCATGGGCTCGGAAACATGACATTCCTCTCAGACAGTTAGGGAAGGCCACGCCCATGTTCGCCTTAGATGGTAGTCTTCTCCCCAGTATCAGATGTGAGACACTACCTTTAACCCTCACAGTATCTGGTAACCACAGTGAGACCATTTCCTTTTTGATTTTTTGTTCACCTTTTACACCTGTTGTTTTGGGTCATCCCTGGCTAGTATGTCATAATCCTTCTATTGATTGGTCTAGTAATTCTATCCTATCCTGGAACGTTTCTTGTCATGTGAAGTGTTTAATGTCTGCTATCCCTCCTGTGTCTTCTGTCCCCTCTACTCAGGAGGAACCTGGTGATTTGACAGGAGTGCCGGAGGAATATCATGATCTGCGCACGGTCTTCAGTCGGTCCAGAGCCAGCTCCCTTCCTCCTCACCGGTCGTATGATTGTTGTATTGATCTCCTTCCGGGGACCACTCCCCCTCGGGGTAGACTATACTCTCTGTCGGCTCCCGAACGTAAGGCTCTCGAGGATTATCTGTCTGTTTCTCTCAACGCCGGTACCGTGGTGCCTTCTTCCTCTCCCGCCGGAGCGGGATTTTTCTTTGTTAAGAAGAAGGACGGTACTCTGCGCCCCTGCGTGGATTATCGAGGGCTGAATGACATAACGGTTAAGAATCGTTATCCGCTTCCCCTTATGTCGTCAGCCTTCGAGATTTTGCAGGGAGCCAGGTTCTTTACTAAGTTGGACCTTCGTAACGCTTACCATCTCGTACGCATCAGAGAGGGGGACGAGTGGAAAACGGCGTTTAACACTCCGTTAGGGCATTTTGAATACCGGGTTCTGCCGTTCGGTCTCGCTAATGCTCCAGCTGTCTTTCAGGCATTAGTTAATGATGTACTGAGAGACATGCTGAACATTTTTGTTTTCGTTTACCTTGACGATATCCTGATTTTTTCACCGTCACTCGAGATTCATGTTCAGCACGTTCGACGTGTACTCCAGCGCCTTTTAGAGAATTGTCTCTACGTGAAGGCTGAGAAGTGCGCCTTTCATGTCTCCTCTGTCACATTTCTCGGTTCTGTTATTTCCGCTGAAGGCATTCAGATGGATCCCGCTAAGGTCCAGGCTGTCAGCGATTGGCCCGTTCCTAAGTCACGTGTCGAGTTGCAGCGCTTTCTCGGTTTCGCTAATTTCTATCGGCGTTTCATTCGTAATTTCGGTCAAGTGGCTGCCCCTCTCACAGCTCTGACTTCTGTCAAGACTTGCTTTAAGTGGTCCGGTTCCGCCCAGGGAGCTTTTGATCTCCTCAAGAAGCGTTTTACATCCGCCCCTATCCTTGTTACTCCTGACGTCACTAAACAATTCATTGTCGAGGTTGACGCTTCAGAGGTGGGCGTGGGAGCCATTCTGTCTCAGCGCTTCCAGTCTGACGATAAGGTCCATCCTTGCGCTTACTTTTCTCATCGCCTGTCGCCATCGGAACGCAACTATGATGTGGGTAACCGCGAACTGCTCGCCATCCGCTTAGCCATAGGCGAATGGCGACAGTGGTTGGAGGGGGCGACCGTTCCTTTTGTCGTTTGGACTGACCATAAGAACCTTGAGTACATCCGTTCTGCCAAACGACTTAATGCACGTCAGGCTCGTTGGGCGTTGTTTTTCGCTCGTTTCGAGTTCGTGATTTCCTATCGTCCGGGAAATAAGAACACCAAGCCTGATGCCTTATCCCGTCTCTTTAGTTCTTCTGTGGCTTCTACCGACCCCGAGGGGATTCTCCCTGAGGGGCGTGTTGTCGGGTTGACTGTCTGGGGAATTGAGAGACAGGTAAAGCAAGCACTCACTCACACTGCGTCGCCGCGCGCTTGTCCTAGTAACCTTCTGTTCGTTCCTGTCTCTACTCGTCTGGCTGTTCTTCAGTGGGCTCACTCTGCCAAGTTAGCTGGCCACCCCGGCGTTCGGGGTACGCTTGCTTCTATTCGCCAGCGGTTTTGGTGGCCTACTCAGGAGCGGGACACGCGCCGTTTCGTGGCTGCTTGCTCGGACTGCGCGCAGACTAAGTCAGGTAACTCTCCTCCTGCCGGTCGTCTCAGACCGCTTCCCATTCCTTCTCGACCATGGTCTCACATCGCCTTAGACTTTATTACCGGTCTGCCTTCGTCTGCGGGGAAGACTGTGATTCTTACGGTTATCGATAGGTTCTCTAAGGCGGCACATTTCATTCCCCTCGCTAAGCTTCCTTCCGCTAAGGAGACGGCACAAATCATCATTGAGAATGTGTTCAGAATTCATGGCCTCCCGTTAGACGCCGTTTCAGACAGAGGTCCGCAATTCACGTCACAGTTTTGGAGGGAGTTCTGTCGTTTGATTGGTGCTTCCGTCAGTCTCTCTTCCGGGTTTCATCCCCAGTCTAACGGTCAAGCAGAAAGGGCCAATCAGTCGATTGGTCGCATATTACGCAGCCTTTCGTTTCGAAACCCTGCGTCTTGGGCAGAACAGCTCCCCTGGGCTGAGTACGCTCACAACTCGCTTCCTTCGTCTGCTACCGGGCTATCTCCGTTTCAGAGTAGTCTTGGGTACCAGCCTCCTCTGTTCTCGTCCCAGCTCGCCGAGTCCAGCGTTCCCTCCGCTCAGGCTTTTGTCCAACGTTGTGAGCGCACCTGGAGGAGGGTCAGGTCTGCACTTTGCCGTTACAGGGCGCAGACTGTGAGAGCCGCCAATAAACGTAGGATTAAGAGTCCTAGGTATTGTCGCGGTCAGAGAGTGTGGCTTTCCACTCGTAACCTTCCCCTTACGACAACTTCTCGCAAGTTGACTCCGCGGTTCATTGGTCCGTTCCGTGTCTCTCAGGTCGTCAATCCTGTCGCTGTGCGACTGCTTCTTCCGCGACATCTTCGTCGCGTCCACCCTGTCTTCCATGTCTCTTGTGTCAAGCCTTTTCTTCGCGCCCCCATTCGTCTTCCCTCCCCCCCCCCCGTCCTTGTCGAGGGCGCTCCTATTTACAAGGTACGGAAGATCATGGACATGCGTTCTCGGGGACGTGGTCACCAGTACTTAGTGGATTGGGAGGGTTACGGTCCTGAGGAGAGGAGTTGGGTTCCATCTCGGGACGTGCTGGACCGTTCGTTGATTGATGATTTCCTTCGTTGCCGCCAGGGTTCCTCCTCGAGTGCGCCAGGAGGCGCTCGGTGAGTGGGGGGGTACTGTCATGTTTTGTCTTTCATCATGTCTTGTCCCTGTGCTTCCCTCTGCTGGTCTTATTAGGTTCTTTCCCTCTTTCTCTCTCTCTATCGTTCCGTTCCTGCTCCCAGCTGTTTCTCATTCTCCTAACGACCTCATTTACTCTTTCACACCTGTCCCCTATTTTGCCCTCTGATTAGAGTCCCTATTTCTCCCTCTGTTTTCCGCTTCTGTCCTTGTCGGATTCTTGTTTGATGTTTGCTGTTCCTGTGTCCTTGTTCCGCCCTGTCGTGTTCTTTGCCTTCTTCAGATGCTGCGTGTGAGCAGGTGTCTATGTCAGCTACGGCCAGTGCCTTCCTGAAGCGACCTGCAGTCTGTGGTCGCGTCTCCAGTCGTTCCTCTCTATTGACGAGAGGATTTCAGTTCCTGTTTTGGATTGACCATTGATAATATCCAGGAGAATCATTATTTGTTTAATACTGGAATAAAGACTCTGTTACTATTACGTCGCTTTTGGGTCCTCATTCACCAACATAACACCCACAGCAACAGGTGAAGAAACATCAGGGCCAGTTGTCATTGATTACACTCCCACGACATCAACCACCACAACTACAGAGGTAACTACACCTACCACAGGTGGAACTACAACAGTTGAAGAAACCACAACTGAGACAATTCCATCTACATCCACAAAGCCACCTAAAGAAGTCACCACCGGCCCAACAACCACTTCCACCACTGTAATTGTTGAAACCTCTACCTCAACATCTAATCCTATAACAACAGGTGAAGAAACAACAGGTCCAGTAGTGATAACTTCCAATCCCACTACTTTAACAACAACTACAATTACACCCACAACAACTACACCTACCACAGGTGGAACTACAGGAATTGAAGAAACCACAACGGAGACAATTTCATCTACATCCACAAAGCCACCTACAGAAGTCACCTCCGGCCCAACAACCACTTCCACCACTGTTATTGTTGAAACCTCTACTTCAACATCACAGTCCACAACAACAGGTGAAGAAACATCAGGGCCAGTTGTCATTGATTACACTCCCACGACTTCAACCACCACAACTACTGAGGTAACTACACCTACCACACGTGGAACTACAACAGATGAAGAAACCAGAACGGAGACAATTCCATCTACATCCACAAAGCCACCTAAAGAAGTCACCTCCGGCCCAACAACCACTTCCACCACTGTAATTTCTGAAACCTCAACATCACAGCCCACAACAACAGGTGAAGAAACATCAGGGCCAGTTGTCATAACATCCAATCCCACAACTTTAACAAAAACTACAATTGCACCAACAACAACGTCACCTACCACAGGTGGAACTACAGGAATTGAAGAAACCACAACGGAGACAATTCCATCTACATCCACAAAGCCACCTAAAGAAGCCACCTCCGGCCCAACAACCACTTCCACCACGGTAATTTCTGAAACCTCAACATCACAGCCCACAACAACAGGTGAAGAAACATCAGGGCCAGTTGTCATAACTTCCAATCCCACTACTTTAACAACAACTACAATTGCACCCACAACAACGACACTTACCATAGGTGGAACTACAGGAATTGAAGAAACCACAACGGAGACAATTTCATCTACATCCACAAAGCCACCTAAAGAAGTCACCTCCGGCCCAACAACCTCTTCCACCACTGTAATTGTTGAAACCTCTACTTCAACATCACAGTCCACAACAACAGGTGAAGAAACATCAGGGCCAGTTGTCATTGATTACACTCCCACGACTTCAACCACCACAACTACTGAGGTAACTACACCTACCACACGTGGAACTACAACAGTTGAAGAAACCAGAACAGAGACAATTTCATCTACATCCACAAAGCCACCTAAAGAAGTCACCTCCGGCCCAACAACCACTTCCACCACTGTAATTGCTGAAACCTTACCATCACAGCCCACAACAACAGGTGAAGAAACATCAGGGCCAGTTGTCATAACATCCAATCCCACAACTTTAACAACAACTACAATGGTAATTACACCTACAACAGGTGGAACTACAACAGTTGAAGAAACCACAAATGAGACAATTTCATCTACATCCACAAAGCCACCTAAAGAAGTCACCTCCGGCCCAACAACATCTTCCACCACTGTAATTGTTGAAACCTCTACTTCAACATCAAAGCCCACAGCAACAGGTGAAGAAACATCAGGGCCAGTTGTCATAACATCCAATCCCACTACTTTAACAACAACTACGGCGGTAATTACACCTACAACAGGTGGAACTACAACAGTTGAAGAAACCACAAATGAGACAATTCCATCTACATCCACAAAGCCACATAAAGAAGCCACCTCCGGCCCAACAACCACTTCCACCACGGTAATTTCTGAAACCTCAACATCACAGCCCACAACAACAGGTGAAGAAACATCAGGGCCAGTTGTCATAACATCCAATCCCACTACTTTAACAACAATTACAATTGCACCCACAACAACGACACTTACCACAGGTGGAACTACAGGAATTGAAGAAACCACAACGGAGACAATTTCATCTACATCCACAAAGCCACCTAAAGAAGTCACCTCTGGCCCAACAACCTCTTCCACCACTGTAATTGTTGAAACCTCTACTTCAACATCACAGCCCACAACAACAGGTGAAGAAACATCAGGGCCAGTTGTCATAACATCCAATCCCACAACTTTAACAACAACTACAATGGTAATTACACCTACAACAGGTGGAACTACAACAGTTGAAGAAACCACAAATGAGACAATTTCATCAACATCCACAAAGCCACCTAAAGAAGTCACCTCCGGCCCAACAACCACTTCCACCACTGTTATTGTTGAAACCTCTACTTCAACATCACAGACCACAACAACAGGTGAAGAAACATCAGGGCCAGTTGTCATAACATCCAATCCCACAACTTTAACAACAACTACAATGGTAATTACACCTACAACAGGTGGAACTACAACAGTTGAAGAAACCACAAATGAGACAATTCCATCTACATCCACAAAGCCACCTAAAGAAGCCACCTCCGGCCCAACAACCACTTCCACCACTGTAATTGTTGAAACCTCAACATCACAGTCCACAACAACAGGTGAAGAAACATCAGGGCCAGTTGTCATTGATTACACTCCCACGACTTCAACCACCACAACTACTGAGGTAACTAAACCTACCACACGTGGAACTACAACAGTTGAAGAAACCAGAACGGAGACAATTTCATCTACATCCACAAAGCCACCTAAAGAAGTCACCTCCGGCCCAACAACCACTTCCACCACTGGAATTGCTGAAACCTCAACATCACAGCCCACAACAACAGGTGAAGAAACATCAGGGCCAGTTGTCATAACATCCAATCCCACAACTTTAACAACAACTACAATGGTAATTACACCTACAACAGGTGGAACTACAACAGTTGAAGAAACCACAAATGAGCCAATTTCATCTACATCCACAAAGCCACCTAAAGAAGTCACCTCCGGCCCAACAACCACTTCCACCACTGTAATTGTTGAAACCTCTACTTCAACATCAAAGCCCACAGCAACAGGTGAAGAAACATCAGGGCCAGTTGTCATAACATCCAATCCCACAACTTTAACAACAACTACGGCGGTAATTACACCTACAACAGGTGGAACTACAACAGTTGAAGAAACCACAAATGAGACAATTCCATCTAAATCCACAAAGCCACATAAAGAAGTCACCACTGGCCCAACAACCACTTCCACCACTGTAATTGCTGAAACCTCAACATCACAGCCCACAACAACAGGTGAAGAAACATCAGGGCCAGTTGTCATAACATCCAATCCCACAACTTTAACAACAACTACAATTGCACCAACAACAACGTCACCTACCACAGGTGGAACTACAGGAATTGAAGAAACCACAACGGAGACAATTCCATCTACATCCACAAAGCCACCTAAGGAAGCCACCTCCGGCCCAACAACCACTTCCACCACGGTAATTTCTGAAACCTCAACATCACAGCCCACAACAACAGGTGAAGAAACATCAGGGCCAGTTGTCATAACATCCAATCCCACAACTTTAACAACAACTACAATTGCACCAACAACAACGTCACCTACCACAGGTGGAACTACAGGAATTAAAGAAACCACAACGGAGACAATTCCATCTACATCCACAAAGCCACCTAAAGAAGTCACCTCCGGCCCAACAACCGCTTCCACCACTGTAATTGTTGAAACCTCAACATCACAGCCCACAACAACAGGTGAAGAAACATCAGGGCCAGTTGTCATAACATCCAATCCCACAACTTTAACAACAACTACAATTGCACCCACAACAACTACACCTACCACAGGTGGAACTACAGGAATTGAAGAAACCACAACTGAGACAATTTCATCTACATCCACAAAGCCACCTAAAGAAGTCACCTCCGGCCCAACAACCACTTCCACCACTGTAATTTCTGAAACCTCTACTTCAACATCACAGCCCACAACAACAGGTGAAGAAACATCAGGGCCAGTTGTCATAACATCCAATCCCACAACTTTAACAACAACTACAATGGTAATTACACCTACAACAGGTGGAACTACAACAGTTGAAGAAACCACAAATGAGACAATTTCATCTACATCCACAAAGCCACCTAAAGAAGCCACCTCCGGCCCAACAACCACTTCCACCACTGTAATTTCTGAAACCTCAACATCACAGCCCACAACAACAGGTGAAGAAACATCAGGGCCAGTTGTCATAACATCCAATCCCACTACTTTAACAACAACTACAATTGCACCCACAACAACGACACTTACCACAGGTGGAACTACAGGAATTGAAGAAACCACAACGGAGACAATTTCATCTACATCCACAAAGCCACCTAAAGAAGTCACCACCGGCCCAACAACCACTTCCACCACTGTAATTGTTGAAACCTCTACATCAACATCACAGCCCACAACAACAGGTGAAGAAACAACAGGGCCAGTTGTCATAACTTCCAATCCCACTACTTTAACAACTACGGCGGTAATTACACCTACAACAGGTGGAACTACAACAGTTGAAGAAACCACAAATGAGACAATTTCATCAACATCCACAAAGCCACCTAAAGAAGTCACCACTGGCCCAACAACCACTTCCAACACTGTAATTTCTGAAACCTCTACTTCAACATCACAGCCCACAGCAACAGGTGAAGAAACATCAGGGCCAATAGTCATTACATCCAATCCCACTACTTTAATAACAACTACAATTGCACCAACAACAACGACACTTACCACAGGTGGAACTACAGGAATTGAAGAAACCACAACTGAGACAATTTCATCTACATCCACAAAGCCACCTAAAAAAGTCACCTCCGGCCCAACAACCACTTCCACCACTGTAATTGTTGAAACTTCAACATCACAGCCCACAACAACAGCTGAAGAAACATCAGGGCCAGTTGTCATAACATCCAATCCCACTACTTTAACAACAACTGCAATGGTAATTACACCTACAACAGGTGGAACTACAACAGTTGAAGAAACCACAAATGAGACAATTTCATCAACATCCACAAAGCCACCTAAAGAAGTCACCTCCGGCCCAACAACCACTTCCACCACTGTTATTGTTGAAACCTCTACTTCAACATCACAGCCCACAACAACAGGTGAAGAAACATCAGGGCCAGTTGTCATAACATCCAATCCCACAACTTTAACAACAACTACAATGGTAATTACACCTACAACAGGTGGAACTACAACAGTTGAAGAAACCACAAATGAGACAATTTCATCAACATCCACAAAGCCACCTAAAGAAGTCACCTCCGGCCCAACAACCACTTCCACCACTGTTATTGTTGAAACCTCTACTTCAACATCACAGACCACAACAACAGGTGAAGAAACATCAGGGCCAGTTGTCATAACATCCAATCCCACAACTTTAACAACAACTACAATGGTAATTACACCTACAACAGGTGGAACTACAACAGTTGAAGAAACCACAAATGAGACAATTCCATCTACATCCACAAAGCCACCTAAAGAAGCCACCTCCGGCCCAACAACCACTTCCACCACTGTAATTGTTGAAACCTCAACATCACAGTCCACAACAACAGGTGAAGAAACATCAGGGCCAGTTGTCATTGATTACACTCCCACGACTTCAACCACCACAACTACTGAGGTAACTAAACCTACCACACGTGGAACTACAACAGTTGAAGAAACCAGAACGGAGACAATTTCATCTACATCCACAAAGCCACCTAAAGAAGTCACCTCCGGCCCAACAACCACTTCCACCACTGGAATTGCTGAAACCTCAACATCACAGCCCACAACAACAGGTGAAGAAACATCAGGGCCAGTTGTCATAACATCCAATCCCACAACTTTAACAACAACTACAATGGTAATTACACCTACAACAGGTGGAACTACA
This sequence comes from Salvelinus namaycush, assembly GCF_016432855.1. Taxonomy (NCBI): domain Eukaryota; kingdom Metazoa; phylum Chordata; class Actinopteri; order Salmoniformes; family Salmonidae; genus Salvelinus; species Salvelinus namaycush. The sequence goes on along the minus strand of NC_052336.1, from coordinate 18,956,818 downwards.
ACAGTTGAAGAAACCACAAATGAGACAATTTCATCTACATCCACAAAGCCACCTAAAGAAGTCACCTCCGGCCCAACAACCACTTCCACCACTGTAATTGTTGAAACCTCTACTTCAACATCAAAGCCCACAGCAACAGGTGAAGAAACATCAGGGCCAGTTGTCATAACATCCAATCCCACAACTTTAACAACAACTACGGCGGTAATTACACCTACAACAGGTGGAACTACAACAGTTGAAGAAACCACAAATGAGACAATTCCATCTAAATCCACAAAGCCACATAAAGAAGTCACCACTGGCCCAACAACCACTTCCACCACTGTAATTGCTGAAACCTCAACATCACAGCCCACAACAACAGGTGAAGAAACATCAGGGCCAGTTGTCATAACATCCAATCCCACAACTTTAACAACAACTACAATGGTAATTACACCTACAACAGGTGGAACTACAACAGTTGAAGAAACCACAAATGAGACAATTTCATCAACATCCACAAAGCCACCTAAAGAAGTCACCTCCGGCCCAACAACCACTTCCACCACTGTTATTGTTGAAACCTCTACTTCAACATCACAGACCACAACAACAGGTGAAGAAACATCAGGGCCAGTTGTCATAACATTCAATCCCACAACTTTAACAACAACTACAATGGTAATTACACCTACAACAGGTGGAACTACAACAGTTGAAGAAACCACAAATGAGACAATTCCATCTACATCCACAAAGCCACCTAAAGAAGCCACCTCCGGCCCAACAACCACTTCCACCACTGTAATTGTTGAAACCTCAACATCACAGTCCACAACAACAGGTGAAGAAACATCAGGGCCAGTTGTCATTGATTACACTCCCACGACTTCAACCACCACAACTACTGAGGTAACTAAACCTACCACACGTGGAACTACAACAGTTGAAGAAACCAGAACGGAGACAATTTCATCTACATCCACAAAGCCACCTAAAGAAGTCACCTCCGGCCCAACAACCACTTCCACCACTGGAATTGCTGAAACCTCAACATCACAGCCCACAACAACAGGTGAAGAAACATCAGGGCCAGTTGTCATAACATCCAATCCCACAACTTTAACAACAACTACAATTGCACAAACAACAACGTCACTTACCACAGGTGGAACTACAGGAATTGAAGAAACCACAACGGAGACAATTTCAGCTACATCCACAAAGCCACCTAAAGAAGTCACCTCCGGCCCAACAACCACTTCCACCACTGTAATTGTTGAAACCTCAACATCACAGCCCACAACAACAGGTGAAGAAACATCAGGGCCAGTTGTCATAACATCCAATCCCACTACTTTAACAACAACTACAGCAGTAATTACACCTACAACAGGTGGAACTACAACAGTTGAAGAAACCACAAATGAGACAATTTCATCTACATCCACAAAGCCACCTAAAGAAGTCACCTCCGGCCCAACAACCACTTCCACCACTGTACTTGTTGAAACCTCTACTTCAACATCAAAGCCCACAGCAACAGGTGAAGAAACATCAGGGCCAGTTGTCATAACATCCAATCCCACAACTTTAACAACAACTACGGCGGTAATTACACCTACCACAGGTGGAACAACAACAGTTGAAGAAACCACAACTGAGACAATTCCATCTACATCCACAAAGCCACCCAAAGAAGTCACCACCGGCCCAACAACCACTTCCACCACTGTAATTGTTGAAACCTCTACATCAACATCTCAGCCCCTAACAACAGGTGAAGAAACAACAGGTCCAGTAGTGATAACATCCAATCCCACTACTTTAACAACAACTACAATTGCACCCACAACAACTACACCTACTACAGGTGGAACTACAAGAATTGAAGAAACCACAACGGAGACAATTTCATCTACATCCACAAAGCCACCTACAGAAGTCACCTCCGGCCCAACAACCACTTCCACCACTGTTATTGTTGAAACCTCTACTTCAACATCACAGTCCACAACAACAGGTGAAGAAACATCAGGGCCAGTTGTCATTGATTACACTCCCACGACTTCAACCACCACAACTACTGAGGTAACTACACCTACCACACGTGGAACTACAACAGATGAAGAAACCAGAACGGAGACAATTCCATCTACATCCACAAAGCCACCTAAAGAAGTCACCTCCGGCCCAACAACCACTTCCACCACTGTAATTTCTGAAACCTCAACATCACAGCCCACAACAACAGGTGAAGAAACATCAGGGCCAGTTGTCATAACATCCAATCCCACAACTTTAACAAAAACTACAATTGCACCAACAACAACGTCACCTACCACAGGTGGAACTACAGGAATTGAAGAAACCACAACGGAGACAATTCCATCTACATCCACAAAGCCACCTAAAGAAGCCACCTCCGGCCCAACAACCACTTCCACCACGGTAATTTCTGAAACCTCAACATCACAGCCCACAACAACAGGTGAAGAAACATCAGGGCCAGTTGTCATAACTTCCAATCCCACTACTTTAACAACAACTACAATTGCACCCACAACAACGACACTTACCATAGGTGGAACTACAGGAATTGAAGAAACCACAACGGAGACAATTTCATCTACATCCACAAAGCCACCTAAAGAAGTCACCTCCGGCCCAACAACCTCTTCCACCACTGTAATTGTTGAAACCTCTACTTCAACATCACAGTCCACAACAACAGGTGAAGAAACATCAGGGCCAGTTGTCATTGATTACACTCCCACGACTTCAACCACCACAACTACTGAGGTAACTACACCTACCACACGTGGAACTACAACAGTTGAAGAAACCAGAACAGAGACAATTTCATCTACATCCACAAAGCCACCTAAAGAAGTCACCTCCGGCCCAACAACCACTTCCACCACTGTAATTGCTGAAACCTTACCATCACAGCCCACAACAACAGGTGAAGAAACATCAGGGCCAGTTGTCATAACATCCAATCCCACAACTTTAACAACAACTACAATGGTAATTACACCTACAACAGGTGGAACTACAACAGTTGAAGAAACCACAAATGAGACAATTTCATCTACATCCACAAAGCCACCTAAAGAAGTCACCTCCGGCCCAACAACATCTTCCACCACTGTAATTGTTGAAACCTCTACTTCAACATCAAAGCCCACAGCAACAGGTGAAGAAACATCAGGGCCAGTTGTCATAACATCCAATCCCACTACTTTAACAACAACTACGGCGGTAATTACACCTACAACAGGTGGAACTACAACAGTTGAAGAAACCACAAATGAGACAATTCCATCTACATCCACAAAGCCACATAAAGAAGCCACCTCCGGCCCAACAACCACTTCCACCACGGTAATTTCTGAAACCTCAACATCACAGCCCACAACAACAGGTGAAGAAACATCAGGGCCAGTTGTCATAACATCCAATCCCACTACTTTAACAACAATTACAATTGCACCCACAACAACGACACTTACCACAGGTGGAACTACAGGAATTGAAGAAACCACAACGGAGACAATTTCATCTACATCCACAAAGCCACCTAAAGAAGTCACCTCTGGCCCAACAACCTCTTCCACCACTGTAATTGTTGAAACCTCTACTTCAACATCACAGCCCACAACAACAGGTGAAGAAACATCAGGGCCAGTTGTCATAACATCCAATCCCACAACTTTAACAACAACTACAATGGTAATTACACCTACAACAGGTGGAACTACAACAGTTGAAGAAACCACAAATGAGACAATTTCATCAACATCCACAAAGCCACCTAAAGAAGTCACCTCCGGCCCAACAACCACTTCCACCACTGTTATTGTTGAAACCTCTACTTCAACATCACAGACCACAACAACAGGTGAAGAAACATCAGGGCCAGTTGTCATAACATCCAATCCCACAACTTTAACAACAACTACAATGGTAATTACACCTACAACAGGTGGAACTACAACAGTTGAAGAAACCACAAATGAGACAATTCCATCTACATCCACAAAGCCACCTAAAGAAGCCACCTCCGGCCCAACAACCACTTCCACCACTGTAATTGTTGAAACCTCAACATCACAGTCCACAACAACAGGTGAAGAAACATCAGGGCCAGTTGTCATTGATTACACTCCCACGACTTCAACCACCACAACTACTGAGGTAACTAAACCTACCACACGTGGAACTACAACAGTTGAAGAAACCAGAACGGAGACAATTTCATCTACATCCACAAAGCCACCTAAAGAAGTCACCTCCGGCCCAACAACCACTTCCACCACTGGAATTGCTGAAACCTCAACATCACAGCCCACAACAACAGGTGAAGAAACATCAGGGCCAGTTGTCATAACATCCAATCCCACAACTTTAACAACAACTACAATGGTAATTACACCTACAACAGGTGGAACTACAACAGTTGAAGAAACCACAAATGAGCCAATTTCATCTACATCCACAAAGCCACCTAAAGAAGTCACCTCCGGCCCAACAACCACTTCCACCACTGTAATTGTTGAAACCTCTACTTCAACATCAAAGCCCACAGCAACAGGTGAAGAAACATCAGGGCCAGTTGTCATAACATCCAATCCCACAACTTTAACAACAACTACGGCGGTAATTACACCTACAACAGGTGGAACTACAACAGTTGAAGAAACCACAAATGAGACAATTCCATCTAAATCCACAAAGCCACATAAAGAAGTCACCACTGGCCCAACAACCACTTCCACCACTGTAATTGCTGAAACCTCAACATCACAGCCCACAACAACAGGTGAAGAAACATCAGGGCCAGTTGTCATAACATCCAATCCCACAACTTTAACAACAACTACAATTGCACCAACAACAACGTCACCTACCACAGGTGGAACTACAGGAATTGAAGAAACCACAACGGAGACAATTCCATCTACATCCACAAAGCCACCTAAGGAAGCCACCTCCGGCCCAACAACCACTTCCACCACGGTAATTTCTGAAACCTCAACATCACAGCCCACAACAACAGGTGAAGAAACATCAGGGCCAGTTGTCATAACATCCAATCCCACAACTTTAACAACAACTACAATTGCACCAACAACAACGTCACCTACCACAGGTGGAACTACAGGAATTAAAGAAACCACAACGGAGACAATTCCATCTACATCCACAAAGCCACCTAAAGAAGTCACCTCCGGCCCAACAACCGCTTCCACCACTGTAATTGTTGAAACCTCAACATCACAGCCCACAACAACAGGTGAAGAAACAACAGGGCCAGTTGTCATAACTTCCAATCCCACAACTTTAACAACAACTACAATTGCACCCACAACAACTACACCTACCACAGGTGGAAAAACAACAGTTGAAGAAACCACAACTGAGACAATTTCATCTACATCCACAAAGCCACCTAAAGAAGTCACCACCGGCCCAACAACCACTTCCACCACTGTAATTGTTGAAACCTCTACTTCAACATCACAGCCCACAACAACAGGTGAAGAAACATCAGGGCCAGTTGTCATAACATCCAATCCCACAACTTTAACAACAACTACAATGGTAATTACACCTACAACAGGTGGAACTACAACAGTTGAAGAAACCACAAATGAGACAATTTCATCTACATCCACAAAGCCACCTAAAGAAGCCACCTCCGGCCCAACAACCACTTCCACCACTGTAATTTCTGAAACCTCAACATCACAGCCCACAACAACAGGTGAAGAAACATCAGGGCCAGTTGTCATAACATCCAATCCCACTACTTTAACAACAACTACAATTGCACCCACAACAACGACACTTACCACAGGTGGAACTACAGGAATTGAAGAAACCACAACGGAGACAATTTCATCTACATCCACAAAGCCACCTAAAGAAGTCACCTCCGGCCCAACAACCACTTCCACCACTGTAATTGTTGAAACCTCTACTTCAACATCACAGCCCACAGCAACAGGTGAAGAAACATCAGGGCCAGTTGTCATAACATCCAATCCCACTACTTTAACAACTACGGCGGTAATTACACCTACAACAGGTGGAACTACAACAGTTGAAGAAACCACAAATGAGACAATTTCATCAACATCCACAAAGCCACCTAAAGAAGTCACCACTGGCCCAACAACCACTTCCAACACTGTAATTTCTGAAACCTCTACTTCAACATCACAGCCCACAGCAACAGGTGAAGAAACATCAGGGCCAATAGTCATTACATCCAATCCCACTACTTTAATAACAACTACAATTGCACCAACAACAACGACACTTACCACAGGTGGAACTACAGGAATTGAAGAAACCACAACTGAGACAATTTCATCTACATCCACAAAGCCACCTAAAAAAGTCACCTCCGGCCCAACAACCACTTCCACCACTGTAATTGTTGAAACTTCAACATCACAGCCCACAACAACAGCTGAAGAAACATCAGGGCCAGTTGTCATAACATCCAATCCCACTACTTTAACAACAACTGCAATGGTAATTACACCTACAACAGGTGGAACTACAACAGTTGAAGAAACCACAAATGAGACAATTTCATCAGCATCCACAAATCCACCGAAAGAAGTCACCTCCGGCCCAACAACCACTTCCACCACTGTTATTGTTGAAACCTCTACTTCAACATCACAGACCACAACAACAGGTGAAGAAACATCAGGGCCAGTTGTCATAACATCCAATCCCACTACTTTAACAACAATTACAATTGCACCCACAACAACGACACTTACCACAGGTGGAACTACAGGAATTGAAGAAACCACAACGGAGACAATTTCATCTACATCCACAAAGCCACCTAAAGAAGTCACCTCTGGCCCAACAACCTCTTCCACCACTGTAATTGTTGAAACCTCTACTTCAACATCACAGCCCACAACAACAGGTGAAGAAACATCAGGGCCAGTTGTCATAACATCCAATCCCACAACTTTAACAACAACTACAATGGTAATTACACCTACAACAGGTGGAACTACAACAGTTGAAGAAACCACAAATGAGACAATTTCATCAACATCCACAAAGCCACCTAAAGAAGCCACCTCCGGCCCAACAACCACTTCCACCACTGTTATTGTTGAAACCTCTACTTCAACATCACAGACCACAACAACAGGTGAAGAAACATCAGGGCCAGTTGTCATAACATCCAATCCCACAACTTTAACAACAACTACAATGGTAATTACACCTACAACAGGTGGAACTACAACAGTTGAAGAAACCACAAATGAGACAATTCCATCTACATCCACAAAGCCACCTAAAGAAGCCACCTCCGGCCCAACAACCACTTCCACCACTGTAATTGTTGAAACCTCAACATCACAGTCCACAACAACAGGTGAAGAAACATCAGGGCCAGTTGTCATTGATTACACTCCCACGACTTCAACCACCACAACTACTGAGGTAACTAAACCTACCACACGTGGAACTACAACAGTTGAAGAAACCAGAACGGAGACAATTTCATCTACATCCACAAAGCCACCTAAAGAAGTCACCTCCGGCCCAACAACCACTTCCACCACTGGAATTGCTGAAACCTCAACATCACAGCCCACAACAACAGGTGAAGAAACATCAGGGCCAGTTGTCATAACATCCAATCCCACAACTTTAACAACAACTACAATGGTAATTACACCTACAACAGGTGGAACTACAACAGTTGAAGAAACCACAAATGAGACAATTTCATCTACATCCACAAAGCCACCTAAAGAAGTCACCACCGGCCCAACAACCACTTCCACCACTGTAATTGTTGAAACCTCTACTTCAACATCAAAGCCCACAGCAACAGGTGAAGAAACATCAGGGCCAGTTGTCATAACATCCAATCCCACAACTTTAACAACAACTACGGCGGTAATTACACCTACAACAGGTGGAACTACAACAGTTGAAGAAACCACAAATGAGACAATTCCATCTAAATCCACAAAGCCACATAAAGAAGTCACCACTGGCCCAACAACCACTTCCACCACTGTAATTGCTGAAACCTCAACATCACAGCCCACAACAACAGGTGAAGAAACATCAGGGCCAGTTGTCATAACATCCAATCCCACAACTTTAACAACAACTACAATTGCACCAACAACAACGTCACCTACCACAGGTGGAACTACAGGAATTGAAGAAACCACAACGGAGACAATTCCATCTACATCCACAAAGCCACCTAAGGAAGCCACCTCCGGCCCAACAACCACTTCCACCACGGTAATTTCTGAAACCTCAACATCACAGCCCACAACAACAGGTGAAGAAACATCAGGGCCAGTTTTCATAACATCCAATCCCACTACTTTAACAACAATTACAATTGCACCCACAACAACGACACTTACCACAGGTGGAACTACAGGAATTGAAGAAACCACAACGGAGACAATTTCATCTACATCCACAAAGCCACCTAAAGAAGTCACCTCCGGCCCAACAACCTCTTCCACCACTGTAATTATTGAAACCTCTACTTCAACATCACAGACCACAACAACAGGTGAAGAAACATCAGGGCCAGTTGTCATAACATCCAATCCCACAACTTTAACAACAACTACAATTGCACCAACAACAACGTCACCTACCACAGGTGGAACTACAGGAATTAAAGAAACCACAACGGAGACAATTCCATCTACATCCACAAAGCCACCTAAAGAAGTCACCTCCGGCCCAACAACCGCTTCCACCACTGTAATTGTTGAAACCTCAACATCACAGCCCACAACAACAGGTGAAGAAACATCAGGGCCAGTTGTCATAACATCCAATCCCACAACTTTAACAACAACTACAATTGCACCCACAACAACGACACTTACCACAGGTGGAACTACAGGAATTGAAGAAACCACAACTGAGACAATTTCATCTACATCCACAAAGCCACCTAAAGAAGTCACCTCCGGCCCAACAACCACTTCCACCACTGTAATTTCTGAAACCTCTACTTCAACATCACAGCCCACAACAACAGGTGAAGAAACATCAGGGCCAGTTGTCATAACATCCAATCCCACAACTTTAACAACAACTACAATGGTAATTACACCTACAACAGGTGGAACTACAACAGTTGAAGAAACCACAAATGAGACAATTTCATCTACATCCACAAAGCCACCTAAAGAAGTCACCACCGGCCCAACAACCACTTCCACCACTGTAATTGTTGAAACCTCTACTTCAACATCACAGACCACAGCAACAGGTGAAGAAACATCAGGGCCAGTTGTCATAACATCCAATCCCAAAACTTTAACAACAACTACAATGGTAATTACACCTACAACAGGTGGAACTACAACAGTTGAAGAAACCACAAATGAGACAATTTCATCTACATCCACAAAGCCACCTAAAGAAGCCACCTCCGGCCCAACAACCACTTCCACCACTGTAATTTCTGAAACCTCTACTTCAACATCACAGCCCACAGCAACAGGTGAAGAAACATCAGGGCCAATAGTCATTACATCCAATCCCACTACTTTAATAACAACTACAATTGCACCAACAACAACGACACTTACCACAGGTGGAACTACAGGAATTGAAGAAACCACAACTGAGACAATTTCATCTACATCCACAAAGCCACCTAAAGAAGTCACCTCCGGCCCAACAACCACTTCCACCACTGTAATTGTTGAAACTTCAACATCACAGCCCACAACAACAGCTGAAGAAACATCAGGGCCAGTTGTCATAACATCCAATCCCACTACTTTAACAACAACTGCAATGGTAATTACACCTACAACAGGTGGAACTACAACAGTTGAAGAAACCACAAATGAGACAATTTCATCAACATCCACAAAGCCACCTAAAGAAGTCACCTCCGGCCCAACAACCACTTCCACCACTGTTATTGTTGAAACCTCTACTTCAACATCACAGACCACAACAACAGGTGAAGAAACATCAGGGCCAGTTGTCATAACATCCAATCCCACAACTTTAACAACAACTACAATGGTAATTACACCTACAACAGGTGGAACTACAACAGTTGAAGAAACCACAAATGAGACAATTCCATCTACATCCACAAAGCCACCTAAAGAAGCCACCTCCGGCCCAACAACCACTTCCACCACTGTAATTGTTGAAACCTCAACATCACAGCCCACAACAACAGGTGAAGAAACAACAGGTCCAGTAGTGATAACATCCAATCCCACTACTTTAACAACAACTACAATTGTACCCACAACAACTACACCTACTACAGGTGGAACTACAAGAATTGAAGAAACAACAACTGAGACGATTCCATATACATCCACAACGCTACCTAAAGAAGTCACCACCGGCCCAACAACCACTTCCACCACTGTAATTGTTGAAACCTCTACCTCAACATCACAGCCCACAACAACAGGTGAAGAAACATCAGGGCCAGTTGTCATTGATTACACTCCCACGACTTCAACCACCACAACTACTGAGGTAACTAAACCTACCACACGTGGAACTACAACAGTTGAAGAAACCAGAACGGAGACAATTTCATCTACATCCACAAAGCCACCTAAAGAAGTCACCTCCGGCCCAACAACCACTTCCACCACTGGAATTGCTGAAACCTCAACATCACAGCCCACAACAACAGGTGAAGAAACATCAGGGCCAGTTGTCATAACATCCAATCCCACAACTTTAACAACAACTACAATGGTAATTACACCTACAACAGGTGGAACTACAACAGTTGAAGAAACCACAAATGAGACAATTTCATCTACATCCACAAAGCCACCTAAAGAAGTCACCTCCGGCCCAACAACCACTTCCACCACTGTAATTGTTGAAACTTCAACATCACAGCCCACAACAACAGCTGAAGAAACATCAGGGCCAGTTGTCATAACATCCAATCCCACTACTTTAACAACAACTGCAATGGTAATTACACCTACAACAGGTGGAACTACAACAGTTGAAGAAACCACAAATGAGACAATTTCATCAACATCCACAAAGCCACCTAAAGAAGTCACCTCCGGCCCAACAACCACTTCCACCACTGTTATTGTTGAAACCTCTACTTCAACATCACAGACCACAACAACAGGTGAAGAAACATCAGGGCCAGTTGTCATAACATCCAATCCCACAACTTTAACAACAACTACAATGGTAATTACACCTACAACAGGTGGAACTACAACAGTTGAAGAAACCACAAATGAGACAATTCCATCTACATCCACAAAGCCACCTAAAGAAGCCACCTCCGGCCCAACAACCACTTCCACCACTGTAATTGTTGAAACCTCAACATCACAGCCCACAACAACAGGTGAAGAAACAACAGGGCCAGTAGTGATAACTTCCAATCCCACTACTTTAACAACAACTACAATTACACCCACAACAACTACACCTACCACAGGTGGAACAACAACAGTTGAAGAAACAACAACTGAGACAATTTCATCTACATCCACAAAGCCACCTAAAGAAGTCACCACCGGCCCAACAACCACTTCCACCACTGTAATTGTTGAAACCTCTACTTCAACATCACAGTCCACAACAACAGGTGAAGAAACATCAGGGCCAGTTGTCATTGATTACACTCCCACGACTTCAACCACCACAACTACTGAGGTAACTAAACCTACCACACGTGGAACTACAACAGTTGAAGAAACCAGAACGGAGACAATTTCATCTACATCCACAAAGCCACCTAAAGAAGTCACCTCCGGCCCAACAACCACTTCCACCACTGGAATTGCTGAAACCTCAACATCACAGCCCACAACAACAGGTGAAGAAACATCAGGGCCAGTTGTCATAACATCCAATCCCACAACTTTAACAACAACTACAATGGTAACTACACCTACCACAGGTGGAACAACAACAGTTGAAGAAACAACAACTGAGACAATTTCATCTACATCTACAAAGCCACCTAAAGAAGTCACCACCGGCCCAACAACCACTTCCACCACTGTAATTGTTGAAACCTCTACCTCAACATCACAGCCCACAGCAACAGGTGAAGAAACAACAGGGCCAGTTGTCATAACATCCAATCCCACAACTTTAACAACAACTACGGCGGTAATTACACCTACAACAGGTGGAACTACAACAGTTGAAGAAACCACAAATGAGACAATTCCATCTACATCCACAAAGCCACATAAAGAAGTCACCACTGGCCCAACAACCACTTCCACCACTGTAATTGCTGAAACCTCAACATCACAGCCCACAACAACAGGTGAAGAAACATCAGGGCCAGTTGTCATAACATCCAATCCCACAACTTTAACAACAACTACAATTGCACCAAAAACAACGTCACCTACCACAGGTGGAACTACAGGAATTGAAGAAACCACAACGGAGACAATTCCATCTACATCCACAAAGCCACCTAAAGAAGCCACCTCCGGCCCAACAACCACTTCCACCACGGTAATTTCTGAAACCTTAACATCACAGCCCACAACAACAGGTGAAGAAACATCAGGGCCAGTTTTCATAACATCCAATCCCACTACTTTAACAACAATTACAATTGCACCCACACCAACGACACTTACCACAGGTGGAACTACAGGAATTGAAGAAACCACAACGGAGACAATTTCATCTACATCCACAAAGCCACCTAAAGAAGTCACCTCCGGCCCAACAACCTCTTCCACCACTGTAATTGTTGAAACCTCTACTTCAACATCACAGACCACAACAACAGGTGAAGAAACATCAGGGCCAGTTGTCATAACATCCAATCCCACAACTTTAACAACAACTACAATGGTAATTACACCTACAACAGGTGGAACTACAACAGTTGAAGAAACCACAAATGAGACAATTTCATCTACATCCACAAAGCCACCTAAAGAAGCCACCTCCGGCCCAACAACCACTTCCACCACTGTAATTTCTGAAACCTCAACATCACAGCCCACAACAACAGCTGAAGAAACATCAAGGCCAGTTGTCATAACAACCAATCCCACTACTTTAACATCAACTACAGCGGTAACTACACCTACAACAGGTGGAACTACAACAGCTGAAGAAACCACATCAGAGACTTTTCTATCTACTTCCACAAAGCCACCTAAAGAAGTCACCACAGGCCCAATTACATATTCTACAGCTGCTATAATTAAAACTTCAACATCACATTCTTCAACAACAAGTACAGAAACAACAGAGCCAGTTGTCATCACAGGCCCATTAGAAACAACAAGAACTCCTTCAACATCGCCACAAGTGATTATTACACCAACATCACAAGCAGTCACCACCAGCCAGTGTATTTGCAATGTTAATGGGACACAATATCTACCAGGTAACATGTTATAAATGTATAATGTAAATTCAGACAATCAAAATAAATTACATTTCACTAATCATTTAAAGAACTTTGCAAAATGAAATGTTTTAACACTTGCCTTTCTTAACAATCAGGGAACCTAGTGTATAATGTGACTGATGGTTCAGGCTGGTGCTTCACCGCTTACTGCAAAGCAACGTGTCAAGTTGAAGTGGAATCAAATCCATGTCCTTCCTCTACACCACCCACTGTATCAACCACAACTTCAGAAGAGACCACGACCACACCACCAACATCTCAATCCTCCCCAGACTGCACTAGCGTTCAGCCACCAAGAAAGGTCATTTTAATAAGGTTTTCAATAATAAAATGGGTGAATGGGTATATTTGTCTTTGTGGTGTAATGCTTGTATGTTCAACCCTGTGTGTGCATGTTTGAGTAATTGCTTTCCCTTATCAAATCAATGGCAGAATGGAGAATCTTGGCAGCTGAATAGCTGTACCACAGCAATTTGCCAGGACGGCATTGTTGTCCATCTACCAGTAAAATGCAAGCCAGTGGAGCCACTACAGTGTGTGAATGGCCGTCCACCTGTCAAGGTCTATGATTCAACTGGATGCTGCTTTACATATGAATGTGAATGTAAGTGACAACATACAATCTAACAACCCAACAATCTGAATGAAAATAAGACATTGTTGCTCATTCGTTTTCATTGTCCTCTGTCAATAGCTTAGATTATTATCAACTCATATTTTATCATGTTGCAGGTGTATGCAGTGGATGGGGTGGATCTCACTACATGACATTTGATGGAGTATATTACAATTTCAAGGAGAACTGCTCCTACACCTTAGTGAAAGAAATCAACTTCAAATACAACCTTACCATTATTGTTGATAACCACTACTGTGGAAACGCTGACAGTGGATTCTGTCCTCAGTCCCTTATCATTCACTACAATTCCTATGAAGTGATTCTTACCCAGCAGAGATCTGGTGAAACAACAGAAAACGTGGTAACTATTTAAAAAACTATCATTCTCATTGCTTGTATTTTTTAATGCTCCTGCGTTTTTATGCTGCTGCGTTATCATGCATTATTAAAATCCCATAACTTTAAATTAAAACCAATAACGGGGTTAACATTGTCATGTTACTACTTTCAAGATAACACATGACTCAACCATCTAAATGTGTATTCATTTCTGCACAAACGCAGGTATATGTCAACAGTAAACGAATCTACCCAGCTTACAGAATGGGTGACATTGCTCTAACAAGTACTGGTGTGGAGGTCGTACTGGAGATCCCTGATCTTAAGGTTCAGGTGTCTTACAAGGGGTCATCATTTAGCATCAACCTTCCTTACTCCCTCTTCCAAAGCAGCACAGAGGGCCAGTGTGGTGAGTATTATTAAAGTGGGTGAATATACATTTCACAGTTTCAAACTTTCAGTAGATGCTCCTATCGAGACCACCCTATAGAAATTGCATACAACAAAAAACTATGACCTGGCCTTTCTAACTAGGTTATACCCTACTTAATATCCATTTTTTCAAGGTACCTGTGATAATTCCCAGAAGAATGACTGCCAGTCACCTAATGGTCAGATTGAGAGCTGCTCAGTCACAGCTAGCCAGTGGCTAATTCCAAACCAGGACTGTCCAACTCCTCCAACAGCACCACCCACAAGCACATCCCCTACCCCCTGCAAGACAGCTATTTGTGAAATCATGAAGAGCAAGTAAGGAACATATCAAACTAAGTTTGAAAAAGGGAACAAGCACACAATAGGAATGCCTAAATGATCATTCACTTCCTAATGTGTTTTATCAATTGTAATGTACATTTTCTGTCATGTTAATTTGCTTGTATTTGAAACCTGTTTTTATCATAATACAGGTACCGTTCCATTGGCATTTCTGGTTAAAGGTTGCACTCCATGCATCTCTCTTAATCACTATGTTATTTTCTGTCGAAGGGTCTTTGAGGAATGCCATGAAGCAGTTTCTCCTGATGCCTTCGTTCAGGCCTGTAGATCAGATGTCTGCTACAATGCTAATTCTAGCTGCTCTAGTCTGGAGGCGTATGCATCTGAATGTGCAAAGAAAGGGATCTGCATTGAATGGAGGAAGTCCACCGATGGAGAATGTGGTGAGCTATGAATCCAAGCATAGTAGTCATGCCACAAATTCAAAGGCAGCGACTTTTGTAATAGGCAACTACTTAAAACATTTTTTTGCTGGTGTTTAGCATAACTGTGACCTGTTTCTGTCCTGCAGAGCATACATGCCCAGCCACTAAGGTGTACATGCCATGTGGTCCAGCAGTTGAACCAACATGTAATACCAGGTAAGCTTTAGTCTGATTGGATGTCATATGAATTTCCTTCATATGAGCCTTCTTTTAAATAAATGATCTCCTGCATAATCGCAAACCTATTTTGTATGCAGATATAATGAGAAGTATTTGAACAACCAAACCCAAATGACCAATAAGACGAAGGAGGGTTGCTTCTGTCCATCTAAAACCGTCTTGTTCAGCACCTACTCTGATACTTGTGTGGTCTCCTGTGGTAAGAATGGGTTATGGGTCATTTTGCAGGTAGCTATCAATATAAGAATTAGACCTTTCTGTACTTTTAAACCTTGAATTCAGCATGAATCACGGTTTACTGGCTTTATTTGTAATGGAACAGTTAACAAAATGTGCAGGTGTGAAGAACTTGACCCCAACTATGCGAGACAAACATTTTAAACACACTCTGTATTTATTTTCAGGCTGCACCGGACCTGATGGCAACCCCCAAATGGTAAGAATTTCCTCCATCTAAATATTCTCCAGATATTCATTCTCACATAGACATATCATGAGATGCATTTCACGAGAATCAGGGAAACTCACATACTTAGGAGGGATACTTTTCATTGACAAGAGGTCTTGTCCTCTTTATTCCTTCCAAAGAACAGACCAGAAAACGTTTCATCTCTGAATAACCACTTCCAACCCATTTCTTCTCACCTAATGATGGTTCATATTAACTGCCATGGTTAAATCCAGTTCACTGCAGAACAACAACATTTGAGTTACTCTTTTCTTTTTATGTATTGACCTGACATTACCCTGTTTTTCCATTAAGCCTGGCGAGACATGGGAAAGTGGTTGCCAGCAGTGCACCTGTGACATGGACTCCATGATTGTCCAGTGCCAGCCTATCACTTGCCCCACACCAGCCATACCCATCTGCAATGAGACTGGTTACAGATTGGTGAACAAGACAGAAGGCTGCTGCCAGAAATATACATGTGGTGAGTGATGGAACAGACCCTTCAGTAAATCATTAGAAAGCCAACTCTTATTCATACAGTACTAGACCAAGATTATCTGAAGTGTTCTGTAGGGTCATAGGGGTTATTTGACCCTCTATCGGCTTGTCTTTTAATCACTTCTCATTGGTTACCGCTGTAACAGAGTGCGATGCACTGCTTTGCCCCAAAGTCATGATGGACTGCCAGCCAGGGTGGGAGGCAATTATAAGCACGTCCAACTCAAGCTGCTGTCCAGAGTATACCTGTGGTAAGTCCCTTTGATTTTCGTCATCAGCGGTTTAGTTAGTTCATTGACTTTGTAATTCCCAGGTATCACTGGTTTGAATTACGTTTGTGTTAACTATGACATGAATCACTGGTATCACTGACTGATTCCTTCTCAATGTGTGTCTGTTCAGTTCCTAAGGGTGTATGTGTCTACAATAACATTGAGTACCAGGTAAGAATAAATCATTTCAAATCAATAATTAAATTCAACAAGCTTCTGAAAGATACCCACACACATAGCTTGAGATACGCTGTATTGTGTTTGCTGCCTTCATAATTAGATACATTATACTATAGAACTGCTCCCTTTGCACTCTGACCCTCCTCTATTCAAACAGTCTGTTATAGTGGATTATAACTTGTGTCTCTCTCTTTCACTCCAGCCTGGTGCTGAAGTTCCTAAAGGAACATGTGAGAATTGTATCTGCAGCTCGACCATGGATCCTAGCACCAAGCTCAACAACATTGTGTGCACAAATAACTCCTGCGACACTACATGTTCACAGGTAGTTATGTCTCTCTTAACAAAGATGAGAAATGCATTTACGTATTTATAAGAAACTTGCAGTAGTAAGTGAATAATGATTCAATGATGGCTCTTCATCCTTGTCTTAGGGCTTCCAGTATCAGGCCATTCCTGGTCAGTGTTGTGGGAAATGTGTACAGACAAGCTGTGTGGTTAATATGCCAGATAAGACCAAACACACTATTCAGGTGAGTACCACAAGTGTTTATGAGGATGCATAATCTGTCTGCATGATCTGAAACTTCATAATTCATCATCTTCTCCTTGTGCGACAGGTGAACGAAACATGGTCACCACCTGGTGACAAATGTGTGATGTACACGTGTGACAAAACTGATGACCAATATATACCAGTGGAGGTGAAGACTGTGTGCCCTGCATTCAGCCCAGAGATCTGTGTTCCAGTGAGTTTCTGTCCTATCTCACCTCCTTCGTGGGGACAATCAACACTGCAGTTACACTGTTTCCCATTCTCACTCAGAATGTGTTGTGGAATTTAGTAATCAATGTTCATAAATTGCAATTATCTTTTTAGGTCTGCAACCCAGAGGTTGTAAAGTTCTGGTTTAAATGAAACAGACAGATTTCCCATCTCACAATTAGTCAAATCCCATTTTATTCGCGAGAGCTATGCTGTGCATATCCAAAGGTGTTCCTCTTATAACATTCTCTTAACCTACACACATACATACACACTAACAGGAGGAGAGCTATCCTATCTAGTTTTCTACCATTCTCGCCACATTTGATCACTACCCAACTGACAGTTCCATTCCCCCCAAGATAAGGGAAACCTGGAGGGGTTCTCCCTGTCCCATCTTATCTCCCCAGAGTTATAGCCGGGTCGGTTCAAACATAGGTTAAGGAGTCTCTTTGCTTTCTTTCGGCACCCACATACATTCCTCTCTTCCCCAGTCCAACCTATTTGGACTTATGTTGATCAGCTTTAATTACTCCTTGTCTATGCTACATAACCTCTAATCCCTAATGGTTAAGTTTCCGGGTAGAATTATTTAATCATTTTTCTTCAACCGTTATAAATTCTGTTAACAGAATGTTACTATAATTTGTAGCGCTCTTGGGTCATAGCGATAGATGTTTCAGTAACATTTAGAATGGAAGGGAGCTCAGATAATGTATACAATCTGCCACTTATGAATCATCTCTCCTATTTTTCACCCCAGGGCACAGAAAAGACAGATGCAAATGGATGTTGCAAGACCTGTAAGTAACACGTCCAGCCAAGCGTTCCTAATAACCACCTATCTACTGGTTAATAATAGCATGCTATGTCACCTAAATAAGACCAACAGGAAACATTGTGTGCCTACATACTGGCCAAAAATGTATATGTTGGCTGTTTCTGCTTCATCTGTGTCATACCAAACAGTAGCCTAACTCTTGATGCATCTTCCCTGAGCAGGCACAGAACGCAGCAATGTCTGTGAGATGAAGTACACCACCACTAGCATTGTCATCAGTGGCTGTGCGACCGCAGAGCCTGTGGAGATCAATTCCTGCTCAGGAAACTGTGGAACCTCTTCCATGTAAGTACTACAGATGCTGAATGCAGCACTAGTCAATGTCATGCAGGCCCCAGTCAGTGATCATCTATTCACTATCTAGTGTGCCCTTTATGAACTAGAAGCCTATTTGACTTATTTATTGTTCCTGTGCTCATCTTGTCAAGACAACCCCGGGAATTTAAGCCCTCTTTTCAACTTGTCTTGTGTTTCTGTGAATGTGCAGGTACTCAGCAGAGGCGAACACCATGATGCACTACTGCTCCTGCTGCCAAGAGGCGACCACTAGCCAGAAAGAGGTGGAGCTGATGTGCCCTGATGGGTCAAAGGTCAAGCACTCCTACATCCACGTTGAGTCGTGCGGATGTCATGTCACAGACTGTGATGCAGGCACGACCGCCGCCCCGGGGACGACGAGAAAGCGCAGGAGGCGCTAAACGTCTAGGAAGACAACATGCACACTGATATAGGAATTATCCTCATGACATTGAATGTTTTAGTCCAAATTTGTTTTCTTGTTACTTTTTAATTCAATCTGTCATGTCAGTGTATTTCTACAATCGGCAACACTTACTATTATGTTCTTATACCTTCATTGTAGAATGAATGTATTTTCTATGATAAATGTAGTGGATAATCTCTTTTCTCATTTGTAGTGATTAATAAACAACAGCAACATCATGTGCTTCTGCATGTTCCTTTGCTCTTTCAGCAATTCTCACATTCATTCAAGCTATTCAGTGACCACTATAACAGTAACATTATTCTACTTAGAAGTATGTACAGGTAACTGGCAAAATAACAGTAACAACATAAAGTGTCCTAATAGGGCGTTGGGCCAACAGGAGCTGCCAGTAGAGCTTCAATGCACCTTGGCATAGATTCTACAAGTGTCTGAAACTCTACTGGAGGGATGCGCCACCATTCTTCCAAGAGAAATTCCATAATGTGGTGTTTTGTTGATGGTGGTGGAAAATGCTGTCTCAGGCGCTGCTTCAGAATCTCCCATAAGTGTTCAATTGGGTTGAGAACTAGTGACTGAGACGGCCATGGCATATGGTTTAAATAGTTTTTATACGCATCAAACCATTCAGGGATCACTCGTGCCCTGTGGATGGGGTAATTGTCATCCACTCCCATCAGGATAGAAATTATTCACCATAAATTGAAGGTGACCACTCAGAATGGTTGTGTATGTACAGTACTGGTGTTTATCTTGCCCTCTAGGGCAGTGGTATTCAAAGTCAGGGTTGCGACGGAACTGCAGTGGGGTCACCAAAATGTCAAACAACAAAAAAATAGGGTACCAATTGTTGTATGGGACAATATACAAACTTTTTCGAGAAAGATCATTAGAAAGATAACATTTTGAGTAAATGTATTTCTTGGTTTCTTTTCATTTTGATAAGAGATGAAAATGCATTGAATTAAAGGTTATTTGTTGATGTAAAATCTGGCTGAAAAAATTGGGGGTTTGCGCTGAAATAATGTGAATAGCACTGATCTATGGGAATAGTGGTCATAAACCATGGCAGGAAAATGCACCACACACCATAACAGAGCCACCAGAACGCTCATTTACTCAAGTTTTTATATTATTTTGGCAGTTACTTGTAGCTAGCTACTAGTGATTATTGAAAATATATTGACGCAACAAAACTTGCCAAGCAGTAAGTCACAAGATAGTAAAGGTATAATAAAATATGTAGCTAGAATAGGGTAGTGATGTTCTTGTGTCATTGAAAACATGGTGGGGTTTAAAGGGGCAATCTGCAGTTCAGACAGTCTCTGTCTCTATTGATGTACCATCCATGAGTTCAAAATTATAGTTTAAGGGCCAGATTCAATCCAATCACGTTTTGTCCACTATATGCACATTTTAAAGTTAATGTTCCAGTGATCGCAGAGACCACATTAACGGTAAACGCAGCACATGTCGGCTCAATCGAAAATGACTTTGATATGTCAATTGCTCTGTAACACAGATCTTCCATAATCCGGATTGAATGTTGGCCTTAATCATGTTTTGAGTCTATACAGTGTTTGTTTACAATTTCATAGTTTACAAAGATGTAAAACAAGCTTATATTTTGTGTTATGATGGGTTACGACAGTTGAACTAAGCTCATGAGTAATTTTTAAGTGATATTCTTCAAAAGTCTATGGTATATTTCAATCATCAAGTCCAAAAATGGCATAGCAAACAAACCAGGATGAGATCTACACTACAAGACCAAACACATACAGATAAAACATTTATTTCCTTAACGTGTCATGAGTAAAAGAAACAAGAGCAAATGTCAAATTGCAAACATAATTTGACACCAAAAAGTGTTGTACATTCAAACCAAGTAAACTGTTGTAGCACGTAGCCTTGCCATTCCATTACAACAGAATCAGAACAACCTTCCTAACTTTCGCTAAAGTGCCTTTGAACATCCTTGTGCACATTGATCTAAAAGGACTGTAAAAGTGAAAGAAATGTTATGGTCTCTTTAGCTTAGGAAGGTTCATTTACTTATGGACTACCACCAACAAACAAGTAGAATGGCCAAACGTTGGAAGTTAGGGATTATACAGATGTCTGGCTAAACATGACACAATCATGTTCAAAATATGTCTATGAGAATGGGACATGTGGGAAAACAGAGAAGAAAACCTAACATTTAAAATGAAAGTGAAAGGTAGAGGAATTTGTTAAATCAAGAGGGGATAGAACGCTAAATCAAACATAAGTGCCCAGAATTGGGTCTTTTAAATTTAAACAATAAGTATTTTTACATACTGTATGTCACTCATGGAGATGGCCTAAGCATAAAGGAAATGTACTATATATTTTCTTTAATGAATCACACCAAAACAGAGGATCTTTCCTTGGAAAAATATATGCACATCTTTGAAGATTAAGCTTATACAAATATCAAATGAAAACCCCATGTTAAAATCAGACCTTTGGGGGGACGGCAAAATTCAATACCTCATGTCAATGGATCTTTACAAGTCTCCTCTTTATGTGTGGGCCTATATATGGTAGTGGTAGGACATTACATTTTATCTGTAAGATAGTCATACCAACATTTACCAATTTTCTGAATATCATAGTATTGGGCTGTGCACACAATTTTTTTATTAACCCAGCAGGGATTTTCACAGCCTATAATGGTTTGCAATAAAGCCTGTGAATTCAGAAAGGGTGAAGGGAAAGGATGATATCAATAATATGTTTATTTCTTCACTGCACTGCATTCAATAATTTTATATTACCATGTCATTATTTGATATTGGATTACTATGATATATTCTTCCCCCATAGTTACCCACTGTTACTAAACCACTGACCAGTGATATTGAAACATTCGGAGAGGCATTTTTGGTTGGAGAAGTACAAAATCATATGGCAGTATCCAGAGTAGAGTGGAATGGTGGCAAATTAACCTCAATATTTGAGAGGTTGATAGGCATTGGCTGTGTGAATATTGGGGGAATTTTCACATGTCCTAAGTCATCGCTGTTTGTTATATTGTGATAAGTCCTCATTCTGCTCTGAACCGCTGCATACCTAAATCTCTTGTCTTCATAATTTATCATATGTTGAATATATATAACTATATTTATACAGATTGATATATATCAATCTCAATCAAATACAGATAGGCTCAGGACAGTACTGGTCAATACACATATACAGAGAAGACAGGTTAGGGAGCTCTCAACAATGTCTCACAACAACTGCTTTCAAAGATCTAAAGCTTCTGCAGGATCAATTCCTTCCATTATCCCACAGAGTAAGTAGCACTGCATCAACATCAATTGTACATAACCCCTTCTGAGTGAAGTGGAATGTAAAATTGAGAAGCCAACCAGCCATCACCGCACTTATCAATAGGTAAACCAATTTCACCCAATCCCAGATGTGGACTGGGAACAAAGCTATACATTGATTCATAATACAGATGGTAATGTATACAGATGTATAAATGTGTGATACCTCAGATATGGACATCTGCTTATGGTTAAAAAAAACAGCTGGATTTTATTTAATGTGAGTGACAGTTGAGAGCTCGCAGGCCTGAGTGCATATTTACAAACTGTGCAGGGTGCTGTTGCTGTGAATGGGCAATGTTCTGGCCGCCACAGTGGATTTATTTGTGGCTCCACTGTTACAGCTCTTCTGTCATCTGGAGCAGAGAGTTGATGGCGGCATCCTTGTTACCTTGCTGGGCCTCAATTACAGTGCGGATCACTTCCCTGTCCAGATTGGGGAACATGTCCTGCAGTGCCTTAAGATCCTCCTCACTACAGGGAGCTTCTTGTGGGGCGACTGTGGGTGCTGCAGGCATACCCATGGGCACCATTCCCTGGTTGTATACAGTGGGCACTCCTGAGAAGAGCAAACCAGAGAGAAATGGGTAAGCAACAATCTCCTGTGAATGTATAATTTAAAACAGGTCAACAGTTCTTAAGGGCAACACACACTAATAAACATCAGCTGTGCACAGTAAGTAGATCACCTGCTGGGTGCCCGATGAGCAGTGGCGATTCAACATGTACAATAGTCAGGAAAATGAACAGAAAATGACAATGTTCTGTGGTCAGTCAGAGGAGTGGTCTATTTCGTTCTTTAGTTTCACTTACATAAGGCACGCTATGCCCACTTCCATTTGGAAAGTAGACTAGCAATCAAAATACACTGCTCAAAAAAATAAAGGGAACACTTAAACAACACAATGTAACTCCAAGTCAATCAAGTTGGATGCACAAAGTCAAGCCTTTGTGCAAGGAGGAGCACTGCCAGAGCCCTGCAAAATGACCTCCAGCAGGCCACAAATGTGCATGTGTCTGCTCAAACGGTCAGAAACAGACTCCATGAGGGTGGTATGAGGGCCTGACGTCCACAGGTGGGGGTTGTGCTTACAGCCCAACACCGTGCAGGACGTTTGGCATTTGCCAGAGAACACCAAGATTGGCAAATTTGCCACTGGCGCCCTGTGCTCTTCACAGATGAAAGCAGGTTCACACTGAGCACGTGACAGACGTGACAGAGTCTGGAGACGCCGTGGAGAACGTTCTGCTGCCTGCAACATCCTCCAGCATGACCGGTTTGGCGGTGGGTCAGTCATGGTGTAGGGTGGTATTTCTTTGTGGGGCCGCACAGCCCTCCATGTGCTTGCCAGAGGTAGCCTGACTGCCATTAGGTACCGAGATGAGATCATCAGACCCCTTGTGAGACCATATGCTGACACATGCACATTTGTGGCCTGCTGGAGGTCATTTTGCAGGGCTCTGGCAGTGCTCCTCCTTGCACAAAGGCGGAGGTAGCGGTCCTGCTGCTGTGTTGTTGCCCTCCTACGGCCTCCTCCACGTCTCCTGATGTACTGGCCTGTCTCCTGGTAGCGCCTCCATGCTCTGGACACTACGCTGACAGACACAGCAAACCTTCTTGCCACAGCTCGCATTGATGTGCCATCCTGGATGAGCTGCACTACCTGAGCCACTTGTGTGGGTTGTAGACTCTGTCTCATGCTACCACTAGAGTGAAAGCACCGCCAGCATTCAAAAGTGACCAAAACATCAGCCAGGAAGCATAGGAACTGAGAAGTGGTCTGTGGTCACCACCTGCAGAACCACTCCTTTATTGGGGGTGTCTTGCTAATTGCCTATAATTTCCACCTTTTGTCTATTCCATTTGCACAACAGCATGTGCAATTTATTGTCAATCAGTGTTGCTTCCTAAGTGGACAGTTTGATTTCACAGAAGTGTGATTGACTTGGAGTTACATTGTGTTGTTTAAGTGTTCCCTTTATTTTTTTGAGCAGTGTAGAATCGGGCCTTAGATGGCTGCAGTGTCTCTGTCTAAGATTGCCAACTGTTGAAGACTGACTTGAGCCCATTTTAATCTGTTTATAATTGTATAATTAGCCTAGCAGTAGTAATTATTATGTTATGGGTTAGACGGAAAGATCTATGTGCCTTGTATTTGGGAAGAGGGAAAGGGGGCCTGTCTCTGAGGGCAAGAATGATTCCATAAGGGTGGAATAGGGCTGATGGAGTTAGAGCTGATAGATCATAATTACTGTTCTATAACACTGTCTTGTTTCTTTACTGTTTTATATACTCTAAATATGAATGTACAGTTTTTATATATTCTTCGAGATCAAAAGTAGTGTTAGATTTAGGCTTTTTGTGTATGAGGAGTGTAATTATCTAGTGGATTGCAGTAGCCTGTAGTCGTGTTATGACCGGTATGTGTGCTTTTGCAGCTGCAACATCCAGTGTGGTGAATTAATCTAGCTTGAGATTTCTTGGAGTCCGTTTGGATTATTGTATCAAAAATTCAACCTAACACTAAATCACAGTATGGTTCTACTCACCTGCAATGGGTACGTATCCTACCCCCTGCTGATAGACTGTGGGCATGAGGACAACGGGTGGAGACATATGCATACCTGCTGGCATGTTCTGAAAGCATGAGAGCCAAGAGGAATATCAATCAATCACTTTCAAACTGTCCTACAATGACAATGTGAGCATGTATGTTTTATGCACTCACAGCATAAGACATGACCAGGTTGATCATGCCCTCCTTGTCGTCGCCTTGTCTGCCACTGAGGCTGTACCACTCATCAACCACACTGCCCTCTCTCAGGCCTTCCGGGATGGTGACGTGTGTCCATGCAATTCTGTCATCCATGGAGAATGCCCTCTGGAAAGGTGACCAGCACAAACAGCTAAAATCAATAACTTGTCCCTAAAATCAAGGATGATCATCAAGAAGAAACACTCAAAGTAGATTGCTATCAATAACTCCAGACTGGCCTAGTTGTCGAGCCAATAAGTTACGATCTTCCTCAACCACCGCCCCCCCTATTTCCTTCTTTCTCACCTCATCAAAGATCTCCAGGTAGAAGGAGTCTACTCCAGGTGGGACAGTGCACTGGATAACTTTGTTCCAGCGTGGATTCTTGGCACCATTATGGGCTGTGGGTGTTTCATAAACAGCATACCCTAGTCGGACCCTGCAGTAAGGGTCCATGCGTGTCATACCATAGTTTTTAGCTAGCTTGGCCTGGAGAGAAGAGGGACATAACAGTGATTCACAGGAAAACATTCCCACTGCATTAATAACCTTGTGTTCCACAATAAGTCTTGACTCTAGGGAAAGACCAAGCAGATGCACAGTTAAAAACATCTTACCTGCACTACAGTGATGCTAAGCCGTCCTATAGTGCCCAGGGATCCCCCATACTGCAACTGCTGCGCTGCTTGGGCATCCAACTGAACTTGTTGTTGCTGCTGGGTGGGAGTAATACGCAGGAAGTCTTGAGGCAACTCCCCAACGTATACCTAAAAAGATAAAACGAGCGGAGGAATTGAGAGAGCGAGGACAGGTAAACCACACTAGAGGAAGAAAAGGGTCACAATATGCAGCGATTTCACGGACACACCATTGATAGGGTGTTAAGTGACGCGGCAAACAATGGACGCTATGTGAGAATTCCACAACAGGAGTAAACAAATCTACTTTCACTAAATGTCAATAATGTGGTTGTCAAAATACATTAATCATTTGAAAACATTAATGTGGCAGTTGTTAACAATGTCTAAAAATCCCAATACTGTATGTTATGATATTTACGCGACATGAGCCCAAATTTAAAGCATGTGCCATGCTAAGAATTCTGTGGGACAGACCTTTTTGTGAAACCCGCAAAATCAGCGTGTTCATATTTGCTCTTGGCGTAAGTATTCCTCAACCTACCAGAGTAAGATCGGTGTGACATTGTATTGCTAAGAAGTATTGGAAAGTCCTGAGGGTTTTTCATGAGTATTGGACATCTTTGGACTGAAATATAAGGTATGTAACGACCCTGGGTTTATAAGCGCGGAAATTGACTCTGCCGCACGAGCACGCTTTTGGGGCACAGTCGATAGGGCGCCGGACCTTGGGCTAGAAGGTCGAGGGTTCGAGACCTGCTCCCTGCTGTTTCATTACAGGTAAAACTATATTCTTTCGGGTCTATCATTACATGTTTTCCTCAGATACACGAAAAAAACATAACCGGTTACAAAGTAGAGCGTCATAGCCAGTGTTGCCAATTATTTCAGTGAGACCAACTATCGGCTCCTTGATTTGTCGCTAGTTGACGTTTTGCCTTGCGGCACAGCTGCTGTCCCTGACGAAGCATTTTCGCCCCCTCTCCCGGTGCAAACCCCCTCCCCTTGTGCCTCTGATGTGACTTCTGTTGCAGACAGCTTCTCCCACTCTTGTTTTCGGCAGAATTGATTGGGAAAAGTCGCTAAATACTATCAAAACTATAGAAACCCGGGCGGCAGGTAGCATAGTGGTTAGTGTTGGATTTGCAACCGAAATCAAATCCTCTAGCTGACAAGGTAAAAATCTATCGTTCTGCCCCTGAACAAGGGAGTTAACCCACTGTTCCTAGGCCGTCATTGAAAATAACAATTTGTTCTTAACTGACTTGCCTAGATAAAAGGTTAAAAAAGACAGTGTCAAAACTCTCCAAAAGGCAGCCTGAAAAGTAGCTGAATTTGTCGCTAGAACATTTTACCAATAAGTCACTGGATGGGTCTGAAAACTTGCTAAATATAGCGACAAAGTCACTAAATTGTCAACATTGTATCGTAGCTACAATTTAATGTATGGGTTGTCAGGGATTGCTCCTGTGAGGATATGCATTTTATGCACTATAGCCCGCCACCACATCATTTGTGATTGAATATTGTATGCTATATCTGCTTTGTGCATGTGTGCCTGTGTGTGCTGGAAGTAACATTTTGCCCCAGATAGTGTGCTGAGAAGCTGTGGTTAACCTTGAGCGAGAACAGTATGCTTTCTATGCAGGTGCAAATAGCTCAACAGTGTTACAGAACTGTCTGACCTCAGTCTCTAGGGCGTGGGAGCGTAATCTACACAGCAACAGCGCCGGACATCTGGAGCGCCACCAACAGGCTAGTGAGTCTAAACCACGCTAAGCCTCTACTGTGATAGGCCAACGGACGAGTTGGAACTATCACTGTCACAGTATAACAAAGGTTGATTGTATCATTTCGAGTCAGTTCTCTGCTTTACCCTGAGTGGTGATACAGTGAACACGTATATACGAAAATTGCATTTACCATTTATCGCTTGAGTTTAATAAAAAATACTTAAAGTATATTCGGTGACTCTGAATCACATTTTATCCTGATACCAGATTTGAATTGACGCAACCCTTTACACTCCAAATTCTTGTTCCCCCCACCCCCATTTCCATGATGAGTGCTAGCTTGCTAGATGTATGGGAGTCCTTGACACTGTTCCCTGAGGCAACTGTGGCGAGAGGCAGCGCTGTGCAGCATTATGCTACTAGCAATTTTCGTGATTAATGTTTTTATTCTTTCAAGAAAAACTACAAGAATTCAGTGGCGACAGGCCTACAATCGATAACAACATAGCTAAGTGAATTGAAAATGTGTCCCATCTATCTTTCTGTGCAGCTGGCTAGCAGGCAGCTCACTGTCTTCTGAGTCTAGGCTAATTATTTGTTGGAAATGGTGCAGTTTATCCTCCCTTCACCAGAGAAACTTATCAAAACAAAAAAATAACATTACAATATAACCCAACTCAGGCGTAGGCCTACCTTAGAAGTAAGCTATGTTTTTAGACTAGTAGACTTCTGTGTAACAGTTCAGACTTAGTGAGAAGTGTGTGTCTGTGTTAGGCTATGTGTGATGTGGTGTGTATGTGTTGGTGGGTGCTGTGTGAGGATTCTGAGAAATGTGTGTGTTGGTGGGGGTGCTGTTTGAGTGTGTGGGGATGCTGTGTGTGTGGGATATGCAGTGTGTATGCAGGTGGCACAGGGTTGGGCCTAATATTTGGCACTCTAGGCCTCTTCAGTTGGACAACTAAATCCAACATAACGGTGATATAAACCGCCTAACAGTTGCTAATTGGTAAATACTAAATAGTAAGCCTGCTTTTTGTTCATGATTATGTAATTAATCCCAATTATATGTACTCTTGACACCCCTGGTGTGTGTGTGTGTGTGTACACACGCATGGGCTCCACCTTACACGGAACCCAAACCAGCTGCGCCATCGTGCACAATCATGCATACATTTATTTTGTCCCCCCACACCAAACGTGATCATGACGCGCAGGTTAAAATATCAAAACAAACTCTGAACCAATTACATTAATTTGAGGACAGGTCAAAAAGCATTAAACATTTATGGCAATATAGCTAGCACTTGCTAGCTAATTTGTCCCATTTAGCTAGCTTGCTGTTGCTAGCTAATTTGTCCTGGGATATAAACATTGAGTTGTTATTTTACCTGAAATGCACAAGGTCCTCTACTCCGACAATTAATCCACACATAAAACGGTCAACTGAATCGTTTCTAGTCATCTCTCCTCCTTCCGGGCCTTTTTTTTCTCTTAACTTTATATTGCGATTGGCAACTTTCATAAATTAGGTGTTACCGCCACCGACCTGCAGCGCGATCTGCGTCACAAATACAAAGAACTTCTATTTTAGCCCTAGGCAACGCAGACGCTCGTTGACGCACGCGAGCAGTGTGGGTGCAATAATTTAATAATATGTACTTCTACATTTATTTTGCAAGGCACGCGACGCGAGCGGTGTAGTCAGGGTATTACTCCTTAGTGTAAACTCACAGTTCTGCATAAAACATCAATATATGTTAACAATGACCATCTTAGTTTAAATGAATGGTCTTAACTTGTTGTATTTTATGTTTACAGTCAATTAGCATATTAAGTATCACATTTTTATAAATCGTACAAAAAGCTGTTCTAATTTCATAAATTGTTACAAACTATGTTTTGAATGAAACATTAAGATTTGTTAATAATATGACAATCCCTACATTAAATTGGGATTTATTTACTGTAATTGTGTTTTCCTACTGACTCATTTGCGTATTAAGTGCCACATTTGCATAATATGGCATTTTAATTTCAAACATTACATTTTATTTGAAAATGTCATAACAATATGACCACCCTATTTTTAGTTATTGGACAAAAAGTGTCAGGTGATTTGGTCAGGGTTTAATCAGTCTGGGAAACCAATCCAACATCATCAGATCTTGCTTGTCTCTGCCTCTCCACCACTGCCCTATAGAGGTGGTTCAGTAAAATGTTGCTTAATACCTCCTGCCTAGGCTTCAGCTCAAATGGCTAACAGACGACACTGGTTTAGCTGTGTCCTGATAAACTCAAGCAAGTTTAAATCTGGCCATATAGACGCTAGCTACAGCCATTTGCCTCACATGCTGACCACTCCACTCGCGTGCTTTGCAAAATAAAATGTCCAAATACATGGTATTCAATCATTGCACACACACTGCTCGCGAGCGTCTGCGTAGCCAGACGCAAAATAGAACTTGGTTCTATTTGTGACGTATAACGTGCTGCAAGTCCCGGCTCTCCCATCTCCTCATTGGTTTTTAGGAGCATATACCACGTGCCATCTCTTAATTGGATTTTAGGAGCATATACCCACATGGGTGATTGAAAGATGAACTGAGGTCCACACTTAAGTTGGTAGTGGCAATGCACCTTAAAGTTGGTTGCCAACCGCCATATGAAGTCAGAAGAAGAAGCAGCCTGAAGGAGGAGAGATTACTAGAAAAACTTGTACCCTTTTATCTGTGGATTAGAGGACCTTGTGCATTTCAGATAAAATAACAACCCAATGTTTATATCCCAGGTCAAAATAGCTAGCAACAGCAAGTTAGCTAGCTAAATTGCCATAAATGTTTAATGCTTTTCGACCTGTCCCCAAATTAATATAGTTGGTTCAGAGTTTGTTTTGATATTTCAATCTGCGTGTCCTGATCGTGTCTGGGGAGGGGGGACAAAATCAACTCCTGTGAATACAGTAGTTAGCTAGACGGAAGATGGCAGAACCTAAAGGTTTTGTTTGAAACTGTTAGTGAGTCAAGTTTAGCTAATAGTACAGAAAGTGAGAATGAGTGGGTTACAGTGGCGAAGAAAAAGGGAAACAAGAGAAGTAAAGCTATGTTGGAAAATAGGAAACCACTAGACTCATTTTTGGTCTGAATCAGGGTTTTGGATCATTGCTCCTTGGGAAATCCATTTAACATCTCCAGGAAAATCTGGAATGTGTTGGAAGAAAGTATGGAGTCGGTGAGTCACAAGAAGTGGTCTTATTTAGATTTGTTTGTGTCTGCGGAGCAGAAGAAGCGTGTGTTAGAAGCGTGTGTTAAGAGTCAAAAAGATATCGGAGTGGAATGTTTCCTGCATGGATTTCCATAGCAGGACGCCTATCAAGGGGGTTATTTCTGGGGTGGCGCAAGAAATAAGAGCAGAGGATATAACTGAAGACTTTGATGGAGTGGTTGGTGCACATCGATTGACCTGTATGGTGGACGGAGAAAAGAAGTTCACTTCATCAATGCTACTCTTCTTTGATAAAAAGTCTTTCCCTAGATACCCTGTAAGAGCTTTTGTGCACAAGCCCCTTCAGTGTCATAAATGTAAAAGATTTGGTCTTGTGTTAATGTGTGCAGAAGGGAAGAATATCGTATGCCAGATGAAGGGAAATGCTGCAACTGTGGAGGTGAACATGCGCCTGAATTCTTGGAGTGCCCTGTTAGGGTGAAGGAGAATGAGGTGGAAAGAGTAAAGAGTGTCCAGCGTGTCTCCTATCTGGAGGTGGTGAGAAAATTGGAAGGAACAAGTGGCGGGAAAGAAGCAATGGTAGCGCCACCACGACCAGTCAAGGTTTCTCATCAACCGAGGGATAGTGAAATGCTACATGTTAAAAAGGTGGACTTTGTATTATTTATTGCAATGGTCATAAACTGCACAAGCGGAGAAGATGTCTAAGAAAATTGTAATCATTGTGAATGCTGCTGAACGTTTGTGTCTTCATGATTTCACAGCCGTGCAAAAAATCCTGTCAGTGAATGTAGCCCCATCACAGGGATGTATTTTTGAGTGGACTGTGATTGGAGAAATATGGTTTTTTAGTGTTTTTTTTAGTTGACGTGTTTTATTTTGTATGTTGTTTTCCCCCTTTCCAGGAATGTTTTCTTGTTAATTTCTTATTCAATACCTCGCCCAGCTGGAGGCGGTAATGGACCATTAACATTGGATACCAATCGCCGTTAAACCCCATCGAAGAAGTAGTTAGCTAGATAACTGGCTAGTTGACTTTAGATTTAACCAGTAAGTAGCTCATTTTCATAGCTAGTTAGCCGAATGCAAACTACGCCTTTGTGGTTATTGCTCCTGGCAAGCTCTAGCTAAGGAGCGCAAGCTAGCTATATGGCTATATCCAGAGAGACTTGCCAAACTTTAGCCTTCTAAATTAGTTGGCTGTCGTAAAAACGACCCAGCAAGCTAGCCGGAAGTTAGTAAACTACTGTAGCTAGCTAACGTTTGTTAAATTAACTAACGTTACGGTGTTGTTTACATTAAAACGTTGCAGCTAGCTACACCTAATCTGGCCAATTTGGGTTAAAATGAAAACGAGTGATTATTGAAGCTAACGTTAGCTAAAATGGTGTTTATCCGTGTCGTTAGCTAATTTAACATTAGCTAGCTACTATAGCTTGTTATCTAACGTTAGTCGTTATATTTACCTGTCCTCGTTGGGTGCTAATGGCAGTACTCATTCCGTTTTGAAGTGTGTCAGTTTCACAAATAACGAAAGCCTTCTGCAACCGTATACAGTTAGAAAGAAGAGGGGAAATATTACTCGCAAAAAAGTAAACAACTCAATCTCGCCAGTTATCCAATCGTGTCACGCCAAGAATCCTATCCGGGCAGGTTTGATAATCAGCTGACTTGACTTCGTTCCGCTTCTGATGGGTGCGTTGCAGGACATCGGTAAGCGTGAAGTCGCAATTTCAGTCTGATTTGGGCGAGAGAAACATAGTGCCTCTCAATCGTCCATAATAGTCAATAGCTTTTCTCCTTTATTTTCACAAAAAACAGGACAGACAGAATTTGCTTTAACCTGTCTTATTTCTTTACCAACATGTGCATAGAGGAAAAGCAGATGAGGACAGGAAGGCATAGGCTATGCACTCATGGTCCCGAGTTCATCCATCAAAGCCATTATGTTCCTCCAATTAGATTGAAGCGAGTTATGACTATAAACTCGTATTCAGACTACAGGGCTTAATGCTCCAATCAGTTTAGATTTTCAAATCCATTTAGGAATACTGACTGTCCAAACAGCAAGTTACAAGTGACCAAATCGGATTTCAGACAGCAGTCATTAGTTGACGTTGTAAAGGGTTGCGTCAATCAAATCTGGTATCAGGATAAAATGTGATTCAGAGTCACCGAATATACTTTAAGTATTTTTATTTGACACAAGCGATAAATGGTAAATGCAATTTTCGTATATACGGGTTCACTGTAACACCTCGCAGGGTAGAACAGAGAACTGGCCAACACCCTAACGGTATCTTCTTTAATACTCTGACAGTAGTAGTTCCTGCTTCCGAGCCGGCCTGTCAGAGTAGAGACTCAGTGTGGTTTAGACTTACTGGCCTATCATTGGCGTTGACGCCCAGGCTGGTCCCCAGATGTCCGGCGCTGTTGCTGTGTGGATTACGCTCCCACACCCTAGAGACTGAGGTCAGAGTTCTGTAACATTGTTGAGCTATTTGCACCTGCATAGAAAGCATACTGTTCCCGCTCAAGGTTAACCACAGCTTCTCAGCACACTATCTGGGGCAAAATGTTACTTTCAGCACACACACAGGCACCCAGGCCAACAGTTGCTAATATTCAATCACATGTGATATAGTATTGGGTTATAGTGCAATAAACACAGATCCTCACAACGTGGCCAAGCTAGTTATCATAGTAACGATTGGTGTGCGCACTGGCAGTGGTGTAGGCTGATTGGTGGTGGTGCTCTTCTTCCTATCACTCAGAAGTTATGTAGCAAGCTAAGGTGACAACAATGCATGCCATGTACATTTCCCAGTTGCTTTGAATGGTCAAAATCACAGTGTAAGAACACTTTTAAAGCCTCAAAGGATAAGATGATCCAACATTCAAAACAAGCAATTTTTGGCCACCGTAGTCAACTAGCTAGCTAGCCGTTAAGCTTTCTAGCGTATTCACTAATTTGTTTGTAAACAATTAACAAGCTAGTTAGCTACCACATGTTCTTGGTAAACTGTCTACAAAGCAGCTATCAAGCAACCAGATATGCCAAATAACAGTCTAAAAACCAGTTAGGGAAAATCAATAAGATTTAACCGTTCAGACACAAGGTACATGGACAGATTTGTATCTGACTTCAAACCACCTTCATGTGGTTTGATATCTGATTCCATGTGCTTTTTGGCAGTTCAGACTTAGTACCGGTGCATGGGTAAATTCACTGGGGAAGCCATATTACAACCTATGTGTTGTGATAACTGTGTTGTTTGTTCTATAACCTGTTAGTTCATATGCCTTGCCACCATGATATATAGGCCTACAGCCGAAACATTAAGTGCTCTCAGAGTGAGCTGTTCGTAAATTCAGAGTGTTGACAGATTGTCCTTTCCTAAATTCAGACCATTTTCTGACTTCACAATAGCAGTCAAGCTAACTGGGTAATGTTGGCTAGCTTGCTAGCTTCTTCCAGACACAAATGAGAGTACACCTCACTCTGACCATTTTACTCCCCCTAGTAGAGCTGGTTAGGCTGTTTTCATGTTATCTAGAGCATTGGTGACTGCAACTGTGCTGCTGGCAACAATTTAATTACGCTTTTTTGTCAATGTTTGCTGACACTGGCCATATTCAACTGGTGTTGAGCGTTGGTAAATTCATCAGTTATTCTGCGCTCTTGCACTGTCACGTTCCTGACCTGTTTTCTGTTGTTTTTGTATGTGTTTAGTTGGTCAGGGCGTGAGTTGGGGTGGGTAGTCTATGTTATGTGTTTCTATGTTGGGTTAATGTGTTGCCTGATATGGTTCTCAATTAGAGGCAGGTGTTTGACGTTTCCTCTGATTGAGAACCATATTAAGGTAGGCTGTTCTCACTGTTTGTTTGTGGGTGATTGTTCCTGTGTCTGTGTATACCACACGGGACTGTTTCGTTTGTTTGTTCGTTTGGCTAGTTTTTCCTGTTCGTGCGTTCTTCGTGTCTATTGTAAGTTCGTAAGTTCAAGTCTGTCTACGTCATTTTGTTGTTTTGTATTTTCCTAGTGTTTTGTCAGTGTTTCGTCTTGTTAAATAAATTCAGTATGTCATCATACCTCGCTGCATATTGGTCCTCAGATCCTTCTCGCCTCTCCTCGTCTGAGGAGGAGGACGACTTAGACGAACGTTACAGAACCACCCACCAAACTCGGACCAAGCAGCGTGAGTACGAGCAGCAGCGGCCCACTACACAGGAATCCTGGACATGGGAGGAAATTCTGGAGGGTAAAGGACACTGGGCTCACATTGGAGAATATCGCCGCTCTCGTGAAGAGATGGAGGCAGCTAAAGCCCAGGAGCGGTGGTATGAGGAGGCAGCACGGAAGCGTGGCTGGAAGCCCGTGAAGAAACCCCAAAAATGTATTGGGGGGGGGGGGGGGGGGGGGGATAAAGGGTAGTGTGGCGAAGGTAGGTAGGAAACCTGCGCCCACTTCCCATGCTTACCGTGGAGAGCGGGAGTACGGGCAGACACCGTGTTATGCGGAAGAGCGCACGGTGTCTCCTGTACGTGTGCATAGCCCGGTGCGGGTTATTCCACCTCCCCGCACTGGGCGGGCTAGATTGAGCATTGAGCCAAGTGCCATGAAGCCGGCTCAACATATCTGGCCTCCAGAACGTCTCCTCGGGCCGGTGTACATGGCACCAGCCTTACGTATGGTGTCCCCGGTTCGCCAACACAGCCCAGTGCGGGTTATTCCACCTCCCCGCACTGGACGGGCTACGGGGAGCATTCAACCAGGTAAGGTTGGGCAGGCTCGGTGCTCAAGGGAGCCAGTACGCCTGCACGGTCCGGTATATCCGGTGCCACCTTCCCGCCCCAGCCCAGTACCACCAGTGCCTACACCACGCACCAGGCTTCCAGTGCGTCTCCAGAGCCCTGTTCCTCCTCCACGCACTCTCCCTATGGTGCGTGTCTCCAGCCCAGTGCCTCCAGTTCCGGCACCACGCACCAAGCCTCCTGTGCGTCTCCAGAGCCCTGTACGCACTGTTCCTTCTCCCCGCACTCGCCCTGAGGTGCGTGCCCTCAGTCCGGTACCACCAGTTCCGGCACCACGCACCAAGCCTCCTGTGCGTCACCAGAGCCCTGTACGCACTGATCCTTCTCCCCGCACTCGCCCTGAGGTGCGTGCCCTCAGCCCGGTACCACCAGTTCCGGTACCACGCACCAGGCCTATAGTGCGCCTCGAGAATTCAGTGTGCCCTGTTCCTGCTCCCCGCACTAGCCTTGAGGTGCGTGTCTCCAGTCCGGTACCACCAGTTCCGGCACCACGCACCAGGCCTACTGTGCGCCTCAGCAGGTCAGAGTCGGCCGTCTGCCCAACGCCGCCTGCACTGCTCGTCTGCCCAACGCCGCCTGCACTGCTCGTCTGCCCAACGCCGCCTGCACTGCTCGTCTGCCCAGCGCCGTCTGAGCTGCCTGCCTGCCCAGCGCCATCTGAGCCATCCGTCTGCCCAGCGCCATCTGAGCCATCCGTCTGCCCAGCGCCATCTGAGCCATCCGTCTGTCCCGAGCCATTAGAGCCGCCCGTCTGTCCCGAGCCGTCAGAGCCGTTAGTCAGTCAGGAGCTGCCAGAGCCGCCAGCCAGTCAGGAGCTGCCAGAGCCGCCAGCCAGTCAGGAGCTGCCAGAGCCGCCAGCCAGTCAGGAGCTGCCAGAGCCGCCAGCCAGTCAGGAGCTGCCAGAGCCGCCATCCAGTCATGAGCCGCCATCCAGTCATGAGCCGCCCTCCAGTCATGAGCCGCCCTTCAGTCATGAGCCGCCCTCCAGTCATGAGCCGCCCTCCAGTCATGAGCCGCCCTCCAGTCATGAGCCGCCCTCCAGTCATGAGCCGCCCTCCAGTCATGAGCCGCCCTCCAGTCATGAGCCGCCCTCCAGTCATGAGCCGCCCTCCAGTCATGAGCCGCCCTCCAGTCATGAGCTGCCATATAGTCCGGAGCTGCATCTAGTCCGGAGCTGCATCTAGTCCGAAGCAACCATTCAGTCCAGAGCTGCCTCTCTGTCCTGGGCTACCTCTGTGCTGAGCTACCTCTCTGTCCTGAGTTGTCTCCTCTATTTAGGAGGGGCCTTGGTGAAGGTTCCTGGACCAGGGTCGGGGGCGAGGGTCGCCACTCAAGGGACGCTAAGGAGGGGGACAAAGACAATGGTGGAGTGGTGTCCTCGTCCTGCGCCGGGGGGCCGCCGCGGACAGATGCCCACCCAGACCCTCCCCTTGAGTTTTAGGGGTGCGCCCGGAGTTCGCACCTTGAGGGGGGGGTTCTGTCACGTTCCTGACCTGTTTTCTGTTGTTTTTGTATGTGTTTAGTTGGTCAGGGCGTGAGTTGGGGTGGGTAGTCTATGTTATGTGTTTCTATGTTGGGTTAATGTGTTGCCTGATATGGTTCTCAATTAGAGGCAGGTGTTTGACGTTTCCTCTGATTGAGAACCATATTAAGGTAGGCTGTTCTCACTGTTTGTTTGTGGGTGATTGTTCCTGTGTCTGTGTATACCACACGGGACTGTTTCGTTTGGCTAGTTTTTCCTGTTCGTGCGTTCTTCGTGTCTATTGTAAGTTCGTATGTTCAGGTCTGTCTACGTCGTTTTGTTGTTTTGTATTTTCCTAGTGTTTTGTCAGTTTTTCGTCTTGTTAAATAAATTCAGTATGTCATCATACCTCGCTGCGTATTGGTCCTCAGATCCTTCTCGCCTCTCCTCGTCTGAGGAGGAGGACGACTTAGACGAACGTTACATGCACACTCAGAGAGAGTGCTCTGAAATCGGAGTAGATAGCCAGAGCGAATTTATGAACGCACCCAATGGCAGAATAAATTCAACCACACTTCTGTTATATCACAAAACCGGAGAGCAACTGTCAGAGTCCACAAAGCATATTGGATGTAACAAACAGTTACATTGCCTTTTATTTTTATTTATTTTATTTAACCTTTATTTAACTAGACAAGTCAGCATTGTCAATCCAGTTAATGTTTTCAACATTTTCAGACTACTAAACAACTATTGATTTAGAACACTGGAGAGTAACTGCAAGTCACAAAGAAAACTTGAGCTGCCTCCGCTATTCCAGCACTATTTCAACTTCAACATTTCAATATCATGAAATCACCTATAGTATGCTTAGTCTAATACAGTGACAACTAAAAGATTCCAAAACCAAATTAGTCCAATCAACATAAGCTAAATATAATGTGGCTGTTTGTGTGTGTGTGTGCGTAAGTAGAAAAATCATGTTGACTCACCCTACCTGTAGAGAAATACCAATGTGATCTTCCTCTGTTTCATGTTGCCGAAATAGTCTATGACTCTGTCATACATTACATGCTTTTAGTTTTTGTTGTCCTAGGCTACCTGGCTAAAATGCTGGCTCGCTAGCCTAACTTCCTTTCATGGGCAACGATTAGCCAGCTAGTTAACATTAACCTACTATATCTAGCTACACTGAACAAAAATTTAAACGCAACATGTAAAGTGTTGGTCCCATGTTTCATGAGCTGAAAGTTCTCTGATATTTTTCATACGCACAAAAAGCTTATTTCTCTCAAATTTTGTGCACAAATGTGTTTACATCCCTGTTAGTGAGCATTTCTCCTTAGCCAAGATTATCCATCCACCTGACAGGTGTGGCATAGCAATAATCTGATTAAACAGCATGATCATTACACAGGTGCACCTTGTGCTAGGGACAATAAAAGGCCACTCTAAAATGTGTAGTTTTGTCACACAACACAATGCCATAGGTGTCTCAAGTTTTTAGGGAGCATGTAATTGGCATGCTGACTGCAGGAATGTTCACCAGAACTGTTTCCAGATAATTGCAAATATTAATTTCTCTACCATAAGCCATAATGTTGTTTTAGAGAATTTTGCAGTACGTCCAATCAGCCTCATAACCGCAGAACACGTGTAATCACGCCAGCCCAGGACCTCCACATCTGGCTTCTTCACCTGTGGGATTGTCTGAGACCAGCCGTGGGATTGCACAAACGAAGAATTTCTGCACAAACTGTCAGAAACCGTCTCAGGGAAGCTCATCTGTGTGCTCGTCGTCCTCACCAGGGTCTTGACCTGACTGCAGTTCGTAGTCGTAACCGACTTCAGTGGGAAAATGCTCACCTTCGATGGCCACTGGCACGCTGGAGAAGTGTGCTCTTCACAGATGAATCTCGGTTTCAACTGTACCGGGCAGATGGCGTTGTGTGGGCGAGCAGTTTGTTGATGTCAACATTGTGAACAGAGTTCCCCAAGGTGGAGGTGGGGTTATGGTATGGGCAGGCATAAGTTACGGACATCGAACACAATTGCATTTTATCAATGGCTATTTGAATGCACAGAGATACCGTGACGAGATCCTGAGGCCATTCATCCCTGCCATCACTTCATGTTTCAGCATGATAATGCATGTCGCAAGGATCTCTACACAATTCCAGGAAGCTGAAAATGTCCTTGTTCTTCCATAGCCTGCATACCCACCAGACATGTCACCCATTGAGCATGTTTAGGATGCTCTGGATCAACGTGTACAACAGCATGTTCCAGTTCCCGACAATATCCAGCAACTTTGCACAGCCATCAAAGAGGAGTGGGACAACATTCTACAGGCCACAATTAACAAACAGCCTGATCAACTCTAAGCGAAGGAGATGTGTTGCGTTGCATGACCAAATGGTGGTCACACCAGATACTGACTGGTTTTCTGATCCACGCCCCTACCTTTTTTTTAAGGTATCTGCGACTAACAGATGCATATCTGTACTCCCAGTCATGTGAAATCCATAGATTAGGGCCTAATTAATTAATTACATTTTCCGTATGAACTGTAAAATCTTTAAAATTGTTGCATGTTGCATTTATATTTTTGTTCAGTGTGCATATTGAACTTTCAACCTCTCAGGCCAGAGGCACAATATATGAATTTATGGTTGGATCAAAATCCAGTACGTAGAATGAAGTAAAACCACAAGTCCAAATCCCTATCTCATTCCTTCGCTAATTTATCAAAAGGGCCAATTTTAGCTAGCTAGCTAGCCACCGGAGGACAACAACACAGCAAGATGAAACAATTAATAATTTTTTCTGTCAAATGATGTTTGGCTTGATGTGAAGTGATTCCAAACTGGCTTCCTTTGTATTCACTGCTATGGCGGCAACAATATCATACTCTTTTTGACCAGACAGCATCAGAAAGATGGGTTACACATACAGAGACAGAGGGGCGCTGTTTCCCACGCTCGGATGCTTTCTCAGGTGAGATACAGTCAGCCTCTTGCGAATTGAAGGAAAAGTATGGAACACAGAGAGACGGGGGGGTTTTCTTGGTCATTTTTTGGGCAAAGCCTGGCTTCCCTTGGCATCTATGAATACATGCATGCCACTGTTCAGACTGCAGGAAAAGTAACAGATTTAAACCAGATATGCAAAAACAAATAGATTTGAGTCAGTTCAAACTGCCAAGGCCTAATTGTATTCAAAGTCTGACACATTTGGATAGCAGTGTAAAGTTGTGATCTTATTTATAACAGATTTGTGCAATATTCAAGGAAAAACGTCCAAAGTTAAAGAGGGTGTAAAGTTTTTGTTTCCCACCTTTCTGACCTTTATTCCTCTTTCAAATTCTGAATGGCAAAAATAAAAATACATGAAAAGTGCACTGAGCCTATAGTGACATAAAATGGTCAGGGGCCGTTGCTTTTACTCAGTTTGAGCAAAACATAGATTCAGGCAAGTATTGGAGCCATACTCATGTCATGCAGAAAACCACTTCTGACAAGCTACTACACGCCCCCTCTTTTCTCCCTGACCCCTTACTGAAGCAAGCCTCTCTTCCACCTGCCCCTTAACACAGGCTTAGGAGATCTTTGTTCTATTAGATAATATCAGTCCGTTAACATGATCTTAATGAATTATAAAGCCTTTACCCACTGTGTACAGACGTAAATTCAAAGTTTAGTTTTGATTTACATTTGGTTGAGTTGTCAACGGGTTGGAAACGGTTCAGGGAACAGAAACGAAAAACTGAAAATAATAAAATTTTCACAAGGAACAGAAATGGTACCTGGAACGAATGTGATCCATAGTGTTCCAGAACAGAACCGTTATTTTAAAAGCATGGGAACTGGTTAATAACTTTCTTTTACGTTCCAGGCATTTTTTTCTAGTCCCACAACAAAATGCAACAAAGCGCCTATGCAAAGCTTCACTCTGTCACTCAGAAACTTATTCCAGTGTCTGCCTGCAAAATGAAAATCTTTGCTTGTGGATGATTAGGCTACCTGCCTCTTTCCCCTTTCAAAGCATA
Source organism: Salvelinus namaycush (assembly GCF_016432855.1). Lineage (NCBI taxonomy): Eukaryota > Metazoa > Chordata > Actinopteri > Salmoniformes > Salmonidae > Salvelinus > Salvelinus namaycush. The sequence continues at coordinate 18,915,275 of NC_052336.1, read as the reverse complement.
AGCTACTGTACTGAAGTTACAAGCTTGATTCAGAAGATAGGGAGAGAGATTTTTACTTACAGTGGTTCCTCCTTTAAAAGTTGCGAGCTTACACCGAGTGACTTAGAGGTACCCAGCGTCACGGCTTCATTGCTCCAGACCACCACAAGGGGGAGTTAGAGCACTCATTATGCATTTGGGTCCCAAGGTTTTTATATGACCAATCATATCGAGTGGTTCCAATGACGAATTTGACGCGAGCCACCCGTCCCTGGTGGATTTCTTCAACGAAGATGGCTGACAAAACATTACAGGGGAAGCAGATGTAAGTAGTTATAACGTCTTAACCAGTCAAGCTAAAAAGTACAATTGAGAGGAATATGTTAGTTAATGTAGAGACAAACGATTGTGCATATTTTCTTGTCATAAAGTTAATTTACTAAAAGCACAACTATGAAATAACACATATAAAATCAGTTAAGAACTCATTCTTATTTACAAGGACAGCCTATTCCGTCCTCCCTGTTGGGGGATTGAACCCCGGTCCCCCGTCTGCAGGACACAGGGATTCTTTAGCTAAATAGCCCAGTACTGTACTGCCGACCGTCACGTACAGAGCTATATTTTCCGTTCCATCCTAACAGAAACCCAGAGGGTTTTTCTTTTTTCATGGAATAAAAACACCATAATATCAATCAAATTAATTAAGCAAGTACCAGTCAAAAGTTTGGACACACCTACTCATTCCAGGATGTTTCTATATTTTTACTATTTTCTACATTGTAGAATAATGATGAAGACATCACAACTATGAAATAACACATATGGAATCAGTTAAGAACTCATTCTTATTTACAAGGACAGCCTACTCTTTCCTCCCCGTTGGGGGATTGAATATGCAATATGGAAGACTATCAAATGCTTCTCAAAGATGTCCTCTGGTGGTCAAACTAGCAATAACTTGCAGTAACAGACAAAATGGCTGAGAATTAAATGACGAGCCACAGAATGCTGAGGCAGGCAGCACGCAAGGTGTGCCGTGGTATGACGCAACTTTCAAAGGAGGAACCACTGTAGCTAGAAAAGAATGGATTAACTTTTTCAGTGCTAGTGAAGGATACTATAGGCCTAGTTATAACATTTCAAGTTGGATAATTTTTTTTATTTAACTAGGCAAGCCAGTTAAGAACATTTTCACACAAAAAAAATGTTGTTCTGTTCAGAACAAAAGGATTGGAAAATAATTTTGGTTCCAACCCCTGGTTGTCAACTAACCTGAATTCAGTGTGAAATCAACACACAATGTCACCATGTTATTAGATTTAGGTTAAAAGTTAGATTGATGCATTGATGACTTTTTGCAATGACTTTTTCCAATGAGTTTCCCACATTGATTCAACGTTATGACATTGAAGTTTATGTTTGAAATGACGTGGAAACAATGTTGATTCAAACAATTTGTGTTTGTGTGTGTGATGTCGGTGGCCTGTAGTTAGTTCAAACTTCTTTGGGACTGGGGGGCAGTATTAAGTAGCTTGGATAATAAGGTGCCCAGAGTAAACTGCCTGCTACTCAGGCCCAAAAGCTAGAATATACATATAATTAGTATATTTGGATAGAAAACACTCCGAAGTTTCTAAAACAGTTTGAATGATGTCTGTGAGTATAACAGAACTCATATGGCAGGCAAAAACCTGAGAAAAAATCCACCAGGAAGTGGGAAATCTGAGGTTTGTAGTTTTTCAAGTCATTTCCTATCGAATATACAGTGTCTATGGGGTCATATTGTACTTCCTAAGGCTTCCACTAGATGTCAACCGTCTTTAGAACCTTGTTTGAGGCTTCTACTGTGAAGGGGGAGAGAATGAGAGCTGTTTCAACCAGATGTCTGGCAGAGTGCCATGAGCTCAGTCTCGCGCACACCCGTGAGAGTTAGCTGCGTTCCATTGCATTTCTAAAGACAAAGGAATTCTCCGGTTGAAACGTTATTGAAGATTTATGATAAAAACATCCTAAAGATTGATTCTATACATCGTTTGACATGTTTCTACGAACTGTATTATGACTTTTCGTCTGAACTTGCCCGCACCTTCTGAGTTTGGATTTGTGTACTAAACGCGCAAACAAAAAGGAGGTATTTGGACATAAATTATGGACTTTATCGAACAAAACAAACATTTATTGTGGAACTGGGATTCCTGGGAGTGCATTCTGATGAAGATCATCAAAGGTAAGTGAATATTTATAATCCTATTTCTGACTTTTGTGACACCTCTCCTCCTTTGGAAAATGGCTGATTGTTTTTCTGTGACTTGGCGCTTACCAAACATAATCACAAGGTGTGCTTTCGCCATAAAGCGTTCACTTTCACCGTAAAGCGTTCACTTTCACCAGATATTTGTTTGAGACAATGCATTTCTGACCATAACACACCAATTTCAAATGAGGTTTATGGACATAAAGATTAACTTTATTGAACAAAACACACATTTATTGTGTAACATGAAGTCCTGTGAGTGCCATCTGATGAAGATCATCAAAGGTTAGTGATTAATTTAATCACTATTTCTGACTTTTGTGAGGGCTCTCCTTGGCTGGAAAATGGCTTTATGGTTTTCTGTGACTAGGTGCTGACCTAACATAATCGTTTGGTGTGCTTTTGCCGTAAAGCCTATTTGAAATCGGACACTGTGGCTGGATTTACAAGAAGTTTATCTTTAAAATGGTGTAAAATACTTGTATGTTTGAGGAATTTTAATTATGGGATTTCTGTTGTTTTGAATTTAGCGCCCTGCAATTTCACTGGCTGTTGTCGTAGTGGGACGCTAGCGTCCCACATATCCCAGAGAGGTTAATTTATCTTTCCAGCAGGGCTATCAAGTGTCAGTTGTGCAGAGGTGAGGACGGAGTCAGGCGCAGGACACAGAACTGAGTGAAATAACGTACTTTACTCTGAAAAAATAATCAGCCAAATAAATCCACGCGGGGATAACAAACCCTAACACAAAAGACTAACACAAAACCAGCGACAATCACGCACAAAACATAATGAGAACCAGAGGGTTAAATAGGGAAATAATAATAACGTAATGGGAACCAGGTGTGTACAATGGATCGGTGGCAGCTAGAAAGCCGGTGATGACGACCACCGAACGCCGCCCGAACAAGGAGAGGCAAGTCGTGACAAGGGCTCAGCAAAGAATTGCCCTGGATCTTTTCCCTTTAGTAACGGATAGAGAAGGAACAATCCACCTGTTTCTTTTGAGTAATTTGATAGTCCTGGAACTGATTTGGGATTGATCATCATCATTCACCTACATAAGTTGATACATTGACTGAGCTTGTAAAATGGAGTTGAATATTTTTCCCTTAGTAAGCCCCAAATCATAATGTTATGGCACCCAGTGGAGCCTGAGCCCCCTGCTCTTCTCAGTGTGTGATTGGGTGTGGGCCTGAGGAGTGTGACTCTCTGGGTGCTCTTTAACAGCTTCCCATGGCCCTTATAAGCTTTTCAATTAGGGGCGGTGTAGGGTTTAGTGGGCCACGATGCTGGTTCTAGCCTGCCCAAGAGCACTCATGTCACATGGGGAGATACGAAGCCCCCCCACCCCTATTGAAAAAGATAATCCTTTTCATAACGCAGGAGGACATGTCTAAGGCGGAGTGGGTGAAGAAATGATTTTCATTGTTTTTCAAAGATGTGTGGAGAAACAGAGACTGTCATAACTAAAGAGTACGTTGGACCTGTATCTAACACAGCACAATGAGCCATAGAAACAACTGTGCTTTGAATATATGTTGTGCTTATACTGTATAATAGGAACGTATAATTCAGTATTTTGTGTATGTTGCACTATTTCACCAGAAGAGGGCACATATTTTATCTACTCATTGGCATTGTGTGTGTGTGTGTGTGTGTGTGTGTGTGTGTGTGTGTGTGTGTGTGTGTGTGTGTGTGTGTGTGTGTGTGTGTGTGTGTGTGTGTGTGTGTGTGTGTGTGTGTGTGTGTGTGTGTGTGTGAGAGAGAGAGAGAGAGAGGAGAGGAGAGGAAGTAACATGGACCCAGACACAGCAGGGGGTGTGGGTCCCTGAGGATTCTGGGCAAGGGAAAGGCTGCATGACCTCTGACCCTGCAGAGGACTTGACCTATCAGAACCCTAAGCTCCTATACAAAGTGAGCGGGAAAGGAGGAAGAGGGGGAAAGAGCAAAATGTCAAACAAAGAAGGGCGAGTATGAGTCCCAGCAGAGCCAACACATACTCAAGAAAGTCAGGAAGAAAGAGAGGTAGAGAAAGAGAGAAGGAACTCTGTCAACCCTGTCAAATATTTAATCTCTCACACTCAGTTTACAGTGCACTTATTACACTCAGCCTACAATGTATTGCTTGACCCTAAACAAGACCTTTTCCAAAAATAAATGCTTTCATAAGATCTTTTCAGGTCTTGAAGAAAGTACATTTTTGTAATTCTCCATGTTGGCTCTTGGAAATGGTCCGTGAGATGTACTGGGTGGTTAAAAATCCTGCTCTCTTTACAATTAAAAAATAATAATAATAATGTTTTGTTATCTTAGTCACGATGTTGCCCACTCGCATTAACATCTGCTAACCATTTGTATGTGACCAATTTGATTTGATTTGAACCTTAGGCCTAACCCTAACCTTAAATGAATACCAAAAAGCCTATTTTGTGACTTTTGCAGTTGTCCCATCCAGTGGAAATCATTTGGCTTAGCCTCCAGGACAAGATTCATCCCAATAAACGTTAACCTGCGTTAAAGGTGCTGTTTTGTTTATAGGATTGATTTTTTAGCTCATTCTTATGCAAGTCTTGTTCTATGCTGTATGACTCCCCTGGGAATGGCTCTGCAAGGAACGAAAACTCTGGGAATCCACTCAGAGTATGTATAATCTTGAAACGTTATTCTATATCTCACACACGTGTTTGGGAATTTCCACAATATTGCTTATACCTATACACTCCTATCAGGTGACTATAGATCTGTCTAGTGGGTCAGGGCTAGGGACGCTGAACTAGAGGTTCAGGACTAGGGGACATGGCTAGGGGGTCTGGGATAGATGGTCAGGGCTAGGAGGTTTCGACTAGGGACTCTGGGCTAGAGGGTCAGGGCTAGGGATTCTGGGCTAGAGGGTCAGGGCTAGGGGGTCTGGGATAGATGGTCAGGGCTAGGAGGTTTCGACTAGGGACTCTGGGCTAGAGGGTCAGGGCTAGGGATTCTGGGCTAGAGGGTCAGGGATAGGGGCTAGTGTTGAATTTGGGATATGTTCATCTCACTAACGTGTAAGGTTTGTTTCTCAGTGTGTTCTTTCTCGCAGTTAGGTTGTTCAGGCCTCATTTGGCAGACTTAATGAGATATGATGTGCCTCTGAAGGTCCATTATCTCTTAATAAGGCCTAGTTTAAGTAATTATGGTACAGCGGTCCTGAGCAGTCGACAGGCCTCATCATTACACTGATGAAGGTGGGCAGTCCAAGGACGGGTTGAGGAAAAAAGACACGTGAACATGTGAGTGAATAAACTTTTGGAAGGAACTTTATCTGATGCATTCCTTGTACTCTGTTGAGGGAATTAAATGTAGGATCACTGAGGTTTCAGATACTCATAATACTGTCTGATGATGATGGTGTTCTGTTGCCTGCGTATTTGTCTCCCCTTGCTGGTGGTTTTCTATAAGAAGTTTCTTCCTATTGTGACCGTGATCACAGTAAACAAGAAGTTTGTTTCTCTAATGGAAGAGGCAAAGATGGTGGATAAATATAGTTCACTCAGGCCGTTTACTATTGAACCAAACATCATCATTTCCGGGGGGTGGCTCTCCCATAGACACCAATTTAATAGCAGCTGAGTCTTCCTAGTTAATTGACTTCCATTGAAACAGAAAAAATGAGGCAGTGGGATGTCCTCGCTTCCTCTTCTGTCTCTGGAAGAGGGTGGTTGATTCTGCATACAGCATATTTGTAATCGTCTTCAAGTGGCGCAGCGTTCTAAGACACTGTATCTCAGTGTAAGAGGTGTCACTACAGTCTCTGGTTCAAATCCAGGCTGTATCACATCCGGCCGTGATTGGGAGTCCCATAGAGTGGCACACAATTGGCCCATTGTTGGCCGGGGTAGGCCGTCATTGTAAATAAGATTTTGTTCTTAACTGACTTGCCTAGTTAAATAAAGGTTAAATAAATAAAAATCGGCAATGTGTGTTATGCCTTTGGGAGAACAGCCCTTCTCATCATTATATTAAGGTTAAAGGAGAACAGCCCTTATCATCATTATATTAAAGCTAAAGGAGAACAGCCCTTCTCATCATTATATTAAGGTTAAAGGAGAACAGCCCTTATCATCATTATATTAAGGTTAAAGGAGAACAGCCCTTCTCATCATTATATTAAGGTTAAAGGAGAACAGCCCTTCTCATCATTATATTAAAGCTAAAGGAGAACAGCCCTTATCATCATTATATTAAAGCTAAATTAGAACAGCCCTTCTCATCATTATATTAAGGTTAAAGGAGAACAGCCCTTCTCATATTTATATTAAGGTTAAAGGAGAACAGCCCTTATCATCATTATATTAAGGTTAAAGGAGAACAGCCCTTCTCATCATTATATTAAAGCTAAAGGAGAACAGCCCTTATCATCATTATATTAAGGTTAAAGGAGAACAGCCCTTCTCATCATTATATTAAGGTTAAAGGAGAACAGCCCTTATCATCATTATATTAAGGTTAAAGGAGAACAGCCCTTATCATCATTATATTAAAGCTAAAGGAGAACAGCCCTTATCATCATTATATTAAAGCTAAAGGAGAACAGCCCTTATCATCATTATATTAAGGTTAAAGGAGAACAGCCCTTATCATCATTATATTAAGGTTAAAGGAGAACAGCCCTTATCATCATTATATTAAAGCTAAAGGAGAACAGCCCTTATCATCATTATATTAAGGTTAAAGGAGAACAGCCCTTATCATCATTATATTAAGGTTAAAGGAGAACAGCCCTTATCATCATTATATTAAAGCTAAAGGAGAACAGCCCTTCTCATCATTATATTAAGGTTAAAGGAGAACAGCCCTTATCATCATTATATTAAAGCTAAAGGAGAACAGAACAGACAGTGATTATGAAAGGCGTGATGATGAGGAGGAGGAGTTCAACCCCTACAGATACAAAGATACAGGCAGACTCTTATACACTGCACTGTTTTCTGACAGTCAGCCTCTTCACTCTAGTCCCCCCTCTCTGAAACGCCAGGAATACTCTGAACACTTCCACAGTTAGGGGAAGCTGGGGAATCACAGAGTGTTTGTGTAATGGAGCGCTGCATCAGTCTCTGTAGTATTACACAACGTAGACAGAGTCGGGAGGTCTCACTTAAATGAGATAAATGATGAACCATTAGTCCTTTACATAATCTGATGGCTGTGGTTTCCATTTTTAAATACAGTTTGATTCAACTCATCTCCCTCTCATTTGGGTTTAAGTAGACAGAGGCCTCCTCTTCTTTTTTCTTCTACAACTTTTTACCCCTGAGTTAACTTACCGTGAAATGAGAGCCACCCTCATCTCAGTATCATTGAGTAGACTATCCCCACACTATCAGTGGTTGAAGATGCTATCATTCAAGAAGAAAAGGTGAAGCTGCACACTCTAGTAGCTCAAATTCAATCAATTGCAGATAAAGGAACACACCATTTCAGGTTCACCATGGATTACTATGAAATCATCACTGTTACTTTAAAATATACAAATGAAGTACAGCAGACGGAACAAAGTAGCAGTGCATTTATTAATCAACTGATAGGAGAATATCACCATGCCAGCGCATTATCCATGTATGGTAACGGATGGTCACTTAAGAGTCTATTTGAGTACCGAAGGTGTACGCACAGCTCCTCCAACTGTCAACACAGTCAAATGAATAGTGGATGCGTACCAAAATACTGATTGGTTGGGAATTGTGGTAAGGTGCGTGTTCGGGCTGTGCGTCCCACGTGGATGGTGGTCTAGCTACAGTGCATCCAGAAAGTATTCACACCCCTCCACATGTTGTGTTACAGCCTGCATTTAAAATGGATTCAATTGAGATTTTGTGTCACTGGCCTGCACACAATACCCCATAATTTTTTTTTTTTTTTTTTTTAATTAATAAGAAATGTACAGCTGAAATGTCTTGAGTCAATAAGTATTCAACCCCTTTGTTATGGCAAGCCTAAATAAGTTCTGGTGTAAAAATGTGCTTACGATTAGTTGCATGTCCTCACTCTGTGTGCAATAATAGTGTTTAACATGATTTTTAAATGACTACCTCATCTCTGTACTCCACACATACACATGTAACGTCCCTCAGTTGAGCAGTGAATTTCAAACACAGATTCAACCACAAAGAACAGAGCGGTTTTCCATTGCCTCGTAAAGGAGGGCACCTATTTTTAGATGGGTAAAACTGAAACAAAGCAGACATTGAATATCCCTTTGAGCATGGTGAAGTTATTAATTGCACTTTGGATGGTGTATCAATACACCCAGTCACTACAAAGATACTGGCGTCCTTCCTAACTCTGTTGCCAGAGAGGAAGGAACCGCTAAGCGATTTCACCATGAGGCCAATGGTGACTTTAAAACAGTTACAGAGTTTAATGGCTGTGATAGGAGACAACTGAGGATGGATCAACAACATTGTAGTTACTCCACAATACTAATTTAACTTCTTGTCAATAGGGGGAGCTGTTAGCACTTTGTAATAATGACGTTCCCAAATTAAACTGCCTCGTACTCAATTCTTGCTCGTACAATATGCATATTATTATTACTATTGGATAGAAAACACTCTAGTTTCTAAAACCGTTTGAATTATATCTGTGAGTGAAACAGACCTGGACTTAGAGCAATTTTCCTATGCGTATGTGAGAATGCCAAATTTTGCAAGCTGCTCTGAGACCTGTGTATAAATCTCCCTGTCTTCTATTGGTTGAGATGCACTGCATACGCCTTCCCCTGGATGTTAGCGAATAGGGAGACTTGAAATGGAGTCTCTACGTAGATCTCAAAGGTTATAAATCACTTGGCAAAGACGTGTCTGTTCTTTTCCCTCTTCGCTCTGACGCACTGAGGACCTTGGCATATTGTACTAGAACCATCGGTTATAGATCTTAGACATTTCCGGCTGTGTTTTTATTCGATATAGGCTTTAAAGACATCATAATCTTGTTATTTTAAACCGAATTATATCAGTTTATGTCAGTATATTGCGATTTTCGGGTATTTCATTTCCTGGCGTTCTAGGGGGTTGGGTATCTCTCTCTCACATGCTAATGTTTACTGCTAATTGCAACGTTGAAGAGGACGTTATACAACCTAGCAACGATTCTTTTGGACAAAGGACACCTTTCCCAAGATTCTGATGAGAGTTCATCAAAAAGTAAGAACTATTTATGCTGATAATTCGTTGTTCTGTTGAAAAATGTCAAATGCATAAGCCGCCATTAATTGCAGTGCAGCCTCGCTTTATCGCACGCTGTATTTTGAAGTAACGTTAATTTTAAAAATGTAACCCAGCGATTGCATTAAGAACTAATTTGTCTTTCAATTGCTGTCCAACCTGTATTTTTTTGTCAAGTTTTGGAATAGTTACTGATTAGAATAGGTGCCTCTCCAAAGATTTCTCCTGACATTTTCTGGGCAGCTTTGCTACTTTTCTCATTGTATAACCACAATTTGTGGCGCTAAATATGCACATTTTCGAACAAACTCTATATGCATTGTGTAATATGATGTTATAGGACTGTCATCTGAAGAATTCTGAGAAGGTTAGTGAAAAAATTTATATATTTTGGTGGTTTATACGTTATCGCTATTTTTTGTCTTGAATCAATGCTGTTGTGATGTTTGCTATTGTGGTAAGCTAATATAACGCTATATTGTGTTTTCGCTGTAAAACACTTAGAAAATCTGAAATATTGGCTGGATTCACAAGATCTGTGTCTTTCATTTGCTGTACGCTGTGTATTTTTAAGAAATGTTTTATGATGAGTAATTAGCTAATACACGATGGTCTCTAGTTATTCTAGTTGCTTTGGTGAGAGTTGTGATGGTGGCTGCAATGGTAAACTATGATTTATACCTGAAATATGCACATTTTTCTAACAAAACATATTTATTGTATAGCATATGTTATCAGACTGTCATCTGATGAAAGTGTTTCTTGGTTAGTGGCTATTTATATCTTTATTTGGTCGAATTTGTGATAGCTACTGATGCAGTAAGAAAAGGGTGGAGTAAAAAAAGTGGTGTCTTTTGCTAACGTGGTTAGCTAATAGATTTACATATTGTGTCTTCCCTGTAAAACATTTTAAAAATCAGAAATGATGGCTGGATTCACAAGATGTGTATCTTTCATCTGGTGTCTTGGACTTGTGATTTAATGATATTTAGATGCTACTATTTACTTGTGACGCTATGCTAGCCTATGCTAGTCAGCTTTTTTTACTGATGGGGGTGCTCCCGGACCCGGGTTTGTGAGGAAGTAGAGGTTAAATGACAATGTGAAAAGAAGGAAGCCTGTACAGAATAAAAATATTCCAAAACATGCAACTTGTTTGCAATAAGACACTAAAGTAAAACTGCAAAAAATGTGGCAAAGCAATGAACTTTTTGTCCTGAATACAAAGCCTTACGTTTGGGGCAAACCCAATGCAAAACATCACTGAGTACCACTCTTCATATTTTCAAGCATGGTGGTGGCTGCATCATGTTATGGGTATGCTTGTTATCGGCAAGGACTAAGGAGTGTTTTAGGATGAAAAGAAACAGAATAGAGCTAAACACAGGCAAAATCCTAGAGGAAAACCTGATTTCCAACAGACAGTGGAAGACAAATTCACCTTTCAGCAGGACAATAACCTAAAACACAAGTCCAAATATGCACTTGAGTTGCTTACCAAGAAGACATTGAATGTTCCTGAGTGCCCTAGTTATAGTTTTGAATTAAATCTGCTTGAAAATCTATGGCAAGACTTGAAAATAGCTGTCTAGCAATGATCAACAACCAACTTGACATAAATTAAACATTTCTTAAAGAATAATGCAAACATTGTACAATCCATGAGTGCAAAGCTCTTAGCGACTTACCCAGAAAGACTCAGTTGTAATCACTGCCAAGGGTGATTCTAACGTACTGACTCTGGGTTGTAAATACTTATGTCAATTAGATTTAATTTTCAATACATTTGCCACATTTTTTAAAACATGTTTACACTTTGTAATTATAGGGTATTGTGTGGAGATGGGTGAGAAGTTTGTTTATTTAATCAATTTTGAATTCAGGCTGTAACATAAAATGTGAACTAAGTGTGAACGGATCAGCTTGTCCGAAGCACCCTAACACAGGCGGGGAGGCATAACATGAACAGACCAGAAGCAGTGGTTCCTTTTCTTTTTTTATCGTTTATTAAACCGGTCTTCTTTCACCCGACAAAAATAACTCCAGTACAGGGAAAGTCCAACGCTGAAACACCAGCATAACAAAACAAATAAACATAAACTAAGCCATTGACCAAAAGGCATGACCAAAAAGGGAAAGCAAAACAACAAATGGCTACTCCTGTCTTTGGACTATCGTCTACCCATGACAGTTACAGGAGGAACGCTTCTCTCTACCTATAGCCTGCCTTGGTTAACAGAGAGACAAGGTGCCACAGACACAGAAGCTTTCTCTGAGGTAGAAACAAACACACAAAAAACCACCGTCCTAACATGTCCCTGTCTCTACTCCCAATTCTACCCCTGCTCCTCTCCTGGCACACCTATATAGAGGAAGACACAAAGCAATTAGTGAGCCCAGCTGTGTACTAATTGGCTTTACACTGAATACCTATCCCCTGAGGAGGGTGCTATCGTCTCGTCTTCCTCCGGCTGGTCACTGAACTCTCACATAAGTCAGTGATCTAGAATATTGGACCTTTGGCTTTCATACTTTTCAAATTCTCAGAGCAGCTCAAGCAATTTCTCCAACAGTCAACACTTTAAAATTAATAGAGGACGAGTACTGGAGACATATTGGTTGGGAATTATGTGTCCCCTGCAGATTGTGGGGAGGTGAGTGTTCCAGCTGTGTGTCCCCTGTGGATGGTGGGCTCAGAGACAAGTAACTATGTCACAATGGGACGCTGGACTATCACATCTCAGTGTCCGTGGACTATGATTTACTCTAAGCGTAAGTCATAGTCCATGGACGCGATAGTCCAGCATCCCATTGTGACAAAGCTACTTGGCTCAGACAACCATCCACAGGACATGTTCCCAACCAACATGTCTCTGGTACGTGTCCTCTATTCATTAGAATGTGTTGACAGTTGGAGAAATTGCTTGAGCTACAATGAAAATTCGAAAAGTATGAAAGGCAACGGTCCAAGTCCAACATTCTAGAACACTGCTGTGCATACATGTACATGTTTTGTACTATGATAAACCTTTTAGTTAAGCAACACGCATGCCCCACCCACCTGAGGATCCTGTGTTTGAGGGGTGCAAAATCAACTCGTCACTTAAATCTCGTTGGATTGAAAGTTTTCATTTTAATCCTGCGACTCTTTCATACTCTCACTCACTTCATACTCTCTCCTGCGACTCTTTCATACTCTTTCATACTCACAACATTGTTAATGTTGTAAATGACTATTGTAGCTGGAAACGGCAGATTTTTTATGGAATATCTACATAGGCGTACAGAGGCCCATTATCAGCAACCGTCACTCCTGTGTTCCAATGGCACGTTGTGTTAGCTAATCCAAGTGTATCATTTTAAAAGGCGAATTGATCATTAGAAAACCCTTTTGCAATTATGTTAGCACAGCTGAAAACTGTTGTCCTGATTAAAGAAGCAATAAAACTGGCCTTCTTCAGACTAGTTGAGTATCTGGAGCATCAGCATTTGTGGGTTCGATTACAGGCTCAAAATGGCCAGAAACAAAGAACTGTCTTCTGAAACGCGTCAGCCCATTCCAAATTAAGGCTATTCCATGCGAGAAATTGCCAAGAAACTGAAGATATCATACAACGCTGTGTACTACCCTCTTCACAGAATAGCGCAAACTGGCTCTAACCAGAATAGAAAGAGGGATGGGAGGCCCCAGTGCACAACTGAGCAAGAGGACAAGTACATTAGAGTGTCTAGTTTGAGAAACAGACGCCTCACAAGTCATCAACTGGCAGCTTCATTAAATAGTACCTGCAAAACACCAGTCTCAACGTCAACAGTGACGAGGCGACTCGGGGGATGCTGGCCTTCTAGGCAGAGTTGCAAAGAAAAAGCCATATCTCAGACTGGCCAATAAAAAGAAAATATTAAAATGGGCAAAAGAACACAGACACTGGACAGAGGAAGATTGGAAAAAAGTGTTATGGACGAAGACAAATCTAAGTTTGAGGTGTTCGGATCACAAAAAAGAACATTCGTGAGATGCAGAAAAAAGGAAAACATGCCGGAGGAGTGCTTGACGCCATCTGACAAGCATGATGGAGGCAATGTAATGGTCTGGAGGTGCTTTGGTGGTGGTCAAGTGGGAGATTTGTACAGGGTAAAAGGGATCTTGAAGAAGGAAGGCTATCACTCCATTTTGCAAAGCCATGCCATACCCTGTGGACGGCGCTTAATTGGAGCCAATTTCCTCCTACAACAGGACAATGACCCAAAGCACAGCTTAAACTATTCAAGGACTATTTAGAGAAGAAGCAGTCAGCTGGTATTCTGTCTATGGTTTAGTGGCCAGCACAGTCACCGGATCTAAACCCTATTTAGCTGTTGTGTGAGCAGCTTGACCGTATGGTACGTAAGAAGTGCCCATCAAGCCAATCCAACTTGTGGTAGGTGCTTCAGGCATAGTAAAATAAAATGCAAATGAATTACTTAAAAATCATACAATGTGATTTTCTGGATTTTTGTTTTAGATTCCGTCTCTCACAGTTGAAGTGTACCTATGATAAAAAATTACAGACCTCTACATGCTTTGTAAGTTGGAAAACCTGCAAAATCGGCAGTGTATCAAATACTTGCTCTCCCCACTGTATGTATATGTGTGTATCAGTCAAAAGTCTGGACACACCTACCCATTCCAGAGTTTTTCTTTATTTTTACTATTTTCTACATTGTAGAATAGTGAAGACATCAAAACTATGAACTAACACATATGGAATCATGTCGTAACCAAAAAAGTGTTAAACAAGTATTTTATATTTGAGATTCTTTAAATTGTCCACCCTTTGCCTTGATGACAGCTTTGCACACTCTTGCCATTCTCTCAACCAGCTTCATGAGTAGTCACCTGGAATTAATTTCAATTACCAGGTGTGCCCTGTTAAAAGTTAATTTGTGGAATTTCTTTCCTTAATGCGTTTGAGCCAATAATTTGTGTTGTGACAAGGTAGGGGTGGTATACAGAAGATAGCCCTATTTGGTAAAAGACCAAGTCCATATTATGGCAAGAACAGCTCAAATAAGCAAAGAAAAACAACAGTCCATCATTACTTTAAGACGTGAAGGTCAGTCAATCCGGAAGATGTTAAGAACTTTGAAAGTTTCTTCAAATTCACTTGCAAAAACCATCAAGTGCTATGATGAAACTGGCTCTCATGAGGATCGCCACAGGAAAAGAAGACCCAGAGTTACCTCTGCTGCAGAGGATAAGTTCATTAGAATTATCAGCCTCAGAAATTGCAGCCCAAATAATTGCTTCACAGAGTTCAAGTAACAGATACATCTCAACATCAACTGTTCGTCGGAGATTGTGTGAATCAGGCCTTCATGGTCAAATTGCTGCAAAGAAACCATTACTAAAGGACACCCATAAGAAGAAGAGACTTGCTTGGGCCAAGAAATACGAGCAATGGACATTAGACAAGTGGAAATCTGTCCTTTGATCTGATGAGTCCAAATTTTAGATTTTTGGTTCCAACTACCGTGTCTTTGTTAGACGCAGAGTAGGTGAACGGATGATGTCTGCATGTGTGGTTCCCACCGTGAAATATGGAGGAGGAGGTGTGATGGTGCTTTGCTTGTGACACTATCAGTGATTTATTTCTAATTCACACTTAACCAGCATGGCTACCACAGCATTCTGCAGCGATACACCATCCCATCTGGTTTGCGCTTAGTGGGACTATCAATTGTTTTTCAACAGGACAATGACCCAAAACAACTCCAGGCTGTGTAAGGGCTATTTTACCAAGAAGGAGCGTGATGGAGTGCTGCATCAGATGACCTGGCCTCCACAATCATCCAACCTCAACCCAGTTGAGATGGTTTGGGATGAGTTGGACCTCAGAGTGTTGGAAAAGCGTTCTAGGTGAAGCTGGTTGAGAGAATGCCAAGAGTGTGCAACGCTGTCATCAAGGCAAAGGGTGGCTACTTTGATTTCACTTTTCTGGGTTACTACATGATTCTATATGTGTTATTTCATAGTTTGATGTCTTCACTATTATTCTACAATGTAGAAAATAGTAAAAATAAAGAAAAACCCTTGAATGATTAGGTGTGTTCAAACTTTTGACTGGTACTGTATGTGTTTAATACACTATCCAGATAAGAAATTGTCTGATCACGGAACATTCATATAATTCTAGAAAAATACCACTGTTCACCAAAACAGCTGTAACTCATCCACAGTAAAAGGTATTACTATTCTGATTTCAGATGTCCAGTCCTCACACAACTAGGAAGACTCAATATCCTCTATGTTTTTCTCTAATGGCAGTTGTTGGGAAACAAGTGTTGATTTTCATATAACATACACATTTTGACAGGTGTTTTTTCTTGACTGATTACCATTTGATTGATGTGGTGCTACTGTATGTCATATCATTTGAAAGAGCTGTTTCTCAGCTTTCAAAATATGTATAATGTTTTCATATATGGTTTGACACCAACAAATTATGCTAATTAATGCACGCAGAGGTCATGTTCTCAGTCAATTCAGGTATTTTCAAAACTCTCCTGCCAGTGATGTAACAATGCCAATACGGCGATTTAAAATTACAACAGGTCGTTATCAACACAATTTCGATTTGGCAGCTGGGAGGCAAGGAGACCACCAGCACCTCTAAAACCATTGACAACCTTATGCCTTTTTCAAGGGATTGTTAAATAAATGTTTTATCTATTTGGTTTTAATACCATCACCTCTTGAAGAGCATAGTCAGAACTACACATTTCCAATTATTCCACATTTAGCTCTATGATCAGCATTGTACAGCAAGTAACTGCATGCTTTTTATGATAAGTAAACATCAATTGATCATGTATTTTCAGATAAGTGAGGGTAGCCGATCAGATAAGTGAAGGTAGCATATCCAATGTGTCATTTAGCTTGCCTCAGAGATTAGGCTTTTGGAAAGAGCTTGACATCGGCAAGACCTCGTCCTGGTTAAATTGTCAGTCAGACTACTGTCATCACCACTGTAGATGGCAAGCAAATCAAACAATATTTGGATATTGCCATCTATATAGCCTTCGTTTCTCTCCAAATTGGTACACTATGTCACCCGTTTCCTCCAGAAAGCATATCATTGTCGCTCTTTGCCTTCCTCCTCTGGTGGTCATTGTCATGGCAGTATTGAACTGTCCATGGTACCTGTACCGACAGCATCTGTCACAACCTGAGAACAAGCTGAGAACTGCAGTTGTTGTTTGATGTGTGACAGTGTCAGCAGTAGTACAGTTGATTTTTTAAAACATTAGTACTACATTACATTTTTGCAGTGTCAGAACTCAGCGATCTCAATGCTGCAATCCGAACAGAGCCAAACAGTGATCAAATGGCTTTTCTACTGATCTATGATCTTTCTGAGGTCAATGCATATGTATGCGACCCCATTGAGTACAACGTTTTGTATCTTCAAAACAATGCTGCACACTATTCAATGTTTTGTGAAGGCTTTGGTTGCACTATCCACTGCACATCACTCAGAGTGAATTCAACAATTTAGCATTGTCTGTTATAGTGTTAAAGTGGTCTAAAATTAACAGGTACAGAAATAGTAACAGTAATGCTCCCTAAAACAGTTAAGGGGAATTTAGATCTTGCCAACTCGGAAGAATTAACTCTGAAGAATTAAGTAGCATTCTTAAAAGTGAATTAAAATTCGGAGCATGTCTGGAGTGAGTTGAAGGCCGTTGGTGGAAATTCTCCCGGAGAATCTGATGGTCTCGTCGGTTTGACCTCCTTCTGACACGAGCAATTCAATAGCCAATCACCACAGAAAGCAGGGTGTTCCCAAAGCATTGTTGGTGCCCACATGGACAGAAAGGGCACTGTTGAATTTGATGAAATGCAGGCAATATCCTCATTTGATTTCTCCTCCTCGTAAAATGTTGTGGGTAACAGTGCAACGCATCAGATTAGGGGAGACCGGGTTGGTCTAAATTGCTAGTTGGGTCATAGGGTGGGGGCAATCCAATGAGTTGATTCTGAGGCTGTTGGAACCAACACTGATGGTTGTCAGTTGTATTTAAATTGAGCTTTCACGTCACCTCATAGTCATAGCACAGCACATAATACTCTGTGTGCATATTCTCCAGCTACGTTATAGTCTCTCTGTGGATACATTTTCACTTTCTATTAACAGTTAACAGCAACCTGGAGATCATCTAGACTAGCCCTGTTATCACTCATATGGAGAGAAAAAGAGAGAAAGTATGAATGAGAAAGTGGTGCACTGTGCCATAAGACCGCCTCCTCCACTTAATATTCTTTATTCTGTTAATGGACCCTGCCTCAGTAATTGATGGCCAGTTTGTGGGTAGAGGTTGACTTTGTTGTAACCCGGCACAGGGGAGGGACGGATATAGAAACATACAGAGCTTCTTACGCTGGTGTAATCACTTCACTTAATCATATTAAAAGTGCCAATCTGCATGAAAATGAGATTTCTCGCTGTGGGTACACATGGGCTTTTATTGGTATTCAGCAAAAGGTGTACTCGTAGGTACATGTGGAACTACACTTCCACTTTATAACCAGTAAGTGGAGCTCTGAGTCTCTAGAAATCCAGAAGTTTGCATTGTTTTTATCTGTTCAAGTGATAAGTGCCTTTTCCACTGGGAGTTGAGTAGAACAGTGTAGCAAGTGTATGTTTGTGTGTGTTTGTGTGTGTACTCTGATTTATAACAAGTGTGTGCATGCAGTGCAGCAGGGATTCTCTTCAAGTGTGTGTTCAGTACAGAACAAGTCAACAAATCAATCCTGCGCAGGAAGCGTGTGTGATTGTCCCCTACCTCCTCCAATCTCTCTGTAGTCTCTGTAATCTGCACAGTTCCACAGTAAGATCCCTCCATCAGTGTTATGCACATATTTAGGCTTATACACGCTTATACAGCTCTCTGATTAACTGAGTAAAATTATGGTATATCTGTTATATTGAAATGACGCAAGGCCATGTGACACAAGGACATCTGCAGAGCCACCCCTCACCTTTCACAGACACGCCCAACAACACACACACACACACACACACACACACACACACACACACACACACACACACACACACACACACACACACACACACACACACACACACACACACACTAGCTGTCCTAACGTTCACCCTGGGGGTAATTGACTGTCTGTGCTCAGCTGAAGAGGTCTGATGGCGCCTCCAAGGTGTCTCTCATCAGTCTGGGTAAATACAGGGGGGAGGAGATGGAGAGAGGGAAGAGAGAGAGCAACGGGGGTAAAAGGCAAGGGATAGATGGATGGAAAGATGGAGTGAGTGTAATCAAACCATAGGGAGAAGGTCAATGGAGGAAAGCCCACTCACTGCATCGCAATCTCTCACTCACCTTCTCT
Source organism: Salvelinus namaycush (assembly GCF_016432855.1). NCBI lineage: Eukaryota > Metazoa > Chordata > Actinopteri > Salmoniformes > Salmonidae > Salvelinus > Salvelinus namaycush. The sequence goes on along the minus strand of NC_052336.1, from coordinate 18,896,437 downwards.
CTCTCTACCCATTCGGGAGTCATTGAAAACAGAATTACTAGACCTAGAAATCATTCCTTTGCTCACAAGCCATTGTCTTCATAATAACGTCTACCAGGGTAAACAATAAGAGAGTACATTTCTTCAGCACTTGGAGAAGAGTGGAAAAGGGTCACCGCAGATGAAACAGAAGAAGAGGAACACAGAGAAGAGAGGGATGCACACACACACACACACACATACACACACACAGCCAAGTGTTGCCCTGCCTTCACTACTCTTACTCCAGTTCAGCTAGAATCAGACTGGGGGAAATCATAGCGAGAGAGAAAGAAAGAATAAGATTGCCTTTTTTTACTGTATTTCAAAGGTCAGAAAAGAGGATATTACCTTCTGAATCAAATCTTTAGAAAATTGGGCTGGAGATTGTGATTGTATTCTAACGGCAGAGAGAGATGAGTGATTTAGACCAGCAAGCCCATAAATGAGTGAAATATGGCAGAGAAATTGAGACTCAAGATGGAAGTCACAAATTCTAACCGAATAAAACAGGTAAATGGTCGTGAAAATGCAGGGACAGTTGTGATTCAGTGCTGTTTTAATGAGGATGTTGTTAGAGACCACTCAGAAAGATAGAGGAGAGAAGGTAATCTTTCTGGAGCCCCATCTTAAATGTACTCTCTTTTCCTCCCTTGTACTTCTTAACATCCCTTCCCAAGACATCCTTTCTCATTCAGTTTATTCTCTCTCTCCCCCAATCTTTTTGAACCCAGGCCCAGGCTTCACCAGGCTGCCACCTAGCAGTATGTGGGTATCTGTCTTGCAGAGATATTTTAGGATGCGCTCCTGTATCTGTCATACATTGAGCAGTAACAGCTTGCATTGAGGTTTAAAGAGAGAAGATAACTCAGCCTCATCCCACATTGCAAGATGGAGAGACATTTATCCTCTACATGGGTACTTGGGAGTGAACATGTCCTATTTCTCTGCTATCCTCTCAAAATAGTTTTAGATAGATTTCAAGAGAGAGAGAGCTCTGTTGGCGCATTTGCCTGAATTGAATGGCTGTGTGTGTGTTTTTAAAAAAAAAGTGAAAACAAGATACAGTCTATCCATCAATATCTATCCATTCATCTCATCTGCCCTACTGTAGCCTCATCTGTTTCTTTCACAAGATGTATATGGTGTGCCAGGGAAGGGTTATGTGTTGTTTCATTTAACTTAAACTTTCAAGGTCTCTGATTGTTCTATGTGTTTACAAGCTTTAGGGTAGATAGTGTGTCTCCCGGAGTCTGAGTTTGTCTTTGGCATCTGTTCCATAGTGTTGTACCGAACAAATTTGCATCCTGATAAGAATAAGGAAAAGTACATCAGTTGATGTTTGTCAGCAGAGCAGTGAGGATACAATCAGACTATTTCTGAGAACTTCCACCTGGAACACTGAGGAAGGAGGACATGATGACCTTTCAAGTGATTCAAGGCACATACTGTACTGCATATGGAATGACAACAATGAAATTATCACATTTGAAGGTAAGACCCAGGTGCAGACAGTGTCGAAGTAACAAAAGTTTATTAATTCGAACACGGGAAGGCAAAGGACGGCAGGCAGACTCAGGGTCATGGCAGGCAGAAAGGACAAAACTAGAAAATAGACATGGCAGGAGCAAGGGAAAAAAACGCTAGTAGGTTTCATGAACAAAACAAACTCGCACAGACAGACAGAAAACACATATATAAGTACCCAGAGGATAATGGGGAAGATGGGTGACACCTTGAGCGGAATGGAGACAAGCACAAGGACAGGTGAAACAGATCAGGGTGTGACAGTAGCCCCCCCCCCCCCCCCCCCCCTCTCTAGGGACACCACTTGGCGTCCTACCTGGGCGCATACCTGGTTGAGCGGGGTGCCGGCGCTGGAACTCAGAGATGAGGCCTGGGTCCAGAATGTCCCTAGCAGAGACCCAGCACCTCTCCTCCGGGCCATAACCCTCCCAGTCAACCAGGTACTGGAATCCCCTGCTCCAAGGTCGAACCTTCAGGAGACGTCTCACCATGTACACCGGTTGGCCATCGATGAGACGAGGGAGAGCAGTGGGCCTGGAAACAGGAGACAAGGGGCAGTCAGACATGGTTTTAACTCTAGACACAGAAAAGTTATGAAAAATACAGAGGGGACTGGGCAACAGAGGACGAACAGCAGAGGGGCTAATGATCTTAGAGCGGGGGGGAAGGCCTCAGCTTCCGGGGGTGTAGCCTCGGCACCATAGCGGCATACCAGCGCCTCAGGCTTGACCTTCTTGGATACTGGGCGGTGCTGCGGAAGCGAAGTGGCCCGGGCCTTACTGAACCCCTCTCGGAGGTCCTGGTACTCCGTGGGTATGGCGGAGAGGTACGGTGCAATTTCTAAGTCCCCAGGAAGACGTCCCGGGGCAGGCAGAGCTGACTTCAGGCAATGTGGCAGAACGGGCTCCAGCCCACGATGGCACCAGTAGCCCAATCAATGGAGGGATTGTGTTGCTGGAGCCAAGAGAATCTCAAAATCACGGGAACCTGTGGAGACTCAACCAGCAGGAATTGGATCGTCTCGCTGTGGTTCCCCGACACTCGTAGGTTGACGGGGGGTGGTCTGGTGGGTGACCCGGTCTATAGCGCGCCCGTCCAGCACTCTAACACCCATGGGAATGGAGAGGGGTTGAGTGGGGATGCCCAGCTTGGACGCCAGGGCAACGTCCATGAGACTCACATCGGCCCCCAAGTTGTTGAGTACCTGGAGAGACTTGGCCCACCAGAGTACTCACTCCAACAAATGAGCTAGGTCTCTTGAAGGGACAGGTAGACACATAATGACCGGCAGTACTGCAATACAGGCAACTCTGGGTCTCAAGTCTGCATACGTGCTTGGCTGGAGACAGCCCAGCCCTGCCGAGCTGCATCGTCTCGGGAAGAGCCGAATTGGCAGTCTCCGGAGGCTTTTGGAGGGACTTGGGTAAGCTCGGATCCTCTCGGGGACGTAGATGCCGGGGACTTCCGGAGTTCATGAAATGCAAGGTGGGATTCCTGAGTGAGCAATTGGGACCGCAATCGAACCTCTTCTCCCTCCCACGTTCTCGTAGAAAGCGATGAGTGAGTCAAGATCCGTCGGTAGTTCTCGGGCTGCCAGCTCATCCTTTACCTCCCACGATAATCTGTGCAGGAACGTGTCGAATAGCACTTCCGGGTTCCAGGTACCCTCCGCTGCTAGTGTGCGGAACTCCACCGCATAGTCTGCCGCACTGAGGGTGTCCTGCCGAAGCTGGAGTAACTTCCGGGCAGCCTCTCTCCCAGACACCGGAGCCTCGAAAACTTTTCACCTCTGCCACGAATACCTCCAGACTGAGGCAGATGGCAGATTGTTGCTCCCAAACCGCCGTGGCCTAGGCGAGTGCCCTCCCAGACATCAGCGTGATAATGTACACCATCTTCGAGCGGTCCGAGGGGAACGAAGAAGGCTGCAGCTCGAAAACGAGGGAGCACTGGGAGAGAAAGGCCTAGCAGGTTCTGGAATCGCCATCGTAGCGCTCCGAGGGAGGTAAGCGGGATTCCCGGGAAACCGGGTGACGGTCTGCTGGGTCAGTTATGGCGAGTTCGTACTATCAAGTTAGAAGGTAAGACCCAGGTAAAGACAGTGTCAAAGTTTATTAATTCGAACACGGGAAGGCAAAGGTACAGGACGGCAGGCAGGCTCAGGCTCAGGGTCGGGGTCAGGCAGAGGTCGGTAATCCAGAGTAGAGGGCAAAGGTACAGGACGGCAGGCAGGGTCAGGGCAGGCAGAAAGGACAAAACCGGGGAAACTAGACAAGGCAGCCGCGAGAGGAAAACCCCGGATAGGTTTGAGGAACAAAACGAACTCGCACAGACAGACAGAAAACAAAGTTATAAGTTCCCAGGGGATAATGGGGAAGATGGGCAACATCTGGAGGGGGTTGGAGACAAGCACAAGGACAGGGGAAACAGATCAGGGCGTGACACAAATTAAATGAAAAACTTCATAGAGTAGTTCTTAAATACTATACTGAACAAAAATATAAATGCAACAATTTATAATATTTTAAGGAGTTACAGTTCATATACAGTGCATTCAGAAAGTATTCACACTCCTTGAGTTTTTCCACATTTGTTACATTTCAGCCTTATTCTAAAATGGAAATGGATTAAATAAATGTGTTTCCTCATCAGTCTACATTTTTGAAAATGCATTCAAAATGAAAAACAGAAATACCTTATTTACAAGTATTCAAATCAGGTGCATCCTGTTTCCATTGATCATCCTTGAGATATTTTTACAACTTGATTAAAGTCCACCTTTCGTAAATTCAATTGGTTGGACATGATTTTGAAAGGCACACACCTGTCTATATAAGGTCCCACAGTTGACAGTGCATGTCAAAGCAAAAACCCAGCCATGTGGTCGAAGGAATTGTCCATAGAGCTCTGAGACAGGATTGTGCTGAGGCACATATCTGGGGCACTGAAGGTCCCCAAGAACACAGTGGCCTCCATCATTCTTAAATGGAAGAAGTTTGGAACCACCAAGACTCTTCCTAGAGCTGGCCGCCCGGCCAAACTGAGCAATCTGGGGAGAAGGGCGATGACCAAGAACCCGATAGACACTCTGACAGAGCTCCAGATTTCCTCTGTGGAGATGGGAAAACCTTCTAGAAGGACAACAATCTCTGCAGCACCCAACCAATCAGGCCTTTATGGTAGAGTGGCCAGACAGAAGCCTATCCTCAGTAAAGAGGACATGACAGCCCGCTTGGAGTTTGCCAAAAGACACCTAAAGGACTCTCAGACCATGAGAAACAATATTCTGTTGTCTGATGAAACCAAGATTGATCTCTTTGGTCTGAATGCCAAGCGTCACAATGGCAGGAAACCTGGCACGATCCCTACGGTGACGCATGGTGGTGGCAGCATCATAGGAGACTCGTCGGGATTGAGGGGAAGATGAACGGAGCAAAGTACAGAGAGCTCCTTGATGAAAACCTGCTCCAGAGCGTTCAGGACCTCAGACTGGGGAGAAGGTTCACCTTCCAATAGGACAACGATCCTAAGCACACAGCCAAGACAACACAGGAGTGTCTTTGGGACAAGTGTCTGAATGTCATTGAGTGTCCCAGCCAGAGCCCAGACTTGAACCCGATTGAACATCTCTGGAGAGAGCTGAAAATAGCTGTGCAGCAACGCTCCCCATCCAACCTGACAGAGCTTGACAGGAATTTCAGAGAAGAGTGGGAGAAACTCCCCAAGACAGGTATACCGAGCTTGTTGCTTCATGCCCAAGACGACTCGAGGCTGTAATCGCTATCAAAGGTGCTTCAACAAAGTACTCAGTAAAGGGTCTGAATACTAACAATACCAGTCAAAAGTTTGGACACACTTACTCATTCAAGGGTTTTTCTTTATTTTTACAATGTTCTGCATTGTATGATAATAGTGAAGACATCAAAACTATGAAATACACATATAGAATCATGTAGTAACCAAAAAAAGTGTTAAACAAATGAAAATATATCTTATATTTGAGATTCTTCAAAGTTACCAACCTTTGCCTTGATGACAGCTTTGCACACTCTTGGCATTCTCTGAACCAGCTTCACCTGGAATGCTTTTCAAACAGTCTGGTTAAGTGTGACTTGAAGTCTAAATAAATGACCGACAGTGTCACTAGCAAAGCACCCCCACACCATCTCACCTCCTCCTCCATGCTTCACGGTGGGAACCACACATGCAGAGATCATCCGTTCACCTACTCTGCATCTCCCAAAGACACGGCAGTTGGAACCAAATATCTCAAATTTGGACCCAGCAGCCCAAGGAACATATTTCCACTGGTCTAATGTCCATTGCTTGTGTTTCTTGGCCCAAGCAAGTCTTTTCTTATTATTGGTGTCCTTAGTAGTGGTTTCTTTGCAGCAATTCGACCATGAAGGCCTGTTTCATGCAGTCTCTTCTGAAAAGTTGATGTTGAGATATGTCTGTTACTTGACCTCTGTGAAGCATTTATTTGGGCTGCAACTTGGTTTTTGCAAACTGCACTTGCTGAAACTTTCAAAGTTCTTGAAATGTTCTGTATTGACTGACCTTCATGCCTTAAAGTAATGATGGACTGTTGTTTCTCTTTGCTTATTTGAGCTGTTCTTGTCATAATATGGACTTGGTCTTCTGCAAAATAGGGCTATCTTCTGTATACCACCCCTACCTTGTCACAACACAAATGATTGGCTCAAACGCATTAATTAAGAAGGAAATAAATTCCACAAATTAACTTTTAATAAGGGATCGGTGTCCCTATACCGGGATGGTTGAGCTAACGTGCGCTAACGTGATTAGCATGACGTTGTAAGTAACAGCAAACTTTCTGCCCATATAGACATGTCTAATATGGGCAGAAAGCTTACATTCTTGTTAATCTAACTACACTGTACAATTTACAGTAGCTATCACAGTGAAAAAAGACCATGCTATTGTTTGAGGAGAGCGCACAACAACAACAACAAACTTATCACGGAAACTGGTTTGATACATTCACTTGAAGGTAAATAATGTACTTGCATTCAATAATCTTTCTCTGATTTGTCATCCTGAGGGTCCCAGAGATAAAATGTAGCATAGTTTTGTTTGATAAAATCAATTTTTATATTCAAATGTTGGAACTGGGTTCTACAGTTTGAACCCCTGCTGTCTCTGGCTCCACACCCACCCCCCCATCTAGATATGTGAAAGTTAGTGTATAAGCCAATGATCCATCATGTATGACATTCCTGGGTGTGTGTATACCTAAATGTTGTATTACCATATCATTTTTGTATGTTCTCCATAGTTATGTAATTGAAAATGTATCAATTGACCAACTCGGCACATTTGGGCAGACTTATTTACAAAATATTGCAGTATTGCAATGTTTCACTGGAGCAATCTGAAACTTTGCACACACATTGATGCTATCTATTGAACAAATCTAAATTGCGGCTAAACTGCAATATTCTCTTGCATTTCAAAGATGATGGAACAAAAAAGAAAAATAGAAAACATATCTAATGTGTTATATTCTCCTACATTAATTCCTGAGCTACAGGCAGTTAGATTTGCGTATGTCATTTTAGGCGAAAATTGAAAAAATGGTCCGATCCATAAGAGGTTATTAACAAGGCACACCTGTTATTTGAAATGCATTCTAGGTGACCACCTCATGAAGCTAGTTGAAAGAATGTCAAGAGTGTGCAAAGCTGTCATCAAGGCAACGGGTGGCTATTTTGAAGAATCTGTTTAACACTTTTTTGGTTACTACATGATTCCATATGTGTTATTTCATAGTTTTGATGTCTTCACTATTATTCTACAATGTAGGAAATAGTAAAACTAAAGAAAAACCTTATGAGTAGGTGTGTCCAAACTTTTGACTGGTACTGTATGTAAATGTGATTTTTCAGTTTAAAAACTGTAATACATTTGCAAAAATGTCTAAAAAACTATTTTTGCTTTGTCTCCCCTCGGGTATTGTGTGTAGATTGATGAGGGGGAAAAAACTATTCTATCAATTTTAGAATAAGGCTGTAATGTAACAACGTGGAAAAAGTCAAGGGGTCTGAATACTTTCCGAATGCACGGTAAGGAAATCAGTCAATTGAAATGAATCATTGGGCCCTAATCTATTTATTTCACATGACTGGGCAGAGCTGCAGCCATGGGTGGGCCTTGGAAGGCATAGGGGAGCCAGGCCCAGCCAATCAGAATGTTTTTCCCCCCACAATAGGGCTTTATTACAGACAGAAATAGTTCTCTGCAGCCGCAGACTATCCTGGGCTAGTGTGGTTACACGTGGTCTGCTGTTGTGAGGCCAGTTGGACGTACTGCCAAATTCTCTAAAATGACGTTGGAGGCAGCTTATGGTAGAGAAATGAACATTAAATTCTCTGGCAATAGCTGGACATTCCTGCAGTCAGCATGCCAATTGCACGTTCCCTCAAAACTTGTGGCATTGTGTTGTGTGACAAAACTTCACATTTTAAAGTGGCCTTTTATTGTCTCCGGCACAAGGTGCACCAGTGCAATGATCATGCAGGTTAATCCGTTTCTTGATATGCCACACCTGTCAGGTGGATGGATTATTCTGCCAAAGGAGAAATGCTCACTAAACAATTTGTGCACAAAATTTGAGAGAAATAAGCTTTTTGTGCATATGGAACATTTCTGTGATTTTGTAATTCAGCTTGTGAAACAGGGGATCAACACTTTACATGTGTTTATATATATATGTTTTCAGTGTAGATACAGTTTATACTGTATATGTATTTGCACTAGATCACTTCTCATCACTCTTCTTACCTCTAATATTGCTATGGCGGTACATTTCTCTTGCACCAAAATTCTCTTTAAGAACCATTTTTTGTCACACTGCTGTTGCTTGGCAGCTGGACAGGTCTTTGATGGACTAGGAGTCCTTATTCACTTTACTGGGTAATGGGCCAAATTGGCTGACAAACACTTGAGGAAGCATTCCGCCCAATCAGAGCAAAGCCTTCCTGATTGTCTGGAAATCCATTTCTGTTCCCTGTAATTTGAGAAAAGGACTGAGGAGAGCCATTATTGCAGTAGGGACACACGCTAACACTATCACACACTCATGCACACACACACACACACGCACATACACACACTCACACAGTCCATCCCTGAAATTTCAGTTAAAATAAACTCATTTCAAAACTAAAGTGTGTTCTGTCCCTCAGAAACCTGATGAGTGAGGAGGTGTGTCAACCAACCATTTGGTCGACACATCAAACAGACTAGACAATCAGCCATACTGTCTGTGGGCTGACAGTTTCCTTTCTCTGCCATGGTTCAGTGTCCAACATGACAGCTCCAATGTTGGAGGCTTAAGACACATCACAGAACACCCACTGCTACAACTTCATGTAATGTAACACTTCCTTGAGCCAGACCTCTGATCTGTGTGCTGTGTCTGTCTATTGCCCTCTATCATAGTGGATCAGCCATCTGTGGGGATAGTCAAGTCAGAGCACAGCAGCAATCAGTCCCTCTCATCCTGGCTCCTGCCGCTGGTGTTCTCCTCTCTCTCTCTCCATCGTTCCTCCCCTCTGACCTTTCTCTGCTCTCTTTGGCTCTAATGGAGTCTGTCTTGCCTCTTCTGCTCTGCTGGATCTGTAGAGCATCAACCACTGGCTGGAGTAGCAGAGAGAGAGATGGAGAGACAGAGCGAAGGCAAGAGCAGAGAGCGCAGCCCTATCAGGATTAATTTCCTCCAGACCTGGCTTTGGGAAATTAATGGGTTTTAAGTTCTCCCCTCTTTTTTCCCTCTCCCACTCTGATTGGCGCTCTTCTTTCTTGTTCTCCTTCACTCTCTCCCTCTCTTCCCCTCTCTTTCTCTCCCTCTCTTTCCCCCACTCTCTTTCTCTCTCTCCCACTTATTCTCTCTCACCCTTTTTCTCTCTCTCTGTGGATGTATTGCCCATTGTGTATGTGCTGTTTAAATGGACACTGTGAGGTTCCCCAACCAGCTGTTAGAACGTGGGGCAGTCAGCAGGATCTGGCTTGCCTCACTCGATCCCCAGCTTCCGTGACTTCTCTTTCCTCTCTCCCTCCATCTCCTCTCGTACTTTCCTCTTCTCCTCTTTCTTTTCCCTCCTTATTTCTCCCCACTGGTAGATTGCACTGTTCTGTCAATCCCTATTTAAAAGTTTGAGAGCATTTGGTCCTCCACCACCTTATGAATGGAAAAATATACACTGCCTTTACACTCCATAGAAACAATGGTCGTGTCATTCCTTAATGATTGTCTCAAGGAAACTTGCAGTTTGTTTCCTACGTGTTCTCATTAAAACGTTTCCTTAGGCCCACTCCACACTTCCCACTTCCCCTCCTCCTCCTAATAAATGGTTCATATTTAGAACCATATGCCATTAAATTAGAAGTGAACTCTTTGAAAAGGCTCAAAGCTGTCTTACTAGATAAAAACACACTTCATCTCTGTGTTGATATGCCGCTTGAAGATAAAAAAGCTCATTGTTCTACAAGTTTTCACTTGTCAATTAAAATCTGCCGCTTTGCACCATCACCCTCCTCCAGTTTTCTGATTCACATACTCCAGCACACTGTCAGGTAGTTTGTCCAGAATAGCATTTAGTGTATGAGGTCCAATGGCACAGTACAGTGCACCACCTGACTACAGTACAGTAGGACAAGTCTACTTTCCACGCTGCTGCTTTTCGTAAGGAAGTGATACGGAGGGGAAGGAGGGAGTGAAATCCAGAGACCCTTATTGAATACATAAATCACTTCCTTGTTGCGAGCTGTGTTGTTTCACTGCTAATGGATCTTTCCCACAGCACCGTAAATCAACGCATACATACCGAGACACAACACCCCTTCGTACTCTGTGTGTGGAAGAAACACTCCTTTACAGGTAAAGGTACTACTCTGTGCTTTCCTTTTCTCCTTCTTTCTCTTCCTGTTCCGCTCAAGGGCTTTTTCATTCTCCAACACAACAGCACAAACACTACTCAGGTGTACTCTGTCTCTGTCTCTGCCTCCCACTCTCACCTTTCCCCTCTCTTGTAATGGGGCAGTTACTCAACTCAGTGGGGTGGCATTAATCCCTGGCTGGTGTCAAAGTCACGGAAAGTTCAAAGCTGGCTGGGCGGCCGTACTTCCTCTTCACAGTACAGTAGTGTCCGGAGCACCTTGGTCCAAGATGGCGTAGCTGTCGGATGTGTGTGTTTGTCTTATCCCGTGTCTTGTCCCTTGTAAATAGCCAGTTTTCTTCTGTATATATCTTAATCTCACTTTCTATCTACGAACTAAATATACTTTCCTGCAACCCGCCTCACCCAATGTGGTACGGATCTGCTATTTTTATTCCTTATAACTGGAACCTCCATGAGGAGCTAGCCAGCTAAATAGCTACTAGTCTTTGTTAGCCAGGCTAGCGATCTTCACCTTTTTCTCGGTCACCAGCCAGCCTGAGCTCAGACAATACCTGCCAGTCTGCACAGCGCGATATCAACCCAGAGCATATGGGACTGCTTCTCTCTACCACATCACCGGATTCCTGCCGCTCTGGATCATTACACCGGATCATCGCAGCTAGCTAGCTGCAAACAAGTGGCTACTGTTAGCTAATGCCTCTGTCCCGAAGCAAGCACCAGTCAGCCTTGAGCTAGCCTCGAGCTAGGCCCATATACTAGCTACAATATCTCTTTTGCCAATTGGCCTGGACCCTTTTTTGTCGACACGGAGCGCCGCCGATCCATCACGACTGGACTGCCGATGTGGTCTCAACAGGCTAGTCTGTAACTATGTCACCGAAGGACCATCTGCTAACCCCGGCCCGCTAGCTTTCTGAATGCTGTGTCCCCTGGTCACCTAGCGTAGTAGTGACTACCGAACGGCACCCTGACTCACCTATTGCTGCTCTTTTGACCCTATGATCACTCGGCTACACAGCTGATGCCCCCTGGACTGTTTCAATAACATGGTACCTCATTTTGTTTACCTGTCGGCCCCAGCCTCGAACTCAGGACCTGTATGTACCTAACTGACCCGCTCTGCCCATTCATCGCCATTTACACGTTGTTGTCTTAGCTCTTCTGATCAACACCTGTGATTGCTTTATGCCTCTCTCTAATGTCAATTTGCCTTGTCTACTGCTGTCTTGGCTAGTTCTTATTGTTTTGTTTCACTGTAGAGCCCTCAGTCCTACTCAACATGCCTTAGATAGCTCTTTCGTCCCATCCCACACACATGCGGAGACCTCAACTGGCTTAACTGGTGCCTCCAGAGACGAAACCTCTCTCATCGTCACTCAACGCCTAGATTTACCTCCACTGTACTCACATCCTACCATACCCTTGTCTGTACATTATGCCCTGAATCTATTCTACCACGCCCAGAAATCTGCTCCTTTCATTCTCTGTTCCCAACGACTTCTGTAACCGTAAAAGCCTTGGTTTCATGCATGTTAACATCAGAAGCCTCCTCCCTAGGTTTGTTTTATTCACTGCTATAGCACACTCCGCCATCCCTGATGTCCTGGCCGTGTCTGAATCCTGGCTTAGGAAGGCCACCATAAATTCAGAAATTTCCATCCCCAACTACAACATTTTCCGACAAGATAGAACTGCCAAAGGGGGTGGAGTTGCAATCTACTGCAGAGATAGTCTGCAGAGTTCTGTCATGCTACCCAGGTCTGTGCCCAAACAGTTCGAGCTTCTACATTTAAAAATCCACCTTTCCAGAAATAAGTCTCTCACTGTTGCCGCTTGTTATAGACCCCCCTCAGCCCCCAGCTGTGCCCTGGACACCACATGTGAATTAATTGCCCTCCATTTATCTTCAGAATTCGTTAGGTGACCTAAACTGGGATATGCTCAACACCATGGCCGTACTACAATCTAAGCTAGATTCCCTCAATCTCACACAAATTATCAAGGAACCTAACAGGTACAACCCGAAATCCGTTAACACGGACACCCTCATAGATATCATGCTGACCAACCTGCCTTCTAAATACACCTCTGCTGTCTTCAACCAGAATCTCAGCGATCACTGCCTCATTGCCTGTGTTCGTAATGGGTCCGCGGTCAAACAACCACCCCTCATCACTGTCAAACGCTCCCTAAAACACTTCAGCGAGCAGGCCATTCTAATCGACCTGGCCCAGGTATCCTGGAAGGATATTGACCTCATCCCATCAGTAGAGGATGCCTGGTTATTCTTTAAAAGTGCTTTCCTCACCATCTTAAATAAGCATGCCCCATTCAAAAAATGTAGAACTTAGAACAGATATAGCCTTTGGTTCACTCCAGACCTGACTGCCCTTGACCAGCACAAAAACATTCTGTGGCATACTGCATTAGCATTGAAGTGCCCCTGTGATATGCAACTTTTCAGGGAAGTTAGGAACCAATATACACAGGCAGTTAGGAAAGCAAAGGCTAGCTTTTTCAAACAGAAATTTCCATCCTGTAGCACATACTCCAAAATGTTCTGGGACACTGTAAAGTCCATGGAGAATGAGAGCACCTCCTCCCAGCTGCCCACTGCACTGAGGCTAGGAAACACTGTCACCACCGATAAATCTACGATAATCGAGAATTTCAATAAGTATTATTCTACGGCTGGCCATGCTTTCCACCTGGCTACCTCTACCCCGGCCAACAGCTCTGCACACCCCACAGCAACTTTCCTAAGCCTCACCCACTGCTCATTCACCCAAATCCAGATAGCTGATGTTCTGAAAGAGCTGCAAAATCCGGACCCGTACAAATCAGCTGGGCTAGACAATCTGGACCCTCTCTTTCTAAAATTGTCTACCGCAATTGTTGCAACCCCTTTGACTAGCCTGTTCAAACTCTTTTCCGTATCATCTGAGATCCCTAAAGATTGGAAAGCTGCCGCAGTCATCCCCCTCTGCAAAGGGGGATACACTCTCGACCAAAACTGTTACAGACCTATATCTATCCTACCCTGCCTTTCTAAAGTCTTTGAAAGCCAAGTTAATAAACAGATCACCGACCATTTTGAATCCCACCGTACCTTCTCCGCTATGCAATCTGGTTTCCGAGCTAATCATGAGGGCACCTCAGCCACGCTCAAGGTCCTAAACGATATCATAACCGCCATCGATAAAAGACATTACTGTGCAGCCGTCTTCATCGACCTTGCCAAGGCACTCAACTCTGTCAATCATCGCATTCTTTTCGGCAGACTCAACAGCCTTGGTTTCTCAAATGACTGCGTTGCCTGGTTCATCAACTACTTCTGAAGCTGGAGACTTATATCTTCCTCACTAACTTTAAGCATCAGCTGTCAGAGCAGCTTACCGATCATTGCACCTTTACACAGCCCATCTGTAAATAGCCCACCCAACTACCTCATCCCCATAATGTTATTTATTTCTTTGTTCCTCTGCACCCCAGTATCTCTACTTGCACATCATCTTCTGCACATCTATCACTTCAGTGTTAATGCTAAATTGTAATTATTTCACCACTGTCCTATTTATTGCCTTACCTCCATAGTCTTACTACATTTGCACACACTGTATAAAGATTTTTCTATTGTGTTATTTACTGTAGGTTTGTTTATTCCATGTGTAACTCAGTGTTGTACATTTTTTATTTATTTTTTTATAAATTATATCTAATTATTTATTATCCTATTTTAATGGTACGGTCCATGGCACTATACCCTAGACACCCACCTGAATGACCCAGATACTAAGGAGAAGTCCCTAACTGTTATATGTGCCCGCTGTAAGCGGTCTGTATGCAGCTAAAATGAGGTCAGAGACCAAGAGCAGCACTGCCCCCTCAAGATTCTGAGCCTGCTTGGCAGGGTTGGTCCTGCAAAGCCAAAGCCCCATAAAGGGAGAGCATAATATACAAGGAAATTCTCAAAGCTGCTAATGAGAACCATGACGACCTTGTACCTAGCCGGTGGGGATTCCGGTGGGGTGCCCCCACCCAGGCAGTGGCAGTGCTGGCAACACTAGCTGCAGTAACCCATGGGGAGGGGGTCACACTCGGACATTCAGAGAGGGGGTATATTATTGTGGCCCTGGCGGCACAAAATCAAAGTCGGACTGCATGGAGATGCGTGGGGACATGGTCATGACGGGTGGCCGTATTGTGGGTGTTTCAGGAATAAGGTGTACGTTTGACCTCCATTATCTAGGATATGACAATGGTAAATAAATCTCTCAATTTTTGCTAATTTTTTGTGCGGTCTTGCAGGCCTTCTCATGCAGCTGCAACTGCAAGTGCATTTGTAAATCATGACCCATCTTGAGTTGGGCTCTGGGATGGTGCAATTGTTGAGAAAGTGAGCTTATGGTTGTGTGGGGGTAAGGGCTGAGTGTGTGTGGGTGTATGTGTGTATCCCACAACTGTTGCGAAGGAAGAAGTAAAAGATGTTAGGGACAATAGAGGATGATCCACAGATATATATAATACAAATCGAGGTGAGGGCAATGGAAATGCATATGGTAATTGATCTTCTTCAATTCGGTAAATGGCACTGTATGCTCTTTTCAAAGAATGGATCCCAGTCGGTTCAGGGCTATTGGATACAGGGGGTCGAGGGTGGTCTACCGGGCATTGGGATGACAAGCCATCTCGAGATGAGGCCTTTTAGCGGGTGGAATAGTAGGGACCAATTGGAGGTTTACTTAGTAGAAATGCAAATATCATGGTACAACTATATAGACACTCAATCATTATGTTACCTTTTAATAGTACGTTTACAAAAATATATTCTGATTAAAAGAATGAAAGGTGTGTCTCATTATGGTAAGTGGTGAAATAAGTATAGCCAGTTACAATTGTAATGGCTTAGCAGATAATAAGAAAAGACGATCAGTATTTACCTGGCTAAAAGAGAAGGATTATAATATCTATTGTTTACAGGAAACCCATTCAACAGTTTTAGATGAAGTTTTGTGGAAAAAGAACTGGGGGGGCAAAATATATTTCTCCCATGGGCAAAGAAATTCAAAAGGGGTGATGGTTTTAATTAACAATAATTTTGATCCAAATGTGCAAATTGTCCAAACAGATCCTCAAGGTAGATGGATTATTTTAAATATGTTATTGGACAATAAACAAATATGGCTTGTTAACCTATACGGTCCGAATAATGATGATCCAAGCTTCTTTGAAAATATATATAAGAATTTATCAACTCTACAAGCAACACTAGACTCTATTATTATAGTGGGAGATTTTAATACGGTCTTAAATACCTCTATAGACCGGAAAGGAAATCACACTACAAACTATCACCCTCAGGCACTTAAGGAAATCATGAATGTCATGGATATATTGGAATTAGTGGATATATGGAGACTTAAATACCCTGATTTAGTGAGATATACATGGCGGAGGCTGAATCAAGCTAGTCGTATTGACTACTTTCTTATACCATTCTCTCTGGCACCAAAAGTTAAAAAAGTGTTGATAGGGGACAGAATGCGGTCGGATCATCACATAATTGGCATATATATTTCTCTTACAGAATTTCCACGTGGGCGAGGATATTGGAAATTTAATCAAAGTCTACTAGATGATAAATTGTTTAGAACTAGGACAGAAGATTTTATAACTGACTTTTTCAGACATAACATAGGTACAGCAGATCCCCTTATTGTATGGGACACTTTTAAGTGTGCCTTTAGAGGCCATGCAATTCAGTACTCATCTATAAAACAAAGGGAATTTAGATCAAAAGAGTCCATATTAACAAAGGAAATTGAAGGACTAACAGTACAGTTAGATAACAATAAAAACGGTACCATAGAGGCACAGAATAAGTTAGAGGAAAAACAAAAAGAAATGGAGGAACTTATTCAAGAAAGATCCAGTGTAATATATTATAAAAATAAAGCGAACTGGATGGAATATGGGGAAAAATGCACCAAATTCTTTTTCAATCTTCAATATAGAAATGCTACCAAAAAAAATGTATTAAAACTTGTTACAAATGATGGAGTCACGCATGATTCACCAAATGATATTTTGAAAGAGGAAGTAAAGTACTTTAAGAATATGTTTTCGTTTCAGGCTCCTCCATCTCCACTAACTGAAACTAATTGTATGGATTTTTTTCCTATTAATAATGTAAAATTAACATCTGTACAGAAAGACTCATGTGAAGGCCAAATTACAGAGGAGGAACTGCTTGATGCAATTGGGGCCTTTAAGGATGGGAAAACTCCAGGGCTGGATGGCATACGAGTGGAAGTATACAAAACTTTTTTTGATATACTCAAAGGACCATTATTAGCTTGTTTTAACCACTCCTATATAAATGGTAGATTATCAGACACGCAACAAGAAGGTCTGATATCGTTATTACTGAAACAGGACCCAAGTGGTATATATAAAGATCCAGTCCAATTAAAAAATTGGAGACCTCTTACACTTCAGTGTTGTGATGCAAAAATCCTAGCAAAATGCTTGGCGCATAGAATAAAAAAAGTTTTGTCAGATATTATTCATCCTAATCAGACAGGTTTTTTACATGGATGATACATTGGAGATAATATAAGGCAAGTACTGGAAACAATAGAACACTATGAAATATCGGGGACACCAGGTCTGGTTTTCATAGCTGATTTTGAAAAGGCTTTTGATAAAGTACGACTGGAGTTTATATATAAATGCCTAGAATATTTCAATTTTGGGGAATCTCTTATAAAATGGGTTAAAATTATGTATAGTAACCCTAGGTGTAAAATAGTAAATAATGGCTACATCTCAGAAAGTTTTAAACTATCTAGAGGAGTAAAACAAGGTTGTCCACTATCGGCATATCTATTTATTATTGCCATCGAAATGTTAGCTGTTAAAATTAGATCAAACATTAATATTAATGGATTAGAAATCCGTGGCTTAAAAACTAAGGTGTCATTGTACGCTGATGATTCATGTTTTCTTTTAAAACCACAACTAGAGTCTCTCCACGGCCTCATAGAGGATCTAGATACCTTTGCTATCCTCTCTGGATTAAAACCAAATTATGATAAATGTACCATATTACGTATTGGATCACTAAAAAATACACATTTTATATTGCCATGTAGTTTACCAATTAAATGGTCTGACGGAGATGTGGACATACTCGGTATACAAATCCCAAAAGAAAGAAATGATCTCACTCCAATAAATTTTTATAGAAAGTTAGCAAAAATAGATAAGATCTTGCTACCATGGAAAGGAAAATACTTGTCTATTTGTGGAAAAATCACCCTGATTAACTCTTTAGTCATATCACAGTTTACCTATTTGCTTATGGTTTTGCCTACACCTAGTGACCTGCTTTTTAAATTATATGAACAAAAAATATTCCATTTTATTTGGAACGGCAAGCCAGATAAAATTAAAAGGGCCTATTTATATAACGAATATGAATTCGGAGGGCAGAAATGATTAAATATTAAAGCATTAGACCTCTCACTAAAGGCATCAGTCATACAAAAGTTATACTTAAATCCAAACTGGTTCTCTAGTAAATTGGTACGAATGTCTCATCCTATGTTCAAGAAGGGCCTTTTTCCCTTTATTCAGATTACACCTGCTCACTTTCGGTTGTTTGAAAAGGAAATAATCTCCAAAATATCCTCATTTTTTAAACAAGCCTTAGAAAGTTGGTTGCAATTTCAGTTTAATCCACCTGAAAGGACGGAACAAATAGTACAACAAATATTGTGGTTAAATTCAAATATAGTAATTGATAAAAAAACTGTATTTATCGAAGAAATGTTTAAAAAAGGTATAATTTTTGTGAATGATATCATAAATAGGACTGGTGGAGTTATGTCACACATGCAGCTAACACAGACATATGGAAATGTCTGCTCTACCCAAAATTACAACCAATTAATTGCAGCATTACCACAAAAATGGAAGAGGCAAGTAGAAGGGGAAAAAAGTAAGGAACTTGTATGTCGGCCCTGTATTAAAGAACATAAATGGTTAAAGAAAAGTGTGATAAATAAAAACATATACCAATTTCATTTAAGGACCAAAAAACTGACAGCTGTGCCATATAAATTGCAAAATAGTTGGGAAGAGATTTTCGATGTACCCATTCCATGGCACATGGTTTATGAATTGATACGCAAAACAACGCCGGATTCAAAACTTCAAATTTTTCAATTTAAATTACTGTACAAAATTCTTGCAACTAATAGAATGTTATATATATGGGGTATACAATCTTCCCAGCTCTGCAGATTCTGTTGTGAGGAGGCAGAGTCATTAGATCATTTATTTTGGTATTGTCCATATGTAGCTCGTTTTTGGTCACAGGTCCAGGAATGGCTGAAGAATTGCAACATTTGCCTAGAACTAACGCTACAGATAGCAATACTGGGGGATTTGAAAAGCCATAGTCAATCAATCAATAATATAATAATTATTTTAGCAAAAATGTTTATTTTTAATTTACAATCTGTAGAAGCTATGAGAATAGGAAGGTTCAAATCTTTTGTGAAGCATCACAGCACAGTTGAAAAATATATGGCAAATAAAAATCCGAAATGGATGATGTTGGAAGATAGATGGGAAGGGTTGAGTGGAACTGAAGGGTGGGACTAATAACAAGATAAACAATGTAGGGCATACGGGATCTGTGAAATGTGTATAGGTGCGGAGCTTTTGTGAAATAGCACAGTTACAAGTGGAAATAAAATTGGATGGACAACAGAAATAGAGGAAGGACTAAGAACAAACAAGAGAGAACTATTATAAAGTAGTCTGTGTCTGTAAAATAGGTATAAGATGTATAAATTGAAGGTAAAAGCAGAAGTGTTTATTAGTTTACTCCAATTGGGGGAGCGGTGGTAGGGTTGCGGGGAATAATAATAAAGGTATATTCTTTAAAAAAGTATGTATGTCTATATAGGTATGTGTATGTATATATGTATATATGTATGCATGCGTGTATGGATATATATATTTACCCAAAAAAATATGGGGGATTGGAAATGATGCAGACAATTACATTGGAAGCAACATTCTTTCCGCAATATTAAGCTGATCCACCCCAAAAAAAAAAAAAAAAAAAAAAAAAAAAAAAAAAACTCAGTGTTGTTGTTTGTGTCGCACTGCTTTGCTTTATCTTGGCCAGGTCGCAGTTATAAATGAGAACTTGTTCTCAACTGGCCTACCTGGTTAAATAAAGGTTAAATAAAAAAAATAAAAAACTTAACTTAAACTTCAGATGACTTCTCAGACTTCCAGAGCCCCACTGTGATTGCTGCTTCTGAATTTGAAATCTTGAAATAAAAAGTATTTGTTTTCTCTAACATGACTGTACTTCCCTACTGAAGCCAGATGACAGAGAACTTCACTTTCTACGTAGAGTAAATTAACTGAGTTAAATTCATCTAGCACAGTACGCTGCACTTACACATCTGTCATGACTGTCCTGTGAGGATCATAATGGGTCAGATCAGCTTGACAATGGCTGACAATAAACATACCCTCTCCCACCCACAAAGGGGGTTGACAGCTCACACTCAGTTGTAAATTAAGCCGGGGAGACTCTCTCTTGCTCTTTAGTATCCACCCAAGGAATGTCTTTGTTCACAGACACTTTTGCCCACCAAAACTCAAATGTCCTAAAAGTGATAATGGAACAATATTTCAAACACAACAATGTGGTAAATGGTCAGTGGGGAGATGTAGAAAACTAATGTCATATTGTTTTTCATTTTGTGATGTTATTAAAAACTGTATGGACCAAATACTGTAACTTGGAAAGGATACCCCTTTTACCTGTCAAGTTTCCATCCAATACTTTGTGCAAATGATATGAAAATGATGAACATATTTTTATTAAGATATTAATGTGATTTTAGGAGTCAAGAGAACTTATAATCATATCCTTTGCACATTAAAACCTTTTCTCAATAGGGGGTGCTGTTTGCACTTTGTAATAATTTCGTTCCCAAATTAAACTGCCTCTTGCTCGTACAATATGCATATTATTATTACTATTGGATAGAAAACACTCTCTAGTTTCTAAAACCGTTTGAATTATATCTGTGAGTAAAACAGAACTCGAGTTGGAGCAATTTTCCTATGAGGATGTGAGAATGCTGAAATCTGCAGGCTGTTCTGAGGTCGGTTTATTAATTTGCCTGTCTTCTATTGGTTGAGATGCACTGCATACGCCTTCCCCTGGATGTCAGCGAATAGTAAGAATTGAAATGGAGTTGCTAGGCAGATCTGAGGCCTTATAAATGGGCTGGCAACGTGGGGTCCTCCCTTTCTTCTCTTCGCCATGACGCAAGACAGACCTCAGGATGGCCTTCTAGAAAGCTCCCGTTATAGCCCTTAGATATATCCGGCTCTGATTTTATTCGATATAGGTGTTAAAGACATCATAATGTTGTTATTTTAAACCGAGTTATATCAGTTTATATCAGTATATTGCGATTTTCGGGTATTTATTTGTGCTGCGTTCTAGGGACTTGGACACGTCTGGCCCACATGGCTAATGTTTACTGCTAATTCCAACGTTGAAGGCGACAATCTACAACCGAGCAACGATTCTTTTGGAAAAAGGACAACTTGCCCAAGATTCTGATGGGAGCTCATCAAAAAGTAAGAACTATTTATGATGTTAATTCGTTGTTCTGTTGAAAAATGTAAAACTCATATTCCGCCATTAATTTCGGTGCGGTCTCGCTTTAACGCACGCTGTATGTCATAGTAACGTTAATTTTAAAAATCCAACAGCGATTGCATCAAGAACTAATGTATCTTTCATTTGCTGTCCAACCTGTATTTTTTAGTCAAGTTTACATTTAGTTACTGATTAGATTAGGTGCCTCTCCCAAGGTTTCTCCCGACATATTGTTGGCAGCTTGGCTACTATTCTCATTGTATAACCACGATTTGTGCCGCTAAATATGCACATTTTCGAACAAACTCTATATGTATTGTGTAATATGATGTTATAGGACTGTCATCTGAAGAAGTTTGAGAAGGTTAGTGAAAAAATTAATATCTTTTGCTGGTTTATTCGTTATCGCTATTGTTGGCTTGAATCAATGCTGTTGTGTGGTTGGCTATTGTAGTAAGCTAATATAATGCTATATTGTGTTTTCGCTGTAAAACACTTAAAAAATCTGAAATATTGGCTGGATTCACAAGATCTTTGTCTTTCATTTGCTGTACGCTGTGTATTTTTCAGAAATGTTTTATGATGAGTATTTAGGTAATTCACGTTGGTCTCTGTAGTTATTCTAGTTGCTTTGGTGAGAGTTGTGATGGTGGCTGCAATGGTAAACTATGATTTATACCTGAAATATGCACATTTTTATAACAAAACATATGCTATACAATAAATATGTTATCAGACTGTCATCTGATGAAGTTGTTTCTTGGTTAGTGGCTATTTATATCTTTATTTGGTCGAAATTGTGATAGCTACCTATGCAGGAAAAAAATGGTGGAGAAAAAAAAGCTGTGTCTTTTGCTATCGTGGTTAGCTAATAGATTTACATATTGTGTCTTCCCTGTAAAACATTTTAAAAATCAGAAATGATGGCTGGATTCACAAGATGTGTATCTTTCATCTGGTGTCTTGGACTTGTGATTTAATGATATTTAGATGCTAGTATTTACTTGTGACGCTATGCTAGGCTATGCTAGTCAGCTTTTTTACTGATGGGGGTGCTCCCGGATCCGGGATTGTGTGCAAGTAGAAGTTAAGTAGCCACGCCCCAAGGGAGGTTAGAGAGCTTGTCAGCATAACGGAACACCTCTTTTTTACCAAGAGTGCATAAAGGCTTGGAAGAGGAATCAAACTTTAGACCAGGAAAAGTGAGGCGGAGAGCTACACGGTTGAAATGATTGAAACTCTCAACCTCAACACGAGGTGAAGAAAATTAACTTACGAGACCAGGACATCGCCAGTCTGCAGTTGCGTGTGTAAAGTGGTTCAAACTCTGGTTATCCACACGAGGTGGAGGAAGGAGAAAACTCCCCTCTCAGACAATCACTGGTACGGCTAAGAGGAAGTTCTGAGGAAACATCGCATGGAGACCGGACAAGAAGGACATTGTAACCTCTGTTGGACAATCAGAGCATGTACAAGTGACCCACAGGAAAGGCCCGCCAATAACTTTCCGAGAATGCTTGGTTCCGACCGAGATAAATAATGAATGAAGGCATTTCACACGTAAATAAATGTATGATTTCTTATTCCAAATGGGTGGCGGTTCGTATGCAAGGTATATGATTAATATGAGGACAGTCCTAGAATGTATCCACGTTAAGTGTCCCCCCATCTATGTTGTAACAAGCCGTCATATCTTGTCAGTCCACTAGGGACCTTTGTCTTATTTAAAGGGTGTATGTTTATTCTGTGTTATTATTTAGTTAGTTAGTAAATAAATAATTAAACCAATTTGTGTAGTACTGAATAATGAACTAGGCTCGGGTTTTTGTAGATCCAAGAAGGTTACGACTGGTCAGAATAATGATTTGATAAGAGGTAATGATTAATAAGATGACTGTTTATCGATGTTATAGATAAAAAACCTTATAGAGTTTAATTCGGGAGATGGTACCACACCCCAAATCTGAATGAGTTAATTGTTACGTGATTAATTTAATCAGGTAACAATTAAACATAGTGGATTCAATAAATAACAGTCATCGGGTTAATGAAAGTAAAATCATGACACATCCTTCCCCCTATTAATTTATTGCAGCTATGGTATCCTAACCACTCCTTCTTAACTTCTACACCTCCAGGTTCCTTATTTAATTAACTGGCCTTTCACTGACCATGGTGTGGAAGCTGAAGTAATGAGTCAGATTGACTCACACAGTGATGGTTCACCCCTGGTCTTTGTTAGGGGTGCTGACCTGAGCCTGATCCTATCTCTCTTCTCTCTCTGCATGGTGACTCTCACACCTTGCTCCTTCCTCACCTGGCTCTCCATGCCTCACTAACCCCAGAACGGAGCAGCAAATGCTGAAGCCCCTCAGGCGGAAAAGGTTCATTACAGGGAGGAGCTAGTTAGTGAACCTTGACCTCTGTCAACTGCAGCCATTGTCTCCATAGGTGTAGTCCCCTCTGCAGGCTGTGTAAGGTTATTTATAACTGGTCCAAGAAGGTAGAGATATCTATCTCACTCCCTCGCTCTCTCTTTCTCCCCCCTTCTCTCTCCACACAGAAGCTGTCCAGCACTGTAATTACCGTAGAGAGAGAGACAGGGAGAGGGAGAGAGGGCGGGGTCAGAGGTGACGTGAGCATTGGTCCTCGTGGCAGAGAATGCAGCCATTAATGATGTATGAATGGAGAGTACCTACGGGACCTGCCAGGGAGAGACAGTAATGACGGGGAATTAATTAGCATTTAGCGAGATGCCTCAACCGCCGCATGCTTCTCAATGACCTTATAGCGACTCTCTTTACTGGTCTCTGTCTCCCTGCGTACAGGCTGTCAATCAGCCGCTCAGAACTGATGACCTCGTCATTCTGTTAGTAGGAAGCTATGTTAGGGCCATAGCTACTGGGTTACAGTACACAGCACCAAAGCCAATGACAATCTCACTGTACTATCTCTGATGTCTACAGTAGTGTGGCAGAGTAGTGAAGTTACTAGTTACTAATGTGTTTTGACAATCATGTTGGGAATCCCTAGTCTCATAATGAAACATAACCCATACGTAACTAGACAACAAACAAGCAATTCAAAACATATATGACACAGGTCAAGTCAACTTTCCTGGCACAAATTTAACAACCTTTACTATTTGAGCAAATAGAGTTAGGTCACCCCTTCCACAATGTACGTAACAGCCCTGCCACATGCCAGGAGTTGAGTCCGGTGATAGTTGGTCAAGTAGAGACACCGGCTGTCGTTTGGGGTGCCAGCTCAGGCACCTGTGGCTGCAGGGCTGACTAAGAGTCTGCTGGCTGAGCAGGTTGGAGCTCTGGCACTTGCTGAACCGGTTGGGGTGCGGAGTGGAGCTCGGGCCGGCTGCTGGAATGATTTGGGCCTTGGTAGCTTTCGCAAGGCAGGCTTGAGCCTTCACAGTCACCAGTCTGGCTACACTGCTGTCATCGGGTTGGCTAGCTGGAGCACTTTGGACGACATGGTTAGGTGCAGATCTGGCCACTGCTCGGCTGGCGCGTGGACTGGTGAAGAGAGCCATGGAGGTTCCGGTGCCGAACTGGGCTTTAAAGGAATGCCCGCTGTGGCAACGGTGTGGGTGACAGGATTCAACTCTGGCAGCTGCTGGGCAGACTGGCATGCTGGAGGCTGCATTGACGGCTGGACAAGCTGGGGTCCGGGTGGATATCTGATAACCAAAGGAGCTGGTGAGGACAAATGGCTGGAGCACCTCCAGGGGCATCAGTGTTCACTCCACATGAGTGAGTTGCGGCTGGACTGGCGGCCGTGACACCCAGGCCGTTTAAGGCTGGGGTACGTCTGGTCGATCCTGTGGTACTTAGGGAGGGGAGATGAAGGCCAGGAATTGGGGTGCCTCAAGTAGCCAGAAAAAGGTTTGGGAGCTGGTGAGTTCTGGACATAAGAGGGACTCAGGACCGCTGCAGGGCCTGTGTGCCTCAGTAGTGTCGTGTATTCCTACTGTTGACACCTGAGTTACTCCAGAATCTGTTCCCTGACGGTGACAATGTGACAGTAGGCGGACAGAACCCTCATGGGGGAGCCTCTCCATGGCCTCGATGTTCTGGACTTCCCAGTCCTTCCCTTCTCGCCAGCGTGTGTGCCTGGTCTGGGGCATGGCATGTGGCATTAACTGAATCCTATCTCTACTGGTCATAGTCCAGGACAATTGCACCTATCTGGCTCGAAGGACCATGAAAAAGTGTGCCACCAACTGGTGGTGATCTCGAAAGAAGTGCCGGTTTAGAATTTCGGTACAACTGTCCCAGCGTCCCAGTTAGAGGACGGAAAATACCAGTAGGAGACCGGTGTACAGAACATATGTTTATTGCCATGCTCAACACAGGCACACACACACAGCAGACAGGAAGTGGACTAGTGAATGTGTATTGTAATAGTGCATCAATGACAGAAAAACTTAACATAGGGAAAGTCCAGTGGAGGACGGGGTCCATAGTTGAGTGGTCTAGCTGTGTGAATGTCCTATTAAGTACCTTAATGTGATTGTTTTCAATTAAAATGGTAAAGAATGAACAAAAATAGCTTCTTAGCAAATAGCAATTTCTCAAGCAAGAATTTTGCTAGGACTGTCTGAGTGGGGGGAGAAAACTGAAAACTAGCTGTTATTGTCAGAGTGGTTTGAAACCCCTTTTTTTGTTTATAAACCCTTTACACTCATACCCATATATGGGTAAGAATGGCAGATTTGGGCACTTATAAGAGCCTAAATTGGAATGTAGTAAATATGCTTTACATGTCGTCAGAGCTCTGGCTCTGCGCTTCACAGCGCTGCGTAGGTTTTGACTCACAGCTGTTCTGAAATTGAGCAACCTGCGCAACAAGAAGTTGCCCCCATCCCTCCCAGTAATTGGGAAACGTTTGCACATTTTTTGTTGTCTGAGTGAGGGAAATGCTGTAAATTAAGAGGACTCAATGTATTTTGAAAGATGAAACATTGAGGATTATAATAAATACAGCTTTGATGTCATACTAGCAAGCCAAACACCCGTTAGTCCAAATCTGCACTTCACATTTCCAAATTATAAATTATAAAACTCATGTCATATACAGTGTCAACGTTTATGATCACTATGTTTGATGTACACATGGCATCATACCCTTGGCTTATTTTATACAGAATGAGCCTATGTTTGTTTATTTTGAAGCAAATTTGCCGCAGTACACGCACCCAAATGCCCTCATGACTCCTTTCTATGCGCACCAAAATTACAATCTGTTTCTGTAAATTGCCTTGTGAAACCCTAACACTGTAAGATCATATTTTATAACTTTGCTAGTTATGTTGGCAATAGAACAAACGTTCAAATCATGCACACCTGTCCAAAACTGCGATTTATAATGTACTATTTTTGGATTGCCGGTTTATCGACTTGTAGTGCAGCCTAATCAGCCATGCAAAATGGTCTTGCATGGAAACAAATCTGCCCAATTAGCTGATTCATTTTCACTACTTTCGACACACCCACTCGCTCATACTCCGGTCGCCATATTGGGTTGCAGCTACCCATACGTCAACGGCGCATGCTGAACTAGCATGCAGCCAGTTCACATACAGTGCTGGTAAATAGAGACAGATTACCAATATCCTAAGAAACAAAATATTTACAAACATTGATAAATTAGCGACATTATAGATAAGAGTCTGCCATTTGTTCTTTACAATACACAATGTTTGATGGGACTAAGAGATAGCGTAGCAAACAATGTTTGTAGCAAACACTTCGTCTCTTGACTAGAACCAGAAAAATGGTATCATATTACTCCAGTGCTAGCCTCTCTACAGTGGCTTCCTGTTAAGGCAAGGGCTGATTTCAAGGTTTTACTGCTAACCTACAAAGCATTACATGGGCTTGCTCCTACCTATCTTTCCAATTTGGTCCTGCCGTATATACCTACACGTACGCTACGGTCACAAGACGCAGGCCTCCTTACTGTCCCTAGAATTTCTAAGCAAACAGCTAGAGGCAGGGCTTTCTCCAATAGAGCTAAATTTTTATGGGATGGTCTGCCTATCCATGTGAGAGACGCAGACTCGGTCTCAACCTTTAAGCCTTTATTGAAGACTCATCTCTTCAGTGGGTCCTTTGATTGAGTGTAGTCTGGCCCAGGAGTGTGAAGGTGAACGGAAAGGCACTGGAGCAACGAACCACCCTTGCTGTCTCTGCCGGGCCGGTTCCCCTCTCTCCACTGGGATTCTCTGCCTCTAACCCTATTACAGGGGCTGAGTCACTGGCTTACTGGTGCTCTTCCATGCCGTCCCTGGGAGGGGTGCGTCACTTGAGTGGGTTGAGTCACTGACGTGATCTTCCTGTCCGGGTTGGCACCCCCCCCTTGGGTTGTGCCGTGGCGAAGATCTTCGTGGGCTATACTCGGCCTCGTCTCAGGATGGTAAGTTGGTGGTTGAAGATATCCCTCTAGTGGTGTGGGGGCTGTGCCTTGGCAAAGTGGGTGGGGTTATATCCTGCCTGTTTGGCCCTGTCCGTGGATATCATCGGATGGGGCCACAGTGTCTCCTGACCCCTCCTGTCTCAGCCTCCAGTATTTATGCTGCAGTAGTTTATGTGTCGGGGGCACCCTAGCCAGTCTGTTATATCTGGAGTATTTCTCCTGTCTTATCCGGTGTCCTGTGTGAATCTTTCTTTCTTTCTTTTTTTCTTTCTTACTCTCTCTCTCTCGGAGGACCTGAGCCCTAGGACCGTGCCTCATGACTACCTGGCCTGATGACTCCCGAGTCCACCTAGCCGTGCTGCTGCTCCAGTTTCAACTGTTCTGCCTGCGACTATGGAACCCTGACCTGTTCACCGGACGTGCTACCTGTCCCAGACCTGCTGTTTTCAACTCTCTAGAGACAGCAGGAGTGGTAGAGATATTCTGAATGATCGGCTATGAAAAGCCAACTGACATTTACTCCAGAGGTGCTGACCTGTTGCACCCTCGACAACCACTGTGATTATTATTATTTGACCCTGCTGGTCATCTATGAACATTTGAACATCTTGGCCATGTTCTGTTATAATCTCCACCCGGCACAGCCAGAAGAGGACTGGCCACCACTCATAGCCTGGTTCCTCTCTAGGTTTCTTCCTAGGTTCTGGCCTTTCTAGGGAGTTTTTACTAGCCACCGTGCTTCTACACCTGCATTGCTTGCTGTTTGGTGTTTTAGGCTGGGTTTCTGTACGGCACTTTGTACAGCGGATGTGAGAAGGGCTTTATAAGTAAATTTGATTGAATTTGATTGAAGAGAAATGGAGGGAAAACTCAGACGTCACCTTTGGAATCTAGATTTTAAAAAATCTAGCGTCGTTCCACCTGTCGGTGACCTGCAAGCTGCAGAATTAAATCCACAACAACACACTGCTGAGGGGTATCCTACAAAGCAAGCTAGATCTACTCAGGGCTTTGTAAAGCTAACCAGCTTCAGTTAACTTCACATTCCAGCTCAGGCTTCATCCGTACTACGATGGTGGATATTGCTCGTCCACCTGCCACTAACTCTAGCATGCAGGCTTGTAACTGCGCGTGCATGTCGCACATGGCTTGTTGAATACCGAACTCTTCATTGAGACAATGCTGAAACATCAATCAATGGTCAGTGACACATTTCCATATGTGCCGAAATCAAAATGAAAGAAAAGTTATCTTGCAAATTCAGCTGGCTATATGGGAAATAGGCTTTTTGAAGTGCCTTCTTTACTTTATTACATTTCGTTAATTCTGTCTTTGGTGTGCTTTTCAATTTACAAGCACCTTTTTTTATTAAGTCATACAAAAGTGTTACATTGTGTGAAGTTTAACTTCTACTTGCACACAATCCCGGATCCGGGAGCACCCTCATCAGCAAAAAAGCTGACTAGCATAGCCTAGCATAGCGCCACAAGTAAATACTAGCATCTAAATATCATTAAATCACAAGTCCAAGACACCAGATGAAAGATACACATCTTGTGAATCCAGCCATCATTTCTGATTTTTAAAATGTTTTACAGGGAAGACACAATATGTATTTCTATTAGCTAACCACGATAGCAAAAGACACAACTTTTTTTCCCACCATTTTTTTCCTGCATAGGTAGCTATCACAAATTCGACCAAATAAAGATATAAATAGTCACTAACCAAGAAACAACTTCATCAGATGACAGTCTGATAACATATTTATTGTATAGAATATGTTTTGTTATAAAAATGTGCATATTTCAGGTATAAATCTGTCACGAACCCCGTTTCCTGAGTCTGGTTGTTGCCTGTGTTCTGTTCTGGAGTGTTTTTCCGGTGTCCTGGAACGCACCCTGTCTGGTTGCCGGGCGTTTTAGCTAGTTGGGAGATCTCAGATTACCCGCACCTGTATCCCATCAGCTATCTGTGCACCTGGTCCTGATCATCATCTCTCCTCTTCATAAGCCCGGACCTGACATCCATTCCCTGCCGGATCGTTAGCCTTAAACAGTAGGTTGTGCCAGCGTATCAGCCTCCAGCTTGATAGAAATTGTTTTGTTGTTTTTGTACGTCTTGCTTGCCTGAAACTTACCCCCGTTTGTTCTGTCTTCAGTTATTCACCCGGATCACTTACCCCATTCCTGCCTGGTCGTCGGAGGCTTCCGCTACTCCCTTGGACCCACCTATTCACTCCCATCAACTCACCACCGCTGCCCGTTACGCTACCTGGATATTTCTACCCCTTCATATTCACTTGTAAATAAATACTCACCTTCTTCCTACTCTCCTTGTCCTGGTCTGCTTCTGGGTTCGATTTTGAAAGAACGTGACAGAACGATCCGGCCAAGGATGAACCCAGCGGACCTGGACCCCGTTTGCCATGCCGTTACCCAGCAGGGGAAGATATTGGAACAACACAACACGGCGCTACAGGAGATAGCGGGTTCAGTCCGGAACTTATCTGCTAGCTTGACGAAGATCCAGGATCAGCTCAGGTTGCCGGCGGGACATCCACCACCTGTTTCACCCATCTCACCTGCCGATTCTGGAGAGGTTTCCTTCCGTGAGCCCAAGGTTCCGACGCCTGATAAGTACGAGGGGGATTTCGGAAGATGCCGTTCATTTCTTATGCAGTGTGGCTTAGTTTTTGATCTACAGCCCTACTCTTACGCCACAGATAAGGATAGGATAGCTTTCGTGATTGAACTGCTGCGTGGTAGAGCTCTGGAATGGGCTTCAGCCGTTTGGGAACGACCGGACACCTGCATGGCTTCATACCAGGAGTTCACGGCGGAGATGAGAAAGCTTTTTGACCATCCTGTCCGAGGTAAGGACGCAGCTAAACGTTTGTTCACTCTTCGCCAAGGAGCTCGCAGTGTGGCAGACTTTATGATCGAATTCAGGACATTGGCTGTGGAGAGTGGTTGGAATGAGGAGTCACTACAAGCGGCTTTTTACCAGGGGTTGTCGGAGCAACTCAAGGACGAGCTGATATCCTATCCAGAGCCTAGTGACCTAGACAGCTTGGTCACTTTAGCTATTCGGGTAGATAATAGAGTCCGAGAGAGAAGGAGGGAGAAGCAGTGGGGGCTGTCCAATCAATCAGCAACTCGGTTACCATTTGGTTCAGGAAATGGACCAGAACGTGTTGATCATGCTTCCCCACACGGGATTAGTGGAGGGGTCTTGCCACCAGATCCTGAACCAATGCAAGTGGGGCGACACGGGCTAACTAAGGAGGAGCGCCAGCGTAGACGTGAGACCAACAGCTGCCTCTACTGTGGTAGCTCGGGACATTACATCTCCGCCTGTCTACAGCGCCCGTTAAACTGCCCGGCTCGCTAGTTTTGGGAGGAATTTTTGCGAGCCAGTTTCAACCTCTCAAGAACCCTGTCAGACCCCGTTTTCCTGCGACCCTTATGAATAAGGATCAGAGCTTAGAGATGAACGCTTTTATCGATTCAGGTGCCGATGGCAGCTTTATTGATGCCGACTTGGTGGAACAGCTGGGGCTTTCCAAGGAGCAATTGCCGGAAGCCATTGAAGCAACCACTCTGAACGGCAGTAGTCTGGCACGGATTACGATGAGGACTGAACCGGTTAAGATGTTGTTGTCGGGGAATCATTCAGAGTTTATCTCCTTCCTCATTCTGTCCTCGCCCCATGTTCCTCTGGTTCTTGGTTACCCCTGGCTGAAGGAACACAATCCCTCGTTTGATTGGGTGACGGGTAAGGTAACTAGTTGGAGCATTGAGTGTCATGCTAACTGCCTTAGGACTGCCTGTTCTCCTGCTGTTCCCAGTCAGGTCAGTGACTCTGCTCCTCCTGATTTGTCCCTGGTTCCAGAAACATATCACGAGTTGGGTGAAGTATTCAGTAAGCAGAAGGCTCTGTCCCTTCCTCCCCACCGACCTTATGACTGTGCGATTAATCTGTTCCCTGGAGCTGCCTTTCCCAAGGGACGGTTATACAGTATCTCTCGACCTGAACGTGAAGCCTTGGAGACCTACATCAAGGAGTCTCTAGCTGCAGGTCTCATTCGCCCCTCGTCATCACCTCTGGGAGCAGGATTCTTTTTTGTGAGTAAGAAGGATGGCTCTCTTCGACCATGTATTGATTATCGGGGGTTGAATGATATTACGGTTAAGAACAAGTATCCCCTGCCCTTGATGAGCTCTGCTTTCGACTCTTTACAGGGTGCTACGGTTTTTACGAAGCTTGACCTACGTAATGCTTATCATTTGGTTCGGATCAAGGAGGGGGACGAGTGGTTGACTGGGTTCAATACTCCTATGGGACATTTCGAGTACCAGGTGATGCCGTTTGGACTGACCAACGCTCCTGCTGTGTTCCAAAGTATGGTGAATGATGTTCTGAGAGATATGATTGGTATTTTTGTGTTCGTTTACCTGGATGATATCCTCATCTTCTGGAGGGAGCTTTCTAGCCACGTTCAGCATGTCAAGCAGGTCTTGCAGCGGTTATTGGAGAACCGTCTGTTCGTGAAGGCTGAGAAGTGTGATTTTCACGCCCACACGACGTCCTTCCTCGGGTACATCATCTCCAGGGGAGAGATCATGATGGACCAAGAGAAGGTTCGGGCGGTTCGGGATTGGGCCCAGCCCGGTACGAGATTGCAGCTCCAGAGATTCCTGGGGTTTGCGAACTTCTATCGGAGGTTTATCCGTGATTACAGCCGGGTGGCCGTCCCTTTAACTGCCCTGACGTCTTGCACCAGAGATTTCTGTTGGACTCCTGAGGCAGACCGAGCATTTCTGGACTTGAAGAGCCGATTCACCAACGCCCCGATCCTCTCTCAACCTGACACTTCCCGTCAGTTTGTTGTTGAGGTGGACGCGTCTGATGTGGGGGTGGGCGCCATCCTGTCCCAGCGTAGCTCCACTGACGGTAAACTCCATCCCTGCGCCTTCTACTCTTGTCGTCTTTCTCCAGCTGAAAGAAACTACGATGTGGGTAACCGGGAGCTTCTCGCTGTGAAGCTTGCCTTGGAGGAGTGGCGTCACTGGTTGGAGGGAGCGGAGCAACCGTTTGTGGTCTGGACTGACCACAAGAATCTGGCTTACGTGCAATCGGCTAAACGTCTCAACTCCCGTCAGGCCAGGTGGGCTTTGTTTTTTGGACGCTTCAATTTTTCCCTGACGTTCCGACCTGGGTCGAAGAACGGGAAGGCGGACGCCCTGTCCCGGATGTTCTCCAAGACGGAGGAGAGTGGGGCCAAGACTGAGACGATTATTCCCCAGAATGTTGTCGTGGGAGCCGTTACATGGAGGATTGAGGAGGATGTGATGGCGGCCCTTCGGACGCAGCCCGGGCCCGGTAACGGTCCACCCGGTCGGTTGTTCATGCCTGAGTCGGTCCGCTCTGCTGTCCTTCAGTGGTCCCACGCCAGCAAGATAGCTTGTCACCCTGGCGTTGCTCGGACTATGGCGCTACTGCGCAGACGATTTTGGTGGCCTGCCATGGGAGAAGATACCCGGAGGTTTGTTGCCGCTTGTCCTGTTTGTGCGCAGAATAAGAGTTCCAATCGGCCCAGCTCTGGGCTTCTTCACCCCCTACCTATTCCCCGGCGACCTTGGTCGCATCTGGCACTGGACTTTGTCACGGGGTTGCCCTCTTCTGTTGGTAACACGGTTATTCTGACCATTGTGGACAGATTCAGCACGTTTGCTCACTTTGTCCCCCTCTCCAAGCTGCCTTCCGCCACTGAGACGTCCGAGATCCTGGTTAGGGAGGTTTTCAGGGTCCACGGGTTGCCCTGTGACATTGTTTCTGACCGTGGTCCTCAGTTTACCTCTGCTGTCTGGAGATCCTTCTGTTTGGCCATTGGAGCTACAGTCAGTCTCACTTCTGGATTTCACCCCCAATCTAATGGTCAGGCGGAGAGAGCCAACCAGAAGATGGAGTCCACGCTGCGCTGTCTTGTTTCCTCTGATCCCACCTCTTGGTCCTCTCAATTACCCTGGGTCGAGTATGCCCATAATACTCTCCCTTCATCTGCTACTGGGATGTCTCCCTTCCAGTGCCTGTACGGTTACCAACCTCCCTTGTTTCCTTCTCAGGAGAGGGATCTCTCGGTCCCCTCCGTCCAGACCCACATTCGTCGTTGCCACCGGACCTGGCATCGGGCCAGGAAGGCTCTCCTTAGAGTTTCTGACCGGTATCAGATCCAGGCGAATCGTCGCCGTATTCCTGCCCCCGCTTATACGGTCGGAGATAAGGTTTGGTTGGCTACACGGGATCTTCCTCTACGGACAGAGTCGAGGAAACTGTCACCGAAGTTCATTGGTCCGTTTGTAGTGGAGAGAATCATTAATCCTGTGGTGGTCCGACTCAAGTTGCCTGCAACACTTAGAGTTCATCCCACCTTTCATGTCTCCTGCCTCAAGCCGGTTCTCCTCAGTCCTCTGTTGCCCCCTCCTCCTCGTCACGGTGCGCCGCATCATGGACTCAAGACGGCGGGGTCGAGGGTTCCAGTATCTAGTGGATTGGGAAGGATATGGTCCAGAGGAGAGGAGTTGGATTCCTCGGCGTCAGATCCTTGACGCTGACCTGCTTCGTGACTTCTACCGCCTCCACCCTGGCGCTCCGGGTAGTCCGCCCGGTGGCGTTCGTCGGAGGGGGGGTACTGTCACGAACCCCGTTTCCTGAGTCTGGTTGTTGCCTGTGTTCTGTTCTGGAG
The DNA here is from genome assembly GCF_016432855.1 of Salvelinus namaycush. Lineage (NCBI taxonomy): Eukaryota > Metazoa > Chordata > Actinopteri > Salmoniformes > Salmonidae > Salvelinus > Salvelinus namaycush. The sequence continues at coordinate 18,862,083 of NC_052336.1, read as the reverse complement.
TGTTTTTCCGGTGTCCTGGAACGCACCCTGTCTGGTTGCCGGGCGTTTTAGCTAGTTGGGAGATCTCAGATTACCCGCACCTGTATCCCATCAGCTATCTGTGCACCTGGTCCTGATCATCATCTCTCCTCTTCATAAGCCCGGACCTGACATCCATTCCCTGCCGGATCGTTAGCCTTAAACAGTAGGTTGTGCCAGCGTATCAGCCTCCAGCTTGATAGAAATTGTTTTGTTGTTTTTGTACGTCTTGCTTGCCTGAAACTTACCCCCGTTTGTTCTGTCTTCAGTTATTCACCCGGATCACTTACCCCATTCCTGCCTGGTCGTCGGAGGCTTCCGCTACTCCCTTGGACCCACCTATTCACTCCCATCAACTCACCACCGCTGCCCGTTACGCTACCTGGATATTTCTACCCCTTCATATTCACTTGTAAATAAATACTCACCTTCTTCCTACTCTCCTTGTCCTGGTCTGCTTCTGGGTTCGATTTTGAAAGAACGTGACAAAATCATAGTTTTACATTGCAGCCACCATCACAACTCTCACCAAAGCAACTAGAATAACTACAGAGACCAACGTGAATTACCTAAATACTCATCATAAAACATTTCTGAAAAATACACAGCGTACAGCAAATGAAAGACAAAGATCTTGTGAATCCAGCCAATATTTCAGATTTTTTAAGTGTTTTACAGCGAAAACACAATATAGCATTATATTAGCTTACTACAATAGCCAACCACACAACAGCATTGATTCAAGCCAACAATAGCGATAACGAATAAACCAGCAAAAGATATTAATTTTTTCACTAACCTTCTCAAACTTCTTCAGATGACAGTCCTATAACATCATATTACACAATACATATAGAGTTTGTTCGAAAATGTGCATATTTAGCGGCACAAATCGTGGTTATACAATGAGAATAGTAGCCAAGCTGCCAACAAAATGTCGGGAGAAATCTTGGGAGAGGCACCTAATCTAATCAGTAACTAATCATAAACTTGACTAAAAAATACAGGTTGGACAGCAAATGAAAGATACATTAGTTCTTAATGCAACCGCTGTGTTAGATTTTTAAAATTAACGTTACTACGACATACAGCGTGCGTTAAAGCGAGACCGCACCGAAATTAATGGCGGAATAGTAGTTTCACATTTTTCAACAGAACAACGAATTAACATCATAAATAGTTCTTACTTTTTGATGAGCTTCCATCAGAATCTTGGGCAAGTAGTCCTTTGTCCAGAAGAATCGTTGCTCGGTTGTAGATTGTCGCCTTCAACTTTGGAATTGTGTGGCGAAGACGTGCCCAACTCACTATAACGCAGCACAAAGAAATATCCGAAAATCGCAATATACTGATATAAACTGATATAACTCGGTTTAAAATAACTACATTATAATGTCTTTAACACCTATATCGAATAAAATCAGAGCCGGATATATCTAAGGCCTATAACGAGAGCTTTCCAGAACGCCATCCTGAGGTCTGTCTTGCGTCATGGCGAATGTTGAAAAGAGTGTACCCCACGTTCCAAAACCCTTTATATGGCCTCAGATCTGCCTAGCAACACCATTCCAATTCTCACTACTTGCTGACATCTAGGGGAAGGCGTATGCAGTGCATGTCGACCAATAGAAGACATGCAAATTAATAAACTGACCCTAGAACAGACTGCCTGATTTCAGATTTCTCACTTCCTGACAGGAAGTTTGCTCCAACTTGAGTTCTGTTTTACTCACAGATATAATTCAAACAGTTTTAGAAACTATAGAGTGTTTTCTATCCAATAGTAATAATAATATGCATATTGTACGAGCAAGAATTGAGTACGAGGCAGTTTAATTTGGGAACGAAATGTTTACAAAGTGAAAACAGCACCCCCTATTGAGAAATTAAAATGCATTATGTCATTACTAAATGTGTAATGTGATATATTTTAACATTAAAATGTCTGAAAAAACATTTGATTAATAAAATATTTAATCAGTCGTCTTCCATAAATGAAAGGCATGATGACTCACTCTTTGCAAGAGGGAGTGAATCTGATTTAATTGGTTCTCGACTAGTGACTCAGTCATTTCATTCAGGGTGTCACGCCCTGACCTTAGAGATCCTGTTTATGTCTCTATTTTGCTTTGGTCAGGGTGTGAGTTGGGGTGGGTATTCTATATTCTATTATTTGTATTTCTATGTTTTGGCCGGTTAGGGTTCTCAATCAGAGACAGCTGTCTATCGTTGTCTCTGATTGAGAACCATACTTAGGTATCCCTTTTTTCCACCTGTCTTTGTGGGAAGTTGTCTATGTTGTTGGCACTATAGCCTTTAGCTTCACGGTTGTTTTCTTGTTTGTTGTTTTGTTGGCGTCATTTTTTTTAAATAAAAGAAAATGTATGCTCACCACGCTGCACCTTGGTCCTGTTCTTTTAACGGCCGTGACAGAACTTCCCACCACCAAAGGACCAAGCAGCGTGGTAGAGAGGACTCCTGGACATGGGAGGAGATCCTGGATGGTAAGGGACCCTGGAGGCAGGCTGGGGAGTATTGCCGTCCAAGGGAGGAACTGGAAGCAGCTAAGGCGGAGCGGCAGCGTTATAAGGGAACAAGGCTGGCAAGGAAGCCTGAGAGGCAGCCACCAAATTTTCTTTGGGGGGGCGGGGGGACACTGGGAGTGTGGCTGAGTCAGGTTGGAGACCTGAGCCAACTCCCCGTGCTTACCGTGGCGAGCATGTGACTGGTCAGGCCCCGTGCTATGGGGTGATGCGCACTGTGTCTCGGTTGAGCATTCACAGGCCGGTGTGCTCGGTGCCAGTGTCCCGCATTTGCCGGGTGGAAGTGGGCATCCAGCCAGAACGGGTTGTGCCAGCTCTGCGCTCGAGACCGCCAGTCCGCCTCCACGGCCCAGTGTATCCGGTGCCTCGGCCAAGGAAGAAGCCTCCTGGATGTCTCCCCAGCCTGGTGAGTCCTGTGCCTGCTCCCAGAGCCAGGCCTCCTGTGTGTCTCTCCACTCCAGAGACGGCCTCCAGCCCGGAGCCTCCAGCAACAGCCTCCAGTCCGGAGCCTCCAGCGACGTTCTCCAGTCAGGAGCCTCCAGCGACGTTCTCCAGTCCGGGCCCGCAACGAGGGTCTCCAGTCCGGGGCCCGCAGCGAGGCTGCCCAGTCCGGGGCCCGCAGCGAGGGTGCCCAGTCCGGGGCCCGCAATGAGGATCCCCAGTCCGGGGTCTGCGACAAGGGTCCCTGCACCAGAGGTGCCACCGAAGTGGGGTGAGCCAGTGGTGGAGCGGGGTCTGTGTCCCCCACCTGAGCCGCGGATAGATGCCCACCCAGACCCTCCCCTATAGGTTTAGGTTTTGCGGCCGGAGTCCGCACCTTTGGTGGGGTGTACTGTCATGCTCTGACCTTAGAGATCCTGTTTATGTCTCTATTTTGGTTTGGTCAGGGTGTGAGTTGGGGTGGGTATTCTATATTCTATTATTTGTATTTCTATGTTTTGGCCGGGTAGGGTTCTCAATCAGGGACAGCTGTCTATCGTTGTCTCTGATTGAGAACCATACTTAGGTAACCCTTTTTTCCACCTGTCTTTGTGGGAAGTTGTCTATGTTGTTGGCACTATAGCCTTTAGCTTCACGGTTGTTTTCTCGTTTGTTGTTTTGTTGGCGTCATTTTTTTTAATTAAAGAAAATGTATGCTCACCACGCTGCACCTTGGTCCTGTTCTTTTAACGGCCGTGACACAGGGTAAGTGGAGTTAGCCTTGAGATAGTTCTGAAGGATTTGTTGCCATAGAAATATACTTGGCTAAAAGGTGAAACACTTTCGTATGACCGGTTATCCCGAGTTGAACTCAGAATTGAAAGAAGTTATCCCGCTTACTCCTCAAACCTGCTTTGTAGGATACACCTCCGGTGAATTTCATTCTAGTCCACCTGATTGTGGTGTTATGTTTATTCATGGTTCTTAAAATGTAAATTAGGTTTTAGGAAGGGCCTTCTGTTCTGCTTTAATATTGTGTTGGCTATTTTCACCCTGCAGCATTCAGAGGATATTTTTGAATGACTGCCAATTCGGGTCCAACTCTTGGACCTTGGTTCAGAATACTCTGCTTCCATTATGACCTCAGTTTTAGAAGAGGCATATTCCTGATTGTTTCCACATTCTGGGAGAGTGGCAAGTGAATTAACGGAGGAGAGGAACACAATGAGTCTGCCCCTCCCCTGCCCCTTAATTAACTGCTGGAATAAAATACCATGTACATTTTCCTGCAGCCTCCTCCTGTAGAAAGAATGTAATAATGCTATTGTCATGGTGGTAATTTGATTCATTGTAGAGAGAAAGTGTGTATTGCTTTGTATTTTGGTCCTTCTGGCAGACTAGAATTTTGTTCTTTAATTCACGGGACACAAAGGACACAATAAGATGCTGACATTGTCTGACATTTCAGGGCTCCCTACATGCAACGGAGATTAAATAAAGTCCATTCATATTTCAAAGAGGGAAACGGCACAATTTTCTGCTTATTACAGAGTTATGTTATTGTTTTAAGAGTGGGACCATTCAGAGTGAATTTGTTATAAAAACAAAGGCTAACGGTAAAGTTGGCAGACAGAACACCGTTCATCCGACAGTTTCAACAACAGGGGGAAACAATGTTATGTGACCTACTAGTTTAAGGCTTTGTTTTTTAAGGGTTGGCTATTGGTTATTGTTGACTTTGCTATTTCCAGTGTAATGTTAAGCCTTTGAATAGATGCACATGATTGCAGTACTTACTTATTGTCTTCACTCCCTGTGGCGCATATGTCTACTGCAAGACCACATCATGCTAGGCTGTCTCTAGCAATCTTTGCCCTAGGTATGTATAGTAACCCCAGGTGTAAAATAGTAAATAATGGCTACTTCTCAGAAAGTATTAACTTGTCAAGAGGAGTAAAACAAGGCTGTCCACTATCGGCATATCTATGTGTTATGACCATCGAAATGTTAGCTATTAAAATCAGATTGAACTATAATATCAAGAAATCCAGGGATTAAAAACAAAGGTGTCATTGTACGCTGACAATTTATGTTTTCTTTTAAGTCCGCAATTTGGATCCCTGCACAGCCTCAGACGATCTAGATCATTTTTCTAACCTTTCTGGATTAAAACTGAATTATGAAAAGTGCACATATTAAGTATTGGATCTCTAAAAAATATAACTTTTACATTACTGTGTAGTATACCGATAAAATGGTCCGAACAGTGAAGTGGACATATTTGGTATTCATATCCCGAAAGAAAGAAATTATCCCACTACAATACATTTTAATTGAAAGTTAGCCAAATAAGTGTCAGGATTTGGCCAGGATTGTTCCGGTTTTGGTCACTAGATGCCCCCATTGTGCTTTTTTGACCCTTTTGTTTTCCATTGTTTCTAGTTATTATTTGCACCTGTGCCTCGTTTCCCTTGAATGTATTTAAACCCTTAGTTTTCCTCAGTTCTTTGCTCTGTGTTTGAATGTTAGCACCCAGCCTTGCTGTGATCATTTGTTACTCCTGTTGGATTCTCTTGAGGTACTCTGGTTTTGTTCTCATTTATTTTTTGATTATTCTTTTGAGTTTTTTCCCTGCTGTACTTACCACTTTGTGGATTTACCTTGTGACTTGGAGGATATACCTTTTTTCTTGGAATTACTTTTGACGTTGTGGATTTATATTTTTGCCTGAAGAACTTTTTACTTTATTAAAACACCGTCTCAAGTACTGCTGTGTCTGCCTCATCTTCTGGGTTCTGCCGACTATTAGTGGCTCAGTTTGCTAAGTGACTGTTTCTCACACCGGAGACCCGAGTTCGTAACCGGGTCCTGACAATAAGTTAAGATTGTGCTACCATGGAAAGGACAACACCTGTATATTTGTGGAAAAATCAGCCTGATTAATTATTTTGTCATATCTCAGTCTACCTATTTACTTATGGCCCTGCCTATGCCTAACAACTTGTTTTTTTTAATTATATGACCAAACACGATTCCACTTTACTTGGAACGGCAAGCTAGAAACATTTTACGGGCCTATTATATAATAAATATGAATTCGGAGGGCAGAAATGATTAAATATTAAAGCATTGGACCTCTCACTAAAGAATTAATTCATACAAAAACTATACTTAAATCCGAACTGGTTCTCTAGCAGATTATTAATGGCTCACCCCGTGTTCAAGAATGGTATTTTTCTCTTCATTCAGATTACATCTCACTTTCGTTATTTGATAATGAAATCATCTCCAAAATATTTGTCACGATCATCGTATAGTGAAAGAGAGGAGGACCAAGGCGCAGCGTGATAACAATACATCTTACTTTTTAATGAAGACGAAACGAACACTTTTACAAACTAACAAAAGTGAAGCTATACAAACAATAAGTGCAGACACTGGCAACTTACACATACACAATCACCCACAACCTACCTAATAACTATGGCTGCCTAAATATGGCTCCCAATTAGAGACAACGATAGACAGCTGTCTCTAATTGAGGACCAATCTAGGCAACCATAGACTTACATAAACACCTACAATGAACACAACCCCACGAACTCTACAAACACCCCCTAGACAATACAAACACCCTAGACGAGACAAAAACACACAAACATCCTCCATGTCACACCCTGACCTAACTAAAATAATAAAGAAAACAAAGATAACTAAGGCCAGGGCGTGATAACATTGCTATTTTATACCAAGGAATAGAAAGCTGGTTGCAATTTCAGTTTAATCCACCAGAAAAGACAGAACAAATATTATAACAAATATTAGGGTTAAACTCAAATATACTAATTGATAAAAAAAATACATTATACAAATAAAAAAAGTATAATCTTTGTCAATTATATTATAAATAGGACTGGAAAGGGGAGAATGTAAGGAGAATGTAAGGAACTAGCCAAAATTGGATAGAGAAAATTGTGATAAATAAAAAAGTATACCAGTTTCATTTTAGCTGCACTATACAGGTTGGGAGGAAATTTTCGATGTACTGATTCAATGGCACAAGGTTTATGAACAATGTCAGATTCAAAACTTTCAGAAGGTTCAAAGGTTTTTTAAATTAATATACAAAACTCTTGCAACCAATAGAATGCTATATATTGAGGATACAACCATCCCACCTCTGCAGATTTTGCTGCGAAGACAGAATCATAAGATGTTTTGGTACTGCCCACATGTTGCTTGTTTTTGGTCTCAGAGTCAGGAAGTGCTGAAATCTATATTTACTTGGAGCGAACTCTAAAAATAGCACTGCTGGGTGATTTCATAAATCATAGCCAATCAATAATAATAATACTCTTAGCAAAGGTGTTTACTGTATCTTTAATTTACAGTCTGTAGAATCTATGAGAATAGAAAGGTTCAGAACTTTTGTGAAACATCACAGCACAATGGAAAAATATAAGATAACTATAACTCTCATCTCTTCTACTCCCCTGCAGGTCTCTTTGTTTATCTTTTGAAATGCTTTCTCACAGACACCATTTCTTTATAAGAGGCAGAGACTTAGAAAGAGTGTGGAAAAATTCTAAATCCTTACAATGAATGTGGGGCAAAAAAAGTATTTAGTCAGCCACCAATTGTGCAAGTTCTCCCACTTAAAAAGATGAGGCCTGTAATTTTCATCATAGGTAAACTTCAACTATGACAGACAAAATGAGAAAAGAAATCCAGAAAATCACATTGTAGGATTTTTAATGAATTTATTTGCAAATTATGGTGGAAAATAAGTATTTGGTCAATAACAAAAGTTTATCTCAATACTTTGTTATATACCCTTTGTTGGCAATGACAGAGGTCAAACGTTTTCTGTAAGTCTTCACAAGGTTTTCACACACTGTTGCTGGTATTTTGGCCCATTCCTCCATGCAGATCTCCTCTAGAGCAGTGATGTTTTGGGGCTGTTGCTGGGCAACACGGACTTTCAACTCCCTCCAAAGATTTTCTATGGGGTTGAGATCTGGAGACTGGCTAGGCCACTCCAGGACCTTGAAATGCTTCTTACGAAGCCACTCCTTCGTTGCCCGGGCGGTGTGTTTGGGATCATTGTCATGCTGAAAGACCCAGCCACGTTTCATCTTCAATGCCCTTGCTGATGGAAGGAGGTTTTCACTCAAAATCTCACGATACATGGCCCCATTCATTCTTTCCTTTACACGGATCAGTCGTCCTGGTCCCTTTGCAGAAAAACAGCCCCAAAGCATGATGTTTCCACCCCCATGCTTCACAGTAGGTATGGTGTTCTTTGGATGCAACTCAGCATTCTTTGTCCTCCAAACACGACGAGTTGAGTTTTTACCAAAAAGTTATATTTTGGTTTCATCTGACCATATGACATTCTCCCAATCTTCTTCTGGATCATCCAAATGCTCTCTAGCAAACTTCAGACGGGCCTGGACATGTACTGGCTTAAGCAGGGGGACACGTCTGGCACTGCAGGATTTGAGTCCCTGGCGGCGTAGTGTGTTACTGATGGTAAGCTTTGTTACTTTGGTCCCAGCTCTCTGCAGGTCATTCACTAGGTCCCCCCGTGTGGTTCTGGGATTTTTGCTCACCGTTCTTGTGATCATTTTGACCCCACGGGGTGAGATCTTGCGTGGAGCCCCAGATCGAGGGAGATTATCAGTGGTCTTGTATGTCTTCCATTTCCTAATAATTGCTCCCACAGTTGATTTCTTCAAACCAAGCTGCTTACCTATTGCAGATTCAGTCTTCCCAGCCCGGTGCAGGTCTACCATTTTGTTTCTGGTGTCCTTTGACAGCTCTTTGGTCTTGGCCATAGTGGAGTTTGGAGTGTGACTGTTTGAGGTTGTGGACAGGTGTCTTTTATACTGATAACAAGTTCAAACAGGTGCCATTAATACAGGTAACGAGTGGAGGACAGAGGAGCCTCTTAAAGAAGAAGTTACAGGTCTGTGAGAGCCAGAAATCTTGCTTGTTTGTAGGTGACCAAATACTTATTTTCCACCATAATTTGCAAATAAATTCATTAAAAATCCTACAATGTGATTTTCTGGATTTTTTTGTGTACCTAAGTGTACCTATGATGAAAATTACAGGCCTCTCTCATCTTTTTAAGTGGGAGAACTTGCACAATTGGTGGCTGACTAAATACTTTTTTGCCCCACTGTATATATTGTTAATCTGTAGTCTAGGACCCTATAAATGTAGAGGAGGAGGGGTCCCATAGCCCCTCCCCTTCTATTAATACAACATATTATAATAAATTATTATAATACATCAAAAATTTGGTGCAGCCCCTATCATGACCCCAATTTGACCCATCGATGTATAATCTGAACGTGGAAGCCTAAGTATTCCATGTCCATTAGTTTACTCCAATTAGGGGAAAATAATAATGAAGCAAAATATATTAAAATAAATATATATTTAAAATAATATATATTTTTACGCCAAAAATATATATGAGGATTGGAAATTATGCAGACAATTAAATTGATAGAAGCCACAATATTAAAGCTGATCTACCCCCTAACAATAAATAAATAAAATAACAAAATAAAATGTAAAAATGTATATATATATACCAACTTGGTGGGCCCAACTTACCCTGTGTGGTCCCATGTAGGGCAGTGTTCACAATGGGGAAAAGCAGACCCGAGATACACACACGTACAGTGGGGTTTGTAATTATTGACACCCTTGATAAAATGAGCAATAGTCACTGTATAAAATTAATTATTCAAATACTCAGCTCTATTGTATGCTTAAACATTTTTTAACAATTATATTATTTTATACTAGTATAATTGCTCAGAGAAGTAAATTATTGACACCCCTAAATTGGTAAAAATGGTTGACACCTCTAAAAATTCTTAGAAATAAAGTAGTCAAAAGTTTGTCACTTTTATTGTAAATCAGAATATAATATGTTTCTCAGCACTTCTACATTAATGTGGATGCTACAATGATTACAGATAATACAGAATGAATCGTGATAAGGATGATTGAGCAAGTTACAGAGGGTCAAAGACCATACCCCCATTTCATGCTAACCTCTCACCATTACAATAACAGGGGACGTTAGCATGTCTTGGCGGTATGATCCTTGGCCCTCTGTGACTTTCTCACTCATCATTATTCATGATTCATTATCCGTAATCATCACCCCCAATGTAAATGGAACTTAATTCCTTTTTCACACACTTTCCAATGTAAATAGAACTTATTTCCTTTTTCACACACTTTCCTCTCTGCACGTATTCTGACCAGTAACCAGCCTGGTACGAGTTTGGGGTGGAGATCAATTAAATGGAGGTATGGCAGAGGTGTGTCTACAGATACGCATATTCTGACCTTGACTTAGTACCCTCATAATTCCACCACTATTGCGCTCTTGAAAAGGTGTAATAAGTTTAGCAAACCTGTTAGTTGCAAGTGGGAAAACACATTTCCTCCGATAAGAATGACACCATTCTCTGTGTAGTATTATTTATAAATTGATAAGAGCTATTATAGGTAAATGAGTAATCAGTTTGAAGAAGTGGATGATAAATATGCTACACATACTGAAAAAGTATAATGACTGAAATTAGTGGAGATGAATGTGAAACCAGTAGTACGGTGGAAACTGACTGGTAGCCTATTCCGGCCTCTTTTCCACAGGGAAGTATAAATAGCTGTGCCAATATTCATAATTCCAATAGTAGAATCTGGGACATATAACCTACTTCATTCATTATGGAACACAGACCAAACGTGGCAGTTTGAACCTGGAGCCTAGCGCACGGTTCACAACAACTGGAACGTTGTCAATAAGTTCCATGATCACTGAGGATAGGGTAGCTTTATAGGACTATTGTGGGAGGGTTTTCACTCACTAATGAACGCCTACACCGATAGATGGCCGATAGATAGCTCCACAATGAAATAGGGTGCAGGCCAGGCAGCAGGCTGTCAGCCAGCCTGCCAGCTTAGTGGAATCTGCCACTAGCATAGTCAGTGTAGTCAGCTCAGCTATCCCCATTGAGACTGTGTCTGTGCCTCGACCTAGGTTGGGAAAAACTAAACATGGCGGTGTTCGCCTTATCAATCTCACTAGGATAAAGACCTCCTCCATTCCTGCCATTATTGAAAGAGATCGTGATACCTCACATCTCCAAATAGGGCTACTTAATGTTAGATCCCTCACTTCAAAGGCAGTTATAGTCAATGAACTAATCACTGATCATAATCTTGATGTGATTGGCCTGACTGAAACATGGCTTAAGCCTGATGAATTTACTGTGTTAAATGAGGCCTCACCTCCTGGTTACACTAGTGACCATATCCTCCGTGCATCCCGCAAAGGCGGAGGTGTTGCAAACATTTACGATAGCAAATTTCAATAAAAAAAATAAAAAAAGACATTTTCGTCTTTTGAGCTTCTAGTCATGAAATCTATGCAGCCTACTCAATCCCTTTTTATAGCTACTGTTTACAGGCCTCCTGTGCCATATACAGCGTTCTTCACTGAGTTCCCTGAATTCCTATCGGACCTTGTAGTCATAGCAGATAATATTCTAATTTTTGGTGATTTTAATATTCACATGGAAAAGTCCACAGACCCACTCCAAAAGGCTTTCGGAGCCATCATCGACTCAGTGGGTTTTGTCCAACATGTCTCTGGACCTACTCACTGCCACAGTCATACTCTGGACCAAGTTTTGTCCCATATAATAAATGTTGTAGATCTTAATGTTTTTCCTCATAATCCTGGACTATCGGACCACCATTTTATTACATTTGTAATCGCAACAAATAATCTGCTGAGACCCCAACCAAGGAGCCTCAAAAGTCGTGCTATAAATTATCAGACAAAACAAGATTCCTTGATGCCCTTCTAGACTCCTTCTGCCTACCCAAGGACGTCAGAGGACAAAAATCAGTTAACCACCTAACTGAGCAACTCAATTTAACCTTGCGCAATACCCTAGATGCAGTTGCACCCCTAAAAACTAAAAACATTTGTCATAAGAAACTAGCTCCCTGGTATACAGAAAATACCCGAGCTCTGAAGCAAGCTTCCAGAAAATTGGAACGGAAATGGCGCCACACCAAACTGCAAGTCTTCCGACTAGCTTGGAAAGACAGTACCGTGCAGTATCGAAGAGCCCTCACTGCTGCTCGATCATCCTACTTTTCCAACTTAATTGAGGAAAATAAGAACAATCCCAAATGTATTTTTGATACTGTCGCAAAGCTAACTAAAAAGCAGCATTCCCCAAGTGAGGATGGCTTTCACTTCAGCAGTAATAAATTCATGAACTTCTTTGAGGAAAAGATCATGATCATTAGAAAGCAAATTACGGACTCCTCTTTAAATTTGCGTATTCCTCCAAAGCTCAGCTGTCCTGAGTCTGCACAACTCTGCCAGGACCTAGGATCAAGAGAGACACTTAAGTGTTTTAGTACTATATCTCTTGACACAATGATGAAAATAATCATGGCCTCTAAACCTTCAAGCTGCATACTGGACCCTATTCCAACTAAACTACTTAAAGAGCTGCTTCATGTGCTTGGCCCTCCTATGTTGAACATAATAAACGGCTCTCTATCCACCGGATGTGTACCAAACTCACTAAAAGTGACAGTAATAAAGCCTCTCTTGAAAAAGCCAAACCTTGACCCAGAAAATATAAAAAACTATCGGCCTATATCGAATCTTCCATTCCTCTCAAAAAAAATTGAAAAAGCTGTTGCGCAGCAACTCACTGCCTTCCTGAAGACAAACAATATATACGAAATGCTTCAGTCTGGTCTTAGACCACATCATAGCACTGAGACTGCACTTGTGAAGGTGGTAAATGACCTTTTAATGGCGTCAGACCGAGGCTCTGCATCTGTCCTCGTGCTACTAGACCTTAGTGCTGCCTTTGACAAAATCGATCACCACATTCTTTTGGAGAGATTGGAAACCCAAATTGGTCTACACGGACAAGTTCTGGCCTGGTTTATATCTTATCTGTCGGAAAGATATCAGTTTGTCTCTGTGATTGGTTTGTCCTCTGACAAATCAACTGTACATTTCAGTGTTCCTCAAGGTTCCGTTATAGGACCACTATTGTTTTCACTATATATTTTACCTCTTGGGGATGTCATTCGAAAACATAATGTTAACTTTCACTGCTATCCAGATGACACACAGCTGTACATTTCAATGAAACATGGTGAAGCCCCAAAATTGCCCTCGCTAGAAGCCTGTGTTTCAGACATAAGGAAGTGGATGGCTGAAAACTTTTTACTTTTAAACTCGGACAAAACAGAGATGCTTGTTCTAGGTCCCAAGAAACAAAGAGATCTTCTGTTAAATCTGACAATTAATCTTGATGGTTGTAAAGTCGTCTCAAATAAAACTGTGAAGGACCTCGGTGTTACTCTGGACCCTGATCTCTCTTTTGATGAACATATGAAGACTGTTTCAAGGACAGCTTTTTTCCATCTACGTAACATTGCAAAAAATCAGAAATGTTCTGTCCAAAAATGATGCAGAAAAATTTATCCATGCTTTTGTTACTTCTAGGTTAGACTACTGCAATGCTCTACTTTCCGGCTACCTGGATAAAGCACTAAATAAACTGCAGTGAGTGCTAAATACGGCTGCTAGAATCCTGACTAGAACCCAAAAATTTGATCATATTACTTCAGTGCTAGCCTCCATACACTGGCTTCCTGTTAAGGCAAGGGCTGATTTCAAGGTTTTACTGTTAACCTACAAAGCGTTACATGGGCTTGCTCCTACCTATATTTCAGAGTTGGTCCTGCCGTACATACCTACACGTACGCTACGGTCACAAGACGCAGGCCTCCTAATTGTCCCTAGAATTTCTAAGCAAACAGCTGGAGGCAGGGCTTTCTCCTATAGATCTCAATTTTTATGGAATGGTCTGCCTACCCATGTGAGAGACGCAGACTCGGTCTCAACCTTTAAGTCTTTATTGAAGACTCATCTCTTCAGTAGGTCCTATGATTGAGTGTAGTCTGGCCCAGGAGTGTGAAGGTGAACGGAAAGGCTCTGGAGCAACGAACCGCCCTTGCTGTCTCTGCCTGGCCGGTTCCCCTCTCTCCACTGGGATTCTCTGCCTCTAACCCTATTACAGGGGCTGAGTCACTGGCTTGTGTCACTTGAGTGGGTTGAGTCACTGACGTGATCTTCCTGTCTGGGTTGGCGCCCCCCCATGGGTTGTGCCGTGGCGGAGATCTTTGTGGGCTATACTCGGCCTTGTCTCAGGATGGTAAGTTGGTGGTTGAAGATATTCCTCTAGTGGTGTGGGGGCTGTGCCTTGGCAAAGTGGGTGGGGTTATATCCTTCCTGTTTGGCCCTGTCCGGGGGTGTCATCGGATGGGGCCACAGTGTCTCCTGACCCCTCCTGTCTCAGCCTCCAGTATTTATGCTGCAGTAGTTTATGTGTCGGGGGGCTAGGGTCAGTTGGTTATATCTGGAGTACTTCTCCTGTCTTATCCGGTGTCCTGTGTGAATTTAAGTATGCTCTCTCTAATTCTCTCTTTCTTTCTCTCTCTCGGAGGACCTGAGCCCTAGGACCATGCCTCAGGACGACCTGACATGATGACTCCTTGCTGTCCCCAGTCCACCTGGCCGTGCTGCTGCTCCAGTTTCAACTGTTCTGCCTGCGGCTATGGAACCCTGACCTGTTCACCGAACGTGCTACCTGTCCCAGACCTGCTGTTTTCAACTCTCTAGAGACCGCAGGAGCGGTAGAGATACTCTTAATGATCGGCTATGAAAAGCCAACTGACATTTACTCCTGAGGTGCTGCACCCTCAACAACTACTGTGATTATAATTATTTGACCATGCTGGTCATTTATGAACATTTGAACATCTTGGCCATGTTCTGTTATAATCTCCACCCGGCACAGCCAGAAGAGGACTGGCCACCCCTTATAGCCTGGTTCCTCTCTAGGTTTCTTCCTAGGTTTTGGCCTTTCTAGGGAGTTTTTCCTAGCCACCGTGCTTCTACACCTGCATTGCTTGCTGTTTTGGTGTTTTAGGCTGGGTTTCTGTACAGCACTTTGAGATATCAGCTGATGTACGAAGGGCTATATAAAAATAAATTTAATGGCTAGTTAGCTAGTTGTTGAAGCTAGCTAAATACATTGCGCGGGTGTTAGGATTTTTTTTTAAATTAAATTAAATTAAAACAATTTCTAGATTTAGATAAAACTATAACTAATTGAACTCTGCACGCCTAGTGAAAAGAGATTTGTGCTGTGGGTTATAAAGTAAGCAGAAAGGGTCATTAAACTATGGTTGAACTGACCCAACTTAGCCCTGAGATGTTTAGATAAGGTAGTGAGTAACTTTTTAGGTCTTCCATTATCTTGAGTTGTCTGCTAAAGTGGTAATAAATTATAGTGAGCCTTCAGGAGAATAGATTATATTGTGTGTCATGTGTGTGCGCTGGGAAGTTGGAATGAACTTTTGAACCTGTTTTATATTGGTCAGGACGAGGAGATTTATTCTGTAACCTATGACGTCATATCTTGTATATAAACTGTTGTTTATGGTCAAATGGGAGCGTGCTCCGAGAATAAATACTATTATCTAATTTTAATAAGACTGTATCCTGTCTATTTTATGTTAATAAGTATCTTACAAATTCTTATAAATAGACAGATTGATTTTAATTAATGAGTACATTAGAGGAATTATTTAATTCCCTCAACAGCGGGCCGAAATGGATCTACACGTGATTTATAAACATATTGACAACACTGACCCTGCATAGCAAATTTATGTGCTGCTTAGCAAGCTAGCTAGCAACCTTGGCTAGCTTTCTATAACGAGTAATCAAAATATATAACGCTTGGCTGGAATATAGTAAAACTAACGCTAGATGACTAGTTAGATAGATATGATTATACTGTAACTAGTAAATGTCAGCTCGTTTTGAGTTTAGGCTTACCATCAATTTCCGAAGTAGTAGTAACTCCCTTTTGGCTGGCCAATTTAATTTTCTTATCAGATAGTTTCCTCTCAGTTTGCTGTTGACTGGTACAAATCTTGCTAAAGCTCTGTAACATCCTCCATTTTTGTTGTGGGGTTCTCAGGAAACGCGCAGATCAGAAATCTCCCGAAATACGACCCAACCAATGGAATTTCATCAGCGGCCACAGAGGGCAAACTGGGGTTTGACTTCACCATCTAATATTCATATCATCTCATATTCTGATCCTTGCCACTTAATTAGGGCCATCTAGAGCTGTTTGAATGAAAAAAATCTTACATATTGTACCTTTAATCATCCATTAGAAACCCCACTGTAAGGTGCAGAGGTCCTTCGGGTCTGCCTTCCAATGGCATGGGAAGCCTGAAGCCTTTTTGTTCTAACATTACCACAGCATTTGTTGTGTGTGTGTATTATCTCGCCTGAAGTCATCATCCTTGAAGCCTTACTGCAAAGGTCAGTGCTTCTATAAAGTCAACCCCGCCACCCCGCCCCCAGGCATATACCAGATAACTTTTGGGACCTCCAAGGGGCTTAATACATTTTGTCAGGAGGTGGAGAGAGGGTGACACCTTAATTACCACAATCCTCTGGAGTCCTTAAGGAGACCCGGGCTCTCAGAGCTCTCATAGATACTCATTTGAAAGTTTTGATTACCAATCTCCCACCCGTGGTGTCGGATGGATTTGGAGCTCCACGCATGAACGGAGCCATTAGTCTTGAATAAAGCTTTTATGAGAAGTTCTTTACGGCAAAGCATCCTTACAAGGCACAAACTACAGACTGACCTTCAGATCAAAGAAGTGTTAAGTCCCAGTTGTACACTGAGGAAGATTTTTTCATAATTTGGGCTCTTAGGTGTTGGCTGATCCGATGTTGATCCACGGTTCATCCATCGATTTTATTCTGTTGTATTCGAGGTATGTTCAAGTTGTCTTTGAGTTTTCTTTGCATTATATTCAAGTTGTATTTGAGTTCTGCACCCCCCTCCTCTACAGTCTCTGAACTCTCCAGCTGTGTTTCTGTGCATCCATGCCACCCCAACTATATACACTTGAAGTCGGAAGTTTACATACACCTTAGCCAAATACATTTGAACTCAGTTTTTCACAATTCCTGACATTTTATCCTAGAAAAAATGCCCTGTCTTAGGTCAGTTATGATCACCACTTTATTTTAAGAATGGGAAATGTCAGAATAATAGTAGAGAGAATGATTTATTTCAGCTTTTATTTCTTTCATCACATTCCCAGTGGGTCAGAAGTGTACATACACTCAATTAGTATTTGGTAGCATTGCCTTTCAATTGTTTAACTTGGATCAAACATTTCGGGTAGCCTTCCACAAGCTTCCCACAATAAGTTTGGTGAATTTTGGCCCATTCCTCCTGACAGAGCTGGTGTAACTGAGTCAGGTTTGTAGACCTCCTTGCTCGCACACACTTTTTCAATTCTGCCCACAAATTTTCTATAGGATTGAGGTCAGGGCTTTGTGATGGCCACTCCAATACCTTGCCTTTGTTGTCCTGAAGCCATTTTGCCACAACTTTGGAAGTATGCTTGGGGCCATTGTCCATTTGGAAGACCCATTTGCGACCAAGCTTTAACTTAATGACTGATGTCTTGAGATGCTGCTTCAATATATCCACATAATTTTTCTCCCTCATGATGCCATCTATTTTCTGAAGTGCACCAGTCCCTCCTGCAGCAAAGCACCCCCACAACATGATGCTGCCACCCCCATGCTTCACGGTTGGGATGGTGTTCTTCGGCTTGCAAGCCTCGCCCCTTTTCCTCCAAACATAATGATGGTCATTATGGCCAAACAGTTCTGTTTTTGTTTGATCAGACCAGAGGACATTTCTCCAAAAAGTATGATCTTTGTCCCCATGTGCAGTTGCAAACCATAGTCTGGCTTTTTTGTGGCGGTTTTGGAGCAGTGGCTTCTTCCTTGCTGAGCGACCTTTCAGGTTATGTCGATATAGGACTTGTTTTACTGTGGATATAGATACTTTTGTACCTGTTTCCTCCAGCATCTTCACAAGGTCCTTTGCTGTTGTTCTGGGATTGATTTGCACTTTTCGCACCAAAGTACGTTCATCTCTTGGAGACAGAACGCGTCTCCTTCCTGAGCGGTATGATGGCTGTGTGGTCCCATGGTGATTATAATTGCATACTATTGTTTGTACAGATGAACCTGGACCTTCAGGCGTTTGAAAATGGCTCCCAAGGATGAACCAGACTTGTCTCCAATTTTTTTTCTGAGGTCTTGGCTGATTTCTTTTGATTTTCCCATGATATCATGCAAAGAGGCACTGAGTTTGAAGGTAGGCCTTGAAATACATCCACAGGTACACCTCCAATTGACTCAAATTATGCCAATTAGCCTATCAGAAGCTTCTAAAGCCATGACATAATTTTCTAGAGTTTTCCAAGCTGATAAAAGGCACAGTCAACTTTGTGTATCTGAACTTCTCACCCACTGGAATTGTGATACAGTGAAATAATCTCTCTGTAAACAATTGTTGGAAAAATGACTTGTGTCATGGAAAAATAGATGTCCTAACAGACTTGCCAAAACTATAGTTTCTTAACAAGAAATTTGTGGTGGTTGAACAACGAATTTTAATGACTCCAACCTAAGTGTATGTAAACTTCCGACTTCAACTGTATATATACATATACTGTATATATATATATTTTAAAGGATGGCTTCTTAATTATTTTTAAGTGGATTTAATGTATTGGATATGTGGAATATCTCTCTTTTGTAGTAAGAAAAATAGATAAATACATTTCACTCTTCAATCTTCTCATGTACGGTACCTATTGCCACATATATGAGACAGATAAGGGTAATGGATTTAAACCCTTAAAAAATACCATAACATCTTGGATCTTGTATGTATGGACCAGGCCATTATGTCCAACAATGTCCCTGTGAAAGTTCTTAAGACTGTTGCCTGGGCCACTCTCCATCACCCTGTGCTTTCAGAGCAGTAATATGATTGCTCAGGGATCATAACAGTATCTGTATAAATGTGTCCATTTGAAAAGCCGTTTGTGATGTCAGAGGTGCTATACCATTGATGAGGCAATTCTACGCATGACTGCCTCTGTCTCACTCCCTCTGTCTCTCTCCCCTCTCTCTGTTTCTCTCTCCTTCTCTCTGTTGCTACAGTCAGAGTGAGGGAGGGAGCAGGAGGACACACTGCAAATGTATCTCTTTCTATTCAATCCTCTGCCATCCTTTCATTTCTCTCTGTCCCTCTCTCCATCTCTCCTCAGTTGCAAATAGCCAAGCTGTGCATGGGTCACGATGTGTCAGGCTGTGAATGTCTACCAAATCAAATCAAGTTTATTTGATATAGCCCTTCGTACATCAGCTAATATCTCGAAGTGCTGTACAGAAACCCAGCCTAAAACCCCAAACAGCAAGCAATGCAGGTGTAGAAGCACGGCGGCTAGGAAAAACTCCCTAGAAAGGCCAAAACCTAGGAAGAAACCTAGAGAGGAACCAGGCTATGAGGGGTGGCCAGTCCTCTTCTGGCCACCCCTTTCGTTCCAGTCATCGAGAGCATCCTGACCGGTTGCATCACCGCCTGGTATGGTAACTGCTCGGCATCTGACCGTAAGGCGCAATAGAGGGTAGTGCGTACAGCCCAGTACTTCACTGGGGCCAAGCTTCCTGCCATCCAGGACCTATATACTAGGCGGTGTCAAAGGAAACCCCCCAAAATTGTCAAAGACTCCAGTCACCCAAGTCATAGACTGTTTTCTCCTCTACAGCACTACAAGCGGTACCGGAGCGCCAAGTCTAGGACCAAAAGGCTCCTTAACAGCTTCTACCCCCAAACCATAAAACTGCTGAACAATTAATCAAATGGCCACCAGATTATTTACATTGACACCACCCCCTTCCATTTACTTTTTACAATGCTGCTACTCGCTGTTTATTATCTACGCATAGTCACTTCACCCCTACCTACATGTACAAATTACCTCGACTAACCTGTACCCCCCGCACATTGACTCGGTACCTTGTACCCCCTGTATATATCCTCGTTATTGTTATTTTATTGTTACTTTTTCATTACTTTTTAACTTTAGTTTATTTGGTAAATATTTTGTTAACTCTCTTGAACTACACTATTGGTTAAGGGCTTGTAAGTAAGCAATTCATGGTAAGGTATTCGTCGCATGTGACAAATAAAATTTGATTTGATTATTATGAGCCATTCTCCCTTCAGCAGCCTCCACTGGCTTATTACAGTCTTAAGGCGTTCCTTCAGAGAGAATGCATGGGGCTGAGGGAGAACCTGCAGGGCTGTGGCTCACTGTGGGGAGATGTCTGTGCTCCACTTCTCCACTACATTATTCAAATCAAATTTATTTATATAGCCCTTCTTACATCAGCTGATATCTCAAAGTGCTGTACAGAAACCCAGCCTAAAACCCCAAACAGCAAGCAATGCAGGTGTAGAAGCACGGTGGCTAGGAAAAACTCCATAGAAAGGCCAAAACCTAGGAAGAAACCTAGAGAGGAACCAGGCTATGAGGGGTGGCCAGTCCTCTTCTGGCTGTGCCGGGTGGAGATTATAATAGAACATGGCCAAGATGTTCAAATGTTCATAAATGACCAGCATGGTCAAATAATAATAATCACAGTAGTTGTCGAAGGTGCAGCAAGTCAGCACCTCAGGAGTAAATGTCAGTTGGCTTTTCATAGCCGATCATTAAGAGTATCTCTACCGCTCCTGCGGTCTCTAGAGAGTTGAAAACAGCAGGTCTGGGACAGGTAGCACATCCGGTAAGCAGGTCAGGGTTCCATAGCCGCAGGCAGAACAGTTGAAACTGGAGCAGCAGCACGGCCAGGTGGACTGGGGACAGCAAGGAGTCATCAAGCCAGGTAGTCCTGAAGCATGGTCATAGGGCTCAGGTCCTCCGAGAGAGAGAAAGAAAGAGAGAAAGAGAGAATTAGAGAGAGCATACTTAAATTCACACAGGACACCGGATAAGACAGGAGAAGTACTTCAGATATAACAAACTGACCCTAGCCCCCCGACACATTAACTACTGCAGCATAAATACTGGAGGCTGAGACAG
Organism: Salvelinus namaycush; assembly: GCF_016432855.1. NCBI lineage: Eukaryota > Metazoa > Chordata > Actinopteri > Salmoniformes > Salmonidae > Salvelinus > Salvelinus namaycush. Next base: position 18,840,973 of record NC_052336.1, on the reverse strand, counting down.
GAGGGGTCAGGAGACACTGTGGCCCCATCTGATGATACCCCCGGAAAGGGCCAAACAGGAAGGATATAACCCCACCCACTTTGCCAAAACACAGCCCCCACACCACTAGAGGGATATCTTCAACCACCAACTTACCATCCTGAGACAAAGCCGAGTATAGCCCACAAAGATCTCCGCCACGGCACAACCCAAGGGGGGGCGCCAACCCAGACAGGAAGATCACGTCAGTGACTCAACCCACTCAAGTGACGCACCCCTCCTAGGGACGGCATGAAAGAGCACCAGTAAGCCAGTGACTCAGCCCCTGTAATAGGGTTAGAGGCAGAGAATCCCAGTGGAGAGAGGGGAACCGGCCAGGCAGAGACAGCAAGGGCGGTTCGTTGCTCCAGAGCCTTTCCGTTCACCTTCACACTCCTGGGCCAGACTACACTCAATCATATGACCCACTGAAGAGATGAGTCTTCAGTAAAGACTTAAAAGTTGAGACCGAGTCTGCGTCTCTCACATGTGTAGGCAGACCATTCCATAAAAATTGAGATCTATAGGAGAAAGCCCTGCCTCCAGCTGTTTGCTTAGAAATTCTAGGGACAATTAGGAGGCCTGCGTCTTGTGACCGTAGCGTACGTGTAGGTATGTACGGCAGGACCAACTCTGAAATATAGGTAGGAGCAAGCCCATGTAATGCTTTGTAGGTTAGCAGTAAAACCTTGAAATCAGCCCTTGCCTTAACAGGAAGCCATTGAATAGACAATACACACACACTTAGGAATAGCACTGCAATTCTCCCTGATATCTCCAGAGGACATTGTGTAATCCATGGCATCCAATACATCATCTCAACCCATCCAGAAGGATTTGTCTGTGATCAGTCAAACATGAGGCAGCACATATGCACACAGCACAGATAAGAGAACACAAGCCACCCTGACCATGGTCCTGTTTTATGATTCTATGTGTGTGTGTGTGCGTTCGTGTCCGTGTACACGTGCGTGTGAATGTGTGTGATGTCAACCCGGTAAAGCCCATGATCCTTGTTGCTATATTTCATATGTTCAGGGGTTTGGCCATAGCTTTCTTTGACAATCTTCCCTTTTCTCTTTCCCTTTAGCCATCTATTCCCTGCCGCCCCATTTCTGGACATTCACAACTATCTTGTCTCCATTTCTTTCTCTGTTCTTGCTTTATACTGTTCAACCAAACTTCACCAAAACAATTAAAGGAGGACAAAACTGACAGTGAAGCAGAATTTTGTAGAACTTATGATTTATTAATGCTGTATAAAACAGGAATCAAAATATATATCTTTGAATAAAATAATAACTTCAAAATAACAACTTCAAACTACAAATTTCCAATAGAATAATAGCAAAGTATTCCACCAACGTGTTAAATTCAAAGTACTCAACTAGTCGAGTAGACTATCAACAGTCTCTGGGTCAGTGCTGCGATGTGGCATGTCACCACATTGCCACCAGTGCTGAATGCCCTTTTTAAAGGTGCATAGTGGCAAGAATGCACATGTATTCCTTAGCCAGTTTGCACACTCTTGGAATGTTCAATTCATGGACACTCCACCATTCCAGGGCATCTGACTCACTGTTAGCATCAACAGTATCAACTCCTTTTGCTCCTATTTGTGGTGTTGATACATCTGTGTCTGCCATAATTGTCATTGGCTGTGCCAGCAGTCTCTCAAACTCTGCTGCTTCTGCTCTGGTCTTTATGTATTCCACCTTGCCCTTGATGTACTGTATGTGGTCTTAAAGCCAATTATTTTGAAATATTTTGACATACAATGAGCTCCAAAAGTATTGGGACAGTGACATTTTTTTCAAATGATACAATGACTATGAGGTTAAAGTGCAGACTGTCAGCCTTAATTTGAGGGTATTTTCATCCATATCGGGTGAACCGTCTAGAAATTACAGCACTTTCGTACATTATCCCCCCATTTTAAGGCACCAAAAGTATGAACAAAAATATAAATGTAACATGCTACAATTTCAAATGTTTTGCTGAATAAAGTTCATATAAGGAAATCAGTCAATTGAAAGAAATTCATTAGGCCATATTCTATGGATTTCACAACTGGGAATACAGATATGCATCTGTTGGTGCATAAAGAAGAATACCTGTTTGGTGACTAAGTTGAAATTCTAGTGAAAATTAAAATTTTACCTCAGTCTGAAGAACACACTTAGCATTAGCTGGTGTTTTGCTAACTAGTAGCCACTAAGTAGCTAGAAAGCTAACAAGCTAATAAATCTACTTTTCAAACTTACCAATGGCCAGATGAAGATGGTGAGCCAAATACTGCATTCCTGTCCAGTTGTTTATCTCCATGGCTTTTCCCATGTTGTCTGCGTTGTCAGTTGTCAGGCACGCAGCATTCTATTGTCAGGCTCATGAGTGGCGCAGCGGTCTAAGGCACTGCATCTCATTGCTTGATCACTACAGACACCCTGGTTCAAATCCAGGCTGCATCACAACCAGCCGTGATTGGAAGTCCCACAGGGTGTTGTCCGGGTTTGGCCAGTGTAGGCCGTTATTGTTAGATAAAACAATTAAAATCCCGGTATGGGGGTTGGGGAAATAAGCCATCTGCAAACATATGGGCTTAAGCTTCCAATCATCAGTTATAAAGTGCACAGTAAGGCTAAGGTACAGTGGCAAGAAAAATTATGTGAACCCTTTGGAAATACCTGGATTTCTGCATAAATTGGTCAAAAAATGTGATCTGATCTTCATCTAGGTCACAACAATAGACAAACACAGTCTGCTTAAACTAATTAACAATTAAATGTTTTCATGTCTTTATTGAACACACCGTGTAAACATTCACAGTGCAGGGTGGAAAATGTATGTGAACCCTTGGATTTAATAACTGGTTGACCCGCCTTTGGCAGCAATAACCTCAACCAAACTTTTTCTGTAGTTGCGGATCAGACCTGCACAACGGTCAAGAGGAATTTTGATTTTTACAAAACTGTTTCAGTTCAGCAATCTTTTTGGGGTGTCTGATGTGAACCGCTCTCTTGAGGTCATGCCACAGCATCTCAATCGGGTTGAGGTCAGGACTCTGACTGGGCCACTCCAGAAGGCGTTTTTTCTTCTGTTAAAGCCCTTCTGTTATTGATTTACTTCTTTGTTTTGGGTCGTCCTGTTGCATCCTCCAACTTCTGTTGAGCTTCAATTGGCAGACAGATAGCCTTACATTCTCTTGCAAAATGTCTTGATAAACTTGGGATTTCATTTTTCCGTCGGTGATAGCAAGCTGTTCAGACCCTGAGGCAGCAAAGCAGCCCCAGGAAAAGCAGCCCCAAACCATGATGCTCCCTCTACCATACTTTACAGTGTGGATGAGGTTTTGATGTTGGTGTGCTGTGCCTTTTTTTCTCCAGACATAGTGTTGTGTGTTCCTTTCAAACAACTCAACTGTACTTTCATCTGTCCGCAGAATATTTTGCCAGTAGGAACATACAGGTGTACTTTCGCAAACTTCAGACATGCAGCAACGTTTTTTTTGGACAGCAGTGACTTCTTCCGCGGTGTCCTCCCGTGAACACCATTCTTGTTTACTGTTTTACATATCGTAGACTCATCAACAGAGATGTTAGCATGTTCCAGAGATTTCTGTAAGTCTTTAGCTGACACTCTAGGATTCTTCATTGAGCAATCTGCGCTGTGCTCTTGCAGTCATCTTTGCAGGATGGCCGCTCCTAGGGAGAGTAGCAACAGTGCTGAACTTTCTCCATTTATCAACAATTTTCCTCACCGTGGACTGATGAACATCAAGGCTTTTAGAGATACTTTTGTAACCCTTTCCAGCTTCATGCAAGTCAACAATTCTTTATCTTAGGTCTTCGGAGATCTATTTTGTTTGAGGCATGGTTCACATCAGGCAATGCTTCTTGTGGATAGCAAACTCAAATTTTGTGAGTGTTTTTTATAGGGCAAGGCAGCTCTAACCAACATCTCCAATCTCGTCTCATTGATTGGACTCCAGGTTAGCTGACACCTGACTCCAATTAGCTTTTGGAGAAGTCATTAGCCTAGGGGTTCACATACTTTTTCCAACCTATACTGTGAATGTTTAAATTATGTATTCAATATACACTAATAGTACACTATGTTTGTCTATTGTTGTGACTTAGATGAAGATCAGATCAAAATTTGATGACCAATTTAAGCAGAAATCCAGGTAATTCCAAAGGGTTCACATACTTTTAGTCAGGTGTGTTGGCAAAGTGTGCCAGGTTTAGATCTGCCTATCCATCTTTTCACGGCACTCAGTGTACTTTTTATGCAGTGCTGTTTCGCTAAACTATTTTCAGCTAGGCAGTACCTGGGATCCAAATTTGTACCATGTTTTTTAATCCCTCCTTCTCCACCGTCTGAACGGGAACCATGTCTTTGGTGATGTGAACAGTAATTTAATCCATAATGCCCCTTCATCTGTTGCTTTCATGTCGTATTTCCCACTGGAAAATAAGTAACCCGTGGTAGTTTAAGGCCTGGAACCAGGGAATGCAGGAGTGCACATCCCTAAACTATCCCTGTATTCACCCAGGTAGTGGCTGAAGAGGTTTCTTGGCCTCAGGAATATGGCAGAAGTGGATGCTGGGGTAGAATCGAGCAGCGTGTTGAGCAAAGTTGGTGAAGGTGAATGGACCACAGTAGTGTCAAAGAATGGAACAAAAAGGAAATTATTTAAAGTTGGAGTGGAGCAGGTATTCCCAAACTGTTTTTTCTTCACATTTTCAAACAGACCATTTATATTTTCCAACGGGGCTATACATTTGGGAAGGGTTTTTTTCTCACCTGAGTAGCCTGGTTTCACTGCCAAAAATAAAATTAAACAATTGAGTGTTCAGCGAAATAACAACACAATGTCAAATACAGGTAGCCTAGTCAAATAATTAACATCCAATCACATTAACCGTTACTCTCTCGCAGAAATTCCACTAACGGTCCATATGACACAAGTTGTTCTGCTTCCACAAGCACATCCAATCCTAGCATCAGTAATACTACATTTGTTGTTAGTCCAGCTAGCATGGACACTGACAGTTGTGAATCTGATGCAGCCAAAGAGCTACTGCCCCCTTACCTGGGAAAGCACCAAACAACAGACAGGGACGTGGGACCATCGAAGAGGAGGCAAATATGTTGAGAAATACATTGTTTTGGGGTTCACTTATAGTGGGAGTAGTGCCTTTCCTCAGCCACAGTGTGTTATATGTGCAAAAGTACTATCTCACAACTTAATGAAACCTTGAGCAGACATTTAGAAACAAAACATGCCAATTAGAAAAATTAGCTACGGGAGTTTTTTGAGCGAGAACTAAGATGACTTTCGAGTAGTAAGACATGTATAAAAGCAACAGATAGTATTAATAAGAAGGGGCTAGAATAATCTTATATGGTGAGCTACAGAGTAGCTAGGACAGGCAAGACCCATGCTATTGTGGAGGACTTAATTATTCCTGCTGCCGCGGATATGGCTGGGACAATGTTGGGGGAAAGGCCAAAACAACGATACAGACAATGCCTTCATCAAATTAAGGAAGACATCCTCTTCTGCAAACCAATGGAAACCAGGACAACAGGAGAGGATATTTTTAAAGTACTGGACAGCTTTGTGACATCAAATGGACTTTGGTGGTCAAGATGTGTTGGTATCTGTACTGATGACATGGAGACATAGTGGACCCAAGCAGTTGTTCCCGATGCCACTTGGGTAAACTGCAGCATCCACGAGAGGCTCTTGCTGCCAAGAGAATGCCTGACAGCTTGAAAGACATTTTGGACACTACAGCGAAAATGGTTAACTTTGTTAAAGCAAGGCCCCTGAACTCTCGTGTATTTTATGCACTATGCAATGATATGGGCAGCGACCATGTAACGCTTTTACAACATACAGAAGTGCGCTGGTTAAGGTATTGACACATTTTTTTAATTGAGAGACGAGCTTAAAGTTTTCTTCACTGACCATCATTTTCTCTTGTCTGACCGCTTGCATGATGATGAGTTTCTCACACGACTGGCCTACCTGGGTGATGTTTTTTCATGCCTGAATGATCTAAATCTAGGATTACAGAGACTCTCCGCAACTATATTCAATGTGCAGGACAAAATTGAGGCTATGATTAAGAAGTTGGAGCTCTTCTCTTTCTGCATTAACAAGGACAACACACAGGTCTTTCCATCATTGTATGATTTTTTGTGTGCAAATGAACTCAAGCTTAACCTGTTTGGGGTGCAGCCCGACACCGGTACACTTATGACAACATCCAGCTCAAGTGCAGGGCGCGAAATTCAAAAGATATTTTTTTTAAATATTTAACTTTCACACATTAACAAGTCCAATACAGCATATGAAAGGTACACATCTTGTGAATCCAGCCAACATGTCCGATTTTTAAAATGTTTTACAGGGAAGACACAATATGTAAATCTATTAGCTAACCACGTTAGCAAAAGACACCACTTTTCTTACTCCATCAGTTTTTTACTCCATCAGTAGCTATCACAAATTCGACCAAATAAAGATATAAATAGCCACTAACCAAGAAACAACTTCATCAGATGACAGTCTGATAACATATTTATTGTATAGCATATGTTTTGTTCGAAAAATTTGCATATTTCAGGTATAAATCATAGTTTACATTTCAGCTACAATCAGAAATTGCACCGAAAGCAGCCATAATATTTACAGACACAAACGTCAAATACCTAATTACTCATCATAAAACATTTCTGAAAAATACATAGTGTACAGCAATTGAAAGACAGGCATCTTGTGATTCCAGACAATATTTCCGATTTATCAAGTGTTTTCCAGCGAAAACACAATATAGCGTTATATTAGCGTAGCCACAATAGCCAGAAGCACTTGGGCGCCCACGACCAGTTCACATGCGCAACAGATATTAGAAATAGCATCATAAAATGTTTCTTACTTTTGGTGATCTTCCGTCAGAATGTTGGACAAGGTGTCCTTTGTCCAGAACAGTCGTTGTTTGGATCTGGAACGGCAAATTTCCCTCTTGATTTAGCATGGGCACTTGCCAAGTGGCACGGATCTCTCCAACGTCAACAAAGTCAGAGAACGGAACACGGCAAAACTCCCGAAAAAATTTCAATAATCTGATTAAACTATATTGAAAAAACATACTTTACGATGATATGGTCACATGTATCAAATAAAATCTAAACCGGAGATGTTAGTCGTCCATAACGACAGTTAAACAGAAGGCAAATCCATGTCCCCTTTCGCGCGCTCCAGAAACAGGAAATGGACGGTCACGTCATACAAAGAGCTTTAATTCCACCTCAGACCAAGATAAACACGAAATTTCTTCTCTCACCGCCTCTTGACAACCAGGGGAAGGTGTATGAAGTGTACGTAGACTCTTACGTGTCATGCCCATGTATAGGCAGGAAGTTGAACAGAGCATCGATTTCTGACATTCCACTTCCTGGTCAGGAAATGTGCTGCAGAATGAGTTCTGTTTCACTCAGAGAAATAATTCAAACGGTTTTAGAAACTAGAGAGTGTTTTCTATCCAATAGTAATAATAATATGCATATTGTACGAGCAAGAATTGAGTACGAGGCCGTTTGAAATGGGCACGATTTAACTGGCTACTCAATACTGCCCCTTGCAGCCATAAGAAGTTAACGGACAATCTCAAATGTGATATAGCGAAGCATCTGAGAGAGTTGGGTGCGCAATTATGCAGGTACTTTCCCGAAACAGATGACACAAACAACTGGATTCGTGATCCCTTTCATGCACTGCCTCCAGTCCACTTACTGATATCTGAACAAGAGAGCCTCATCGAAATTGCAACAAGCGGTTCTGTGAAACTTTTATTTAATTAGATGGCACTGCCAGATTTTTGGATTGGGCTGCGCTCAGAGTATCCTGCCTTGGCAAATCGCGCTGTTAAGACAGTGATGCCATTTGCAACCATGTACCTATGTGAGAGTGGATTCTCGGTCCTCACTAGCATGAAAACGAAATACAGGCACAAACTGTGTGTGGAAAATGATTTAAGACCGAGATCCTCTCCAATACAACCCAACATTGCAGAATTATAAGCATCCTTTCAAGCACATCCTTGTCATTAACCTGTGGTGAGTTATTCACAATTTTCGATTAACAAATACGGTTTTATATGTAAGATGGTTAAATAAAGAGCAAAATTATTGATTATTATTATATTATTACTTGTGCCCTATAAGAGCTCTTTGTCACTTCCCACCAGACGGGTTCTGACAAAAACTCACACTCATTCTTATGTTTAATAAATGTATTGTGTAGTGTGTGTGTGGCAGGCTTACAATGATGGCAAAAAAACAACATGTGCTGACCCTGGTGCTAGAGGGGGTACGCAGCTGGAGGTTGAATGTTTGAAGGGATCCGGGACTTTAAAAAGTTTGGGAACCACTGGAGTTGAGAAGAGATCTCTGTGTATGTCGCATAATGATTTCTTTCTTGTTGAGATGCATTTGTTGATTAAGGATGCATTTCTGGGAGATGCATTTGAGGTTTCGAAGATGTTGAAGCTTGCGCTGGGAAAAATCATTGCAGTGTAAATCATGTAAAGGATTTGGCAATGTTTCGAGTGTGTGCAGACGTACGGAGTATACTGAAGAACGGAGTGTAGAAGGACGACGGTGTTGCAAATGTGGTGTGGACTGCCTTGTAAGTGTACAGGAGTTTGAAGTGGCAAGGGTCAGGGCTGTACAGCAGGTCTTCTACAGGGAGGAGTGTGAAATGATAGATGAAGCGAGTTGAGCTGAAGATATGGTGGTGGATGCCCTGCAGCCTGTGGAGAATCAGAATGTCATTTATCAGTTGAGAGAAACTGATATGATGATCGTAAAGAAGGTGCAGCTTGTGGTGTTTATTCCACATGTGATTAATTGTTCAGTCCAAACTAACAAGATGTCCACGAAACTGGAAATAATTGTATATGCGTTTTGAAAACAGTTGAAATAATGCAGAGAATACTGAATGAAGTTGTTCCTCCCTCCCAGGCCCCTGAGCCTGTGTAGGGATGTGATCTTGATTGAACGGGGATGTCATGGGGTGTACTAGAGGCGAAGTCAGGTGCAGGAGAGAAGAGTAATGTCAACAGGTGCACTTTTATTTTCGTTCCAAAAACGAGAGCACTACATAAATCAAACGCGCTCAAAACACGGAACATAACAAAAGTCAAGCTTGTAATATAACACCACATAACATGAAACAATTACACACAAAGATATGATGGGAAACAGAGGGTTAAATACATGTAGATTGATTGGGGAATGAAAACCAGGTGTGTAAGAAACAAGACAAAACAAATGGATACATGAAACATTTATTTTTCTCAAGTACACTAGCTAGACGTACAGTGGGTGGCAGAATGCAGGTGCAATTTGTGCGAACACCATTATACCATAGAAGAAGAAAAATAACAGGTTACTTGTGTTTCCTACATTTGCAGCAAGAGACCAGTTGCACAACTTGCAAATTACATTTTCCTGTTCAGTGTCAGTTTTCTTAAAACCAAACCATGTCCACAATATCAACATGGTCAGCAATGGGGGAGTGATTGCTTCATGGAAGAGCACAAAACTTTTACATATCTATATTTGAAAAGCAAGTCAGGTAAAGAGTTTTTTTTGTGATTAATATTAATAGGCTGTGTTATATTTTGAGACTGGCTTGCATATGTAAATAAGCCAATAGGCAGAGGGTAGCATACATTTTTGTCTGATTTGTTGTATGGTAACAATTATCACAATGCATGTTATTTTGTAGAGTGGTTTCTTGCTTCATATAACACAATACAATACAATTTTTCCGCAAACTTGCTTTGCAAATTAAACATTTTCTCTACGCCCTATGGCAAATGCATAAAAAATGTCTCTGTAAAGAGGTGAGCTGCGGCCCCTCATGATGAGTTCAGATTTTTTGTGGCCCCCACACCTATGACAGTTCCAGGTATAGGCTATTGTAGGCTATAGTAGAAGTCCATGGCTATTTACATGGGAAAATGTTATGTCATTTCCTCTGTTGGTTTTGTTGATAGGCCACTCTGAGAGGCTTACATTATGCTCAAATAGCCACAATAGTCTATTGGCCACTGTCTAAAACTGTAACTTAAAGTGGGTACAGCTTGTGTTCACAGTGAACATGTGCTGGGAGTTGCACAGAATGCTTGCAACATTCAAGTTTCCTCTGACAAGAACTGACATTTTCTCAGTGTCAAAAAACATTAGATGGAACATTGCGACCAGTCCTACTTGCTAGGAAGCTCGCACGCGTAGGCCTAGTTCCTCTGTGCTATCATTGATAAAGATAAAGTATTATTTGTGTTAAATCAACCCCCTGTTGAACATGCTCATTAAGTGATGTGTATTTGATGTGCCTAGTACAGCTCTGGTGAGATAATGCCAGGTGAATATTTTAATTAATTCCAACGTCTCTGTTATTACTCATTATCAGTCACTAGTAATGATACGGCATTGCAACTGGTAGCCGTGTGTGTCTGAACTGATAATAAGAAATAATAATGCCTGCGATTACTATGCAGCCCACAACTGTGAGAGAAAGAGAGAGTGACGGACAGAGTGAGGGAGGAAGAGAAAGAGCAGAGAAAGAGCAGAGAGAGACAGAGTTGATTTGGCTTAGTGAGAGCTGTTCCTCAGCTATAGCTATCTCTTCCTTAGCAACAGTCACCAGGAACCTAATTCTTTCTCCATCAAGACCTGGTTGAGAAATAATAAATGAGGGAAAGCCAAAACCAAACCAAAAAAAGTCACAATTGGTTTTACATTGGATTCAGATTTCCACTTCTGCATAGCCGTATTGCCGGGGCCATGCTCGTGCACAGGCCTGATTCCTCGCATATTAAAAATTACTCCTTTGCCATTATGACTTTGCCATCTTTAAAATGGCGTCGGAAGAAATGGCAGCAGTTTTACGGGCGCCTAACCAATTGTGCTATTATGTATTTTTTTCTCTCGATATTTGTAACTTATTTTGTACATAATGTTTCTGCCACCGTATCTTAAGGCAAAAAAAATCCTTTTAGGATATCAGGACAGCGATCATTTACCTCGGATTAGACAAAGATTTTTTCTTCAACAAGCAGGACGCACAGGATGTACTTCGAACACCCGACAAGGCCAACGTCCCCGTCATTGGCAAGAGAAAGAGACGCAGGTACAGAGGACACAGAGCGGGGTGCCTCGTAAGGATCCGCAGACGGCGAGTGGGAAAGCTGCCGTTACTGTCATTATTAATTGGCAACGTGCAATCATTGGACAATAAATTAGATGAGGTACAATCATGAATATCATACCAACGGGCCATCAAAAACCGTAACATCTTATGTTTCACGGAATCGTGGCTGAATGATGACATGGATATTGTCACTACCGATAAATCAACGATAATTGAGAATTTCAATAAGCATTTTTCTACGGTTGGCCATGCTTTCCACCTGGCTACCCCTCACCCGGTCAACAGCAGTGCACCCCCCACAGCAACTTGCCCAAACCTACCCATTTGTTCTTCACCTAAATCCAGATAGCAGATGTTCTGAAAGAGTTGCAAAATCTGGACCCCTACAAATCAGCTGGGCTAGACAATCTGGACCCTCTCTTTCTAAAATTACCCCCCGCAATTGTTGCAACCCCTATTACTAGCCTGTTCAACCTCTCTTTTCTATCGTCTGAGATCCCCAAAGATTGGAAAGCTGCCGCGGTTACAGACCTATATCAACACAAACTGTTACAGACCTATATCTATCCTACCCTGCCTTTCTAAGGTCTTCGAACGCCAAGTTAACAAACAGATCACCAACCATTTCGAATCCCTCCGTACCTTCTCTGCTATGCAATCTGGTTTCCGAGCTGGTCATTGGTGCATCTCAGCCACGCTCAAGGTCCTAAACGATATCATAACTACCATTGATAAGAGACAATACTGTGCACCTGTATGCATCGACCTGGTCAAGGCTTTCGACTCTGTCAATCACCACATTCTTATCGGCAGACTCAACAGCCTTGGTTTCTCAAATGACTGCCTCGCCTGGTTTACCAACTACTTCTCAGACAGAGTTCAGTGTGTCAAATCGTAGGGCTTGTTGTCCGGACCTCTGGCAGTCTCTATGGGGGTGACACAGGCTTAAATTCTTGGGCTGACTCTTTTCTCTGTATACATCAATGATGTTGCGCTTGCTGCTGGTGATTCTCTGATCCAAATCTACGCAGACGACACCATTCTGTATATTTCTGGCCCTTCTTTGGACACTGTGTTAACTAACCTTCAGACGAGCTTCAATGCCATACAACTTTCCTTCCATGGCCTCAAACTGCTCTTAAATGCAAGTAAAACTAAATGCATGCTCTTCAACCATTCGCTGCCTGCACCTGCCCACCCGTCCAGCATCACTACTCTGGATGGTTCTGACATAGAATATGTGGACAACTACAAATACCTAGGTGTCTGGTTAGATTGTAAACTCTCCTTCCAGACTCACATTAAGCATCTCCAATCCAAAAATAATCTGGAATCAGCTTCCTATTTTGTAAACAAAGCTTCTTTCACTCATGCTGCCAAACATACCCTTGTAAAACTGACTATCCTACCGATCCTGGACTTCGGCGATGTCATTTACAAAATAGCCTCCAACACTCTACTCAGCAAATTGGATGCAGTCTATCACAGTGCCATCCGTTTTGTCACCAAAGCCCCATATACTACCCACCACTGCGACCTGTATGCTCTCGTTGGCTGGCCCTCGCTTCATATTCGTCGCCAAACCCACTGGCTCCAGCTCATCTATAAGTCTTTGCTAGGTAAAGCCCCGCCTTGACTCAGCTCACTGGTCACCATATTAGCACCCACCCATAGCACGTGCTCCAGCAGGTATATTTCACTGGTCACCCCCAAAGCCAATTCCTCATTTGGCCACCTTTCCTTCCAGTTCTCAGCTGCCAATGACTGGAACGAATTGCAAAAATGAATGAAGCTGGAGACTCATATCTCCTTCTCTAGCTTTAAGCACCAGCTGTCAGAGCAGCTCACAGATCACTGCACCTGTACATACCCCATCTGTAAATAGCCCATCCAACTAACTATTCCCCATAATGTTATTTTTTCTTCTTCTCCTTTGCACCCCAGTATCTATACTTGCACATTCATCTTCTTCACATCTATCACTCAGTGTTTAATTGCTAAATTGTAATTTTTTTTTCTCGCAACTATGGCATATTTCTTGCCTTACCTTCCTTAACTTACCTCATTTGCACACACTGTATATAGACTTTTCTATTGTGTTATTGACTGTATGTTTGTTTATTCCATGTGTAACTCTGTGTTGTTGTTTGTATCACACTGCTTTGCTTTATCTTGGCCAGGTCGCAGTTGTAAATGAGAACTTGTTCTCAACTGGCCTACCTGGTTAAATAAAGGTGAAATAAAAAAAATTAAATTAAAAATATTCAGCTAGCGGGATATACGCTGCACCGGCAAGATAGAACAGCACACTCCGGTAAGACGAGGGGTGCGGTTTGTGCATATTTGTAAACAGCTGGTGCACGAAATCTAAGGCAGTCTCTAGACTTTGCTCACCTGAAGTAGAGTATCTTATGATAAACTGTAGACCATACTATTTGCCAAGATTTCATCTATACTATTCATGGCTGTTTATTTACCACCACAGATGGATGCTGGCACTAAGACTGCACTTAGTCAGCTGTATAATTAAGGCTAGGCATCCCACTAGCGGGACACCTGTCGACAACATCCTTGTAAATTGAAGTAATTTTAAACGTTTGGGAACATACAAGTATCTTATATCGTTTAAAATTCTTGTTAATCTAATTGCATTGTCCAATTTACAATAGGCTTTACAGCGAAAGCATGCCCTGCGATTGTTTGAGGACGGCGCCCCACATCAACATATTTTTCAACCACCACAGGCTTCATAAAATCACAAATAGCGAATAAATAAATCACTTACTTTCGAAGATCTTCCTCTGTTTGCAATCCCAAGGGTCCCATCTACAACATGAATGGTTGTTTTGTTAGATAAAATCCTGCTTTATATCTCAAAAAGTCTGTTTAGTTGGCGCCATCGATTTCAGTTATCCACTCGTTCAACATGCATACAAAGGAATCCAAAAAGCTACCTCTCTTTGTTCAAACAAGTCAAACTATGTTTCTATTTAATCCTCAGGTATCCTAAAATGTAAATAAACTATAATATTTCATATGGAAAGAAGTATGTTCAATAGAAAAGTAAAATTAGCGGGCGCCCCTCCTCTTCGTTGCGTGCCGACAGACTGATTTTCCACTGCAACTCTTTGTACCAAAACTCCAAATTCTTCCTCCTTTTGGAAGAAACAAGCCTGAAACCTTAAACAAAGACTGTTGACATCTAGTGGAAACCATAGGAATTGCAATCTGGGAGCTAGAATTGCATTGGACCCATAGCTTTCATTATAGGAGCCTGGGACCTTTTTGCCTACCATATCAATTGTGTTATAGTCTTATACATTATTTTAACATTTCTACAAACTTCAGTGTTTTCTATCCAATGGTAGTAATTATATGCATATGCTGGCTTCTGGGCCTGAGTAACAGGCAGTTTACTTTGGGCACGTCAGTCAGGCGGAAATTCAGGAATAAGATAAGGAAATAAGCAAACAGGAAACCGCTCACCCAGAGGCGTTGCTCCTAGTGGCCGGGGATTTAAATCAGTTTCACCAAATTTTTATCAACATGTTAAATGCGCAACCAGAGGGAAAAAATTCTAGATCACCTATACTCCATACACAGAGACACATACAAAGCTCTCCCTCGCCCTCCATTTGGTAAATCTGACCACAATTCTATCCTCCTGATTCCAAAAATTAAAGCAGGAAGCACCGGTGACTCAGTCTATAAAAAAGTGATCAGATGAAGCAGATGCTAAACTACAGGACTGTTTTGCAAACACAGACTGGAACACATTCTGGGATTCTTCCGATGGCATTGAGGAGTACACCACATCAGTCACTGGCTTTATCAATAAGTGCATTGAAGACGTCGTCCCCACAGTGACTGTACGTACATACCCCAACCAGAAGCCATGGATTACAGGCAAAATTCTGACTGAGCTAATAAAGGGTAGAGCTGCCGCTTTCAAGGTGCGGGACTCTAACTCGGAAGCTTATAAGAAATCCTGCTATGCCCTCCGATGAACCATCAAACAGGCAAAGCGCCAATACAGGGCTAAGATTGAATCGTACTACACCGGCTCCGACGCTTGTCTTATGTGGCAGGGCTTGCAAACTATTACAGACTACAAAGGGAAGCACAACCGCGAGCTGCCCAGTGACACGAGCCTACCAGACAAGCTAAATCACTTCTATGCTCGTTTCGAGGCAAGCAACACTGAGGCATGCAAGAGAGCATCAGCTGTTCCTGATGACTGTGTGATCATGCTCTCCGTTGCCGACGTGAGTAAGATCTTTAAACAGGTCAACATTCACAAGGCCACGGGGCCCGATGGATTAATAGGACGTGTGCTCCAGGCATGTTCTGACCAACTGGCAGGTGTCTTCACAGACATGTTCAGCATGTCCCTGATTGAGTCTGTAATACCAACATGTTTCAAGCAGACCACCATAGTACCTGTGCCCAAGAACACTAAGGCAACCTGCCTAAATGACTACAAACCCGTAGCACTCACGTCCGTAGCCATGAAGTGTTTTGAATTCCTGGTAATGGCTCACATTAACACCATTAACCCAGAAACCCTAGACCCACTCCAATTTGCATTCCGCCCAAACAGATCCACAGATGATGCAATCTCTATTGCACTCCACACTGCCCTTTCCCACCTGGACCAAAGGAACACCTACACGAGAATGCTATTCATTGACTACAGCTCAGCGTTCAACACCATAGTACTCTCAAAGCTCATCACTAATCTAAGGATCCTGGGACTAAACACCTCCCTCTGCAACTGGATCCTGGACTTCCTAAAGGGCCGCCCCCAGGTGGTGAGGGTAGGTAGCAACACATCTGCCACGCTGATCCTCAACACTGGAGCCCTTCAGGGGTGCGTGCTCAGTCCCCTCCTGTACTGATCACCGACAACGGCAAGACAGCCTATTGGGAGGAGGTCAGAGACCTGGCCGATTGGTGCCAGAATAACAACCTATCCCTCAACATAATCAAGACAAAGGAGATGATTGTGGACTACAGGAAAAGGAGGACAGAGCATGCCCCTATTCTCATCGACGGGGCTGTAGTGGAGCAGGTTGAGATCATCAAGTTTATTTTTATTTTTTTTAAATTTAATTTTTTTTTTAGGGGTGGATCAGCTTAATATTGCGGAAAGAATGTTGCTTCCAATGTAATTGTCTGCATCATTTCCAATCCCCCATATTTTTTGGGGTAAATATATATATCCATACACGTATGCATACATATACACATATATACATACACATACCTATATAGACATACATACTTTTTTAAAGAGTATACCTTTATTATTATTCCCCGCAAACCCTACCACCGATCCCCCAATTGGAGTAAACTGATAAACATTTCTGTTTTTACCTTCAATTTATACATCTTATACACATTTTACAGACACAGTCTACTTTATAATAGTTCTCTCTTGTTTGTTCTTAGTCCTTCCTCTATTTCTGTTGTCCATCCAGTTTGATTTCCACTTGTAACTGTGCTATTTCACAAAGGCTCCGCACCTATACACATTTCACAGATCCCGTATGCCCTACATTGTTTATCTTGTTATTAGTCCCACCCTTCAGCTCCACTCAACCCTTCCCATCTATCTTCCAACATCATCCATTTCGGATTTTTATTTGCCATATATTTTTCAACTGTGCTGTGATGCTTCACAAAAGATTTGAATCTTCCTATTCTCATAGCTTCCACGGATTGTAAATTAAAAATAAACATTTTTGCTAAAATAATTATTATATTATTGATTGATTGACTATGGCTTTTCAAATCCCCCAGTATTGCTATCTGTAGCGTTAGTTCTACGCAAATGTTGCAATTCTTCAACCATTCCTGGACCTGTGACCAAAAACGAGCTACATACGGACAATACCAAAATAAATGATCTAATGACTCTGCCTCCTCACAGCAGAATCTGCAGAGCTGGGAAGATTGTATCCCCATATATATAACATTCTATTAGTTGCAAGAATTTTGTACAATAATTTAAATTGAAAAATTCGAAGTTTTGAATCCGGCGTTGTTTTGCGTATCAATTCATAAACCATGTGCCATGGAATGGGTACATCGAAAATCTCTTCCCAACTATTTTGCAATTTATATGGCACAGCTGTCAGTTTTTTGGTCCTTAAATTAAATTGGTATATGTTTTTATTTATCACACTTTTCTTTAACCATTTATGTTCTTTAATATAGGGCCGACATACAAGTTCCTTACTTTTTTCCCCTTCTACTTGCCTCTTCCATTTTTGTGGTAATGCTGCAATTAATTGGTTGTAATTTTGGGTAGAGCAGACATTTCCATATGTCTGTGTTAGCTGCATGTGTGACATTACTCCACCAGTCCTATTTATGATATCATTCACAAAAATTATACCTTTTTTAAACATTTCTTCGATAAATACAGTTTTTTTATCAATTACTATATTTGAATTTAACCACAATATTTGTTGTACTATTTGTTCCGTCCTTTCAGGTGGATTAAACTGAAATTGCAACCAACTTTCTAAGGCTTGTTTAAAAAAGAAAGATATTTTGGAGATTATTTCCTTTTCAAACAACCGAAAGTGAGCAGGTGTAATCTGAATAAAGGGAAAAAGGCCCTTCTTGAACATAGGATGAGACATTCGTACCAATCTACTAGAGAACCAGTTTGGATTTAAGTATAACTTTTGTATGACTGATGCCTTTAGTGAGAGGTCTAATGCTTTAATATTTCATAATTTCTGCCCTCCGAATTCATATTCGTTATATAAATAGGCCCTTTTAATTTTATCTGGCTTGCCGTTCCAAATAAAATTGAATATTTTTTGTTCATATAATTTAAAAAGCAGGTCACTAGGTGTAGGCAAAACCATAAGCAAATAGGTAAACTGTGATATGATTAAAGAGTTAATCAGGGTGATTTTCCCACAAATAGACAGGTATTTTCCTTTCCATGGTAGCAAGATCTTATCTATTTTTGCTAACTTTCTATAAAAATTTATTGGAGTGAGATCATTTCTTTCTTTTGGGATTTGTATACCGAGTATGTCCACATCTCCGTCAGACCATTTAATTGGTAAACTACATGGCAATGTAAAATGTGTATTTTTTAGTGATCCAATACGTAATATGGTACATTTATCATAATTTGGTTTTAATCCAGAGAGGATAGCAAATGTATCTAGATCCTCTAAGAGGCCGTGGAGAGACTCTAGTTGTGGTTTTAAAAGAAAACATGAATCATCAGCGTACAATGACACCTTCGTTTTTAGGCCCTGGATTTCTAATCCCTTAATATTAATGTTTGATCTAATTTTAACAGCTAACATTTCGATGGCAATAATAAATAGATATGCCGATAGTGGACAACCTTGTTTTACTCCTCTAGATAGTTTAAAACTTTCTGAGATGTAGCCATTATTTACTATTTTACACCTAGGGTTACTATACATAATTTTAACCCATTTTATAAGAGATTCCCCAAAATTGAAATATTCTAGGCATTTATATATAAACTCCAGTCGTACTTTATCAAAAGCCTTTTCAAAATCAGCTATGAAAACCAGGCCTGGTGTCCCGGATATTTCATAGTGTTCTATTGTTTCCAGTACTTGCCTTATATTATCTCCAATGTATCGTCCATGTAAAAAACCTGTCTGATTAGGTTGAATAATATCTGACAAAACTTTTTTTATTCTATGCGCCAAGCATTTTGCTAGGATTTTTGCATCACAACACTGAAGTGTAAGAGGTCTCCAATTTTTTAAATGGACTGGATCTTTATATATACCACTTGGGTCCTGTTTCAGTAATAATGATATCACACCTTCTTGTTGCGTGTCTGATAATCTATCATTTATATAGGAGTGGTTAAAACAAGCTAATAATGGTCCTTTGAGTATATCAAAAAAAAAATTGTATACTTCCACTGGTATGCCATCCAGTCCTGGAGTTTTCCCATCCTTAAAGGCCCCAATTGCCTCAAGTAGTTCCTCCTCTGTAATTAGGCCTTTACATGAGTCTTTCTGTACAGATGTTAATTTTACATTATTATTAGGGAAAAAATCCATACAATTAGTTTCAGTTAGTGGAGATGGAGGAGCCTGAAACGAAAACATATTCTTAAAGTACTTTACTTCCTCTTTCAAAATATCATTTGGTGAATCATGCGTGACTCCATCATTTGTAACAAGTTTTAATACGTTTTTTTTGGTAGCATTTCTATATTGAAGATTGAAAAAGAATTTGGTGCATTTTTCCCCATATTCCATACAGTTCGCTTTATTTTTATAATATATTACACTGGATCTTTCTTGAATAAGTTCCTCCATTTCTTTTTTTTTCTCCTCTAACTTATTCTGTGCCTCTATGGTACCGTTTTTATTGTTATCTAACTGTACTGTTAGTCCTTCAATTTCCTTTGTTAATATGGACTCTTTTGATCTAAATTGCTTTTGTTTTATAGATGAGTACTGAATTGCATGGCCTCTAAAGGCACACTTAAAAGTGTCCCATACAATATGGGGATCTGCTGTACCTATGTTATGTCTAAAAAAGTCAGTTATAAATTCTTCTGTCCTAGTTCTAAACAATTTATCATCTAGTAGGCTTTGATTAAATTTCCAATATCCTCGCCCACGTGGAAATTCTGTAAGAGTAATATATATGCCAATTATGTGATGGTCCGACCGCATTCTGTCCCCTATCAAACACTTTTTAACTTTTGGTGCCAGAGAGAATGATATAAGAAAGTAGTCAAGGCGACTAGCTTGATTAAGCCTCCGCCATGTATATCTCACTAGGTCAGGGTATTTAAGTCTCCATATATCCACTAATTCCAATATATCCATGACATTCCTGATTTCCTTAAGTGCCTGAGGGTGATAGTTTGTAGTGTGATTTCCTTTCCGGTCCATAGAGGTATTTAAGACCGTATTAAAATCTCCCACTATAATAATAGAGTCTAGTGTTGCTTGTAGAGTTGATACATTCTTATATATATTGTCAAAGAAGCTTGGATCATCATTATTCGGACCGTATAGGTTAATAAGCCATATATGTTTATTGTCCAATAACATATTTAAAATAATCCATCTACCTTGAGGATCTGTTTGGACAAGTTGCACATTTGGATCAAAGTTATTATTAATTAAAACCATCACCCCTTTTGAATTTCTTTGCCCATGGGAGAAATATATTTCGCCCCCCCAGTTCTTTTTCCACAAAACTTCATCTAAAACTGTCGAATGGGTTTCCTGTAAACAATAGATATTATAATCCTTCTCTTTTAGCCAGGTAAATACTGATCGTCTTTTCTTATTATCTGCTAAGCCATTACAATTGTAACTGGCTATACTTATTTCACCACTTACCATAATGAGACACACCTTTCAATTATTTTTATCAAAATATATGTTTGTAAACGTCCTATTAAAAAGTAACATAATGATTGAGTGTCTATATAGTTGTACCATGACATTTGCATCTCCACTAAGCAAACCTCCAATTGGTCCCCACTATTCCACCCGCCAAAAGCCCCCATCTCGAGTTGGGTTGTCATCCCAATGCCCGGCAGACCACCCCCGACCCCCCGCATCCCACAGCCCCGGACCGACTGGGATCCATCCTTCGAAAAGTACACACAGCGCCATCCACCGAACCGAAGCAGATCAATTACCATATGAATTTCCATTGCCCTCACCTCGATTTGTATTACATATTGCTGTGGATCATCCTCTATAGTCCCTAACATCTTTTACTTCTTCCTTCGCAACAGTTGTGGGATACACACATACACCCACACACATTCAGCCCTTACCCCCACACAACCATAAGCTCACCCTCTCAACAATTGCACCATCCCAGAGCCCAACTCAAGATGGGTCATGATTTACAAATGTACTTGCAGTTGCAGCTGCATGAGAAGGCCTGCAAGACCGCGCAAAAAATGAGCATAAATGTAGAGATTTATTTACCATTGTCACATCCTAGATGATGGAGGTCAAATGTACACCTTCTTCCTGAAACACCCACAATACGGTCATCCGTTTTGACCATGTTCCCAAGCATCTCCATGCAGTCCGACTTTGATTTCGTCAAGGTTCTCATTAGCAGCTTTGAGAATTTCCTTGTTTATTATGCTCTCCCTTTAGGGGGCTTTGGCTTTGCAGGACCAACCCTGCCAAGCAGGCTCAGAATCTTGAGGGGGCAGTGCTGCTCTTGGTCTCTGACCTCATTTTGCCTGCATACAGACCGCTTACAGCATGCACATAAAACAGTTAGGGACTTCTCCTTAGTATCTGGGCCTTTCATGTGGGTGTCTAGGGTATAGGGCCATGGACCGTACCATTAAAATAGGATAATAAATAATTAGATATAATTTATTTTAAAAATGTAGTTCCCCATGATAGGACAATAAATAAATAAGACGTATAATTCATTATAAAAGTATATCCATCATCTGAACATTGAAAGCCCTCTCATACCCGGCTCACAGCAATACATTGGCTCTGGGATATGCAACCATTTCATTACTCACTCACTCAACTTTCTAAACATAACAAATAAAATAAACACACACCACACCATCCACACATACTGTGCCTTCTGTTTACTTAGTTTTTATCTTTAGTATGTAGAAATAGTGCTTGTGTTCAATTAGTTATATGTGAAGATTTATAGAAAAGCTATATTTTGTATTGTATTGTTACAATCAATAACCGGGCTTGAATTGTGTTTATTTTCCTCATCTATGAGAACTTTGTAATTTTTAAAATAACCATGGAGTAGTCTTTGTGTCTCTGAACAACTGGTTATCAATATATAGTTTATCAACGACGAGAGCTACTCGTTTCGCTTTTAATCTATTTTCTTTGAAAATTGGATACAGAACTTTGCGCCGTTCTGCAATTTCCTTCGGAAACTGATCATTCATGCCAATTTTGGTCCCAGCAAGTCTTTTACCCAGGCTTTTAACCATTATTTTATCTTTAAATGAAGCAAATTTGGCAACGATTGGGCGTTCGTACCTCTGCCCTCTCTGTCCGAGGCGGTGTACACGTTCAAGTTGGATCTTGTCGATAACTTCGCGTGGAATCTGAAGCGCTGCAAGAAGGAACTCTCTAACTACAGATTCAGGAACTTCTCCTTCTTTCTCTTGGATATTTGTAAGTACCAAATTCTCTCTCATGGATCTAGTTTGTATGTCCAGTAAGGATTCCTTCAGAACGGTGTTCTCCTTTTTAATTTCATTCATTTCGGTTTCAATCTTATTGACTGTCCCTTTTAGCGCGTGTGTTTCCTTCTCCAATGCCGCAGCTTTTTCATCACTCATCTCTAGGCTTGCCTTCAACTCTTTTATATCCTTACTAACTAATTCAAGTATACCCAGTTTGTCATTTATTGATTTTAACAGATCGGTTTCGACCTTTACCATTGCCGGTGGTGAGAATATTAAATCATCAGTGTCTGTTGAAGAGTCACGTTTTCGTTTTTGAATCGGTTCCCCTGTCTTACTCTCCGTCATGTTTGGGTGTTGCTTGTTTTCGTAATATTTGTCGATAAATGTCTCTAGTCTTAGGATTTGTTTTGTGTTATTATCCAGATTGAAGGTTATCACCCACCAGATTATTTAGTGCTAATATTTTAGTCTAATTTAGCAGATATTTCGAATATTATGTTTTATCTTGAGGTGCTCTACATAACTTCGTTCAGTCCGCCATTACGTTACCTTTACGTCCGCCGTCTACGCCCCAAGTTCCTTGGTGTCCACATCACCAACAAACTAGAATGGTCCAAACACACCAAGACAGTCATGAAGAGGGCACGACAAAGCCTATTCCCCCTCAGGAAGCTAAAAAGAACCCATTTGGCATGGGTTCTCAGATCCTCAAAAGGTTCTCCAGCTGCAACATCGGGAGCATCCTGATTGGTTGCATCACTGCCTGGTACGGCAACTGCTCGGCCTCCGACCGCAAGGCACTACAGAGGGTAGTGTGTACGGCCCAGTATATCACTGGGGCTAAGCTGCCTGCCATCCAGGACCTCTACACCAGGCGGTGTCAGAGGAAGGCCTTAAAAATTGTCAAAGACCCCAGACACCAGTCATAGAATGTTCTCTCTACTACCGCACGGCAAGCGGTACCGGAGCGCCAAGTCAAGGACTCAACAGTTTTTACCCGCAGGCCATAAGACTCCTGAACAAGTAATCAAATGGCTACCCGGACTATTTGCATTGTCTCGCACCCCTCAACCCCTCTTTTACGCTGCTGCTACTCTCTGTTTAACATATACAGTATGCATAGTCACTTTAACTATAATTTAATGTACATACTATCTCAATTAGCCCACTAACCGGTGCCCCCGCACATTGGCAACCCGGACTATATGCATTGTGTCCCGCCACCCACCACCCCCTCTTTTACACTACTGCTACGCTCTGTTTATCATATATGCATAGTCACTTTAACCATACCTACATGTACATACTACCTCAATTAGCCCGACTAACTGGTGCCTGTATATAGCCTCCCTACTTTATAAAAAACTGTTTGGTACTAGATTTCTTTTTTACTTTCGGTACTTCTGTCAAATGTGTCTCACATCGTACTCTGATTAAGACGATCGCTGACTCTGGGCCCCACAAGGGTGTGTGCTCAGCCCTCTCCTGTATTCCCTGTTCACCCACGACTGCGTGGCCGTGCAAGTCTCCAAATCAATCATCAAGTTTGCAGACGACACAACACTATTGAGGCCTGATCACCAACAACGACAAGGCAGCCTACGGGGAGGAGGTGAGGGCACTCAGAGTGTGGTGTCAGGAAAACAACCTCTCATTCAACGTCAACAAATCAAAGGAGATGATCGTGGACATTAGGAAACAGCAGATGGAGCATCACCCTATCCACATCGAAGGGACAGCAGTGGAGACGGTGGAAAGTTTTAAGTTCCTGGGCGTACACATCACAGACAGACTGAAATGGTTCACCCACACAGACAGTATGGGGAAGAAGGCGCAACAGCATCTCTTCAACCTCAGGAGGCTGAAGAAATTTGGCTTGTCACCCAAAACCCTGACAATCTTTTACAGATGCACAATTGAGAGAATCCTGACGGGCTGTATCACAGCCTGGTACGGCAACTGCACCGCCCTCAGCCGCAAGGCTCTCCAGAGGGTGGTGCGGTCTGCCCAACACATCACCGGGGGCAAACTACCTGCCCTCCATGACACCTACAGCACCTGATGACACAGGAATGCCAAAAAGATTGTCAAGGACAATAACCACCTGAGCCACTGCCTGTTCACACCGCTATCATCCAGAAGACGAGGTCAGTACAGGTGCATCAAAGCTGGGACCGAGAGATTGAAAAACAGCTTCTATCTCAAGGCCATCAGACTGCTAAACAGCAAGCACTAACTCAGAGAGGCTGCTGCCTACATTTAGATACTTTAATAAATGGATCACTTGTCACTTTAAACAATGCCACTTTAAATAATGCCACTTTAATAATGTTTACATATCTTACATTACTCATATCACATGTATATACTGTATTTTAATACATCTACTGCACCTTGCCTATGCCGCTCGGCCATCGCTCATCCATATACTTATATGTACATATTCTCATTCACCCCTTTAGATTTGTGTGTATTAGGTACTTGTTGGGGAATTGTTAGATTACTTGTAAGATATTACTGCACTGTCGGAACTAGAAGCACAAGCATTTCGCTACACTCACATTAACATCTGCTAACCATGTGTATGTGACCAATACAATTTGATTTGATTCGATTTGAAGCGCAGCCCCTTTATAGCGCGAGCGCACCATGCATGGCCCTTGCCTGCTCCACTTATACATAGGTAGAACACTGGGAGCCTGGGCTGGAACATTGTTAGCTCTCCACTCATGCTGCACAGGAGTTAACACACTTTAATAATGCAACACGGCATGTAGACATTTTTTTATCTGTTAATTACTGTCTGCAAAACAATGTCCAAACAGGCTAGAACACTTTAAAATGAAAAGCTAGAATCAATTCATTACCCTAGTACTTGGTTTGTGTTAATATGCAAACCTTAACGGAAAATATGCTTATTTCACGCTGATTGTCACCAAAAACTTTATTAATTTACTTAATTGTCTCTCTCTCAAGTCCAAAGATACGTTCCCCTTTCGTCTGTGTCATGTCTCTCTCTCTTTCTCACCAAACTTAAATGTGTCGGCATGTGCCTCTTCATGAATGATCTAAATACTGTGTTTTAAAGAGACAGTGTGTACTTTAAGAAAATAAGAGATTGCTACTTCTATGCAAATGTTGTTGATCAGTACAATAAAATAAGTCAAAATGGAAGGGAAACATATTGTTTGTCATCTGTAGCCACAAGAAATAAGTGAAAGCAAGCTCAACTGTTAATCAATAGAGATTTACCATTCAAATAAATGATTACCATTATGTTGTCATGTAGATAGATTGGTAAAAATGTATTCATGCATACATGGCTGTCTCTGAAAAATTTGACATCAAATTTCAAATGTAAAAATATTGAACTCAAAAGATTGAACAGAGCAGTGGCTGAGTTTATTTGTCTCGATCAAGTGCCATTCTGTGACTTTGGCTAATATGCCTAATTTTGCCGTGTTATTGTTTTGGTATCGAGTATCGTGATGGTATTGAGTATCATGATACTAAACTGGATATCGGTACCAAAGTCAAAATTCTGGTATCGTGACAACACGTGTGTGTGTGTGTGTGTGTGTGTGTGTGTGTGTGTGTGTGTGTGTGTGTGTGTGTGTGTGTGTGTGTGTGTGTGTGTGTGTGTGTGCATTTGTATGCATTTTTGTGTGGGCATGTTTTAACATTACAGTGCAATGAAACACAATGCCCTTTAGTCCTACTTATATAGTGGAGGGCATCAGAGGGCCAGGAAAAATATTTCTTAAAAGATCGTCCCTGACAAGAGCCAAGGACACCGCGTGACTGGATTCCTCATCAGACATGCACTCCACATGATGATGTAGGCTATTGATCTCCACATGTACCTGGGACTGCCTTCAGTAAGTATTGACGCCCCTTGACTTTTTCCACATGTTGTTGTGTCACAGCCTGAATTTAAAATGTATTAAATTGAGATTGTGTCTCCATAAAAGACCCCATAATGTCAAAATTAATACAAAATGAAAAGCTGAGATTTCTTGAGTCAATAAGTATTCAACCCCTTTGTTATGGCAAGCCTAAATATGTTCAGGAGTAAAAATGTGCATAACAAGTCACATAATAAGTTGCATGGACTCACTCTGTGTGCAATAATAGTGTTTAACATGGTTTTAAGGACTACCTCATCTCTGCACCCCACACATACAATTATCTGTAAGGTCTCTCAGTCGAGTAATGAATTTCAAACCCTGATTCAACCACAAAGACCAGGGAGGTTTTCCAATGCTTCGTGAAGAAGGGCACCTATTGGTAGATAGGTAAAAAATAAAAATAATCTGACGTAGAATATTCCTTTGAGCATGGTGAAGTTATTAATTACTCTTTGGATGGTGTACACCCAGTCACTACAAATATACAGGGGTCCTTCCTAACTTATTTGCATTAGAGGAAGGAAACATCTCAGGGATTTCACCATGAGGCCAATGGTGACTTTAAAACAGTTACAGAGTTTAATTGCTGTGAAAAGAGAAAACTGAGGATGGATCAACAACATTGGCTAGCAGCATACCACCCTACATCCCAGTGCTGGTTTGCTTCTGAAGCTACGCAGGGTTGGTCCTAGATGGGCTCCTGATGCTGCTGGAAGTGGTGTTGGAGGGCCAGTAGGAGGCACTATTTCCTCTGGTCTAAAACAATATCCCAATGCCCCAGGGCAGTGATTGAAGGACATTGCCTTATGTAGCGTGCCGTCTTTCGGATGGGACGTTAAACGGGTGTCCTGACTCTCTGTGGTCACTAAAGATCCCATGGCACTTATTGTAAGAGTAGGGGTGTTAACCCCGGTGTCCAGGCTAAATTCCCAATCTGGCCCTCATACCATCACGGTCACCTAATCATTCCCAGCTTACAATTGGCTCCCCTCCCCTGTAACTATTCCCCAGGTCGTTGCTGTAAATGATCATGTGTTCTCAGTCAATTTACCTGGTAAAATAAGGGTTAAATAAAAATAAATAGTTACTCCACAATACTACTACCCTAAATTACAGAGTGAAAAGAAAGAACCCTGTACATATTTTTTCTTCTTCTCCAAACCATGCATCCTGTTTGCAATAAAGCACACAAAAAAAGCTAAAGATTTGGCAATTTATTTTAAAAAATGATGTCCTGAATATAAAGTGTTATGTTTGGGGCTAATCGAACACAACACATCACTGAGTACCACGTTTCATATTTCCAAGCATGGTGGTGGCTGCATCATATTATGAGTATGTTTGTCATTGCCAACGGCTAGGGAGTTTTCGTTAGGATAAAAATACATGTAATAGAGCTAAGCATAGGCATAATCCTAGAGGAAAACCTGATTCAGTCTGCTTTCCAACAGACACTGGGAGAGTTGCTTACTAAGATGACATTGAATGTTCTTGAGTGGCCTAGTTACAGTTTTGACTTAGAAATCTATGGCAAGACTTAAAAATGGCTGTCTAGCAATGACCAACAACGAACTTAACAGAGCTTGAAGAATGTTAAAAATAAGGATGTGCAAAAATTGTACAAAGCTTTTAGAGACATACCCAGAAAGACACACAGCTGTAATCGCTGCCAAAGGTAATTCTAACACGTATTGACTCAGGGGTGTGAATACTTATGTAAAGGAGATATTTTTGTATTTCATTTTCAATAAATGTGCAAACATTTCTAAAAACATGTTTTTACTTAGTGATTATGGGGTATTATGTGTAGATGGGTGAGATTTAAAAAAATAACAATTTTGAATTGAGGCTGTAACACAACAAAATGTGGAATAAGTCAAGGGGTGTGAATACTTTCTGAAGACATTGTAGATAAACCTGGTATTTAATATGGAACAACATTATTTGTTTATTGATTCAAGAACATACGAGTGAGAGGGACCGAGAATGGAGTGAAAGATGCAGTAAATGATTGATGGTTGTGATTTTCATTTTTCTAATGGTGGTCACACATACACACACACACACAATTCAAGGCATCGGGTCAGTGCGCCCACATCTCATCTCACTCTCTTTATCTGGGATGAGTAATTTTTTTTCTAACAGACGTTTCTCTGTAGCAATCCCCTTAATGGGGTCAGAAATGGACATATTTCACTCGAGCGCTCTAAAGCGAATCCTCTGACTCACATCTCTCCCATCCAATCATCTTAGAATGGGGAGAGATACCAACTCTCTTATCAGTGGCCATGCCCACTACTCAGTGTTCCAATCTCCAGTGGTGGCAGCACCTCCACTGACCTGATTGGTGATCAACAGCGTGTGGGCTTTGCCTTGCTATTGCCAGAAATTTGATCGACAGCTTTCTGACAGGTTATATAGGAAGTGCATAGCACCAAGATACACTGTTAGTGCTATAAATTAAGATCTTTAAGAGATATTAACAAAGCTGCTGAATATGGACATGGAACAATTTAAAAGGAGTTTGTGTTGCAATCTATAGCTGCTTTAGCAGGGCCTATCAGATATATATCTTTATGGAGTAGACAGAGGGGTTGAGACTTAAGAATAACTTTTAAGGAGCCTTATGTGTGGGAGCAACTGCTTGCATGTGCGTTACCACTCCACTATGTCTCCTTGTCATGGCTTTTGATCCATCAGTACAGATACCAACACATCTTGACCACCAAAGTCCATTTGAAGACACAAAGCTGTCCAGTACTTTAAAAATATCCTCTCCTGTTGTCCTGGTTTCCAGTGGTTTGCAGAACAGGATGTCTTCCTTAATTGACCCCCATAAATGTAACGGACATATACCAGGATCTGTGCCAGGCCCGCCATGTCTGTTGACTCATCCAGCTGTAACGCATAGAATTCACTGGCTTGTATGCGAAGCAGTAATTGTTTCAAAACATTTGGTGGTCAAGATATATATAAAACATATATATATATATAAATATGTATTTTTTTTGTGAATCACATTGTTAGTTGGCGTACCCCTGACAGCATTGCACGCGTACCCCAGTTTGTGAATACATGCTCTACACTATACATGCTTGTTTTGTCACAAACTGAAATTAGGCAAAATGTATTTTAAACGAGCTATAGGTCTGACATGGCATTTACACCTGGTGTTCCAGGACAGGTATGTAAAGTGAAACGTGTTACAATCTTATCTACACTTCAATTCTAAACCAGAGGTTGATGTACAATAGAGATGTTGAGAAACAACAAACAGAGATCTGTTCACTATCCTCATCCCCATTAGTACAAGGTAAAAATCTGTCGTTCTGCCCCTGAGCAAGGCAGTTAACTCACTGTTCCCCGGGCGCCGAAGACGTGGATATCGATTAAGGCAGCCCCCCGCACCTCTCTGATTCAGAGGGGTTGGGATAAATGCGGAAGACACATTTCAGTTGAATACATTCAGTTGGACAACTGACTAGGAATCCCCCTTTCCTTACCATATTTCACTGCAGCTGGATAGGGTTTAACTTTAGGTCCTTTCCCAGTGAAAGTCATTATCCCCTCAATGCCTTGGCTCTGAAGTGGGGAAAGGCGTCATGAAGCACACGCCCATATTGATGCTGTTTTTAATGCTGGTATTTTTCCTCTGCGGTTAGCTGATCATTAGGCCCCCCTCTGTGTAACTGGAGTGGACAAGCACTGTGGTCAGATCTCTCTCTGATTGATAGTTAGTGGTTGGAGGCTTTTAGTGCTGCCCTTTCAATCAGGATCAGCCCCATCGCTCACCCACTTACAGTAGTCATAGATTGCCATCACATGTCTGACTCTAATGGCAGTGCTCCTATAATATACTGTATATTTCAAGCCTGTCAACAATCAAGCTAGGCTTCATGTGCTTTACGCTTTGTTTGCATTGGTACACAATGAAGGAGGTGTACCAGGGTCTTGCATGTTCTTTGGAGTGTGTGATGATTGAGTGTTAAAGTGTGGTTGTAAAAAATATAATTGATACAGCCTTTATAATGTATTACAGTTTGTTTCCTTTACATATACGGATCAGAGACCTTTAGACCACAGAAACAGTGTCTACACAATCTTCACACAACCCTCAGAAGACACATTTCAATAACATTCAGAAACCCTTAAAAAAAACTCACACAGAAGAGTCCTAGGTTGATTAGGTTTAAGTTTTAATCTTTGTCTGAGTGTGGGCCTTTAGAGAGAACGTTCTCATGCATCTCATTACACCTCTCAACCCCATAACTGAGAGGTTATCGATTCTTTCAGGGTGTCACAGTTCAGAGAAAAAGGGAGAAACTAATTGAGGCCTTGTAATTACTCACAGTGCTGAAATTAAGGTGACCTGAAGGACACATGATTTCTAAAGGGAAAGGCCTGAGGAATTTGGACATGGGCATAAGTGTGTGTGTGTGTGTGGGGGGGGGGGGGGGGTGTCTATAGGTGATCTGTGGTCAAGTTTTCTAGGACAATGAACAGACCACCATGTACTGTCCAGCGTGAATTATTCGAACTCATAATCAATATCAAATGACACAAATGTACCACAACCATGCTTTTCATTTAACTTCTCATACCATCTTATTTCCTCTTTTCCTTTTAATCTCCCTTTTTTTACTCCCTCTTTCTTTCTCTCCTTCTACTCTACTGCTGACCAGTCTCAGGCTCCTTAATTGGTTTCATGGTGAATGTGTCCATCGCTCAGTCATTCCTCTATCTCTTTAGGCTTGTGCCAAGAGGTTCATCCCTTTGAGGTACAGTTTCTATTTGTAAGACTGATTTTGGTTCTACCAGTTTGGAGGGTGGAAAAATGACTTGCATGGCTGTGATTTAGTGTGAATAGGAAGAGAAGACAAAAAAAATAAAAAATGGAAAGTGCATGGAAGAGAGCTGGAAAATGCCAGTGATTGGTTTATCTCTGATCAGAGAATTAATCAAACCTTCCAAATCAGTTGGCTTTTGTGCAGCTCCGCTTTGCTCTAATCTGTCTGTGGAAGATTACAACTCTCTGTGCACTGACTGACGAATGAGAAAGAGAGAAAGCTAATACTCCTTCAGACTTTTGGATAGGAAAGCTACATACTTAGATTGTGTGGGAAATTTGTTTTTTGAGTTCAGTAATCTTTTATAATTAATTACTTTATGCAGAATCGATGCTGTTTTTTTATACTCCTACATTGCACTTAAGTTCAAGAAATAATTTCTACGAACCAAACAATTTGTAAGATTCAGTCTTGCATTAGATCTGTCCTGGTATGAACCTTGACCATTCAATTCCATGCAAGAATCTCTCAGAGAATACACCGTAAAAAAAATCTAGTTGTTTCAACTAATTATTAAGGAACTGGTTCCACAGCCTTTTTTAGTTTGCTTAACTTTTCAGTGTTACCTGAACTTAACATTTTTAGTTGGACCAAACTTGCCTCCAATATTCAGTCAACTTAGAATGTCTTTGCTCAAATTGTCTTATACAGTATGTCATTTAACCCCCCTGCTGTGTTCCGGTCGAATTGGACCGATTTACAAGTTTTCTCTCTGAAAAATGTAGTTAATTTAATCTGATTGTCATAAGGTTCCATGACTTTGTCCACACAGGGCATCTGAACACACAAAATACATTTTGGGTGTTTTATTTAACTTTTGTATACCTGTGGTGTTACCTGGTCAAAAATGACCAGTCATTAGAAATGAATGTGAGACTACAATTAGTGCATAAAATTTAGTTCAGGCACATGCCCATTCATCAGATGGACACACTTCCTCTCCCAGACCCCCACATGCATGTGTGTTTGAGCACACACACTTCACTCCCCTTCTTGGCTTCCATGGCAACCCCCAAGGGAACATTTCCCCAATAGAATCTTTCCCCCAGGGGAACCACACCTGTTGGCATTCTCACAAACAATCGCAACATTGTTTCAATAATACATAGAACTTTTCTCGAGCTCTGGTATATAAAGCTTTTTGAGGCCTTGCTCACAATCAATTCTGTGGCAGCACAATGACCAAACGATATACTGTATGTGAGGCTCTTGATCACATCTTTGATCGTGACACTGGTGAGGAGGAGAAAGTCCGTGTTAACCATTGACACAAAGTAATCTGTGATAAATAGCACAATATGTTTAATCTGAGTATTTGTAACACAACATTAGGTGAAAATATATGTATTATTATGGATGTATAACCAGCTATAATGGAGCTGTCATTTTGGACCGGGAACACAGAATTAATTAACATGAAACGAACACAAAAGGAGGGTTAACTAGAAATCATTATTTGGGCATTTTACCTAAAAAAAG
This sequence comes from Salvelinus namaycush, assembly GCF_016432855.1. Taxonomy (NCBI): domain Eukaryota; kingdom Metazoa; phylum Chordata; class Actinopteri; order Salmoniformes; family Salmonidae; genus Salvelinus; species Salvelinus namaycush. The sequence continues at coordinate 18,808,303 of NC_052336.1, read as the reverse complement.
GCGGTGGAACAAGTTACAAAGACAGTGCTTTTAACAGACAGAACAAAGTTTTCAACTTACATATTTGACACTTTGACATACACTACCGTTCAAAAGTTCGCGGTCACTTAGAAATGTCCTCGTTTTCCATGAAAACGTACATGAAATTATTTGCAAGATCAATAGGAAATCTAGTCAAGACGTTGACAAGGTTATAAATAATGATTTTTAATTGAAATAATAATTGTGTCCTTCAAACTTTGCTTTTGTCAAAGAATCCTCCGTTTGCAGAAATTACAGCCTTGCAGACCTTTGGCATTCTAGTTGTCAATTTGATGGGGTAATCTGAAGAGATTTCACCCCATGCTTCCTGAAGCACCTCCCACAAGTTGGATTGGCTTGATGGGCACTTCTTACGTACCATACGGTCAAGCTGCTCCCACAACAGCTCAATAGGGTTGAGATCCGGTGACTGTGCTGGCCACTTCATTATAGACAGAATACCAGCTGACTGCTTCTTCCCTAAATAGTTATTGCATAGTTTGGAGCTGTGCTTTGGGTCATTGTCCTGTTGTAGGAGGAAATTGGCTCCAATTAAGCGCCGTCCACAGGGTATGGCATGGCTTTGCAAAATGGAGTGATAGCCTTCCTTCTTCAAGATCCCTTTTACCCTGTACAAATCTCCCACTTGACCACCACCAAAGCACCTCCAGACCATCACATTGCCTCCATCATGCTTGTCAGATGGCGTCAAGCACTCCTCCGGCATGTTTTCCTTTTTTCTGCATCTCACGAATGTTCTTCTTTGTGATCCGAACACCTCAAACCTAGATTTGTCTGTCCATAACACTTTTTTCCAATCTTCCTCTGTCCAGTGTCTGTGTTCTTTTGCCCATCTTAATCTTTTGGCAGCTTTATTAAATAGTACCCGCAAAACACCAGTCTCATCGTCAACAGTGAAAGTGCGAGAACTATTTAATGAAGCTGCCAGTTGAGGACTTATGAGATGTCTGTTTCTCAAACTAGACACTCTAATGTACTTGTCCTCTTGATCAGTTGTGCACCGGGGCCTCCCATTCCTCTTTCTATTCTGGAAAGAGCCAGTTTGCACTGTTCTGTGAAGAGAGTAGTACACAGCGTTGTACGAGATCTTCAGTTTCTTGGCAATTTCTCGCATGGAATAGCCTTCATTTCTCAGAACAAGAATAGACTGACACATTTCAGAAGAAAGGTCTTTGTTTCTGGCCATTGTGAGCCTGTAATCAAACCCACAAATGCTGATGCTCCAGATACTCAACTCATCTAAAGAAGGCCAGTTTTATTGCTTCTGAATCAGGACAACAGTTTTCAGCTGTGCTAACATAATTGCAAAAGGATTTTCTAATGATCAATTAGCCTTTTAAAATGATCAACTTGGATTAGCTAACACAACGTGCCATTGGAACACAGGAGTGATGGTTGTTGATAATGGGCCTCTTGTAGATATTCCATTCAAAATCTGCCGTTTCCAGCTACAACAGTCATTTACAACATGTCTACACTGTATTTCTGATAATTTGATGTTATTTTAATGTTTTTTTGTTGTTGATTTTCTTTCAAAAACAAGGACATTCCTAAGTGACCCCAAACTTTTGAACGGTAGTGTACATGACTACATTGTTCATGTTAATTCATACAGTAACTAATATTCAACATGGCCTCACCTGGGATTTGAACTCAAAAGCTCTTGGTTCACAGCATTCCAATATTCCTGATATGCCACCATGTCTGTGTCAATAACTGATTTCACCTGTTTTGCTACACTTTTCTCTTCAAATAAATTTCAGCTCTGTTAAAAGTACAATCAAAAGGTTTGCCTCCCGAGTAGCACAGTGGGCTAAGGCATTGCATCTCAGTGCTAGAGGCGTTACTACAGACCCGGGTTCATTCCCGGGCTCTGCCACAAGGACGGCACACAATTTTGGATTTTGTATATTTGGATATGCCCCTATACTTTCCATTGTAAGAGCATGGGCACTCAAAAAATAATAATTCTGATTGGTTTTTCTTTGGATTTTCTCCTAGCATATCTATTTTGTTATAGTCTCATACATTATTTTAACATTTCTACAAACTTCAAATTGTTTTCTATCCAATTGTAGTAATTATATGTATATCCTGGCTTTTGGGCCTGAGTAACAGGCAGTTAATTTTGGGCACGTCAGTCAGGCGGAAATTCAGAAAAAGGGACCCTAGCCCTAACAAGCTTTAGCACTGTGTGTGTGACCAGTTCCATAGCCCGTTTAAGTTAAGATGCCCAAATAGTAATTTATAGTTGAATGAACATATTAGACAAGTTGAGCACATTTTAAATTGACTGTATTTAAGTTTGGGCTAATATTATTATTTTTTAGTTCAGGTAGCACTCTGGGAGAGGAAGTGTGTCCATCTGATGAATGGGCATGTGCCTGAACTCAATTTATACACTAATTGTAGTCTCACATTCATTTCTAATGTCCGGTCATTTTTGACCAGGTGACACCACAGGTGTACAAAAGTTAAATAAAACACCCAAAATGTAATGAAAATCATCAAAATGTATTTTGTGTGTTCAGATGCCCTGTGTGGACAAAGTCATGGAACCTTATGACAATCAGATTAAATTAACTACTTTTTCAGAGAGAAAACTTATAAATCGGTCCAATTCAACCGGAACACAGCAGGGGGGTTAAATTACATACTGTATAAGACAATTTGAGCAAAGACAATCTAAGTTGACTGAATATTGGAGGCAAGTTTGGTCCAACTAAAAATGTTAAGTTCAGGTAACACTGAAAAGTTAAGCAAACTAAAAAAGGCTGTGGAACCAGTTGCTTAATAATAATAATTAGTTGAAACAACTAGAAAAAATGTTTACAGTGTAGAAAGATGTAACTCAACAATTCCCCTCACAACACAGGCTATCAAAGTGTGAGGGTGACGATAAGTTAGGCTCCAGGAACCGTTCAGGAACAGTCCTTGTCTATAACCTTCTAAAATATCTAATCTGATGATCTACAGTGTGTTAGAACCCTGGTTTAGGAGACCTTGCCCCCCTGTGTCACGTTCCTGACCTGTTTTCTGTTGTTTGGTATGTGTTTATTGGTCAGGGCGTGAGTTTTGGGTGGGCAGTCTATGTTTTCTGTTTCTATGTTGGTTTTGGGTTGCCTGGTATGGCTCTCAATTAGAGGCAGGTGTTTGACGTTTCCTCTGATTGAGAGTCATATTAAGGTAGGTTGTTCTCACTGTTTGTTTGTGGGTGATTGTCGTCCGTGTTCCTGTGTCTGTGTAATCCACATGGGACTGTTTCGTTTGTTCGTTCGTTTTAGGTAGTCTGTTCCTGTTCTTGCGTCCTTCGTCTATATGTAAGTTCGTTTGTTTCAGGTCTGTTGCCTTCGTTTATTGTTTTGTAGTTTGTTCTAGTGTTTTGTCAGTGTTTCGTCTGTTTGTAATAAATAGTTATGTATTCATCACCCGCTGCGCCTTGGTCCATTCATACACCACCAGACGAACGTTACACCCTGCTCGTGTTTACGTAACCTGGCTATGAGTAGCGCTGCGAGGAATGCCATGATTTATTCATCTTCTGCAGGTCTTGGTTGGTGATTATTTGCTTGGGATATTCTTGCCCTCTGCTTTTGTAAGGGTGTTCTGACTGAGAATGAATACTTTCTTATAGTAGAACCGGGCCCTTGACCCGTCATCTTATGCATATACTATTATCGAGCGTGCCTCAGCTTCTTTGCAAATTAATTTAGTTTTTCCCCCACTCAACACTCAGAATCATGGTGACCTCTGCTACACACCACACGAATAGAACTTTCCACTATAACTCTAATTCCACTTTGTAGATCTCACACTCCACAGTGATCGATCTCCACAGTGGGAGGAACTGATAGCTGATTAAACGAGATTGAGCAAAATTCCTACTAAAGAATTCATGAACAAATTCAATGCATTCATTAATACAGTACTTACCTAGCTTCAACTGATTAATTTGGTGCTAAAAAAGCTGTGGTAGGAAATGGTTAACCATTCTCTGCCAATATGGTTTGAAATGCATCAAGCATTTAACATTGTCACTCTCTCTCTCTAGCTGTCTCTCTCTCAACAGGGAGAGAAAAATATATCATTCATCTCTGTGCAGTGGAGGAGGTGACAGTAACAAAGTTGCGCTGCCAGGCCATGTTTTCCTGAGTTGATAAATAGCTTTGTAATGCATGCCTAGAAACTCATTAATGAGTTTAACGCTAACCCCCGTGGGTTTGTTTAAAGTAATTAAATTCACCTTAAATTATTCAGCAGAATCCATCAGGTGTCTGCGCTGTGAAGGGAACTGGGGAGTATGAGCTGGGAGAGAGAAGAACACTTCCATAGCAGTCGTAACATTATGACGTTGAACTAGCAGCAAAGCATACCCGTGTTTTGGAGATTTATGGATTCATGTACTGTATGTGTGTGTAAAATTGGCTGATTAAACAAATTATTGGGGCTGCATTTAAAGAGTGGAAGATTGTATTAACTGGTACAGTGGTATTCATTCTTTTTCAGATGGAAGTTTGCTAAAATAAAAATCTGAAAAAGAGAAAAAAGGAAGAAATTCAAGGAGCAGCCTTCCTGTTGAACCCATTATGGGACTATAATCTGAAAGGAAAATCTAATGTTCAACATGAGACCACTCCAATCAACCTCCTGTATTGTTCAGACGGCAAAAAATCAACAGTTTTTTCAATCACGAGTAAGCACACATTCCCGTGACATAGCCACGGGAATAGTGGGGGTGATGGGGTGTTGCCATGTATCCGCCGACGGGGGGATAATTATATATATTTTGTCCGCGCTACAGATGACTATATCGGTTCGCTAATACAGAACTAGTAAAGGCCCAGTGCACTACTTTTGTGAAAAATATACACTACCATTCAAAAGTTTGGGGTCACTTAGAAATGTCCTTGTTTTTGAAAGAAAAGCAATTTTTTTTGTCCATTAAAATAACATCAAATTGATCAGAAATACAGTGCAGACATTGTTATTAATGTTGGAAATGACTATTGTTGCTGGAAACGGCAGATGTTTCATTGAATGTCTTCATAGGAGTACAGAGGCCCATTATCAGCACCCATCACTCCTGTGTTCTAATGGCACGTTGTGTTAGCTAATCCAATTTGATCATTTTAAAAGGCTAATTGATCATTAGAAAACCCTGCTGTGCTGAATAAAGAAGCAATACAACTGGCCTTCTTTAGACTAGTTGAGTATCTGGAACATCAGCATTTGTGGGTTCAATTACAGGCTCAAAATGGCCAGAAACAAAGACCTTTCTTCTGAAACTCGTCAGTCTATTCATGTTCTGAGAAATGAAGGCTATTCCATGCGAGAAATTGACAAGAAACTGAAGATCTCGTACAACGCTGCGTACTACTCCCTTCACAGAACAGCGTAAACTGGCTCTGACCAGAATAGAAAGAGGAATGGGAGGCCCCAGTGCACAACTGAGCAAGAGGACAAGTACATTAGTGTCTAGTTTGAGAAACAGACACCTCACAAGTCCTCAACTGGCAGCTTCATTAAATAGTACTCACAAAACACCAGTCTCAACGTCAACAGGGAAGAGGCGACTCCGGGATGCTTTTTGTGTTTTGCGGGTACTATTTAATAAAGCTGCCAGTTAAGGACTGGAGCTTGCCGAGGAGTCTTGTTCTGAGCACACACTGTGCAAGCGGCGACAAATATGAAGATGTCAGGAACCATGGTGGGTCACCAAAAAGCGTCATCGCACAAACGCCAGGGTCCAATGCGAACCCGGGTGGTTGGCCAGTCCGGAGGAGTGGGCCCACTCCAGGACCGCTGAGCGGACCGCATCAGGCATGAGCATCCAGATATCAGGACACCACCCCCCCCGAGGTTCAGCTGGGAATGCTGTGCCTCCAGGACCTGTTTCCCTGTACCCCAGCTGAGTGCCATTGCCAGGCATGAGGTGGGAAGGATGGTCTTGGGCTCCAGGGTAATAGCCATTGGGCTATAACGGCGAGACAGTGCATCCGGCTTGACATTCTTGGATCCCGGCCGATATGAGAGGGAGAAGTTGAACCGTGTGAACAGCAGGGCCCATCTAGCTTGCCTGGAGTTGAGGCGTTTGGCGGTGCAGAGATACTCCAGATTTTTGTGGTCGGTCCATATGATGAACGGATGTTCCGCCCCTTCCAGCCAGTGCCTCCATTCCTCCAACGCCATCTCACTGCGAGAATCTCACGATTTCCCACATTGTAGTTTTTCTCCGTGGCATTGAGGCGATGGGAGGAGAAGGCGTAGGGTTGTAGCTTCAGGTCCAGGGCAGAACGCTGGGACAGGACCGCACCCACTCCTACATCCGATTCATCGGCCTCCAACACGAACTGACAGGAAGGTTCAGGATGAACCAGGATGGGAGCAGTGGTGAAGCGGTGTTTGAGGTCCCGGAATGCCCGGTCAGCAGCAGGGGACCATGTGAATGGAAACTTGTGAGAAGTGAGTGCTGACAGGGGAGGAAGACAGGGTGCTGTTACCCCAGATGAGGCAGCGATAGAAGTTGGCGAACCCCAGGAAACGTTGCAGCTGCACCCTGTACAAAGGCTGGGGCCAATCCACCACTGCTCTCACCTTCCCGGGATGCATCTGGACACTCCCAGCGGAGATGATGTACCCCAGAAAGGGGATGGTGGAGCGATGGAACTCCCACTTTTCCACCTTAACAAAAAGCTGGTTCTCCAGGAGGCGTTGATGATCCTGTCGGACGTGGAACACATGTTCTTGGGGGGAGCGGGAGAAGATGAGGATGTCATCAATGTTGACGAAGACGAATCGGTTCAACATGTTGCGGAGAACATTGTTTACCAGAGCCTGTAACACAGCAGGGGCGTTGGTGAGGCCAAATGTCATGACCAAATACTCGTAGTGGCCGCTGGCCATGTTGAAGGCGGTTTTCCACTCATCCACCTCCCGTATTCGCACCAGGTGGTAGGCGTTCCTTAGATACAGCTGTGAAAACATGGTCGCCCCCTGCAGTGCCTCGAAGGCAGAGGAGATGAGTGGTAGCGGTTCTTCACCATTATGTCATTGAGTCCCTGGTTGTAGATGCACGGGTGCAGGGTCTTGTCCTTCTTCTCCACAAAGAAGAACCCTGCGTTGGCGGGGGAGTACAAAGGATGTATAAATCCTGCAGCTAGGGAGTCCCCAATGTAGTTGTCCATAGCCTTGGTCTCCGGTCCCGACAACGAGTACAGTCGTTCCCGGGGCGGATTGGTGCTAAAGAGAAGATCAATCCCACAGTCATATGGTCGGTGCGGCAGAATCGAAGTGGCCCGGGCCTTGTTGAACAACTCCCGAAGGTCCTGGTACCCCACGAGAATGGCGGAGAGGTCTGGGGCACCTTCCGAGCCCCCAGGAAGACGTCCCGTGGCAGGTTGGGCTGACTTCAGACACTGGGCATGGAAGAACAGACTCCAGCCCATGATGACACCAGTAGACCAGTTGATGAGGGGATTCTGTAGCTGAAGTCAAGAGAATCCCAATACCACGGGAATCTGAGGAGACTTGAATAGCAGGAATTAAATAGTCTCGCTGAGATTCCCTGACACCTGTAGGTTGATGAGAGTGGTAATATGATTGACCTGGCCTATAGAGCGCCCATCCAGCGCTCTAACATCTATAGGAGTGGAAAGGGACTGAGTGGGGATGTTAAGCTCGGAAGCCAGGATAGCGTCCAAAAACACTTGAATCCGTCCCAGAGTCAATGAGGACCCGGAGAGATTTAGACTGGCCTCCCCACAGCAGAATGGCATGAACAGGGGTGCGAGCAAGGGAAGCAGGAAAGTTCTCCATATGGCCCACCAGAGTACTCACTCCTACCAGTGAGCCTGATCTCTTTAAAGGAAAAGAGAACACAAAATGACCAAGAGTCCCGCAACACAGACACCTCTTCGTGTAGATCCTGTATTGCCATTCCGCTGGCGATAGCCCAACTCTATCTAGTTACGTAGACTCGGGAAGTCCTCAGCAATTCTCGGGGAAGGTCTGGAAGCTTCATTTTCTCTCAGCAACGGGATCATCGGGGACTTCCGGGAGGATTCGATGGCAAGGTGGAATCCCTGGACGTGCGAGCAGAGTCAATTTCCTCTCCCTCCATCGTTCCCGTAGTCGCCCATCGATGCGGATGGTCAAAGCAAGTAGGGACTCGAGGTCCGTAGGTAACTCCCAAGCAGCCAGCTCATCCTTGACCTCCTCCGAGACGCCGTGCAGGAACATATCAAACAGTGCTTCCTGGTTCCAAGCACTCTCCGCTGCCAACGTGCGGAAATCCACCGCATAGGCAGCCACACTGCAGGAGTCCTGCCGAAGCTGGATTAGCTTCCGGGCAGCTTCTCTCCCGGAGAACGGGGCGTAAAAACCTTCTTCACCTCTCCCACAAACCCCTCCAGACTAACGCATATGGCCGGCTGCTGTTCCCATACAGCAGTAGCCCAGGTGAGAGTCCTCCCCGGCATCAGCGTGATGAGACATGCTATCTTGGAGCGATCCGAGGGGATGGATGAGGGCTGAAGCTCGAACATGAGGGCACACAGAGCTCGAAACGCCCGACAGGTGCTCGACTCCCCATTGAAGCGCTCCGGGGGGGGGGGGGGGGGGAGTAAACGGGGCTCCCGAGAAAGTGGAGTGGCCGATGAGACTCCGCTGTGTTAACACCTTTTTGGTTACTATATGATTCCATAAGTGTTATTTCATAGTTTTGATGTCTTCACTATTATTCTACAATATAGAAATTTGTAAAAAATAAAGAAAAACCCTTGAATGAGAACTGTAGGTGTGTCCAAACCTTTGACTGGTACTGTATATATATTTTTTATTCTTATTTTTCAGGGGGTGCTTCAGCACCCTCAGCACCCCTACTTCCTGCGGCTACAGTATGCCTGGTGACACACTCACGTGCACTCACACACTCAGTTACTGACTCAGCAATCATTTAAAAAATATTTAATTCCAATCAGTCCATCAGGTCTGTTCCATCTCAATCCAGGAACAGACATTTCCGTTGTACTGTACAGCAGGGAGGAGAGAAACCTACGCTATAGGCTTAGCGCCATTTTGACATTATCTGTAGAGGACAAAGATCTCCTGCCTTCTCCACTTCTGGTTTATAACAACACCACAGGGAATATCTGTTTAAGAAGGTGGCAAGCACAACCTTGCTGCTTCATCAGAGTCTCTTGGTCTCAGTCTCTTTGTCTCATTCAGTATTCCTCCCGCGTGTGTCCGTGATTGACTGTAACAGACCAAGTCTTGATAAATAGAACATATTTCAAGAGAAGTTCAGAGACCCCCGGCAATGACAATCTTTTATTCCTTTTTTCCATGCTCAAGGACTACATATAAAGTAGTTGTAATACGGGAACTATGTAAAAAGCAGGATGTTTTCCACTTGTAGATTGGTTGAAATTGGTGATCAAATAATCCTAATGGCTCAATTGTCTGTGACTAAAAACAGCAGGTGATGTGTTTTGAGAACGTATGATGCAAGATCAAGTGGTCATTTGTAGAAACGGAGGACGAGCATTCTGATTGGCTGCTTGCCGTCCTTGTTAATCAATTATCTCCAAAAAATGATGACTGCATGGCAACTGAAATATGGTCTGGGTTTAGCCAACAATGATGATGCATATACACTAGCTTCTAGGTCAGGGGTTTAGCCTAATACCTGAGGCACAGGAAGCATTTAATGTACAACTCCTTTCCATTGGGAGATCTTCTGAAGCATTGACTAGAACACAAGTGATTTCATATGTCCCTTATCTGAATGGGAGACAACTATTTGTGTTTTGTCAATGATATAATTTTAAATTCCCTCTCTAGCCACCTTTCTCTGCAATCAGAACAATGCATTCCATTTGCTCACCAGAACATTATAGAGGTGATCGGTTGATTAAGTTGTCTCTCTCCCTCTGATTGGCTGTAAATGGCAGGTGGATGCTTGGTAGCCTGGCCTAGTCTCTGTGTTAGACATCTTGTTGTTGTCATGTTTGATAGCACCCAAACATTTTGGCTAAAGCCTAAACAGACTGGCATCTAGGATAGATGATCGGTGGGCTTTGAGTGGGGCTGGAGCTGGGAATCATATTTGGAGGAATTACTGTTTGAGTGCAAAGCCCATCAGTTGTGGGACGATTACTCATAGCTATTATTTCTAAGTGTACCTTTTGTTTTGGTACTTTATAATGATGTAAAATTAGTATAGTGTCCCCTGTGTTAATGGTACTCTGGGAAGGAAGGGTGAATCTAAGGGGATATCATCATTCACTGCTGTGCACTGTGCTTTAGTAGCCTACAACTTAAAACTTATTTGGGGTAGGGGGCAGTATTTTCAAGTCCGGATGAAAAGCGTGCCCAGAGTAAACTGCCTGCTACTCAGGCGCAGATCCTAGGATATGCATATTATTAGTCGATTTGGATAGAAAACACTCTGAAGTTTCTAAAACTGTTTGAATGATGTCTGTGAGTATAACAGAACTCAAATGGCATGCAAGAACCTGAGAAAAAATCCAACCAGGAAGTGGGAAATCTGAGGTTTGTAGGTTTTCAACTCTTTGCTTATCCAAGATACAGTGGAAATGGGGTCATGTTGCACTTCCTAAGCCTTCCACTAGATGTCAACAGTCTTTAGAACCTTGTTTGATGCTTCTACTGTGAAGTGGGGGTGAATGAGAGGAGATTGAGTAAGGTCTCTCCCAGAGTGCCACGAGCTGACCATGCGCGTTCATGTGAGAGTTAGCTGCGTTACATCGCATTTCTGAAGACAAAATAATTCTCCGGTTGGAACATTATTGAAGATTTATGTTAAAAACATCCTAAAGATTGATTCTATACATCGTTTGACATGTTTCTACGGACTGTAACGGAACCTTTTGGACTTTTCGTCCGTACTTTCCGCTGGACTTGCACACGCGTCGTGAGTTTAGATTGTGTACTGAACGAGCGAACAACAAGGAGGAATTTGGACATAAATGATGGATATTATCGAACAAAACATTTTTGTGGAACTGGGATTCCTGGGAGTACATTCTGATGAAGATCATCAAAGGTAAGTGAATATTTATAATGCTATTTCTGACTTCTGTTGACTCCAACATGGCGGATACCTCTTTGGGTTGATTTGTCGTCTGAGCGCCGTACTCAGATTATTGCATGGTTTGCTTTTTCCGATTGATCAAACAACTATGAAAAGGTATGCTATCGCTCCCTCAGTTGCTTATGCACATCAACAACAGCAAGATCAACAACGAATGCTAGTCCGAGCAAGATGAGATAAAATCTAACGAGGGAATATTAGTTAAACCCTGGTTGGCCATGATAATTGCACTGATAAACGATTGAGAATAGTAGCCTTCTCGTCCTTCTGCAGCTTGCCTGCCAATGCATGCTTGATCCAAACCAAGTTTTGACAACTGAATGGGAACTTGCCTGCCTGCACGCTCTTTTGATCAATGCCAAATACATTTAATTGACAACTAAGAGATATGCTAACTGTGGATAACAGTCATCCAAGTTCAGTATAGCTAGCTAGCTAGCTAGCAATGCGATTCACATTTCTTGCTAGCTAACCAAATTACACATACATCTTTAGCTGTAGTCACAGAAAAAAGCTATTAGGGGGAAAAAGTTGGTCACTTACCCACTCCTCCAATGACATGACATCCTCCCAGTAGCTAGCTAACTAACGTTAGGCTCCGTGTTTTTAGCTTGCTAAATAAATACCTAGCTACATAAATATATATGCTAGTCCAGGGGTGTCAAACTCAATCAGTGCACGGGCCATATTGAAAAAATACGCAACAAATTCACGGGCCAAGAAATAATAAAAAGAGAAAAAATATTTGTCCAGCTTTTGCTGCTATGCTTGCAAATGTGCATAATATTCTGTGACCCTAATAAAAAGTATTTATTTACTCCAAATAACAAAAACGTACCTTATAGTTTGTTGTAACATTTAAACTAGTAACATGTTTTAAATGTTTTTGCACTGCATGGATCACCGGTCCGGTTGAATGCAGCATTGCTGTATGGTGCACTCAAAATGTGTTGTAGTTGAGTAGCCAGCCTAGGCTACTGCTCAAATGTTACTATAATAGGCCCACATGTTTCCTCTTGGCATGGTGTTTTGTTGCAAGTTTAGTTTTTTGGTTATTCATTGTCAAGCTTTAAAAACCGAAGCCAGACTGCAACATTTTAGTAACCTAGCTAGGACTGTGGGATGTGTCTGTACACTTTCCCACCGCTGCATACTGTAAACAGGACACATGAAAACAGCACAATTGAAATTGAATTCACCAATGCAAGCGCATCAGGCTGTAATTTTATTAAGTAGATGATTCAGCTGTTGACTCATTTATACTTGCTTGTGTGTCCTATTCGGCCCGGGGGCCTTGTGTTTGACACGTGCGCTAGCCTATAAGCCACATTATAACTGACTTGTGATCATTGCCCTTTGATTGTATTGACATTCCCAGCCTTAGTAACAGTCGTCCGTGTTTGTTCAAAATATTGAGTAATTCAACTGAACAGTGCCTCCCGAATGGGTGGAGGCAGCAATCAATGTACCATGCCAGCTGTGATTTACAACCTGATAGCAATATTTTTTGGACTACCAAGACATTTATTGGTGAATTATATTAATCATGCATTGAGCTGCATCCATCTATTCTTCCAACAATGCTTTACTGTAAGTCATGGAATTTTGAGTCAAATAGAACCTGTTTTTAAAACCTCTTATAAAGTTGGTTTTAAAGCATACACTGGAAATCACATATTTTTTGACTGATATTATGATTGTCTGTTTGTTTCATATCTGCAAAGTATTTAAAACGCTGTCAATTCCACTTAAAGATGTGTTTTTCTACACCCTGTACTATTCTCCTCTTGATCCCTTACCTCATGTTATACTTCCTATCGACAAAGTAGAGACAATCTTAATTACACAATGTTCTTAATGTGCTGAGTTGAATGGAATAATTATCACACAGTGACCTAATAATCTGTCATTCTTTAGTAGAACATTGTAATGCAGAGAGTGCGTGGTTGTTGTAATACATATTGGTAAAGCATTGAAGTAGTATGACAAGGTTTCATGTGTGATACAAGAGTTGTTGTTGACCATTGGTGTAAATAGGCAGGAGTATGTGTGCACTGTTGCTTTTGACTCCTTCACTTAGTCACAACAGCTCATGTTCTTGCATGGTAATACAATAAAGCTTACTGTATGCTTCCCAATTGAAACAGTTTGCACATATTACGACTTCGGTAGCCGAAGTCCTACGCCACTTCATCAGTGATTGGTCAACAGTACTACTCCTTGTAGGGTCGGAAACTATGGACGGGATTCTTCAATTAAGTGTTTGTTGTCATTCAACAAGAGACAACTAGTTTTCATGCACATTGTTTCACTTGAGACAAACTGTGCTTAACATCTTAGTTAGATGTAAAATTGGGCAAATAAGACCAAAAAATGTATTACAGATTTCTTGATTTATCTTAGATTCATTTGGCCTATATTAAAGGAAGTGTTACTGGGTATGTTGTTGCTACAGTGGCTCAAAAGGGACAAACAACAGTAATATTGGTGGGGGTTTTTCTCATTTTTCAAGCGAAGGTGTTTAGGGAGTATGCGAAAACAGATGTTAATTTTGCCTAAGTTCTGATAGAAGCAAACCGATCCTACAGTTGAAGTCGGAAGTTTACATTCTCCTTAGCCAAATACATTTGAACTGAGTTTTAATAGAATTTAATCCTAGTAAAAATTCCCTGTCTTAGGTCAGTTAGGATCACCACTTTATTTTAAGAATGTGAAATGTCAGAATAATAGTAGAGAGAATGATTTATTTCAGCTATTATAACGTTCATTACATTCCCAGTGGGTCAGAAGTTTACATACACTCAATTAGTATTTGGCAGCATTGCCTTTAAAATGTTTAATTTGGGTCAAATGTTTCGGTTGCCTTCCACAAGCTTCCCACAATAAGCTGCGTGAATTTTGGCCCATTCCTCCTGACAGAGCTGGTGTAACTGAGTCAGGTTTGTAGGCCTCCTTGCTCGCACACGCTTTTTCAGTTATGCCCACAGATTTTCTATAGGATTGAGGTCAGGGCTTTGTGATGGCCACTCAAATACCTTGACTTTGTTGTCCTTAAGCCATTTTGCCACAACTTTGGAAGTATGCTTGGGGTCATTGTCCATTTGGAAGCCCCATTTGCGACCAAGCTTTAACTTCCTGATTGATGTCTTGAGATGTTGCTTCAATATATCCACATAATTTTCCTGCCTCATGATGCCATCGGTTTTGTGAAATGCACCAGTCCCTCCTGCAGCAAAGCACCCCCACAACATGATGCTGCCACCCCCATGCTTCACGGTTGGGATGGTGTTCTTCGGCTTGCAAGCCTCCCCCTTTTTCCTCCAAACATAACGATGGTAATTATGGCCAAACAGTTCTGTTTTTCTCCAAAAAGTACGATCTTTGTCCCCATGTGCAGTTGCAAACCGTAGTCTGGCTTTTTTATGGCGGTTTTGGAGCAGTGGCTTCTTCCTTGCTGAACGGCCTTTCAGGTTATGTCGATATAAGACATGTTTTACTGTGGATATAGATACTTTTGTACCTGTTTCCTCCAGCATCTTCACAAGGTCCTTTGCTGTTGTTCTGGGACTGATTTGCACTTTTCGCACCAAAGTAGGTTAATCTCTAGGAGACAGAACGCGTCTCCTTCCTGAGTGGTATGGCGGCTGCGTGGTCCCATGGTGTTTATACTTGCATACTATTGTTTGTACAGATGAACGTGGTACCTTCAGGCGTTTGGAAATTTCTCCCAAGGATGAACCAGACTTTTGGAGGTCTACAATTTTTTTTCTTTCTGAGATCTTGGCTGATTTCTTTTGATTTTCCCATGATGTCAAGCAAAGAGGCACAGAGTTTGAAGGTAGGCCTTGAAATACATCCACAGGTACACCTCCAATTGACTCAAATTATGTCAATTAGCCTATCAGAAGCTTCTAAAGCCATGATATCCTTTTCTGGAATTTTCCAAGCTGTTTGAAGACACAGTCAACTTAGTGTATGTAAACTTCTTACCCATTGGAATTGTGATACAGTGAATTATAAGTGAAATAATCTGTCTGTAAACAATTGTTGGAAAAATTACTTGTGTCATGCATAAAGTAGATGTCCTAACCGACTTGCCAAAACTATAGTTTGTTAACAAGAAATTTGTGGAGTGGTTGAAAAACAAGTTTCAATGACTCCATCCTAAATGTATGTAAACTTCCAACTTCAAGTGTATGTACAGTATGTGTAGACCTTTAGACTCAGTAGTCAGCTCTGATCATTCATTCACTCAGTTGTATTTATTTTATATAACCTTCATTTTATCCGGGAGTCATATGTTTTTACTTATGTCACCGTCTGGCTGCCTCCTTTGATATTAGACAATGTAACTTTTTCTGAATTCAAAAACTAAAAGCAAATGTTTATTTTGCTGTTATTTGATGCTATTTAATTTCACTGACAGTAAAAATAACTGAAAGTTCCTTCAATTCAAATATGTCCTATTCCTCGCACTCCCTGGAATACATTTTGACAATGAAAAAAGCTGTGATTGTCTCAAAAGGAACCATTTGACCTTAACATTCTTGCAGCCATTGTAGTACGTCCATGAGCAGGCGGCAATATTTTACCAAGTTTTTCCAACACAGCTTTGACCTACTACAGTAGCTATGTTGGTCTATTGTACTTCAAACAATGTGTACGCAGGTTGATTAAGATTCAAACCTTCTCAAACAGCCCAAGTTATACACTTAGAGGAGGTTCTCCCACAATAATATGATTTGTACCACATATAAGTTAAAGGATTGGATTCTCCACACACCACACTAAACCCATTCCACTACCTTTTCAAGCTTTTTTTATTATATAAAAACAATCTTTGCTTTTACACTTACAAGATCATCATGCTGAGCAAGCTGTTTTGTCTTGTAGTAATGCGGTGCCTGCCTGTATTTCCTTCAACTTTTTTATTTAGCAATACATGTCATTGAGAGAAAAAATGGGTTTTGTTCAATA
Source organism: Salvelinus namaycush (assembly GCF_016432855.1). Lineage (NCBI taxonomy): Eukaryota > Metazoa > Chordata > Actinopteri > Salmoniformes > Salmonidae > Salvelinus > Salvelinus namaycush. Next base: position 18,792,171 of record NC_052336.1, on the reverse strand, counting down.
GGTGCCCAGCGTGTGTTGGACACAGTCACTCATATATAGAGGTCTATAAAGCCTGTCTCAATTCCTGATTGACATAAGCTCTTGAAAACATGGTCCTATTTCATCAATTGCTGTGCTGCTCAATGGGCAGTTCATTACCTCTGTCAAATGAATACGTAGCTTAAAGTTGTGTGTATTTGTATAGTGTATATGTGTATTTGCTACAATAATTCACATTTACAATAGGCCTATATTTAAAAATACTTACATCCAAATTATACATTGTGTATATATATATATAAATATATCTATATACACTGAGTGCACAAAAAATATGAACACCAGTTCTTTCCATTACATAGATTGATCAAGTGAATTTAGGTGAAAGCTATGATCCCTTATTGATGTCACTTGTTAAATCCACTTCAATCAGTGTAGATGAAGGGGAGGAGACAGGTTAATAAGGATTGGACAATTCTTTTCCATTTTTCGTCTAAAATAACATACCCAAATCTAACTGCCTGTAGCTCAAGACCTGAAGTAAGGATATGCATATTCTTGATATCATTTGAAAGGAAACACTTTGAAGTTTGTGGAAATGTGAAATTAATGTAGGAGAATATAATACATTAGATCTGGTTAAAGATAATATCATCCTCTTTGAAATGCAAGAGAAATGCCATGCTGTATTATTCCAGCCCAGGCCATATTGTATTATTTCACTCTCAACAGTTTCCTATGTGTCTCAAGAATGGTCCATCAAGGACATCTAGAAAACTTGACACAACTGTGGGAAGCATTGAAGTCAACATGGGCCAGCATCCCTGTGGGGTATATAAACTCAGCAAAAAAAGAAACGGCCCATTTTCAGGACCCTGTCTTTCAAAGATAATTCGTAAAAATCCAAATAACTTCACAGATCTTCATTGTAAATGGTTTAAACACTGTTTCCCATGCTTGTTCAATGAACCATAAGCAATTAATGAACATGCACCTGTGGAACGGTCATTAAGACACTAACAGCTTACAGACGGTAGGCAATTAAGGTCACAGTTATGAAAACTTAAGACAATAAAGAGGCCTTTCTACTGACTCTGGAAAAACACCAAAAGAAAGATGCCCAGGGTCCCTGCTCATCTGCATGAATGTGCCTTAGGCATGCTGCAAGGAGGCATGCGAACTGCATATGTGGGCAGGGCAATAAATTGAAATGTCCGTACTGTGAGATGCCTAAGACAGAGCTACAGGGAGACAGGATGGACAGCTGATCGTCCTCGCAGTCGCAGACCACATGTAACAACACCTGCACAGGATCGGTACATTCACACTTGCGGGACAGGTACAGGATGGCAAAAACTGCTCAAGTTACACCAGGAACACACAATCCCTCCATCAGTGCTCAGATGGCCGCAATAGGCTGAGAGAGGCTGGACTGAGGGCTTGTAGGCCTGTTGTAAGACAGGTCCTCACCAGACATCACCGGCAACAACGTCGCCTATGGGCACAAACCCACCGTCGCTGGACCAGACAGGACTGGCAAAAAGTGCTCTTCACTGACGAGTCAGGGGGTGTCTCACCAGGGGTTATGGAAGGAATGAGCGTTACACCAAGGCCTGTAGTCTGGAGTGGGATCGATTTGGAGGTGGAGGGTCCGTCATGGTCTGGGGCAGTGTGTCACAGCATCATCGGACTGAGCTTGTTGTCATTGCAGGCAATCTCAACGCTGTGCATTACAGGGAAGACATCCTCCTCCCTCATGTGGTACCCTTCCTGCAGGCTCATCCTGACATGACCCACCAGCATGACAATGCCACCAGCCATACTGCTCATTCTGTGCGTGATTTCCTGCAAGACAGGAATGTCAGTGTTCTGCCATGGCCAGCGAAGAGCCCGGATCTCAATCCCATTGGATCGGAGGGTGAGGGCTAGGGCCATTCCCCCCAGAAATGTCTGGGAATTTGCAAGTGCCTTGGTGGAAGAGTGGGGTAACATCTCACAGCAAGTACTGGCAAATCTGGTGCAGTCCATGAGAAGGAGATGCACTGCAGTACTTTATGCAGCTGGTGGCTACACCAGATACTGACTGTTACTTTTGATTTTGACCCCCCCTTTGTTCAGGGACACATTATTCCATTTTTGTTAGTCACATGTCTGTGGAACCTGTTCAGTTTATGTCTCAGTTGGTGAATCTTGTTATGTTCATACAAATATTTACACATGTTAAGTTTGCTAAAAATAAACGCAGTTGACAGTGAGAGGGCTTTTCTTTTTTTGCTGAGTTTATATATAATATATATACATTAGATCATCATAGCTACTTAAGTAGGTCAAAGCATTGTGCTGGAAAGCCTTGTTAGAGCATGGGTAGAGTAAGTACTGTGGTGACCATGGTGCTCTTTATCAGACTCAGACCAATTCCTACTTTTCATTTAAAACATCGTTTTTGGTTTTTAATTTCCATGGTTTTTCACCCGAAGGTGATAAAACAAAATAATACACATTTCCACATGCAAAAGGTCTATTTCGAAAATGTAATTTGAGCATCAAATTATGTAAATAAAATGGTTGTGTTTTGCCTCACATAATTTCTTGTCCAGGGCCTGGATTCCCAAAAGCATCTTAAGGCTAAGTTCATGGTTAGAACCTTTGCAGGTACATTGTTAAATCTCAGAGCTGTTTCCCAAAGCCATCGTTAATAGAGTTGCACTTGAAAACACATTTACCGACTGCCTCAGACCACTCGTAGAACAGCTAACTGGGTCGTCAGATGCTTTTTGACATTCCGCGTCACTTTATACACAGAAGATCTCCGCTAAACATAGAATGAAGATGTTTATCTGTCTCTCTGTGACCGCTGATAACTTCAGAACGAAATTGACTACAATACAATTTACCGACCGGCGCAACTATAATGAATGTCTGCCTCCAGTTCTGCTGGTTCTTCTGGTCCTGTGTGCTGAAATAGTAGCCGACCCTCTGGTCACATTTCACTACTGTGTTTTTGTTGGGGTCGTCTAACACATCTGAGGAGAAAGGCGGCAGTATAACGGTTATTGTTCCTCTCCATCTCAGCCCTGTATCCCCTCTGTCATTCTTAATGTGACATCCCAGATTATTAAAGAAAGGAGAGACTGTCACTGTACTATCCTGCCTGTCGAGAACTGGGGACATTAATGATTGGTTTCATCCATCACTATTGGTGGCAGGGTGTGTCTCAATGGAGTCACTCAATTCCTCAGCTCGTGGGTGTTTGCTTTTGTCCGTCTCTTTGTACATTAGGTGAGGTGAGTTTCCCTTAGTGTTGTGAAGTGCTTAGGGACCCTAACCCCTACCGTATGTAACTCTACTCATTCGTTGATGGAAATACTTCCAGATTCCCTCACTCTCAACCCCTTCAGTCTAATATAATTATAGCCTTGTTTGCTCTCTGAGATTATGATACTAGTGCTGAGAATATTGTTTGTGTGTGTGTGTGCAAGTGGATGACTTTAGTCTCAGAGGTAAAGGGCTCTATCTTTTTTGTGCCGATTAGCTGTGCTCAGTAAGACAATGAGCTGGAGTAGGGATACACCCCTACCAGCATAGTGCGGCGTGGCGTGAAACGAAGCGGTGTCTAATCACCTTTCAGAGATGCAATTTATCTACTATCTTTGTGGGAGAGAGGCCTATCTGACTCAAGGAGGCTCAAGGAGCAGTTCAGCTGTGAATGGTGGGAGACTTGTCTGTGTGTGAAATCTTAATTAAAACCCTCACAGGGAGATGTAGGTGGAGGGGTGTTTGTGTGTGTGTGTGTGTGTGTGTAAAACAGGCAATTAGAACATGTCGATGGAGGAGTGTGTTTAAGTTTGTTTTTTACATTTTCTATTCCCACAAATGAAAATAGAAAATTATTAAATGAATGCCGGCATGAAATTGCAGGACGAAGGCCGTGGCACAGTGCGGATAAACAATGGATCATGGATGTATCCTTGTGTGTGTGTGTGTGTGTCTACTTTTTGTGTATTTGTGTGTGTGTGTGCATCTGTGTGTATGTTATAGCAATAGCTTCCTTATCTCCTGTAAAGATAGAGTCGTCATTTGTCACAGAGTCACGGTCCACCCAGCAGGAGGGCATAGTGTTCTCTTAATGAAGAGTGTCCCTCTCCCACTGACCAGACCACATGGCACAGTCCTGTAGTCAAGAGAAAAGTCACCAGTTAATAAACACTGCATCTTCTGCCTTGTGGATTGCAATGTACTGCATGTCCATTCCATCAATGCATGTTCACTTTGCTCTCTGTCAGTATACTGCTCAGGTTTTACCATTCACTGCTTTGTTGAATAATGTCCTTGATATCTTTGATTTATTTAAGGTGATGACTATGAGGATCAGGCCATCATGACCTATACTGTAAACTTTTTCCTGAGCTGTGACCCAACCAGGAAGTACTCCTGGCCGTAGTCATAATAAGTTAATGTCATGCAAAAGAAACTGTCATGCTGATCGGGTTAAATGTAGCTCTGTCCCCATGGAGCCCCCTTATTCCCCTGCTTTCCCGCCACAAAGATCATTATCTGGCCTTTCAGGTGTTCAACTTCTTCTCCCCCGGCACAGGCATTATTCAGCACAGGCTGCTGCCACAAGCATGGACCAGAGTATTGGAGTTAAGAGAACAAAGAGAGAGAGGAGAGATGAATGCACACATAACATTTGCATGACTGAGAACAGGTAAGCCTATCAGCTAATTACTAACTCATCATTGGCTTGAGAAAAATAAAAAGTATATCCTAAATGTAGTTTATCTTTATGCTCACAATTATAAATCGATCCAAACAAACAAATTACATTATTTTTATCCTGCATAGAGCATGTTTTCTGCATAAATTGTCATCAACTTGTTTATGTCCCCGCCCCTAAAATGTACCACTACCATGGCAGGAAAATGCCATGGTACTGGTACAAATACCATGGTGTGTCTGCCACGGTGGTGACAAAAATACATGACAGTCCAATGGTATTTTTTTCTGCCATGGTAGTGAACAGAAGCATGATATTTTTTTCATTGTATTACCATGGTACAAATATGCACCATAGTAGTACAATGAAAAACATACCATGATTATGGTAGCATGTAGTGAAACATGAAAGCATGGTAGTGGTTTACAATGTATTATCATGCTGGACTCTGTCCAACCATTTTTTGCATAAAGTGACTAAAAACGTAGTAATTTATGGTACTCACATAATGCAACATTGACTACTGTCACGTAGAGTAGGCCAGAAGGCTAAACTGGAAAACCTAACCTCTGTCAAAATAAAAAGATGGCGGAGCCGCAAAAGTTTCTGTGCAAGGGTGTTTATTTACAAAGTGAATCCAGAACAAAAACAACAGTACTGCCATCAAACATATACCTTGTGTTACAGCTAAAAACAATGCTACCCCATCCACAGCTCAATCCAAAATGCCTCTTCATGAACTGAAAGAGAGGCTCCTTTTGTAGGGCTAGCCCCTCCCCTCAGAACAATTAACACTAATTAATTAAGCAATTACCTAGTCAAACCTACATTTTCCATTAACTAAACACACTAAAGGATATACATTGCAACACTTTTTTTAAACAATATCACAACATAACATTTACAACATTACATCACTACTGACAGTGTCTTTCAATATGCCCATTTACATTAATGAGCCATTTGGGACAGGCACTATAAAGTCAGCCCAATTCCCTTAGCTCGGGTCCTTTTCCAGCATACCTGGAAGCTACAGAGATAGAGAGAGAGGAACAGAACAAACAAACAAAGCGCTCATCCACAACATCGATACGCATAATAAATATTGCATATGTTAGATATGAACACTGACATAAGTGTGAAATGTATGTGTTAAGACAGAGAAGTTAAATTGTGTGTCGACCCACATTAACTTATCTGATAACGGAGCAGGGAGGAGTGATGAATGTGTGCGTGCGTTAAAGTACCAAATGCTGCCCGCGGCCAGTGACTGATTTCTACGTCACAACTACTCACTCTGCAATGGCAAAGCATATGTCTAGTGTACCCTCTGAAACCTCTTAAGCTCATAGTGAAAAACCATAACACACATGGTGTAGTTGTGTAGTATACCCTCTTAAATCTTGGGATGTGGATAGGGAATGATGAGTAGAATCGATGGAGTCTGACACCTTGAACATAAGGTTTAAAATAATGAGTTGATCTGGTGCTTTTCTCTTCAATACAGTTTTCAGTAGGCTCTCTCTCATTTTAACTGACTAGGCTACTTGTATACATTTCTAAATTTGTGAAAAGTTATTAATTATCATCTTATCTCATACATTTTCCTTATGCCATTCCCACAGCAAGTTACGATTTTTCCCTTTGTTTACGCTCTCTGTGTCGTTGGAGTCCTCTGTCACCGTGACTACGACAGGCTAGCTTGACTGCAGCTAACGTTAGCCAATATTAGCTTCTATGCTAACTGACTTAAATTAAACTATCAAAATGTCATACAAAATAGCAACAATAATATCATTACACTCCGCTTAACTTGGTGTTTCATATCCTATGCTTTATAACACGCTCACCGTGAAGATAATTTCTATCTGGTGCTTCTCTCTTTAGTTGGCTCTCTCATTCATCTGACTCACTGACGAGGCAGGCTAGCGCGAGCGCCACTGTAGAGTGAGAGCGAGTGAAGCAACCACTAAAGCTTTTTGGGCCCCATTCTGATATCTGAAAATTCTCAGGACCCCAACCATGTGAAAAAAATTCTGTAATTACGAGCCAATGTTTGCCTTTTTATTTGGGGCTATGGCAGTCAATTGAAAAACATTGAAAAACATTCTAACAGTATTTCTGACTCACCATCACATACTTCCTCTTAATCCACTGATCAGTCATCTGTAGAATGTTTTTGTATTTCCCCTGCATGCTTGTTACATTGGCAAGGAGACACATTATTATTATTTTTTTTACATCCATTGTGAATGACAACAGTTCCTCTCTTAATTCAAACATTTTTACAACACTCCCACTTGATAACCACCAAGCCTCGGTGTGAAATAGAACATTGTCATGCTCTGATCCCATATCTCTACATGGTTTTGCGAACAGGCGTGAGCGCAGTGATGTGGTTTGATGTAGTTTACAATCAAAGTTACATGCTGCAGTATATCTCAGAGTTCTGTGCTCAGCTCTTTTGCCGCCAGTTGCTCTCGGTGTATTATACAATCTGTCCATATGGTAAACGGAGACACATTCATAACTACTGTATAGTGCAGTAGTTGGGGCCCCATCTGTACAAAAGCCCACCATTCAATCCCATGGAATCTGTTTTTCGTCAATATAGCCACGCAGCACATCCCATGTGCCGTTTCATGCTCGGAGATGATGAGACAGAACAGTATGTCCTCATGAATAGCATCCCCCGACATAGACAGCGAACAAAAGTCAATGCATGGGCATCTCGGTCCTCACAACTAACGTCCATTTGGAGAGCATAAACTGGGGAGTTTTTGAGTTGTTCAGTCAGTTTCCTTTTGATTGCTAGCAAAAGCATACATTCTTTGTTTAAAAGTGTTATCTGACAAAGTTATTGATGTGAGTGTATGTGGCTCTGCCTCCCCACACTTTGTTTTCACCATATCAATTGGGGCTGGTAATATCAAAGTCTCGGCAATAGTGTGTGGTTTCATAGAGTAGCCATTCACCATGGGAATGATTCAAGTGCAACGGTCAAATAAGACCTTGTCCCATGATCTAAGGGCACTCTCTGTTTGAATTTTGCTGTCTCTGTCACGTTCGTCGTAACATTTAAGTGAGGAGGACCAAGGCGCAGCGTGATAACAATACATTCTTCTTTAATGAAGACGAAAACGAAACGAACACTATACAAACTAATCAAAACAACAAACGTGAAGCTATACAAACAATAAGTGCAGACACTGGCAACTTACACATAGACATAGACAATCACCCACAACCTACCTAATGACTATGGCTGCCTAAATATGGCTCCCAATCAGAGACAACGATAGACAGCTGTCTCTAATTGAGAACCAATCTAGGCAACCATAGACTTACATAAACACCTACAATGAACACAACCCCATGAACTCTACAAACACCCCCTAGACAATACAAACACCCTAGACGAGACAAAAACACACAAACATCCCCCATGTCACACCCTGACCTAACTAAAATAATAAAGAAAACAAAGATAACTAAGGCCAGGGCGTGACAGTACCCCCCCCCCCCCAAAGGTGCGTACTCCGGCCGCAAAACCTGACACAGAAGGGGAGGGTCCGGGTGGGCCTTCCTACGGCGGTGGCTCGGGTGCGGGACGTGGACCCCACTCCACTATAGTCAATACCCTCTTAGGTGGCCTCCCAGGAACGAGGACCCTTGCAGCGAGTCCCGGACTGAAGACCATCGTAGAGGGCGCCACTGGACGGAGGGGCAGCTCCGGACTGAGGGGCGGCTCCGGACTGAGGGGCGGCTCCGGACTGAGGGGCGGCTCATGACTGGAGGGCGGCTCATGACTGGAGGGCGGCTCATGACTGGAGGGCGGCTCATGACTGGAGGGCGGCTCATGACTGGAGGGCGGCTCATGACTGGAGGGCGGCTCCTGACTGGCGGGCGGCTCCTGACTGGCGGGCGGCTCCTGACTGGCGGGCGGCTCCTGACTGGCGGGCGGCTCTGGCAGCTCCTGACTGGCGGGCGGCTCTGGCAGCTCCTGACTGGCGGGCGGCTCTGGCAAGTCCTGACTGGCGGGCGGCTCTGGCAGCTCCTGACTGGCGGGCGGCTCTGGCAGCTCCTGTCTGGCGGGCGGCTCTGGCAGCTCCTGACTGACGGACGGCTCTAGCAGCTCCTGACTGACGGACGGCTCTGACGGCTCGGGACAGACGGGCAGCTCAGATGGCGCTGGGCAGACGGGCAGCTCAGATGACGCTGGGCAGGCGGGCAGCTCAAACGGCGCTGGGCAGACGGCAGACTCTGGCCGGCTGAGGCGCACAGTAGGCCTGGTGCGTGGTGCCAGAACTGGTGGTACTGGGCTAAGGACACGCACCTCAAGGCTAGTGCGGGGAGCAGCAACAGGGCGCACAGGGCTCTGGAGACGCACAGGAGGCTTGGTGCGTGGTGCCGGAACTGGTGGTACCGGGCTGGAGACACGCACCACAGGGCGAGTGCGTGGAGGAGGAACAGGGCTCTGGAGACGCACTGGAAGCCTGGTGCGTGGTGTAGGCACTGGTGGTACTGGGCTGAGGCGAGGAGGTGGCGCTGGATAAACCGGACCGTGAAGGCGTACAGGAGCTCTTAAGCACTGAGTCTGCCCAACCTTACCTGGTTTAATGCTCCCCGTAGCCAGGCCAATGCGGAGAGGTGGAATAGCCCGCACTGGGCTGTGCTGGCGAACCGGGGACACCATGCGTAAGGCTGGTGCCATGTACACCGGCCCGAGGAGACGTACTGGAGGCCAGCTACATTGAGCCGGCTTCATGGCACCTGGCTCGATGCCCACTCTAGCCCGGCCGATACGCGGAGCTGGAATGTACCGCACCGGGCTAAGCACACGTACAGGAGACACCGTGCGCTCTTCCGCATAACACAGTGTCTGCCCGTACTCTCGTTCTCCACGGTAAGCACGGGGAGTTGGCGAAGGTCTCCTACCTGACTTCGCCACACTCCCTTTTAGCCCCCCCCAAGAAATATTTGGGGCTGACTCTCAGGCTTCCAGCCTCGCTTCCGTGCTGCCTCCTCATACCACCGCCTCTCGGCTTTAGCTGCCTCCAGCTCTTCACGAGAGCGGTGATATTCTCCCGGTTGTGCCCAGGGTCCTCCGCTGTCCAGAATTTCCTCCCAATTCCATAAGTCCTGCGATCACTGCTCCTGCTGCTGCTTTTTCCCACGCTGCTTGGTCCTAGGTTGGTCCTAGGTCCTAGGTTGGTCCTAGACATAGACAATCACCCACAACCTACCTAATGACTATGGCTGCCTAAATATGGCTCCCAATCAGAGACAACGATAGACAGCTGTCTCTAATTGAGAACCAATCTAGGCAACCATAGACTTACATAAACACCTACAATGAACACAACCCCATGAACTCTACAAACACCCCCTAGACAATACAAACACCCTAGACGAGACAAAAACACACAAACATCCCCCATGTCACACCCTGACCTAACTAAAATAATAAAGAAAACAAAGATAACTAAGGCCAGGGCGTGACAGTCTCTGCCTGGCTTTTGTCTCAGCCTGGCCGGTTCCCCTCTCTCCACTGGGATTCTCTGCCTCTAACCCTATTACGGGGGCTGAGTCACTGGCTTACTGGTGCTCTTGCATGCGTCCCTGGGAGGGGTGAATCACTTGAGTAGGCTGAGTCACTGACGTGATCTTCCTGTCCAGTTTGGCGCACCCCTCGGGTTTGTGTCGTGGGGGAGATCTTCGTGGGCTATACTCGGCCTCGTCTCAGGGTAGTAAGTTGGTGGTTGAAGATATCCCTCTAGTGGTGTGGGAGCTGTGCTTTGGCAAAGTGGGTGGGGTTATATCCTGCCTGTTTGGCCCTGTCCGGGGGTATCGTTGGACAGGGCCACAGTGTCTCCCGACCCCTCCTGTCTCAGTCTCCAGTATTTATGCTGCAATAGTTTGTGTCGGGGGCTAGTGGCAGTCTGTTATATCTGGAGTATTTCTCCTGTCTCATCTGGTGTCCTGTGTGAATTTAAGTATGGTCACTCTAATTCTCTCTTTCTTTCTCTCTTTCTCTCTCTCTCTCTCTCTCCCTTTCTCTCTTTCTCTGAGGACCTGAGCCCTAGGACCATGCCTCAGGACTACCTGGCCTGATGAGTCCTTGCTGTCCCCAGTCCACCTGGTCATGCTGCTGCTCCAGTTTCAATTGTTCTGCCTGTGACTATGGAACCTTTACCTGTTCACTGGACGTGCTACCTTGTCCCGGACCTGCTGTTTTGGACTCTCTATCTGCTGTCTCTAACTCTGAATGATTGGCTATGAGAAGCCAACTGACATTTACTCCTGAGGTGCTGACCTCTTGCAACCACTGTGCAACAACTCTACAACCACTGATTATTATTATTTGACCCTGCTGGTAATCTATGAATGTTTGAACATCTTGGCCATGTTCTGTTTTAATCTCCACCCGGCACAGCCAGAAGAAGACAGGCCACCCCTCAGAGCCTGGTTCCTCTCTAGGTTTCTTCCTAGGTTCTGGCCTTTCTAGGGAGTTTTTCCTCGCCACCGTGCTTCTACATCTGCATTGCATGCTGTTCGGGGTTTTAGGCTGGGTTTCTGTTCAGCACTTTGTGACATCGGCTGATGTAGAAAGGGCTTTATAAATACGTTTGATTTGATTTTGAATTTTGTCTTAAGATTTGAATAATTTTCATTTAGATTTTTAAGGGTAATCACATTACAAATACGATATTATAATATATATATTTATTTTTTCAGCTCATGAAACAAACAATACTTTACATGTTGTGTTTATATTTTGTTCAGTATATACACTGCTCAAAAAAATAAAGGGAACACTTAAACAACACAATGTAACTCCAAGTCAATCACACTTCTGTGAAATCAAACTGTCCACTTAGGAAGCAACACTGATTGACAATAAATTTCACATGCTGTTGTGCAAATGGAATAGACAAAAGGTAGAAATTATAGGCAATTAGCAAGACACCCCCAATAAAGGAGTGGTTCTGCAGGTGGTGACCACAGACCACTTCTCAGTTCCTATGCTTCCTGGCTGATGTTTTGGTCACTTTTGAATGCTGGCGGTGCTTTCACTCTAGTGGTAACATGAGACGGAGTCTACAACCCACACAAGTGGCTCAGGTAGTGCAGCTCATCCAGGATGGCACATCAATGCGAGCTGTGGCAAGAAGGTTTGCTGTGTCTGTCAGCGTAGTGTCCAGAGCATGGAGGCGCTACCAGGAGACAGGCCAGTACATCAGGATCAGGACAATACCACCACGACTGGTCTGCCGACAGAACTCCATCTGCTGTGCCCTCAACCGGCCTTTGCTGGACGTCGGAGCAGAGGCTTCTACTAACCCCGGCCTGCTAACTTTAAACGCTGTATCTCCCACGTGCTAGCGTAGTAACGACTACCCCGCGGCTTACCTGTTCCATCTATTGCTGTTCACTGGACCCGATGATCACTTGGCTACATAGCTGATGCCTGCTGGACTGTTCATTAATCACGGTACTCCATTTTGTTTATTTTTTTGTTTATCTGTCAGCCCCAGCCTCAAACTCAGGCCCTGTGTGTAGTTAACTTCTTCTGGCTGCAAGCCCTAAGTCGGGATCAATATGACAACAGCCACTTCAAGTGCAGGGCGCGAAATTCAAAATATATTTTTTAGAAATATTTAACTTTCACACATTAACAAGTCCAATACAGCAAATGAAAGGTACACATCTTGTGAATCCAGCCAACATGTCCGATTTTTTAAATGTTTTACAGCGAAAACAGCACTTATATTTATGTTAGCTCACCACCAAATACAAAAAAGGACAGACATTTTTCACAGCACAGGTGGCATGCACAAAGCCAACCTAACTAACCAAGAACCAATCAAACTAACCAACAAACAACTTCATCAGATGACAGTCTTATAACATGTTATTCAATAAATCTATGTTTTGTTCGAAAAATGTGCATATTTCAGGTATAAATCATAGTTTACATTGCAGCTACAATCAGAAATTGCACCGAAAGCAGACAGAATAATTACAGACACCAACGTCAAATACCTAAATACTCATCATAAAACATTTCTGAAAAATACATAGTGTACAGCAAATGAAAGACAGGCATCTTGTGATTCCAGACAATATTTCCGATTTCTTAAGTGTTTTACAGCGAAAACACAATATAGCGTTATATTAGCTTACCACAATAGCCAGAAACACAAGCCATTTCCCAGCAGCAAAAGTTAGCGATCGTAACAAACCAGCAAAAGATATATAATTTTTGACTAACCTTGATATGCTTCATCAGATGACAGTCCTATAACATCAGGTTATACATACACTTATGTTTTGTTCGAAAATGTGCATATTTAGAGCTGAAATCAGTGGTTATACATTGTGCTAACGTAGCTACTTTTTCCCACAACCTCCGGATATTTTCCTGACACTTTTTCTGACACACATATTCTGACCAAATAGCTATTCATAAACATAACTAAAAAAATACATGTTGTATATGAAATGATAGATACACTAGTTCTTAATGCAATCGCCGTGTTAGAATTCTAAAAATAACTTCATTACGACATAAGGGTTACGTTATGGCGAGAGCGTGCCCAAAACCTGGGCGCAAAACTAATAATACACAGTTTGACAGATATATGAAATAGCATCATAAAATGGGTCCTACTTTTGCTGATCTTTCATCAGAATGTTGTACAAGAGGTCCTTTGTCAAGAACAATCGTTGTTTGGATTTAGAACGTCCTTTTTCCCTCTTGAATTAGCAAGCGCACTAGCCAAGTGGCGCGAAGCTCTCCTTCCTGAACAAAGGCACACAACGCAACACGCCTAACGTCCCGAATAAATTTCAATAGTCTAATAAAACTATATTGAAAAAACATACTTTACGATGATATTGTCACATGTATCAAATAAAATCAAAGCCGGAGATAGTAGTCGCCTATAACGACAGCTGTACAGAAGGCAATCCCCGGTTCCTTCTCGCGCCTTCCTGAAAACAGGAAATGGGTGACACGTCATTCCAAGAGGATTTATTCCAACTCAGACCAAGATAAACCCTCCATTTTTTCTCTCACTGCCTCTTGACATCTAGGGGAAGGTGTATGACGTGCATGTATACTAATACGTATCATGCCCATTTATAGGCAGGACCTAGAACAGAGCATAGTTTTCAGACTTTCCACTTCCTGGTCAGGAAGTTTGTGCCAAATGAGTTCTGTTTTACTCACAGATATAATTCAAACGGTTTTAGAAACTAGAGAGTGTTTTCTATCCAATAGTAATAATAATATGCATATTGTACGAGCAAGAATTGAGTACGAGGCCGTTTGAAATGGGCACCTTTTATCTGGCTACTCAATACTGCCCCTGCAGCCCAAACAGGTTAACCGACCCTCTCTGCCCATTCATCACCATTTTACCTGTTGTTGTTGTCTTAGCTGATTAGCTGTTGTTGTCTTACGTGTTGTTGTCTTCGCTACCTCTCCCAATCAACACCTGCGATTGCTTTATGCCTCGCTTTATGTCTCACTCAAATGTCAATAAGCGTTGTAGAATGTTGTTTAGGATAGTTATCATTGTTTTAGTTTACTGCGGAGCCCCTAGTCCCACTCAACATGCCTCAGATACCTCCTTTGTCCCACCTCCCACACATGCGGTGAACTCACCCAGCATAACTAGAGCGTCCAGAGATACAACCTCTCTTATCATCACTCAGTGCCTGGGTTTACCTCCACTGTACCCGCACCCCACCATACCCCTGACTGTACATTATGCCCTGAATCTATTCTACCACGCCCAGAATTATTCTCTGTCCCCAACGCACTAGACGACCAGTTTTGATAGCCTTTAGCCATTCCCTCATCCATAATTTATTATAAAATTAACTGAACACTACAATGAAACAAATTAACAAATAGAATCCAACCGAAAACAGTTCCGTGTGGCACGAATACTGACACGAAAGACAAACACCCACAAACACACACGTGAACCCCGGCTGCCTAAGTATGATTCTCAATCAGGGACAACGATTGACAGCTGCCTCTGATTGAGAATCATACTAGGCCGAACGCACAAAACCCCAACATAGAAAACAACACATAGACAACCCACCCAACTCACGCCCTGACCATACTAAATAAATACAAAACAAGAGAAAACAGGTCAGGAACGTGACAATAGCTAGCTTTGGCAAGGTAACGTTAGCTGATGCCTCTTCAACAAAAAGCAACTGTGACACCATTGATCCTAAGATGAAAAAAATAATTTTCCATTGAACAAAATCCACCCCTCCAAAGAAAGCCTGTCTCCGGGACTTCCCCAAATGACCCCAGATGCGTGATCAGATCCATGACCACAACATCACATTTCGATTTAGCCCGCAGGCATGCTCTATAAACTCCCCTGGTGCCACAGACACCATCCAACGAGCCATCCACACACAGAGAGAGCCCAAGTGCATTGCGCCAGCAGCTCCAAAAACACAACTCATGAGGCAAGCTCCAGAAATATACTTTCCCATTGAGCAAAATCCACAATCTACCCCTCTAAAGAAAATGTGTCTCTTTTCTCCAAAAATCCACCAGATCCACGATTGAATATGTAACCCTGTCACCAGGCTCGAATTTGAATTTCACGATATTAACTTAAAACCTTTTCTCAATAGGGGGTGCACTTTGTAAAAATTTCGTTCCCAAATTAAACTGCCTCGTACTCAATTCTTGCTCGTACAATATGCATATTATTATTACTATTGGATAGAAAACACTCTCTAGTTTCTAAAACCGTTTGAATTATATCTGTGAGTAAAACAGAACTCGAGTTGGAGCAATCTTCCTGTCAGCAAGTGAGAAATCTGAAATCAGCCAGGCTGTTCTGAGGTCAGTTTATTAATTTGCATGTCTTCTATTGGTTGAGATGCACTGCATACGCCTTCCCCTGGATGTCAGCAAATAGTGAGAATTGGAATGGAGTTCCTAGGCAGAACCTGAGGCCATATAAATGGACTGGGAACGTGGGGTCCAGTCTTTCCTTCAATCGCCATGACGCAAGACAGACCTCAGGATGGCGTTCTAGAAAGCTCCCGTTATAGCCTTTAGATATATCCGGCTCTGATTTTATTCGATATAGGTGTTAAAGACATCATAATGTTGTTATTTTAAACCGAGTTATATCAGTATATTGCGATTTTCGGATATTTATTTGTGCTGCGTTCTAGTGAGTTGGGCACGTCTGGGCCACATGGCTAATGTTTACTGCTAATTCCAAAGTTGAAGGCGACAATCTACAACCGAGCAGCGATTCTTTTGGACAAAGGACAACTTGCCCAAGATTCTGATGGGAGCTCATCAAAAAGTAAGAACTATTTATGATGTTAATTCGTTGTTCTGTTGAAAAATGTAAAACTCATATTCCGCCATTAATTTCGGTGCGGTCTCGCTTTAACGCACGCTGTATGTCGTAGTAACGTTAATTTTAAAAATCTAACACAGCGGTTGCATTAAGAACTAATGTATCTTTCATTTGCTGTCCAACCTGTATTTTTTAGTCAAGTTTATGATTAGTTACTGATTAGATTAGGTGCCTCTCCCAAGATTTCTCCCGACATATTGTTGGCAGCTTGGCTACTATTCTCATTGTATAACCACGATTTGTGCCGCTAAATATGCACATTTTCGAACAAACTCTATATGTATTGTGTAATATGATGTTATAGGACTGTCATCTGAAGAAGTTTGAGAAGGTTAGTGAAAAAATTAATATCTTTTGCTGGTTTATTCGTTATCGCTATTGTTGGCTTGAATCAATGCTGTTGTGTGGTTGGCTATTGTAGTAAGCTAATATAATGCTATATTGTGTTTTCGCTGTAAAACACTTAAAAAATCTGAAATATTGGCTGGATTCACAAGATCTTTGTCTTTCATTTGCTGTACGCTGTGTATTTTTCATAAATGTTTTATGATGAGTATTTAGATAATTCACGTTGGTCTCTGTAGTTATTCTAGTTGCTTTGGTGAGAGTTGTGATGGTGGCTGCAATGGTAAACAATGATTTATACCTGAAATATGCACATTTTTCTAACAAAACATATGCTATACAATAAATATGTTATCAGACTGTCATCTGATGAAGTTTTTTCTTGGTTAGTGACTATTTATATCTTTATTTGGTCGAAATTGTGATAGCTACCTATGCAGGAAAAAAATGGTGGGAAAAAAGAGTTGTGTCTTTTGCTATCGTGGTTAGCTAATAGATTTACATATTGTGCCTTCCCTGTAAAACATTTTAAAAATCAGAAATGATGGCTGGATTCACAAGATGTGTATCTTTCATCTGGTGTCTTGGACTTGTGATTTAATGATATTTAGATGCTAGTATTTACTTGTGACGCTATGCTAGGCTATGCTAGTCAGCTTTTTTACTGATGGGGGTGCTCCCGGATCCGGGATTGTGTGCAAGTAGAAGTTAAATTGAATATCTCAACAGCATGGGATGTTAGGTGACAAGGACATCTCCAATAAGAATACCTATTGTAAACAAACTAGGGTGATGACAAATAGGATTTTAACTTCAGATGGAATGATTATAGATTTTTGTTCTTGTATAAGGATATACTTTCCCATGCATTAAATTAAATTGAAACAGTAAATGACTCCACCAATGCAACATACATAAGGTTCAAAATGTGTATTATTGCATTTTCAAAGCACCACATCAAAATAAATAAAAATAATAAACCCCAATGAGTCGTGCACAACCCATGTCCAAATTATTTCAATCTTGCTTAACCTGTTGGAGCGCGTTGGAGCTATAAAAAAAAAATTACGACACACATAAAGTCCAGAAGCACCCCACCGTTGTGGTTACTACCTACTCGTAGATATTCCCTCAGCGAAGTATGGCAGTTCCGTGCAGATTTCCTCACAAGATCCACAGCAAGCACAGCTATCAATGCCGACAGTACTCCTCAGCAGCAACCAACATCCCATGGGAACATGAACTCATCAATCTTTCCCAAGCAATTCTCTCTGTGTCACACGATGCTAGGCTAACCTCAAGGCTGTTAAATACCTCCACGATGAGCTTCAGTCTTTACTAAGTCTTTCTCAACAAAATTATAACAACTCTCTTATAAAATAAAATCTGTATTTCCCTTCAAAACTCGGTAGGTATGGGTTTTGTTCTATTTTTATCGTCTTCTTTTATAATTTTTCTTCACCAAAGGGCATAATGTAATGTCAATCCTTTTCTCAATGTCTCTCTCTCTCTTTTTCCCCCAGGCCTCCTGTTAACCAGGTTAACTCTCCCATTGGCCACAGCTTAACAAGTGACCTTATTGATCAAAACTTAAATTTAGAAGTAAACCAACCTATTCACTTATACATTAAAGAAATATTTCTTCAAAAGAAATGAATTAACAACATTACAATTTGGGAGCAATTCAATCACCTTTTAAGTTTGGCGTGCAAGCCCGACGTCGGTACACTTATGACAACAGCCAGCTCAAGTGCAGGGCGCGGAATTCAAAAGATATTTTTTTTAAATATTTAACTTTCACACATTAACAAGTCCAATACAGCATATGAAAGGTACACATCTTGTGAATCAAGCCAACATGTCCGATTTTTAAAATGTTTTACAGGGAAGACACAATATGTAAATCTATTAGCTAACCACGTTAGCAAAAGACACCACTTTTCTTACTCCATCAGTTTTTTACTCCATCAGTAGCTATCACAAATTCGACCAAATAAAGATATAAATAGCCACTAACCAAGAAACAACTTCATCAGATGACAGTCTGATAACATATTTATTGTATAGCATATGTTTTGTTAGAAAAATGTGCATATTTCAGGTATAAATCATAGTTTACATTGCAGCTACAGTCAGAAATTGCACCGAAAGCAGACAGAAAAATTACAGACACCAACGCCAAATAACTAAATACTCATCATAAAACATTTCTGAAAAATACATAGTGTACAGCAATTGAAAGACAGGCATCTTGTGATTCCAGACAATATTTCCGATTTATCAAGTGTTTTACAGCGAAAACACAATATAGCGTTATATTAGCGTAGCCACAATAGCCAGAAACACTTGGGCGCCGACGACCAGTTCACATGCACGACAGATATTAGAAATAGCATCATAAAATGTTTCTTACTTTTGGTGATCTTCCGTCAGAATGTTGGACAAGGTGTCCTTTGTCCAGAACAGTCGTTGTTTGGATCTGGAACAGCAAATTTCCCTCTTGATTTAGCATGGGCACTTGCCAAGTGGCACGGATCTCTCCAACGTCAACAAAGTCAGAGAACGGAACACGGCAAAACTCCCGAAAAAATTTAAATAATCTGATTAAACTATATTGAAAAAACATACTTTACGATGATATGGTCACATGTATCAAATAAAATCTAAACCGGAGATGTTAGTCGTCCATAACGACAGCTAAACAGAAGGCAAATCCATGTCCCCTTTCGCGCGCTCCAGAAACAGGAAATGGACGGTCACGTCATACAAAGAGCTTTAATTCCACCTCAGAACAAGATAAACACGAAATTTCTTCTCTCACCGCCTCTTGACAACCAGGGGAAGGTGTATGAAGTGTACGTAGACTCTTACGTATCATGCCCATGTATAGGCAGGAAGTTGAACAGAGCATCGATTTCTGACATTCCACTTCCTGGTCAGGAAATGTGCTGCAGAATGAGTTCTGTTTCACTCAGAGAAATAATTCAAACGGTTTTAGAAACTAGAGAGTGTTTTCTATCCAATAGTAATAATAATATGCATATTGTACGAGCAAGAATTGAGTACGAGGCCGTTTGAAATGGGCACGATTTAACTGGCTACTCAATACTGCCCCTTGCAGCCATAAGAAGTTAAATATAATAACAATTAATTATAACAAATAAACGCAATCCTTGGTTCGAACAAGAATAAACTCAATACTTGATTCTAACAAGAATATTATAAATACATGGCCGAAGCGTCGCATTTGTGTCAAGAACTGCAACACTACTGGGTTTTTCACACTCAACAGTTTCCAGTGTGTATTAAGAGTGGTCCACCACCCAAAGGACATCCAGCCAACCACTACTGTGGGAAGCATTGGAGTCAACATGGGCCAGTATCCCTGTGGAATGCTTTCGACACCTTGTAGAGTCCATGCCCCGATGAATTGAGGCTGTTCTAAGGGCAAAAAGGGGTGCAACTGAATATTAGGAAGGTGTATGAAGGTTGAGCATGGATTTTTATTTCCTCACTGTATGACGCTGAGTGCGGGTCATTTTTTCCGAAGTTAGAGCTGATTTGGAGAAAGCCTCAAATCCAACTTTTAGAACAATATTAGTATTATAAAAATGTATTTAAGAGTTTGCCATTTGGAAAATTGTTCTTGGGGTGATCTAAGTTAGTATTATATGCATTTCTGGCATTGAGAAATAGCTGCTTCATGCCCTTTAATCCTATTGTTAAACATCCATAATTAATGTCTAATGTTAAAGGCACAGTCAACTTAGTGTATGTAAACTTCTGACCACTGGAATTGTGATACAGTGAATTATTGTCACGCCCTGACCTTAGTTATCTATGTTTTCTTTATTATTTCGGTTAGGTCAGGGTGTGACGAGGGTGGGTATGCTTGTTTTGTATTGTCTATGGTTTTTGTATGTCTAGGGGTGTTTGTCAGTCTAGGCATATGTAGGTCTATGGTGGCCTGAATTGGTTCCCAATCAGAGGCAGCTGTTTATCGTTGTCTCTGATTGGGGATCATATTTAGGTTGCCATTTTCCCTTAGGTATTGGTGGGTTCTTGATCTATGTTTAGTTGCCTGTCGGCACTATCCATATTAGCTTCACGGTTCGTTTTGTTATTTTGTTCGTTTTGTTCAGTGTTCGTTCATTTAATAAATAAGAATGTTCACTTACCACGCTGCGCCTTGGTCTCCTCCTTACGACGGCCGTGACAATTATAGGTGAAATAATCTGTCTGTAAACAATTGTTGGAAAAATGACTTGTGTCATGCACAAAGTAGATGTCCTAACCGACTTGCCAAAACTATAGTTTGTTAACAAGAAATGTGTGGAGTGGTTGATAAACAAGTTTTCATGACGCCAACCTAAGTGTATGTAAACTTCCGACTTCAACTGTACATGAATACAGTAATTCATACTCAACATCTTCCTGCTACACCACCATGTCTGTTTTCACCTGTATTCCTACATTTTGCACTTTAAAGTAAATCTCAGCTCAGTTAAAAGTACACTCAAGAAAAACTATTGAATTTATCATAGTGATTAAAGGTAGACAGCAAAATGACATTGCCACAAGCAACACCACAAATATTGAGATGAGCAAGATGCAAGACTCTAACAGTCACACACACAGTATTTCCACACTTGCACAGGTTCACTTCATGCTGTTACGGCGTGGTAGCCAGGGTACCAAAACAGCAGAGAAGTTGAGCCTTGCTCTTCATCGCTCTTAGTTGTTGCGGGAATTGACCCACTGCTGTTTACTCTCTGCACCTACGTCATATCGCTGAGTCTTCCTTTAAGGAGTAACATTGAAACAGAGCAATATGCCCTACCAACATTAGACAACTATACAGAAAACCCCCAAATTGCCTAAATAAGTAAATAAAATCAATGGTGAGAGATTTGTCAGATTAACTGATAATTGACAGGCATGGTGACGTAGGAGGAAGTTCGGAATGCCGTGAAACAAGAGGTTGTGAGTTTAAGTCCCAAGTGAGGACACACAGCAAATTGTCCAGTGTTGATTTTTCAGTGTAACATTTTTAGTTTTGATTCAGGAGTTAAATTCACCCTGTAAGAGTGTAAATAAACCTCAGTGGTGTAAAAATAACCCCCAGTGTATCACGGCTCAGGTTAAGACCCAGATGCAGACCCAGGCAGGTAAAAGATAAGTCAGGGCAGGCAAAGAGTCATAATCCAAATCAGAGTCAGGCAGGTACAGGACGGCGGGCAGGAACAGGGCAGGTAGAAAGGTCAAAACTGGGAAGACTAAGAAAAACAAAAACTAGAGCATAGGGAACATGCTGGTAGGACTTGACGGGACAAGACGAACTGGCAATAGACAAACAGAAAACGCAGGTATAAATACAAAGGGAAAATGAGGGGAGATGGGAGACACCTGGTGGGGGGTGGAGACAAGCACAAAGACAGGTGAAACAGATTAGGGTGTGACACAGTGTTGGTGTAAATAACCAGAGTTCTTGTTTTACACTTTGGAGAGTAAAACAGTCCCATCAATACCACGCCCATCATTATCATATTTCCCAGCATGCTCTACTGCAGGTTGATTTTTGAAGATTGTTTTTAATATCTGTGTTTTTGCATGTACATTGATTTATTGATTAATCTTATGCTGCATTTTTCTAAACTAATCCAGTCAGTTAGTTAGATTTATTGCACCCATTACTGAAATAGTTGTTCCAGTTTAAATGTTTTAGCTAGTCTTCTTATAAACTTTCCTAATCCTGACAGTCATTATGAATGCAGGTTGCGGGTGAATAACAATTCCAACTGCTGGATATCCTAGCTCTGGCTGGAATCCAATAGGAATTACACATCACTTCGTAAGGCAGCATAATGTGACTTCCAAGCCTGATGTGGCCTGTAAACCAGCAGTTTCCCAACACCCCTGTGTTAAGGTAAAACTAGAATTAAGGCCTTATGATAAAAGTAATGCCTTATGATACATTGTTAAATGTTTCTACTAAGCTAGTTTTAAGATGGTCATACCATGGATCATTAGGACCCCTTTACGTATCCCCCACAAATATTGACAAATGATTTGATAATATTGAATTTGGCATTTACTACTATAGCCCATAGAAACACATTGAGTAACATTCATAAATGGCAAAAAAGACAGTAAAAAACCACATAATAACAAATAAGGGTTTGAAGTGTCTATGCTATATCTAGGAGATAGAATATAAGAAAGCTCAGGAAATATATATATTTTTTGACACATATTTAACCGCTTATTTTTGTTGGCACAAAACTACCTCCATACTTCCTTTCATTTGCATGGGTTACCTTCAGACGAGTCCCGTGACACTTCAGACGAGTCCCGTGACAAAATGGAAGGTCGACTTGAAACGCAGCCCGGTGGATTGAGACGCAGGCCATGAAAAATAATCTCTAGTTTAAACTGACAGATTTTGATCAGGATTTTTTTATTACGATAGACTCTTTTAACCTGTCTCTTCCTCCTCCACTACACTGATTGAAGTGGATTTAACAAGTGACATCAATAAGGGATCATAGCTTTCGCCTAATGTGTTCGTAATGTTTGAGGGGTGGGCGACTGAGAAATGTTTTGCCGGCACTACAGCTATATCTGTTGCTAATACAGGGCTAGTAAAGACCCAGTGCACTACTTTTTGTCACCCTCAGAACCCCTACTTCCTGTGGCTATGCAGTCATGGATGGTAACTCTACAGTTCACTCAAAAAGAAAAGGCACTGTGTGAAATATGCAAATTAGGGTTTATACCATACAGTGTTAAAACAACACCCCAAAAGTATTTACTGCAACACTCTAGGTAGAGATATGCCTACACAACAATCAAGTTAATGTCAGGGTTGTGTGCGGAGAATATTCGGAGTCAAGCGCAGGACACAGGTGTTGAGCGAAACCACAGTGTTTTACTCAAAAATAAGGCAAAATTCCACAAATGGAAATAATCAAATACATACACGTATAAACCACAACCACTAACGCACAAACAATCACGGACAAAACAGAAATGATAGCCAGAGGATTAAATAGGGAACATGATGGGGGGAATTGAAACCAGGTGTGTATAATACAGACAAAACAAAACGAAACTGAAAAATGGATCGATGGTGACTAGAAAGCCGGTGACGTCGACCGCCGAACACCACCCGAACAAGGAGAAGGGCCGACTTCGGCGGAAGTCGTGACAGTTAATTTGAACACTTTAAGAGCTGAATGGGGAACAATGCAACATAGTTACATCTTTAACACTTTCAAAAGTGTTATTTTAACACCAGTTCAGTGGGACTCATGTTCGCTGAACATAGTGTACACCATTTATTTTGCTGTGCATGTTGAATAATAATTACTGCACAAATGAATAGAGTGTGCTGTCATCAAGCTGTCATCAAGGCAAAGGGTGGCTACTTTGAAAAATCTAAAATATAACATATATTTTGATTTGTTTAGCACTGTTTTGGTTACTACATGTCTCCATGTGTGTTTTTTCATAGTTTGTCTTCACTATTATTTCACAATACAACAAAAATAGAAAAATAAAGAAAAACCCTTGAATTGGTAGGTATGTCCAATCTTTTGACTGGTATTGTATGTCAACGTGTGTCAAATATGTAAGTTGCGCGGCCTCCCGAGTGGCACAGTGGTCTAAGGCACTGCATCGCAGTGCTAGCTGTGCCACTAGAGATTCTAGTCGAGGCTCTGTCGCAGCCGGCCGCGACCGGGAGACCCATGGGGTGGCGAACAATTGGCCCAGCGTCGTCCTGGTTAGGGGAGGGTGTGGCCAGCAGGGATGTCCTTGTCCCATCGCGCACTAGCGATTCCTGTGGCGGGCCAGGAGCAGTGCACGCTGACACGGTCGTCGGGTCTACGGTGTTTCCTCCAACACATTGGTGCGGCTGGCTTCCAGGTTAAGTGGGCATTGTGTCGAGAAGCAGTGCGACTTGGTTGGGTTGTGTTTCGGAAGACGCACGGCTCTCGACCTTCGCCTTTCCCGAGTCCGTACGGGAGTTGCAGCTATGAGACAAGACTGTAACTACCAATTCGATACCACAAAATTGGGGAGAAAAAGGGGTAAAAAATATATATGTAAGTTGAAACCATCGTATGTTGGGCTCCCGAGTGACACAGCAGTCTAAGGCACTGCATCTCAGTGCAAGAGGCATCACTACAGTCCCTGGTTTGATTCCAGGCTGTATCACATCTGGCCGTGATTGGGAGTCCAATAGGGTGCCGCTCAATTGGCCCAGTGTTGTCTGTTGTAGGCCGTCATTGTAAATAAGAATTTGTTCTTAACTAACTTGCCTAGATAAATAAAGGATAAATACGTAAATAAAATAAATAAAAATATGTTTTTGTAACAAGTTGCACAGCCATTTTTAGTTTAGATGCCCAATTAAAGTTAAAAGAACACATGAGACAAGTAGAGAAAAAACATAATTTTAAATTGGTGCTAAGTTTGGGCCAACCATTTTTTGTTTAGTTCAGGTAACACTTGGACTGAAATATTTAGTAAACTGAAAAAAGGCTGTGGAACCAGTTACTTAATACAAATTAGTAAAAACAACTAGATGTTGGGGTGTTGTTTTTACAGTGCTGACATTGCACAGAATGGTTAGTGTCTTGGCATTTCTCACCACTCATAACATCCATATTCTTAATGAAGTTTCCACGAGTGATCATGACCTTTCTCTGTGCCCCTGTATAACCCCTGTACAACGACTGTGGATCTTTAACATAACATATGATGACACGCTTTAAGGTATGTTCATGATATAGGAGCCATTGTGTGTGTGTGTGTGTGTGTAATACTGGTCACTCATTAATTTCACCTGTTGATGATAAATAATGAGAGGTCCCTGTTACTAAAGCAAATTGCATGGGTGATTGTTGTCAACTGTATGTTGATCTGTTTCTTCATAAGCATATTGTTTGGTGGAAATGCAACCTATCAGGCTGTACAGTAAAGGTTGTGATGGACCGTGGTGTTGGTGTAGAGACACTGAGGGTGGTTTACCTCCATCTGATTTGCTGAATCCTATTGATTTAAGTATGGTTGAGCAGACAGGGAGAGCATGCCATTGATTCTGCTACTGGAGCACTGGAACACTGGCGAGGGTTGAGTGAGTGGGAGAGCTAGAAAGCATGTGGAACAATCTCCATGCACACCAAGAAACCATGCTCAAAGAGACGCTGCCTGGCGAGTTTCCAAGCAACACAGATTAAACCCTGGAGTGGGCGACGAGTGTTCTGCTCACTTCACCCTTAGACAACTTCCTGTGAGCCTCCATTTTCTGCATTTCCAGCTACGCAACATATCCAGTGGTCTCTGTGGAACCCCACACCCCTAGCTTTAAGGGCAATAGCTAAACCCCACACTTCCAGTTCAGCGCTGAGCTGTTCCTCCATTTCCGTTCTTCTTTCATTTTTCTTGAAGACTTTATGTAGAATTTAGATATACACTGAGTATACCAAATATTAGGAACACCTTCCTAATATTGAGTTTTTTTTGCACTCAGAACAGCATCAATTCGTCAGGGCATGGACTCTACAAGGTTCCACAGGGATGCTTCCCCATGTTGACTCCAATGCTTCCCACAGTTTTGTTTAGTTGGCTGGATGTCCTGTGGGTGGTGCACCATTCTTGATACACACGGGAAACTGTTGAGCATGAAAAAACCATCAGCGTTGAAGTCCTTGACAGAAACCAGTGCACCTGACACTTACTGCCATACCCCTTTTAAAGGCACTTAAATAGTTTGTCTTGCCCATTCACCCTCTGAATGGCACACATACACAATCCATGTCTCAATTGTCTCAAGGCTAAAACTATTTTTTTAACCTCTCTCCTCCCCTTCATTTACACTGATTGAAGTGGATTTAGCAAGTGACAAGGGATCATAGCTTTCACCTGGATTCTACTGGTCAGTCTATGTCATGGAAAGAGCGGGGGTTCTTAATGTTTTGTATACTCAGTGTATGTTAACTAATTGTGAAAGTGGAGCTGATAGCTTTCAATTAGGACTAATGAGAGAAGGGGATGAGAGAGAGAGAAAAATGGAGATAGAGAGAAGGATGAAAAGAGGGAGAGGGAGAGAGAGAAACAGAGAGAGAAGGCAAGAGAAAGAAACTGAGGAATAAAGCCATAGATGAGAACCAGCTCACTTTGGTCCTGTGCCCCTTCAACTCACACACTGTTTTCCTTCCCTTTCCACACATCTCCTCATCACCTCCTTCCTCCCCTCTGGCACTCTGTTTGCTCTCCCTCTGTTACCACTCAGACGGCCCTGTGTCCCTCTCTCTACATCCTCTCCCCATCCTTCCATCTGAAGCCTGTAGAGCACTAGACGTCTCGCGCTCTGCTCTGAAGCCAAATTCAGGAGATTAAAACCCAACACTCTTCATTGTTATTCAGTGCTGGCAGGGCTCTAAGTGGAGCTAAGTGGCCCTCCACTCTTTGTACCCGATGCCCAGCAGAAACAGAGAGTGATTGAGACCCCTTTGTTTGTGATGGGCCTCCATGGAATTCACTCAGTATGGATATCTGTCTAAGAGTGTGATAGAGTTATGAATTCTGCATATGCTTTGTACTCCACATGTTTTCACACTGCTTTGATGCTCTAGGCTGGAACTAGCATGCCATACAGCCATACAGCATGAATGTGCATATGTCCCCCATTGGTCCATTGGTGTGTGTGCGTGTATATGTATGTGTGATTTATCAGTGCATCATGAAAACATGAGGCTAATGTAGTCATTAACTCCTTCAGAAATTGTGCCCTTTCAAGACACCCTCTCGTCCTCTTCCTCACACTGGCCTTAATCATTAATCAAAAATAACAAACTATCTATTTCTCTCTCTCCATCGGACTCGTTCCCAATGATCTGGAATAACTGTATATTACGTTTTCACCCTCTCTGGTTTCCCATATTATTGCCTGTCATTTTTCTTCCGAGCCCAATTCTCCATCCCTGTTTCTGTGGAGACGGGTGGTCTGGGTGTGGGGAGAGTGAACTGATTCAGAGTGTATTAACACATAAATCACCACCTACCATCTGCTGCCATCCAATAAAACATACTTTTGGTCTCTCTTCGGCTCTCTGAGTTTCTCTCTATTCTGCTGCCTCTCTCACTCATCTCTCACTCTCACTATCTCCCTCTCATTCTACTTTACTTCTGTAGAGCCATTTCATATTAATCATCCCGAGTATTGGAATTTAGTTTGAAGGCGTGACTCGAAAAGTATGCCTTTTCATTTTCCCTCTTCTTTTTACAATGAGGATTCAGAAACCGTGTCTTGAAAGACATGACCTTAAGAAGAAGTATCCACGCTCTACTAGATTTATATCTATAGGGCAGAGCAGTGCTTGAAAACATCGATTGGGACACTCTCTGCACTGCAGGCTTCACACAGCTTACATGACAGGGCTGTACTCAGGACCTGGGGTGTCTGCCTTATATGGTAAGACGGATGAGACAACCTGTACTCTTTGTCATGTTGGTAGAGGGTAGTGGAGGGTCTAAACTCTTAGAAAAAGGGCTCCCAAAGGGTTCTTCGGTTGTCCACATAGGAAAATCTTTTTTGGTTCCAAGTAGAACTCTTTTTGGGTCCAGGTAAAACCCCTTTTGGTTCCATGTAAAACCCTATATATGGAACCCAAAGGGGTTCTACCTGGAACCAAAGGTTTCTACCTGCATCCACAAAAAGGGTTTTAAAAAAGGTTATCCTATGGGGACAGCCAAAGAACCCTTTAAGGTTCTAAATAGCACCTTTTTATCTAAGAGTGTACACTGCCCTGAATAATATTCACTCTACTAGGAGAGATCACATACTTTGTTCAGACCTCCAATTGTATGTCTGAACTAAAGAAGAAATACCATGTAAAGTGGTGGTATGGAATACAGTAAATGTTAGACAGTCTTATACAGTCGTGGCCAAAAGTTTTGAGAATGACACAAATATTAATTTTCACAAAGTCTGCTGCCTCTGTTTGTATGATGGCAATTTGCATATACTCCAGAATGTTATGAAGAGTGATCAGATGAATTGCAATTAATTGCAAAGTCCCTCTTTGCCATGCAAATGAACTGAATCCCCCAAAAACATTTCCACTGCATTTCAGCCCTGCCACAAAAGGACCAGCTGACATCATGTCAGTGGTTCTCTCGTTAACACAGGTGTGAGTGTTGACGAGGACAAGGCTGGAGATCACTCTGTCATGCTGGTTGAGTTCCAATAACAGACTGGAAGCTTCAAAAGGAGGGTGGTGCTTGGAATCATCGTTCTTCCTCTGTCAATCATGGTTACCTGCAAGGAAACACGTGCCGTCATCATTGCTTTGCACAAAAAGGGCTTCACAGGCAAGGATATTGCTGCCAGTAAGATTGCACCTAAATCAATCATTTATCGGATCATCAAGAACTTCAAGGAGAGCGGTTCAATTGTTGTGAAGAAGGCTTCAGGGCGCCCAAGAAAGTCCAGCAAGTGCCAGGACCGTCTCCTAAAGTTGATTCAGCTGCGGGATCGGGGCACAACCAGTACAGAGCTTGCTCAGGAATGGCAGCTGGCAGGTGTGAGTGCATCTGCACGCACAGTGAGGTGAAGACTTTTGGAGGATGGCCTGGTGTCAAGAAGGGCAGCAAAGAAGCCACTTCTCTCCAGGAAAAACATCAGGGACAGATTGATATTCTGCAAAAGGTAAAGGGATTGGACTGCTGAGGACTGGGGTAAAATAATTTTCTTTGATGAGTCCCCTTTCCGATTGTTTGGGGCATCCGGAAAAAAGCTTGTCCGGAGAAGACAAGGTGAGCGCTACCATCAGTCCTGTGTCATGCCAACAGTAAAGCATCCTAAGACCATTCATGTGTGGGGTTGCTTCTCATCAAAGGGAGTGGGCTCACTCACAATTTTGCCTAAGAACACAGCCATGAATAAAGAATGGTACCAACACATCCTCCGAGAGCAACTTCTCCCAACCATCCAGGAACAGTTTGGTGACGAACAATACCTTTGCCAGCATGATTGACCACCTTGCCACAAGGCAAACGTGATAACTAAGTGGCTCGGGGAACAAAACATTGATATTTTTGGTCCATGGCCAGGAAACTCCCCAGACCTTAATCCCATTGAGAACTTGTGGTCAATCCTCAAGAGGCGGGTGGACAAACAAAAACCCACAAATTCTGACAAACTCCAAGCATTTATTATGCAAGAATGGGCTGCCATCAGTCAGGATGTGGCCCAGACGTTAATTGACAGCATGCCAGGGCGGATTGCAGAGGTCTTAAAATTGAAGGGTCAACACTGCAAACATTGACTCTTTGCATCAACTTCATGTGATTATCAATAAAAGCCTTTGACACTTATGAAATGCTTGTAATTATACTTCAGTGTTCCATAGTAACATCTGACAAAATATCTAAACACACTGAGGCAGCAAACTTTGTGTATATTAATATTTGTGTCATTCTCAAAACTTTTGGCCACGACTGTACAGTATCATGTGATTGTCACGGCCGTCGTCTAGGTGGAAATGACCGGACCAAGGTGCAGCGTGGTTAGCGTACATTTTAGTTTATTTAGAATGTCGCCAACAAAACAAGAAACAAAGAAACGACCGTGAAGCTTACTAGGGCTATAGTGCCACTAACAAAGTCAACTACCCACAAACACCAAAGGAAAAAAGGCTGCCTAAGTACGATTCCCAATCAGAGACAACGATAGACAGCTGTCCCTGATTGAGAACCATACCCGGCAAAAACATAGAAATACAAAACATAGAAATAAAGAAACTAGAATGCCCACCCTAGTTACACCCTGGCCTAACCAAAATAGAGAATAAAAGCCTCTCTATGGCCAGGCATGACAGTACCCCCCCCCCCCCCCAAAGGTGCAGACTGCGGCCGCAAAACCTGATTCTATAGGGGAGGGTCCGAGTGGGCATCTATTCACGGCGGCGGCTCCGGTGCGGGATGTAGACTCCGCTCCACCTCTGGCTCCCCCCACTTTGGTTGCGCCTCTGGTGCGGGGACCCTCGTCGCCGACCCCGGACTGGGGACCCTCGCTGCAGGCCCCGGACTGGGAACCCTCGCTGTATGCCCCGGACTGGGGACCCTCGTTGCAGGCCCCGGATTGGGGACCCTTGCTGCAGGCTCCGGACTGGGAACCGTCGCTGGAGGCTCCGGACTGGGGACCGTCGCTGAAGGCTCCGGACTGGGGACCGTCGCTGAAGGCTCCGGACTGGAGGCCGTCGCTGAAGGCTCCGGACTGGATGCCGTCGTTGGAGGATCCGGACTGGAGGCCGTCGCTGAAGGCTCCGGACTGGAGGCCGTCGCTGGAGGCTCCGGACTGGCCCGTGGAGCAGGCACAGGATGAACCGGGCTTTGGGGGAGCACTAGAGATCTGGTGCTTCTCCTTGACACCACTCTTCCAGGCTGAATGCCCACTTTGGCCCGGCACCTCCAGAGTGCAGGCACAGGTCGAACCGGGCTGTGGGGGAGCACTGGAGATCTGGTGCTTAGACCTTGTACCGCTCCTCTTTGCTGAATGCCCACTTTAGCCCGGCACGTACGGAGCGCAGGCATAGGACGAACCCTGGCTGTCACAACGCACCGGAGACACCGTGCGCAGAGCCGGCGCAGGACTCACCGGGCTGTGGAGGCGCCCTGGAGGTCTGGAGCGTAGAGCTGGCACAAGACATGCAGGGCTGGGGAGGCGCCCAGGAGGCCTGGTGCGTGGGGCTGGCACAGTCTTCACCAGACGGCTAGCACGCATCTCAGGACGAGTATAGAGAGCTGACTCAGGTGACATTAACCTGTTTGGGCTGCAGGGGGAGTATTGAGTAGCCAGATAAAAGGTGCCCATTTCAAACGGCCTCGTACTCAATTCTTGCTCGTACAATATGCATATTATTATTACTATTGGATAGAAAACACTATCTAGTTTCTAAAACCGTTTGAATTATTTCTCTGAGTGAAACAGAACTCATTCTGCAGCACATTTCCTGACCAGGAAGTGGAAAGTCTGAAATCGATGCTCTGTTCTACTTCCTGCCTATACATGGGCATGATACGTAAGAGTCTACGTGCACTTCATACACCTTCCCCTGGATGTCAAGAGGCGGTGAGAGAAGAAATTTCGTGTTTATCTTGGTCTGAGGTGGAATAAAAGCTCTTTGTATGACGTGACCGTCCATTTTCTGTTTTCTGGAGCGCGCGAAAGGGGACATGGATTTGCCTTCTGTTTAGCTGTCGTTATGGATGACTAATATCTCCGGCTATGATTTTATTTGATACATGTGACCATATCATCGTAAAGTATGTTTTTTCAATATAGTTTCATCAGATTATTGAAAATTTTTCGGGAGTTTTGCCGTGTTCCGTTCTCTTCCGTTTGTTGACTTGGAGAGCTTTGTGCCACTTGGCAAGTGCGCGTGCTAAATCGAGAGGGAAAATGAACGTTCTAAATCCAAACAACGACTGTTCTTGACAAAGGACACCTTCTACAACATTCTGATGGAAGATCACCAAAAGTAAGAAACATTTTATGATGCTAATTCATATATCTGTCGTGCATGTGAATTAGTCGTGGGCGCCCAACTTTGGGGTACTCAGCTATACCGAAGCTGGATGTCGTAAAGAAGTTATTTTTTTGAATTCTAACACTGCGATTTCATTAAGAACTAATGGATCTATCATTTCCTATACAACATGTATTTTTTACTTATGTTTATGAATAGCTATTTGGTCAGAATATGTGTGTCAGAAAACGTGTCAGAAAAATATCGTTGCTGTTTAGACGTTGTGGAAAAAGTAGCTAAGTTAGCACAATGTGTAACCACTGATTTCAGCTCTAAATATGCACATTTTCGAACAAAACATAAGAGTATGTATAACCTGATGTTATAGGACTGTCATCTGATGAAGAAAATCAAGGTTAGTCAAAAATTATATATATTTTGCTTGTTTGTTACGATCGCTAACTTTTGCTACTGGGAAATTGCTTGTGTTTTTGGCTATTGTGGTAAGCTAATATAACGCTCTATTGTGTTTTCGCTGTAAAACACTTGATAAATCGGAAATATTGTCTGGAATCACAAGATGCCTGTCTTTCAATTGCTGTACACTATGTATTTTTCAGAAATGTTTTATGATGAGTATTTAGTTATTTGGCGTTGGTGTCTGTAATTATTCTGTCTGCTTTCGGTGCAATTTCTGATTGTAGCTGCAATGTAAACTATGATTTATACCTGAAATATGCAAATTTTTCTAAAAAAACATATGCTATACAATAAATATGTTATCAGACTGTCATCTGATGAAGTTGTTTCTTGGTTAGTGGCTATTTATATCTTTATTTGGACTAATTTGTGATAGCTACTGATGGAGTAAAAAACTGGTGGAGTAAAAAAAGTGGTGTCTTTTGCTAACGTGGTTAGCTAATAGATTTACATATTGTGTCTTCCCTGTAAAACATTTTAAAAATCGGACATGTTGGCTGGATTCACAAGATGTGTACCTTTCATATGCTGTATTGGACTTGTTAATGTGTGAAAGTTAAATATTTAAAAAAAATATCTTTTGAATTTCGCGCCCTGCACTTTGAGCTGGCTGTTGTCATAAGTGTACCGGTGTCGGGCTGCAGCCATAAGAAGTTAACCTGAGGACACGCTCCGTAGGGCGAATGTCGTGCCTCATGCACCAACACAGCAGCTCTCTCCTAACTCCCCTCCCCTCCAATCTCCCCATCAACTCCTTAACCGTCTCTGCTTCACTCCCCTCCAAGTTCACCTTCTTCTCCCCGACTGGCTCTGGTTTCAACCTCGGCTCCGCTGACCGTCCCGTGTGCCTGGGGGGCTGCCTCTCCTGGCCACGCTGCTTGGTCCTTTGGTGGTGGGTAGTTCTGTCACGGCCGTCATCTAGGTGGAAATGACCGGACCAAGGTGCAGCGTGGTTAGCGTACATTTGATTTTATTTAGAATGTCGCCAACAAAACAAGAAACAAAGAAACGACCGTGAAGCTTACTAGGGCTGTAGTGCCACTAACAAAGATAACTACCCACAAACACCAAAGGAAAAAGGGCTGCCTAAGTTTGATTCCCAATCAGAGACAACGATAGACAGCTGTCCCTGATTGAGAACCATACCCTGCCAAAACATAGAAATACAAAACATAGAAATTAAGAAACTAGAATGCCCACCCTAACCAAAATAGAGAATAAAAGCCTCTCTATGGCCAGGGCGTGACAGTGATTGCTGTTGAACTAATACAACTCTGTTTGGACAGAGCAGAGTAGAGTCCATACTATACTGCCTGGTCAGTCTCTCCTACCGCCTTCATACGTCACACAACCTCCAGCTCATGGTTCTATCAAACACATACCCCTGTGTTCCCCCATCCCTGTTACTGGGGAGCCCACCTCCCAACCAGCCTGCCGGGGATGAGTAAAGACTCCAGCATCAGTTACAGCAGGAGATGAGGGGAGAGAGGGGGATGTAGAGGACAAGAAAGCTGGTATGGAGAAATAAAGAGGTTGGACGGAAGAGGGAGAAGTGAAGGGAAGGAGACGGGGGTGTATAGTTGTACTGGTGGATCTATGAGACACACAGAGCTCTCATACACCCCAGAGACCGGAGTACTTACTTGTAGGGAAGAGATGGATCTATTAAATCCCCAGGGTGTGTGTGTGTGTGTGTGCTGGTGCGTCTGCGCTTCAGGAGAGGAAAGTGTCTCTTCAAAAACATCCCCTCCAGTTGGACTTTTGGAGTGCATGGTGAAGCTTCAGCCGTAATATACAGAATTATGCCAGGGTGTGTCAGTTGGTGCTGAGCGTTGAGTGAAATGTCAAATTGTTGTGTAGATGATGTTCATGAACACCACAGAGAGATAATATTAAGAGATGTTATGCTGAGATTTGGGGTAAGACACTCAAGTCCAGTAGGCCTAGTGTCATTATCATCTGAATGAATGGACCAAGGCGCAGCGTACTTAGAGTTCCACATGTTTAATAAATATGAAACTCACCAAAAACAATACAGGAGAAAGCGAAACGTGACGTTCTGGGCTGCTCACAGGCAGCTACACAAAAACAAGATTCCACAAACAACAGGTGGAAAAAGGGCTGCCTAAATATGATCCCCAATCAGAGACAACGATAGACCGCTGCCTCTGATTGGGAACCATACCAGGCCAACAAAGAAATAGAAAACATAGATTGCCCACCCTAGTCACACCCTGACCTAACCAAATAGAGAATTAAAAGGACCTCTAAGGTCAGGGTGTGACACCTAGTCCCAAAACTCGTTCCCCACTCCAATACATACAACATAAAGAAAAAATCCTACCTCTCACACTCTAGATGGACGATGATTACTTTCTGTTTCTCTTTTTTTATGATCTGTTGTCCCAGGATCTATTTTAAGTGAGATAGGAAAATAATTGACAGTGTGTCTATTTGGAATTCATTACTAACATGTTCTTGAGATGGGCCAAATGTAATTTTGGAGCGACGGTGATAGCGGTGGGAAATTGTGTGGCACTGCCATGAGATAAGGAATGTAATTACAGAAGCAGCGAGGCGGAGAGCGTGAAGGTCCGTGTGTCAACACACACCCAAAGCCTGTACTTACTACCTCTCATCATCTCAGGCGATGGGGAACGGAGGAGAGGGCAGTGGTAAGGATAAAAGGAAACCTGGGAAGACGAAGAACGAGTAAGGACTGAGAATGAGAGAGATAGAGGTGTGTGTGTGCGTACGTGTGTGTGTGTGTGTGTATGTGCTTGCCTTCCTGCGGGTGTGTGTGTTTGGGAAAAGCACCACCCAACAACCCACTCCACCTAACATCTCCTTATCTCATATATTCTTCTAATGAATCTCTGTGTGAGAGGCTGCTGGTTTCAGACCACTCACACCGCTCTCCTCATTGAGCATGCCTGCTCCCTATCAAGATGATATCCTGCTGATATCAGCAGAGCCGCTCGTCGTTGGCACTTCAAATGGGCCCAAACCTCATTAACCTGGGCAGGGCTCATTATTTTGGCCAAGGGAGCTCGACAGAGACATATGCTGTGAGAGCGGTCCATGACATGGGAAGACATTAGACTTCAATTAGCAAGAGGCCTGGCCACCCACTGTCGGTCAGAGCGGCAATCTACCTGACCCCAGTGTCCTGATTCCAGCGCTTCACCGGAAGACAGGAGTGGAGGGGAGAGGAAAGGGGGAGGAGAGGAGAGAGAACAGGGGCACAAGTCCTGTAGTTCTCTGGCCTTCATGCACCCACACTTACCACTCACTCTCACAATCTCTCCTGTATTAAAAAACTCTGTTCTGTGTATTATTGAACTGATTGGACTGACCTTCTCAAAGCCTGTTCAGAGAGAAAGCACATCAACATTATCTTACTCAAAGTGATGCCTGTGTTAATTAAAAATGACTGTTGTCTGTCACTCCAGGTTCATGGCTGTAATGCCTGCTTTCTACCTCCGCTTTGATCTCAGAGAGGGTTCGCATGTGTTTTTGTTATTTTTTGTTATTGCAGAGCCAAGCTTTTTGTAGTATGCTTGGAAAGTGGCGACACAAATTGCAATAATGTAAACAAAACTGGAAACACCTTCGTTTGCTGGCAAAGAGTGGTGCACAGCTAACTAATGGGTAAATAACTGACTTGTTCCCCCCACACTTAGCCAAGATGGTTAGCTACAGTTGTCTACAGTTAGCTAGCAATCACTCTACCAATTCCTCTATAGTAGAGTGGGTAAGTGGGTAAGGAGTTGTTCACTTAAATAACTTTTTTCAGCGTTTATGGAGAGTGATGGATCACTATGCTTCTGTTTAATACTTCCCTCTCAGCCTCATCTCAGCCTCATACACACCAAGTATAATAATGATCATATCAACATTCAGTCCACCGCTTGATATGACTTCCTTTCAGTAAGTCCTGCATGGAAAACACAACAGATGTAAGCTCATCCTTCCTGTTTGGACTCCAATCTCCGCTTGACTTTATCTCGGCATTGTACACTCAGAAAGAGAGTGAGTTTTTTTGTTCTGTCATCCTCGTGTTACCTCAAGTGGTATCACTGAACCAAATCACGTTTAAATTAACCAATCAACTTGACAATTTCAATGAGGACATAGTATTTGTATTGTTTGATATTACCATTTTTACTTCTTTCATATTTCACTGTGCTGTTGAGAGGTAGCTCACAAGTAAGCATTTAATTGCACTGTTTACACCCTGCTGTGTCCTGTGTGTATGAGACATAAACGATATTCAATTGTGTGCTGGGCAGGGTCAGAATAAATATTATATAGGCCGATAATACATCATGTATCCGAATATGATTATTTTCTTTCGGATATCATTCTGAATAAGGTGACAATCTTAGGAAATACATACTTTAAATGCATACATGTATTTCACCAGATCTGATGCAGGTAGACTGCTATTTCCCGGTTTTGCCTTCTTGCCAGGTCACCCTCGCAAAAGAGGTTTTCAGCCTCAATGGGTCTTACAGCCCCTACAGCAAATACCCTTTATGATTGGAATACATTTTCCAGAGCCGGGGTGGAATACACGAACAAATCCAATGAAAAATTTGAGCTTTCTTTATAATCATTTCAATTAGCTGAGGAAGGAACAGGAGCAGAATGGTGAGTGCCGTATATAGAACCCCCAGCTGCAGCTCTGTGTGGAGCGTAAAGCTGCAGGATAATGTCACCATACAAATCAGATTCCTGTGCAAGCCTGAACTGCTATTAGACGTTATTGCCACTTAATGTATCCCCAGCTAATCGTCCTCTTTCCACCAACCATGGCTGATTGATAGCCTTTAAAGAGTGTCACCTCTTTAGCCCCATGTGGGAATGGGAGAGGATTTCACCATTACCCGGTTCGCACTGGAACAAGAGAGATTTAGTTTGGAGATGGAAATGTTGTCAATCTGTGACAGTGAATTTCGCCCTCTGCGTTGCTCTGTCTTTCTCCTGAATGTTCTAGTCATCTCTAAAAAAGTAAACATCAAGCATTGAGTGTACAGCATTTACAGTGTTTCAAAGACCATGATTAGCTTTTCTGTTTGTCACTATAGTTAGCATATTCAACCCTCTCAAGAAAATATCCTTGAGATGTTGAGTACAG
This sequence comes from Salvelinus namaycush, assembly GCF_016432855.1. Taxonomy (NCBI): domain Eukaryota; kingdom Metazoa; phylum Chordata; class Actinopteri; order Salmoniformes; family Salmonidae; genus Salvelinus; species Salvelinus namaycush. The sequence continues at coordinate 18,754,554 of NC_052336.1, read as the reverse complement.
TGGCTTGCGAACGTATTCACCCCCCTTGGCATTTTTCTTATTTTGTTGCCTTACAACCTGGAAGTAAAATGGTATTCTGGGGGGTTTGTATCATTTGATTTACACAACATGCCTTCCACTTTGAAGATGCAACATATTTTTTATTGTGAAACAAACAAGAAATAAGACAAAAAAACATAAAACTTGAGCGTGCATAACTTGACCCCACCCAAAGTCAATACTTTGTAGAGCCACCTTTTGCTGCAATTACAGCTGCAAGTCTCTTGGGGGTATGTCTCTATAAGCGTTGCACATTTAGCCACTGGGATATTTGGCCATTCTTCAAGGCAAAACTGCTCCAGGTCCTTCAAGTTGGATGGGTTCTGCTGGTGTTCAGTAATATTTAAGTCATACCACAGATTCTCAATTGGATTGAGGTCTGGACTTTGACTAGGCCATTCAAACACATTTACATGTTTCCCCTTAAACCACTCGAGTGTTGCTTTAGCAGTATGCTTAGGGTCATTAACTTCTTATGGCTGAGATTCCGTTAAAAGTATCGATTTGACAACATCCGGGGAAATTTCAGAGCGACAAACTAAAAATACAACATCGTAACATTAAACATTCTTGAAAATACAAGTGTCTTACATCCTTCGAAAGATTAGAATCTTGGTAATCAAACTGCGTTGTCCAATTTAAAATAGCTATTACAGAGAAAAAATGCCATGCTTTTGTTTGAGAAGAGCGATCAACAACAACAACATTTTTCCGCCATGACAGGTTTGACACATTCACATCTGAAGGTAAAATTATGACTTACATTCCGATATCTTGCTCTTATTTCCCCTCCTGAGGGTCCCAGTGATCAAATGAAGTGCCATTTTCTTTGATAAAATCAAATTTTATAGCCTAACACAAAACATTTTGTAAACCACTTGTTTCGTGAATTCCATCTCTATCAACTTTTGACGAAGCATTCGATGTAATTACACACACTAAACATATGTTTATCTAGTCATGGTTGGTGTCATTGCAATCCTCTGGATGTTTGTAACACAGCCATACTTGATGGTTCTTTTTGCGGGGCGTATTGACCGAAAGGAACTGATTTGAAGACAACGAGCAATGACCTCATTGCGCACCAATAATATTAGCGAAGTTTCATTGATTGACTGTATTTCTGTCCAATGACCACGGATCTTCTTGAAATCTAGCTTGGTAGATAGCCAATGTGCTGAGGTAAACGCTAGTATGTGATGGTTATGGGTTGGAACACCAGCCCTTGTTAATAAACGCATGGGTAACGAGCTTCATTCACCACTGACGATCAGACTTGTTGCAAGCACGCGCGTTATACACAACAGTATTTTGTGAAGAGTATTTTCAACTATTTTATAGAAAACATCATGGCGAATAAATCAGGAAAAGCGAAGTCAAAGTCTAAGTATACAGATTTGCACCAAATTTGAGAAGAAATAGGTAGGGAAAGTGAGACAGATTTATTGCTAGAAGATGAATCTTTGAGTGAGCATAGTTTTGACTCACAGACCGAATAGATGTTTCTGCAAGGAGAGGACATAATTCTGGACTGGTAAGTGCTAATGCCATTGTTTGAAATATAATTAATTTGATATTTTTTGGCAAAAAGATATATATATTTTGTTGCCATTTATAGAAATATAATCAGTAATGAAATGTGTGATGAAATGTGTAAAGTACACATTGGCTATACATAGTGTGTGTGTGTGAGTATGTATGTGTATGACCCATAACGTGTGTGTGTGTGTGTGTGTGTGTGTGTGTGTGTGTGTGTGTGTGTGTGTGTGTGTGTGTGTGTGTGTGTGTGTGTGTGTGTGTGTGTGTGTGTGTGTGTGTGTGTGTGTGTGTGTACAGTGGGGAGAACAAGTATTTGTATACACTGCCGATTTTGCAGGTTTTCCTACTTACAAAGCATGTAGAGGTCTGTAATTTTTATCATAGGTACACTTCAACTGTGAGAGACAGAATCTAAAACAAAAATACAGAAAATCACATTGTATGATTTTTAAGTAATTCATTTGCATTTTATTGCATGACATAAGTATTTGATCACCTACCAACCAGTAAGAATTCTGGCTCTCACAGACCTGTTCGTTTTTCTTTAACTTCTTATGGCTGCAGCCCGGCGTCGGTACATTTATGACAACAGCCAGCTCAAAGTGCAGGGCGCGAAATTCAAAAGATATTTTTTTTAAATATTTAACTTTCACACATTAACAAGTCCAATACAGCATATGAAAGGTACACATCTTGTGAATCCAGCCAACATGTCCGATTTTTAAAATGTTTTACAGGGAAGACACAATATGTAAATCTATTAGCTAACCACGTTAGCAAAAGACACCACTTTTTTTACTCCACCAGTTTTTTACTCCATCAGTAGCTATCACAAATTCGACCAAATAAAGATATAAATAGCCACTAACCAAGAAACAACTTCATCAGATGACAGTCTGATAACATATTTATTGTATAGCATATGTTTTGTTCGAAAAATGTGCATATTTCAGGTATAAATCATAGTTTACATTGCAGCTACAATCAGAAATTGCACCGAAAGCAGCCATAATATTTACAGACACCAACGTCAAATACCTAATTACTCATCATAAAACATTTCTGAAAAATACATAGTGTACAGCAAATGAAAGACAGGCATCTTGTGATTCCAGACAATATTTCCGATTTATTAAGTGTTTTACAGCGAAAACAAAATGTAGCGTTATATTAGCGTAGCCACAATAGCCAGAAACACTTGGGCGCCGACGACCAGTTCACATGCACGACAGATATATGAAATAGCATCATAAAATGTTTCTTACTTTTGGTGATCTTCCGTCAGAAAGTTGTACAAGGGGTCCTTTGTCCAGAACAGTCGTTGTTTGGATTTAGAACGGCAACTTTCCCTCTTCAATTAGCATGCACACTAGCCAAGTGGCGCGAATCTCTCCATGTCAACAAACGGAAGAGAACGGAACACGGCAAAACTCCCGAAAAATTTTCAATAATCTGATGAAACTATATTGAAAAAACATACTTTACGATGATATGGTGACATGTATCAAATAAAATCAAAGCCGGAGATAGTACTCGCCTATTACGGCAGCTAAAGAGAAGGCAATCCCACTGTCCACGTCGCGCTCTTCAGAGTACCGAAAATGGGGGACACGTCATTCCAAGATGATGTGTTCCATCTCAGACCAAGATAATCACCTCATTCTTCTCTCACAGCCTCTTGACATCCAGGGGAAGGTGTATGACGTGCATGTATACTAATAGATCTCATGACCATTTATAGGCAGGAAGTAGAAGAGAGCCTCGGTTTCAGACTTTCCACTTCCTGGTCAGGAAGTGTGCTGCAGAATGACTTCTGTTTCACTCAGAGAAATAATTCAAACGGTTTTAGAAACTAGAGAGTGTTTTCTATCCAATAGTAATAATAATATGCATATTGTACGAGCAAGAATTGAGTACGAGGCCGTTTGAAATGGGCACCTTTTATCTGGCTACTCAATACTGCCCCTTGCAGCCCAAACAGGTTAAGAAGCCCTCCTGTTCTCCACTCATTACCTGTATTAACTGCACCTGTTTGAACTCGTTACCTGTATAAAAGACACCTGTCCACACACTCAATCAAACAGACTCCAACCTCTCCACAATGGCCAAGACCAGAGAGCTGTGTAAGGACATCAGGGATAAAATTGTAGACCTGCACAAGGCTGGGATGGGCTACAGGACAATAGGCAAGCAGCTTGGTGAGAAGGCAACAACTGTTGGCGCAATTATTAGAACATGGAAGAAGTTCAAGATGACGGTCAATCACCCTCGGTCTGGGGCTCCATGCAAGATCTCACCTCGTGGGGCATCAATGATCATGAGGAAGGTGAGGGATCAGCCCAGAACTACACGGCAGGACCTGGTCAATGACCTGAAGAGAGCTGGGACCACAGTCTCAAAGAAAACCATTAGTAACACACTACGCCGTCATGGACTAAAATCCTGCAGCGCACGCAAGGTCCCCCTGCTCAAGCCAGCGCATGTCCAGGCCCGTCTGAAGTTTGCCAATGACCATCTGGATGATCCAGAGGAGGAATGGGAGAAGGTCATGTGGTCTGATGAGACAAAAATAGAGCTTTTTGGTCTAAACTCCACTCGCCGTGTTTGGAGGAAGAAGAAGGATGAGTACAACCCCAAGAACACCATCCCAACCGTGAAGCATGGAGGTGGAAACATCATTCTTTGGGGATGCTTTTCTGCAAAGGGGACAGGACGACTGCACCGTATTGAGGGGAGGATGGATGGGGCCATGTATCGCGAGATCTTGGCCAACAACCTCCTTCCCTCAGTAAGAGCATTGAAGATGGGTCGTGGCTGGGTCTTCCAGCATGACAACGACCCGAAACACACAGCCAAGGCAACTAAGGAGTGGCTCCGTAAGAAGCATCTCAAGGTCCTGGAGTGGCCTAGCCAGTCTCCAGACCTGAACCCAATAGAAAATCTATGGAGGGAGCTGAAAGTCCGTATTGCCCAGCGACAGCCCCGAAACCTGAAGGATCTGGAGAAGGTCTGTATGGAGGAGTGGGCCAAAATCCCTGCTGCAGTGTGTGCAAACCTGGTCAAGAACTACAGGAAACGTATGATCTCTGTAATTGCAAACAAAGGTTTCTGTACCAAATAAGTTCTGCTTTTCTGATGTATCAAATACTTATGTCATGCAATAAAATGCAAATGAATTACTTAAAAATCATACAATGTGATTTTCTGGATTTTCTGGATTTTTTTTTAGATTCTGTCTCTCACAGTTGAAGTGTACCTATGATAAAAATTACATTGCTTTGTAAGTAGGAAAACCTACAAAATCGGCAGTGTATCAAATACTTGTTCTCCCCACTGTATATATATTTAAAAATGTGTATTAACCTCTTGAGCCTATGGGGGGTGCTATTTCGATCTTGGAAAAATTGGTCTCCAAATTAAACTGCCTCGTACTCAATTCTTGCTCGTACAATATGCATATTATTATTACTATTGCATAGAAAACAATCTCTAGTTTCTAAAACCGTTTGAATTATGTCTGTGGGTGAACCAGAACTCTTTCTGCAGCGAAATCCATGACAGGAACTGCGAAGGTCTGAAAACGAGGCTCTGTTCTCAGATCAGTTTAAAGCTCTGTATGTATCCTATGGGTCGACATGAACTGCACCCGCCTTCCCCTGGATGTCAGTAACCAATGAGAAGTGGAATGGAGTTTCTACGTAGTTCTCAGAGCTTATAAAAGGCCAAGGAACGAGGGGAGCTCTCTTTTCGACGTTCGTCATTGCGCAAAGCAGGACCTCAGGATGGCATTTTGAAACGCTCAGTTATCGACCTTAGATATATCCGTCTGTAATTTAATTCGATATAGGTGTTAGAAACATCATAACGAAGTTATTTTAAACCGAGTTATATCAGTTTATGCGAGTATATTGCTATTTTCGGAATTTCCTTAGTATTGCGTTTTGAGGATTTGGGCATGTTGTGGCCACATAGCTATTGTTAGCTGCTAATTCCGAAGTTGAAGACGACGTTTTACAACCAAGCAACGATTCTTTTGGACAAAGGACCACTTGCCCAAGATTCTGATGGAAGCTCGTCCAAAAGTAAGAGCTATTTATGATGTTATTCCGTATTTATGTGGAAAAATGTAAACGGATTTGTCCGCCATTATTGCGGCACTAGTCTGGCTGTAACGCACACTGTATGTCTAGTAACGTTAATTTTAAAAATCTAACTCAGCGGTTGCATTAATAACTAATGCATCTTTCATTTGATGTCCAACCTGTATTTTTTAGTCAAGTTTACGATTATTTATTGATTAGATTAGGTGCCTTTCCAAGATGGCGCCGGCCAGAATGCATGACCTGTTGCCACTGATCACATTGTATAACCACGATTTGTGCTGCTAAATATGCACATTTTCGAACAAAACCTATATGCATTGTGTAATATGATGTTACAGGACTGTCATCTGAAGAATTCTGAGAAGGTTAGTGAAAAATTAATTTATTTTGGTGGTGAATACGTTATCGCTATGTTTGGCTGGAATCAATGCTGTTGTCTGGTTTGCTATTGTGGTAAGCTAATATAACGATATATTGTGTTTTCGCTGTAAAACACTTAGAAAATCTGAAATATTGTCTGGATTCACAAGATCTGTGTCTTTCAATTGCTGTACGCTGTGTATTTTTAAGAAATGTTTTATGATGAGTAATTAGGTAATACACGTTGCTCTCTGTAGTTATTCTAGTCGCTTTGGGGAGATTTGTGATGGTGGCTGCAATGGTAAACTATGATTTATACCTGAAATATGCACATTTTTCTAACAAAACATATGCTATACAATAAATATGTTATCAGACTGTCATCTGATGAAGTCTTTTCTTGGTTAGTGGCTATTTATATCTTTATTTGGTCGAATTGGTGATAGCTACTGATGGAGTGAAAAAATGGTGGAGTAAGAAAAATTGTGTCTTTTGCTAACGTGGTTAGCTAATAGATTTACATATTGTGTCTTCCCTGTAAAACATTTTAAAAATCTGAAATGGTGGCTGGATTCACAAGAAGTGTATCTTTCATCTGGTGTCTTGGACTTGTGATTTAATGATATTTAGATGCTAGTATTTACTTGTGACGCTATGCTAGGCTGTGCTAGTCAGCTTTTTCGCTGGTGGGGGTGCTCCCGGATCCGGGTTTGGGAGGAACTAGAAGTTAAAATGGAATGGAGTAGAACAGCAAACACACACATGGCCACTGCACCTGCTGCTCCACTCCACCCCATTTCCATATGAAATAGCCATTGGATGCTGTTGGGGGGAGGGCAGCCACAGTGTCTGATTTCAAAAAGGCTTTACGGCAAAAGCACACCATGCGATTATGTTAGGTCAGCGCCTAGCTACAGAAAACCATACAGCCATTTTCCAACCAAGGAGAGGTGTCACAAAAGACAGAAATAGCGTTAAAATTAATCACTAACCTTTGCAGATCTTCACCGGATGGCACTCCCAGGACTCCATGTTAGACAATAAATGTGTGTTTTGTTCGATAAAGTTAATCTTTATGTAAATGACGTCATTTGAAATTGGCGCGTTATGTTCAGAAATGCATTGTCTCAAACAAACATCCGGTGAAAGTGTAGAGAGCCACGTCAAATTACAGAAATACTCATCATAAACATTGATCTAAGATACAAGTGTTATACATACGATTAAAGATAAACTTCTCCTTAACTTCTTATGGCTGCAAGCTCGAAGCCGGGCACAATATGACAACAGCCACTTCAAGTGCAGGGCGCGAAATTCAAAATATATTTTTTAGAAATATTTAACTTTCACACATTAACAAGTCCAATACAGCATTTGAAAGATAAACATCTTGTGAATCCAGCCAACATGTCCGATTTTTAAAATGTTTTACAGCGAAAACACCACGTATATTTATGTTAGCTCACCACCAAATACAAATAAGGACAGACATTTTTCACAGCACAGGTAGCATGCACAAAGCCAACCTAACTAACCAAGAACCAACCAAACTAACCAAGAAACAACTTCATCAGATGACAGTCTTATAACATGTTATTCAATAAATCTATGTTTTGTTCGAAAAATGTGCATATTTGAGCTATAAATCAGTTTTACATTGCAGCTACCATCACAGCTACCGTCAGAAATGGCACCGAAGCAGCCAGAGTAATTACAGACACCAACGTCAAATACCTAAATACTCATCATAAAACATTTCTGAAAAATACATGGTGTACAGCAAATGAAAGACAGGCATCTTGTGATTCCAGCCAATATTTCCGATTTTTTAAGTGTTTTACAGCGAAAACACAATATAGCATTATATTAGCTTATCACAATAGCCAGAAACACAAGCCATTCCCCAGCAGCAAAAGTTAGCGATCGTAACAAACCAGCAAAAGATATATAATTTTTGACTAACCTTGATAAGCTTCATCAGATGACAGTCCTATAACATCAGGTTATACATACACTTATGTTTTGTTCGAAAATGTGCATATTTAGAGCTGAAATCAGTGGTTATACATTGTGCTAACATAGCATCTTTTTCCCACAACGTCCGGATATTTTTCTGGCACTCACATATTCTGACCAAATAACTATTCATAAACATAACTAAAAAATACATGTTGTATAGGAAATGATAGATACACTAGTTCTTAATGCAATCGCCGTGTTAGAATTCTAAAAATAACTTCATTACGATATGCAGTTTACGTTATGGCGAGAGCGTGCCCAAAACCTGGGCGCAACCTACTAGTACAACATGTTCGACAGATATATGAAATAACATCATAAAATGGGTCCTACTTTTGATGATCTTTCATCAGAATGTTGTACAAGGGGTCCTTTGTCGGGAACAATCGTTGTTTGGATTTAGAATGCCCTCTTCTCCAGTCAATTAGCACGGAAAGCTAGCAAAGTGGCGCTAAGTTCTCCTTCGTGAACAAACGCAGACAACGCAACACGCCTAACGTCCCGAAAAAATTTCAATAATCTAATTAAACTATATTGAAAAAACAAACTTTACGATGATATTGTCACATGTATCAAATAAAATCAAAGCCGGAGATATTAGTCGTCTATAACGACAGCTGTACAGAAGGCAAAACCAGGTCCCTTCGCGCGCTCTCCAGAAAACAGGAAACTGGTGACACGTCATACAAAGAGCATTTATTCGAGCCAAGATCAAGTTATAAACTCAATTTCTTCTCTCACTGCCTGTCGACATCTAGTGTAAGACGTATGAAGTGCATGTATTCTAATAAATATCAAGGACCTTTATAGGCAGCCCCTAGAAGAGAGCATCGATTTCAGATTTTCCACTTCCTGTCAGGAAGTTTGCTGCAAAATGAGTTCTGTTTTACTCACAGATATAATTCAAACGGTTTTAGAAACTAGAGAGTGTTTTCTATCCAATAGTAATAATAATATGCATATTGTACGAGCAAGAATTGAGTACGAGGCCGTTTGAAATGGGCACCTTTTATCCGGCTACTCAATACTGCCCCTGCAGCCCAAACAGGTTAATGCAACCGCTGTGTCAAATTTCAAAAAGGCTTTACGGCAAAAGCACACCATGCGATTATGTTAGGTCAGTGCCTAGCCACAGAAAACCATACAGCCATTTTCCAACCAAGGAGAGGTGTCACAAAAGTCAGAAATAGCGTTAAAATTAATCACTTACCTTTGATGATCTTCATCTGATGGCACTCCCAGGTCTCCTTGTTAGACAATAAATGTTTGTTTTGTTCGATAAAGTTAATCTTTATGTCCAAATACCTCCTTTTTGTTCGTGCGTTTAGTCCAGTAATCCAAATGCCCAAGTCCAGACAAAGGCAAAAAAGTTCCATTACAGTTTGTAGAAACATGTCAAATGATGTATAGAATCAATCTTTAGGATGTAGTTATCATAAATCTTCAATAATATTCCAACCGGATAATTCCTTTGTCTTCAGAAATGAAAGGGAACAGAGCTCGTGCTCACGGCTGCGCGCGTGACTAAACTCAAGGCTTTCAGCCAGACCCCTGGTTGAAACAGCTCTTATTCACTCCCCTTTCACAATAGAAGCCTGAAACAACGTTCTAAAGACTGTTGACGTCTAGTGGAAGCCTTAGGAAGTGCAATCTGACCCCATTTACACTGTATATTGGATAGGCAATCACTTGAAAAACTACAAACCTCAGATTTCCCACTTCCTGGTTGGATCTTTCTCAGGTTTTCGCCTGCCTTATGAGTTCTGTTATACTCACAGACATCATTCAAACAGTTTTAGAAACTTCAGAGTGTTTTCTATCCAAATCTACTAATAATATGCATATCATAGCCTCTGGGCCTGAGTAGCAGGCAGTTTACTCTGGGCACACTTTTCATCCGGACATGAAAATACTGCCCCTTACCCCAAAGAAGTTAAAATACAGGTTGTAATGCAACAGAATAGGAAAAATGCCAAGGGGGATGAATGATTTTGCAAGGCACTGTATGTTCTATGGTACTGCTAGGCACAAAGTGCATTCCAAGGCCTACCTACTACTACATCAATGGTCTGGTCTGCTGCACTGGTTCTGCTTTATCCATACATTATTCCCCAGCTCTCATCCACTTTATGTTCAGCCGTCTTACTTTGGCCAAACATGGGAGTGGAGGTGATCCATGTTCTTTACATGACTACTGAGTTGTGGAAATCCACACCTGCCAAAATAAAAGTTCCTGAAGGACCCATTCCACCCCTCTCCACTGGATAAAGGTTCCTGTCCGACCCATTCCACCTCTCTCCACTGGATAAAGGTTCCTGTAGGACACATTCCACCCCTCTCCACTGGATAAAGGTTCCTGTAGGACACATTCCACCCCACTCCACTGGATAAAGGTTCCTGTCCGACCCATTCCACCCCTCTCCACTGGATAAAGGTTCCTGTAGGACACATTCCACCCCTCTCCACTGGATAAAGGTTCCTGTAGGACACATTCCACCCCTCTCCACTGGATAAAGGTTCCTGTAGGACACATTCCACCCCACTCCACTGGATAAAGGTCCCTGTCCGACCCATTCCACCCCTCTCCACTGGATAAAGGTTCCTGTAGGACACATTCCACCCCTCTCCACTGGATAAAGGTTCCTGTAGGACACATTCCACCCCTCTCCACTGGATAAAGGTTCCTGTAGGACCCATTCCACCCCTCTCCACTGGATAAAGGTTCCTGTCCGACCCATTCCACCCCTCTCCACTGGATAAAGGTTCCTGTAGGGCCCATTCCACCCCTCTCCACTGGATAAAGGTTCCTGTAGGACACATTCCAGCCCTCTCCACTGGATAAAGGTTCCTGTAAGACCCATTCCACCCCTCTCCACTGCCTGCTTGCCCTGGCTGGGGATTACAGCTCACAGAGACTGGGGCTTAGACTAGTCCAGGGAGGTGACGTCCACACTTTTAACTAGGCTCACACAGATCTCCCTGAGCGCCTCGTTCAAAGCCAGACCCAAAAGCACAGGGATATTGATGGACTTACTGCTAAACTGCTTTAATAATGGCTGGGTCTGAGACACTAAGGGCTGGTGAATATCATTATACAACAATGAGAATACTTGGGAAAGACAGAGGTGGAGATTACATGACTATTACTATTAGGCAACACAATGTAAATCCACCTGGATGTGGACAGAGGATCGGATACATGTTAGTTTGACTCTCCCTTTATGTGTAGTGCATACCCATACGTTAAGGGTTGGCAAGCAGCGGTAGAGGAATAATTTAACTTCATTCTGGACAACTTGCTATACACTTTCAACGCATATATTAAAACAAGCGTATGGGTAGAGGTATGGTTTACCATGGCTAATGTGCACACCTTGCTAATAGCATGTACAGCCCCCTCACAAGAATTGTCTATTAGCATGCAGAGTATTGGCACACCTAGCTATTAACATCGGAAGTCCGCACAGCCTGCTAATGGCACGGACACAGGCGTCCTGCTCAGCTTGCTATTAGCCTGGCTATCCTGCACAGCTGGACTAGCGCAGCATCCATATCTTACAGCTGGCCCTTGGCACGGTTATAAGTCACAGTCGACCAATAACAGGGAAGCACGGCTCCACACTTGGCTAATTACACTGGAGCTCCCTCGGTGCCACACTATTCTAGCAGACGGCAAGACCTCATTGCGGCCCTGACCCTGAAATACTTACCCATGGCCACTTCCCCGGACGACGACCAGAGAAACCAGCCATCATCCATCATGGAGCTAACGCTGCAGAGGAGAGAGGGAAAGAGAGAGAGAGGGAAGGAAGGAGGAGAGCAGGAAGGAAGGGGGAGTAAAGGGGGGAGAGAGGACAGGGGGTGAGGGGAAGGTTGTAGTGAGAGGGGGGAAGGAAGCAAGAGGAAGGAAGGAAAGGTGGAAGAGCAAGCGAAGAAAATGAAGAGAAGAAAAGAAGGAAGAGAGGAGGGGGGAGGAGGAAACGATTGGAGGTGGGCTTGTGGAACACTGCCTTGCACTACCTTGCATCTTGGTTCCCAGTAGGCATTACACAAGCGCATTGTGAAAAGCACAGTGTATACTCATCATTGCCTTAGCTCAAAAATCCAACAGAACAGCTACATCTGTAATTGACTCTTTTGAAACGTGTAATTTGTTGCTTGCTCTCTTATCCCCTCCCTCTAGCCTGCTCTCTCCATTCTTCTTTTCTCTCTCACCCCCCAGCCTATATTTTCCCTCCTATGTGCTCTCTCATCTCATATCACTCTCTAACTTCCGTTCTCTCTCCCTCCCTCTCTCTCTCTCCACTTTTACTCTATATCCCTCTCTCCTTCCCTGTGGGAAGGAGATTGCATTTGCATTTTGCAATTGCATTTTCCTCATGTCCCCTCTCCTTGTCTCCTTCTCAAAACCCATTGGAAGAGAAGGTTAGAGGGGCGGGACCTCTGGCTTTCTCATCCAATGGGATTTGAGAAAGAGACAAGGAGAGAGGAGAGAGGACACGAGGAGTATGCAATTGTGATCTTCCCAGAGTTTCTATACTGAATGTAATGAGGTGAGTGTATATACACTGAGTGTACAAAGCATTATGAACACCTGCATTCCATTATATAGACTGACCAGGTGAATACAGGTGAAAGCTACGATGCCTTATTGATGTCCACTTCAATCAGTGTAGATGAAGGGGAGGAGACAGGTTAAAGAAGGATTTTTAAGTATTGAGACAATTGAGACATGGATTGTGTGTGTGCCTTTCAGAGGGTGAATGGGCAAGAAAAAATACTTAAGTGCCTTTGAACTGGGCATGATTGTAGGAGCCAGGTGCACCGGTTTGTGTCAAGAACTGGAACGCTGCTGGGTTTTTCACACAACAGTTTCCCGTGTGTATCAAGAATGGTCCACCACCCAAAGGACATCCAGCCAACTTGACACAACTGTGGGACGCATTGGAGTCAACATGGGGCAGCACCCCTGTGGAACGCTTTCGACACCTTGTAGAGACCATGCCCCCACGAATTGAAGCTGTTCTGAGGTCAAAAGATGCTTCACTCAGAAAGATGCAATTACTGGGCTTTTAGCCCTCCATTACACCGCAGCTTCTTGTCAGCAAGTAAAAAGAAAACAGCCATTCACCCCTCCTCTTCCTTCTCCCGGTCATGACAGTCTTGAGATGAAGGCGAGGGGTCGTGTTTCGCTCTCTCCAGTTCACCAGAACTATAAACAAGGCATAGCGTGAGATATGAGTTAAGGTTCAAATGATGTGACCGCTCGTCTTGGTTTGGGTACATATGCTCAGCATACTGATTGAGTCAGCCGCCTTAGAGTCTCGCCTCAGGAAAGACTGCAAGGATGGTAGTGGTATTGTGCTGGATGTGGTCCTCGCATTGCACCACACCACCTGGGAATGTTTATTGGAAAGGAGATATTCTAAACATGAATTCAGATTATATTGAAGGTAATGTCCCTGCATTATTTCAGTACCACCTGAACTGAGAAACTCAGAAAAGTAAAATCCCAGCCACACCCAGGTAAAGCAGGGTAGGCAGATGCAACTGGAGTCAATATACAGTATGTTCACTTGCAAAAACACAGCAAATATTCACCCCTATACACACATGCCACATTAACTCCCATTGGCGCGCACACACACACACACACACACACACACACACACACACACACACACACACACACACACACACACACACACACACACACACACACACACACACACACACACTACATTAACTCCCAGCGGTAGACACATTACTCAGGTGAGGACAGCGGTGTAGCTTTCCCTCCCACACACACGTCTCACTCAATGGGCTCTGACCGCAGGGTGGAAACACATTCCATGGGCCCGTTATGATAGTAATAATGAACAGATAGGCGGATTACCTGTTTATCTTGAGCCACAAATACTCTGTAATCCGCATTGTAAATATATGAGGTTTACTTTGTATCATTGGAAATCTATAATAAATAAATCAATACATTTCTGGTTTGAAAAGTAAAACATTTTCTTCAAGTCTCTGTACCTTCTGTGCTTATATCACTTATTCTCTCTCTCAAACACAGGTAAGACCCTGCATCCAGAGCCCAAGTGGCTGTGGGTGTTTTGCCTCAAATGTCAAGGAATTCATAAAAAGCTCATAAGGAACGCAGCTCACCTGCACAAAGGCAAAAGGAGAGGGATGTAGGGAGAGACGGGGAGAGAGTCTGTGCTCAGAGCAAACCAACTCACCTCTGTGCTTCACTTCTGTGTCATTGGCACCCCCAGGCTACCACGGGCGATCACTTTTGTGGTTGCCGATGGCGATTTACATATTTATTCATTTGAAATTTTGCAGGACGAAATCTCGTTTTCAAGTCTCCAAACGAAAAAAGCTAAACTAACAAACAATACTTAGTAACAACAATAATATGGCAACTATTACATTCTCATCGACGGGGCTGTAGTGGAGCAGGTTTAGAGCTTCAAGGTCCTTGGTGTCCACATCACCAACAAACTAGAATGGTCCAAACGCACCAAGACAGTCGTGAAGAGGGCACGACAAAACCTATTCCCTCTCAGGAGACTGAAAAGATTTGTCATGGGTCCTGAGATCCTCAAAAGGTTCTACAGCTGTCAGGATTCGAGAGAATCCTGACTGGTTGCAGCACCGCCTGGTATGGCAATTGCTTGGCCTCGGACCGCAAGGCACTACAGAGGGTAGTGCGTACGGCCCAGTACATCACTGGGTCTAAGCTTCCTGCCATCTAGAACCTCTACACCAGGTGGTGTCAGAGGAAGGCCCTAAAAATTGTCAAAGACTACAGCCTCCCCAGTCATAGACTGTTCTCTCTGCTACCGCATGGCAAGCGGTACCGGAGCACCAAGTCTAGGACCAAAAGGCTTCTCAACAGCTTTTACCCCCAAGCCATAAGACTCCTGTACAGGTAATCAAATGGCTACCTGGACTATTTACATTGTCTCCATCCACCTCCCACTCGCCAACCCCTCTACTCTCTGTTTATCATCTATGCATAGTCACTTTACCTATACCTACATGTACATATTAACTAAATTAGCCCGACTAACCGGTGCCCACACACATTGACTCTGTACCAGTACCACCTGTATATAGCCTCGCTACTGTTATTTTCACTGTATTTTATTGTTTTTGCTTATCTATTGCTAATACCTATTTTTTACTTAAACATTACACTGTTGGTTAGGGCTTGTAAGTAAGCATTTCACTGTAAGGTCTACTCCTGTTGTATTTGGCGAATGTGACAAATGAACTTTGATTTGATTTGATTTGAAGTCCTATGAGTGTCATCTGATGAAGATCATCAAAGGTTAGTAATTCATTTTATCTCTATTTGTGTTTTTTGTGACTCCTCTCTTTGGCTGGAAAAATGGCTGAATTTTTCTGTGAGTTGGTGGTGACCTAACATAATCGTTTGTGGTGCTTTCGCTGAAAAGCCTATTTGAAATCGGACACTTTGGTGGGATTAACAACAAGATTACCTTTAAAATGGTATAAGATACATGTATGTTTGAGGAATTTTAAATTGTGAGATTTCTGTTGTTTGAATTTGGCGCCCTACACTTTCACTGGCTGTTGTCATATCGATCCTGTTACCGGGATTGCAGCCATAAGAAGTTTAAGCCTCCCGCTTTTTCCTCCAAACATAACAATGACCAAACAGTTCTATTTTTGTTTAATCAGACCAGAGAACATTTTTCCAAGAAGTACGATCTTTGTCCCCATGTGCAGTTGCAAACCAAAGTCTGGCTCTTTTATGGTGGTTTTGGAGCTGTGGCTTCTTCCTGGCTGAGCGGCCTTTCAGGTTATGTCGATATAGGACTCGTTTTACTGTGGATATAGATACTTTTGTACCTGTTTCCTTCATCATCTTCACAAGGTCCTTTGCTGTTGTTCTGGGATTGATTCGCACTTTTCGCACCAAAGTACGTTCATCTCTAGGAGACAGAACATGTCTCTTTATTAACCGGTATGTCAGCTGCATGGTCCCATGGTGTTAATACTTGCGTACTATTGTTTGTACAGATGAACGTGGTACCTTCAGGCATTTGGAAATTGCTCCCAAGGATCAACCAGACTTGTGGAGGTCTACAATTTTTGGCTGATTTCTTTTGATTTTCCCATGATGTCAAGCAAAGAGGCACAGAGTTTGAAGGTAGGCCTTGAAATACATCCACAGATACACCGCCAAATTGACTCAAATTATGTCAATTATCCTATCAGAAGCTTCTAAAGCCATGACATCATTTTCTGGAATTTTCCAAGTTGTTTAAAGGCACAGTCAACTTAGTGTATGTAATTTCTGACCCACTGGAATTGTGGTACAGTGAATGATAAGTGAAATAATCTGTCTGTAAACAATTGTTGGACAAATTACTTGTGTCATGCACAAAGTAGGTGTCCTAACCAACTTGCCAAAACTATAGTTAACAAGAAATTTGTGGAGTGGTTGAAAAACTAGTTTTAATGACTCCAACCTAAATGTATGTAAACTTCCGACTTCAACTGTACATACATACATGCATATTAACAAATATGGTGAAGTTTCTATTAGTTAAAAACAGATTGAAACAATAGGGCTTCTTAAAATTCACTGTGTGATTGTAATGCCCTGATTTCTATTTGTAAATTATTCCAGTAAGATATGCCTTTGTATCTGAAAGGTCTTACTCAAACCTCATGATGTATTTTGTCATTTCTGTTGTCGAAAGGAGTAGTGTGAGTCTTGTAAAGTTAGGTGTTCCTTAATATGTACAGGGAAATGTGAATTGATACATTTCAACATTTAAATATTATGCAGTAGCTACATCAAAATCAGTTTTTTTTCAATGTGAATTAAATCCGAGACTATAAGAAAGGAACTTGTGGTCAGAGTTTATGGTAATATGGCATAATCCACAATAAGAGGCAATAGGTAGAATCGTATTTTGTGGGGTATTTGGTATTTTATTAGGATCCCCATTAGCTGTTATAAAAGCAGCAGCTACTCTTCCTGGGGTCCACACAAAGCACAATACAGAATGACGTAATACAGAACATCAATAGACAAGAAGAGCTCAAGGACAGAACTACATACATACAACTACATACATACAAAGTCAAGGTCAGTATTAGCATAGGCAATAGCATTACAAAAGTCCCATGGCCAACCATAGCATATAATGTCACAAAGTCCAGTGTGCATGTCATATTCTGGTGTTTTTTTCTGTATTTATATCTCTCTGTAAATGTACCTTGACTTTACATTTAATCTGAATACATATAAAAATGTATCATTATAATGACAGACGTTTTACTACGATGTATGTGTGAGGGCTAGGGGGTTTCTTTTAGAATATAAATGTCATACTGACTGAAAATCTCCAACTGTGCAATTGGATTTTCTTTAGATAGCATTGTGGTATTGTCCTTGTGTTATATAAGCTAGCCTACAGGCTAGAGAGATCTCTCAGCTATAACACATGCCATGGTTTCTTACTTTTATTTGTGCGGATACATGTGGAGATAAGCATAATGTCTTGCATAGCCCAAAACAATACTGATACTATAAACATATTTGTGTGCTTAATCATTTATGCTATATGACAGATTTTCTTCTCAGTTCTGTGTAACTCCTTATTTACCCACCAGTACGTCCAGTATATGTGCATAAAAACACGTTTGCAGTCAGCACTTCACCAAGCTGTGTGTGTGTCTTTGTGTTTGTGTGTGTGTTCATGCGAGTGTAGTGTACGCATATGTATATGCATGTGCTGTGTGTGTGTGTGTGTGTGTGTGTGTGTGTTCTTCGAGTGTGTGGGAAGAAAAGAGACTGTATCACCAACCTTTGTGACATCATTCCCTTATTCAAGTTGAAATTAGGCCTTCGATAAATGTGCATGTCTTTTCAAGCAACATTTCTCTTACATTAGTCTGACATGACCTCATTTTGTCAGGCCTTTTTTGTGAGCATTTAGCTGCTGTTTTAATAACAGCATAACAGCTTGAATGGTGATAAAGTGAGATGCCTGTAGATGAGCTAGAGAGCACTGTTGCGCCTCCAGGCGTGACATTCAGGAAGGGAAAACACGAGTGCGTCTTCACGTTAACAAACTCGCCTTCCCAGCGAAAGGTCAGCAACCGAGGGGAAGGCCCAGTTGTGGAGAAAAGGTCAGAGTTGCTTGGAGGGGGTTGTAAACAAAATGACTGACATTGTGAACAAGTGAAATGCATTAGGACTGATTAGTGATGACGGTGTAGTATGTGCAGTAGGCTGTGAATAATGACATACTGTTAGTTCAATCTGGGTAACAGCGTTATAAAGGGACTGATATGATCCGTGTCACTGAGTTACAGTTTTTCTTAATCACGTACAATAATTTTTGGGAATAATTTTGTCGATTTTCTAAACAGTGTCCACAATACACAGAACTCTGTGGCCTTTCACTGCAAAACAGTGAAATGCGTTTTCAAAGTCTAGTTGCCTTCTCAAAACATAAATACATTCATCAAAACAATATTATACACTTAAAATTGCAATTACATTCATCAAAAGAACCACCATAATTAGGCTATCTCTTGAGTACAAGCAGAAAGTTAGTATGTCTTTAAAGAATCTCAGTAGAATTATGGGCAATTACTCTCCTTTTATGCATATTTCACCAAACAATTTCATACACATACAATCTAATATTATCCCTGATGAAAAATGTAATAAAAAATAAGCACCTTGTGTGCAGGATTTATTCACACAATCCGATTCCATGTGTTCAATACATATGTTGGTTTGCTTATAGTTTTGTAGACTTTCTATTGGCCCTCAGAAACACAATCCGCAATAGACATAAGGAAAGCTGACTACAATAGAGGAACACAACTAAATCCACACCAAAGCAAAGCTCTATAATGAAAGGTCACAATGTTGGAGATGATGACTTAAAAGTAACCCAACTTCATTCTCCGCATCTCTGCATGTCTGCAATATTGTAAAAAAAATCAAGAATAATTACACAGTCCCCATTGCCTATATTGTACATGTTCAAATCCTATCCAAAGTACAACAGGTGTGGACTTTACAGTGAAATGCTTGCTTAGATGCCCTTTCCCAACAATGCAGAGTAAAAAAAAAACATTTAGAATATAAATAAATATACAGTAACACAAGCCAGTGCAAGAGAGTCAGTGCCCCAAAAAAAGGGGGGTCAATGCAAATAGTCCGGGTAGCTATTTTATTAACTGTTCAGCAGTCTTATGGCTTAGGGTAGAAGCTGTTCAGGAGACTTTTGGTCCCAGACTTGGTGCTCTGGACCTGCTTGCCGTGTGGTAGCAGAAAGAACAGTCCATGACTTGGGTGGCTGGAGGGTAGCATCCCACTTGGCCAAAATCCAGAAACAATGTAGCGCGTCAAATTCAAATATATTACTATAAAAATCAATCTTTCATGAAATCACACATGAAAGACACCAAATTAAAGCTACACTTGTTGTGAATCCAGCCAACATGTCTGATTTAAAAAAGGATTTACGGGGAAAGCACACCAAACAATTATATTAGCTCAGTACATAGCCACAGAAAAACACAGCCATTTTCCCAGCAAAAGATAGTAGTCACAAAAAGCAGAAATAGAGATAAAATGAATCACTAACCTTTGATGATCTTCATCAGATGACACTCATAGGACATCATAATACACAATACATTTATGTTTTGTTCGATAATGTGCATATTTATATCCACAAATCTCGGTTTACATTGGCGCCATGTTCAGAAATGCCTCTAAAATATCCGGAGTAATTGCAGAGAGCCACGTCAAATAACAGAAATACTCATCATAAACTTTAATGAAAGATACATGTTTTACACAGAATTAAAGATACATTTGTTCTTAATGCAACCGCTGTGTCAGATTTAAAAAAAAACTTTACGTAAAAAGCACACCATGCAATAATCTGAGACAGCGCTCAGATTTAACAACATTTCTCCGCCATGTTGGAGTCAACAGAAATACGGAATTACATCATAAATATTCCCTTACCTTTGATTATGTTCATCAGAATGCACTGCCAGGAATCCTAGTTCCACAATAAATTGTTGTTTTGTTCGATAATGTCCATTACTTATGTCCAATTAGCTACTTTTGCTAGCATGTGTAGTACACGTGTCCAAACTCTCGCCCAGATGCAGGCAAACGTCGGATGAAAACTTCAAAAAGTTATATTACAAATCGAATAAACTGGTCAAACTTAGTAGCGAATCAATCTTCAGGATGTTGTTATCATATATATCCAATAACGTTCCAACCGGAGCATTCCTTCATGTCTGTATAAGTAATGGAACGCGAGGCGATATCATGAGGAAAGCGCATGACCAAGAACTGGCAATCTACCTGACCAATGACTGAAACACCTCCCATCCGGCCCCACATCACACTAGAGGCTTCATTCAGCTTTCTACAGACTGTTGACATCTAGTGGAAGGCGTATGAAGTGCAAACAGATCCATATATTACAGGGAATTGAATAGGCGATGACTTTAACCTGTTTGGGGTGCAGCCCGACACCGGTACACTTATGACAACATCCAGCTCAAGTGCAGGGCGCGAAATTCAAAAGATATTTTTTTAAAATATTTAACTTTCACACATTAACAAGTCCAAGACACCAGATGAAAGGTACACATCTTGTGAATCAAGCCAACATGTCCGATTTTTAAAATGTTTTACAGGGAAGACACAATATGTAAATCTATTAGCTAACCACGTTAGCAAAAGACACCACTATTCTTACTCCATCAGTTTTTTACTCCATCAGTAGCTATCACAAATTCGACCAAATAAAGATATAAATAGCCACTAACCAAGAAACAACTTCATCAGATGACAGTCTGATAACATATTTATTGTATAGCATATGTTTTGTTCGAAAAATTTGCATATTTCAGGTATAAATCATAGTTTACATTTCAGCTACAATCAGAAATTGCACCGAAAGCAGCCATAATATTTACAGACACCAACGTCAAATACCTAATTACTCATCATAAAACATTTCTGAAAAATACATAGTGTACAGCAATTGAAAGACAGGCATCTTGTGATTCCAGACAATATTTCCGATTTATTAAATGTTTTACAGCGAAAACAAAATGTAGCGTTATATTAGCGTAGCCACAATAGCCAGAAACACTTGGGCGCCCACGACCAGTTCACATGCACGACAGATATTAGAAATAGCATCATAAAATGTTTCTTACTTTTGGTGATCTTCCGTCAGAATGTTGGACAAGGTGTCCTTTGTCCAGAACAGTCGTTGTTTTGATCTGGAACGGCAAATATCCCTCTTCATTTAGCATGGGCACTTGCCAAGTGGCACGGATCACTCCAACGTCAACAAAGTCAGAGAACGGAACACGGCAAAACTCCCGAAAAAATGTCAATAATCTGATTAAACTATATTGAAAAAACATACGTTACGATGAAATGGTCACATGTATCAAATAAAATCTAAGACGGAGATGTTAGTCGTCCATAACGACAGCTAAACAGAAGGCAAATTCATGTCCTCTTTCGCGCGCTCCAGAAACAGAAACAAAGAGCTTTAATTCCACCTCAGACCAAGATAAACACGAAATTTTTTCTCTCACCGCCTCTTGACAACCAGGGGAAGGTGTATGAAGTGTATGTAGACTCTTACGTATCACGCCCATGTATAGGCATGAAGTTGAACAGAGCATCGATTTCTGACATTCCACTTCCTGGTCAGGAAGTGTGCTGCAGAATGACTTCTGTTTCACTCAGAGAAATAATTCAAACGGTTTTAGAAACTAGAGAGTGTTTTCTATCCAATAGTAATAATAATATGCATATTGTACAAGCAAGAATTGAGTACGAGGCCGTTTGAAATGGGCACGATTTAACTGGCTACTCAATACTGCCCCTTGCAGCCATAACAGGTTAACATCGACCAGTCTCAGAATTCTCACTTCCTGTTTGGATTTTTTCTCAGGTTTTTGCCTGCCATATGAGTTCTGTTATACTCACAGACATCATTCAAACAGTTTTATAAACTTCAGAGTGTTTTCTATCCAATAGTAATAATAATATGCAAATATTAGCATCTGGGACAGAGTAGGAGGCAGTTCACTATGGGCACGCAATTCATCCAAAAGTGAAAATGCTGCCCCCTATATCCAAGAATTTAACATCTCATTAATAATTTCACAAATAGTTTCATCTTTACTCATTCATTTTATACAAGAATTAGATGCAAACCACCATAATTGAGAAATGTACATATTCAGAGATATAGTTATGTGTGTTTCCTGTCCTTCGTGAGGTCATCAAATGAAACACTCAACATAACTGTCCCTTAAGTGTCCATAGACCCTTCCCACATCCTCACAAATCCTTTGTTCACTCTGTGGTCTCTCTCTCTGCATGAAAAGGGGAAGAGAGTCTCCGCCAGGAATTTACTACCTGAGATAACAGAACCTGGGTGTAGGAGCGAGTGAGAGAGGGGGAAGCCATGATATACACCCAGAAAGGGCCACATCATGACACTTGCTTCCTCCAAGGCTCTGATTGAATCTTGATAAGCAACATTAGACGTGCCAACACCAGGGTTAGGCTCAATTCTATTTACATTTCTGTTAATTCAGAAAGTACACTGAAATTCCTATTTGAATTATCTTCAATGCTTTTCAGTTAGGAAAATTTGTATTTGGAATTTGGTGTACTTTCTGAATTGAGTAGAATTAAAATGGAATTGATCCCAATCCTGTCCAACACACACATTCTCCCTCACACACAGGCACACAGACCCAGACACATACACACACACACACACACACACACACAAACCTATTTCCCCTAAGCTACTTCTTGCTGTCAAACTGGTAAACAGTGCTTGAAGCTGTCAGTTCAGATTGTGTGTATCAGTCTGTATTGATCCCTGTCTTCATGTTGTCGCATTCTATCTAACAGAGTGTAGTTCAAAGACCTATAATGGTGGCTGACATCCGTGCTGAGCAGAGTTGAGTGTTATGTCTGTCTAAATAGCCCAGTCTGATTCCTCTTATCGGCCCCTTTTGTTCAGATAAGTCCTACTCAGGTTGACATGTGGAGCAGATGGGTGTCTGGGGGAACTCAAAGAGAGCTTAGCCAGAGCTACAGGTGTAGCATCTTAATTTGATTACGCTGTTGCAGGGGTAATCAAATTATAATCCACATAATAATTCACATTTCCTGTTGCTGCAGGATTATTTTCCTGATGTAGCAAACTGGCTCAAATTAAGATCCTACATCTGTTTTTACAACTACGCTGGATTCAGGGAATTGACGTTAAAGGTGAAAAATGTCTGGCTACTTGAAAAATAATGCAGGATGAATCAAACCTGCTACTTATATCAAGGCTGTCAAACAGATTCCTACAATCCACTCACTGTCTTAGATAAAACTTGGTTTAGCCAGCCCCTTTATCACTGCCCAACACTCTCCTTCTCATTTCTCTTTCTTAGCAAACGTTGGCTGACCCTGGCTGCATCTGAGGCAGGGGTTCAATAGCTTCTGACAGGGTGTATGATTTCCTTAGAGCCACTCGGATACGCCCGAGCCCCTCCAGAGCGGGAGACAGGACCCAATGAGTGACGCCTCAGCGGCTTCCCGTACCTGGGGATGTGGGTCCCCCTACTCCCCTCCCCCTGTTCAGCTCCGTCCACCCAACTGACTCTAATCACTTCTGAAGGACCCCATACACTACCAGCCCTCGAGTGCACACGTTTCACTCAGGCATTTAGACGGACATCAAAACGCATTACTTCAAGAAATCATGAGACGTGTGTGTGCGTGTGTGTGTCTGTGTGTGAGGCAGGGTGTGGAAATGAAGACATTAACTCTGTCTGCTGACTCAGAGGAACCTGTACAGTTCCTGAGTGGCAGAAAACAGAAGGTCTGTTATGTGTTTATCCTACCAGGGTTATTGAGTACAGCCTGTAGGGAGGTCAGGTAAAAGTAGGCTATAGTTATGATTAAAACATCCTATTGTATCAATCTCTATTTTCATCAACCTTCTGCCTATCTGTCTGTCTGCTGGCATTTCTGTCTAGATTGACATTATTTAAGTCCATAAGATTCCATAAGTCACATTTACATAGATTTTCTTGGGGTTTATACAGTGGAAGTCAGAAGTTTACATACACTTAGGTTAGAGTCATAACAACTCGTTTTCAACTAATCCACAAATTTCTTGTTAACAAAGTATAGTTTTGGCAAGTCGGTTAGGACATCTACTTTGTGCATGACAAGTAATTTTTTCCAACAATTGTTTACAGACAGATTATTTCACTTATAATTCACTATATCACAATTGCAGTGGGTCAGAAGTTTACATACACTAAGTTGACTGTACCTTTAAACAGCTTGACAAATTCCAGAAAATTATGTCATGGCTTTAGAAGCTTCTGATAGGCTAATTGACATAATTTGAGTCAATTGGAGGTGTACCTGTGGATGCATTTGAAGGCCAAGACCTCAGAAAAAAATTGTACACCTCCACAAGTCTGGTTCATCCTTGGGAGCAATTGCCAAACACCTGAAGTTTACACATTCATCTGTACAACCAATAGTACATAAATATAAACACCATGGGACCACGCAGCCGTCATACCACTCAGTAAGGAGACACGTTCTGTCTCCTAGAGATGAACATACTTTGGTGCGAAAAGTGCAAATCAATCCCAGAACAACAGCAAAAGACCTTGTGAAGATGCTGGAGGAAACAGGTACAAAAGTATCTATATCCACAGTAAAATGAGTCCTATATCGACATAACCTGAAAGGCCGCTCAGCAAGGAAGAAGCCACTGCTCCAAAGCCGCCATAAAAAAGCCAGACTACGGTTTGCAACTGCACATGGGAACAAAGATCGTACTTTTTGGAGAGATCTCCTCTGGTCTTACGAAGGCCCACAGAGAGAGACAGAGGAAATCAAAGAGAAAAGAGAGAGGGAAGGGAAATATGCAGAGATGAAGATCAACTTTAATCAGATTATAACTTTTTTGAAGATAAACTTTTCACAGTGGCAACATTATCTACATTAAGATAGAAAAGTTTCATAGTGTTAACATTATCTACATTAAGATAGAAACGTTTCATAGTGGCAACATTATCTACATTAAGATAGAAACGTTTCATAGTGGCAACATTATCTACATTAAGATAGAAACGTTTCATAGTGTCAACATTATCTACAAAAAGATAGAAACGTTTCATAGTGTCAACATTATCTACATTAAGATAGAAACGTTTCATAGTGGCAACATTATCTACATTAAGATAGAAACGTTTCATAGTGGCAACATTATCTACATTAAGCGCACATAAACACATACACACATACAAACACACATACACACATATTGTACACTTACATAGAGACATACAAACACACTTACACATACATACACACATACTGTACACGCACATACACACATACACACACACGCACATAAAAACACACATACAAACACACATGCACACACAGACAAACACACATATACACACAGACACATACACACACACATACAAACACACATACACACATACACACATACACACATACAAACACACATACACAAATACAAACACACATACACGCACATACTTAATGGGTTAAAATAACAACATAGTCATTAAACAGCAACTAGAAGAACACATATGTCATACATATGGAGGTATATGTTTCTATAGACAGGCAACACACAGTCAGTCCTGTTATTAGATGAGCTGCTTCCTTCAGGAGTGGATACCATTGCGACCACTTCATAACCAACCCTGTGACCGTTTTGTGACCGCGGCGTCACCAGCTAGGAAAACACAACACGGGTGTCTGGACCGGAGGCGACCGCCTCGCGTGCCGGTGTAACCACATTCAGAGGCCACATGTGCATTCTCAGAATGATGTCATCTATGGTGAGGAAGGATTACCACCTCCTTCCTCTCTCTTTTCCTCTCACTCTCACCACTCTTCATGTTGCGCATCTCCTCTCTCCCCATCCTCTCTCCTTTTCATCTCTCCATGTTGCACCTCTCCTCTCTCCCCATCTTCTCCTTTTCATCTCTCTCTCCATGTTGCGCTTCTCCTCTCTCCCCATCCTCTCTCCTTTTCATCTCTCTCTCCATGTTGCACCTCTCCTCTCTCCCCATCCTCTCTCCTTTTCATCTCTCTCTCCATGTTGCACCTCTCCTCTCTCCCCATCCTCTCTCCTTTTCATCTGTCTCTCCATGTTGCACCTCTCCTCTCTCCCCATCCTCTCTCCTTTTCATCTCTCCATATTGCGCCTCTCCTCTCTCCTTTTCATCTCTCTCCATGTTGCGCCTCTCCTCTCTCCCCATCCTCTCTCCTTTTCATCTGTCTCTCCATGTTGCGCCTCTCCTCTCTCCCCATCCTCTCTCCTTTTCATCTCTCTCCATGTTGCGCCTCTCCTCTCTCCTTTTCATCTGTCTCTCCATGTTGCACCTCTCCTCTCTCCCCATCCTCTCTCCTTTTCATCTCTCTCCATGTTGCGCCTCTCCTCTCTCCCCATCCTCTCTCCTTTTCATCTGTCCCTCCATGTTGCACCTCTCCTCTCTCCCCATCCTCTCTCATTTTCATCTCTTTCTCTATGTTGCACCTCTCCTCTCTCCCCAGCCTCTCTCCTTTTCATCTGTCTCTCCATGTTGCACCTCTCCTCTCTCCCCATCCTCTCTCATTTTCATCTGTCCCTCCATGTTGCGCCTCTCCTCTCTCTCCATCTTCTGTCCTTTTCATCTCTCTCCATGTTGCGCCTCTCCTCTCTCCCCATCCTCTCTCCTTTTCATCTCTCTCCATGTTGCGCCTCTCCTCTCTCCCCATCCTCTCTCCTTTTCATCTCTCTCCATGTTGCACCTCTCCTCTCTCCTTTTCATCTGTCTCTCCATGTTGCACCTCTCCTCTCTCCCCATCCTCTCTCCTTTTCATCTCTCTCCATGTTGCGCCTCTCCTCTCTCCCCATCCTCTCTCCTTTTCATCTGTCCCTCCATGTTGCACCTCTCCTCTCTCCCCATCCTCTCTCATTTTCATCTCTTTCTCTATGTTGCACCTCTCCTCTCTCCCCAGCCTCTCTCCTTTTCATCTGTCTCTCCATGTTGCACCTCTCCTCTCTCCCCATCCTCTCTCATTTTCATCTCTTTCTCTATGTTGCACCTCTCCTCTCTCCCCAGCCTCTCTCCTTTTCATCTGTCTCTCCATGTTACACCTCTCCTCTCTCCCCATCTTCTCCTTTTCATCTCTCTCTCCAAGTTGCACCTCTCCTCTCTCCCCATCCTCTCTCCTTTTCATCTGTCTCTCCATGTTGCACCTCTCCTCTCTCCCCATCCTCTCTCCTTTTCTTCTCTCTCTCCATGTTGCACCTCTCCTCTCTCCCCAGCCTCTCTTATTTTCATCTGTCTCTCCATGTTGCACCTCTCCTCTCTCCCCATCTTCTCCTTTTCATCTCTCTCTCCAAGTTGCACCTCTCCTCTCTCCCCATCCTCTCTCCTTTTCTTCTCTCTCTCCATGTTGTACCTCTCCTCTCTCCCCATCCTCTCTCCTTTTCTTCTCTCTCTCCATGTTGCACCTCTCTTCTCTCCCCAGCCTCTCTCCTTTTCATCTGTCTCTCCATGTTGCACCTCTCCTCTCTCCCCATCTTCTCCTTTTCATCTCTCTCTCTCCAAGTTGCACCTCTCCTCTCTCCCCATCCTCTCTCCTTTTCATCTCTCTCTCTCCATGTTGCACCTCTCTTCTCTCCCCAGCCTCTCTCCTTTTCATCTGTCTCTCCATGTTGCACCTCTCCTCTCTCCCCATCTTCTCCTTTTCATCACTCTCTCTCCATGTTGCACCTCTCCTCTCTCCCCATCCTCTCTCCTTTTCATCTCTCTCTCCATGTTGCACCTCTCCTCTCTCCCCATCCTCTCTCATTTTCATCTCTCTCCATGTTGCACCTCTCCTCTCTCCCCATCTTCTCCTTTTCATCTCTCTCTCTCCATGTTGCACCTCTCCTCTCTCCCCATCCTCTCTCCTTTTCATCTCTCTCTCCATGTTGCACCTCTCCTCTCTCCCCATCCTCTCTCATTTTCATCTGTCTCTCCATGTTACACCTCTCCTCTCTCCCCATCTTCTCCTTTTCTTCTCTCTCTCCAAGTTGCACCTCTCCTCTCTCCCCATCCTCTCTCCTTTTCTTCTCTCTCTCCATGTTGCACCTCTCCTCTCTCCCCAGCCTCTCTTATTTTCATCTGTCTCTCCATGTTGCACCTCTCCTCTCTCCCCATCTTCTCCTTTTCATCTCTCTCTCCAAGTTGCACCTCTCCTCTCTCCCCATCCTCTCTCCTTTTCTTCTCTCTCTCCATGTTGTACCTCTCCTCTCTCCCCATCCTCTCTCCTTTTCTTCTCTCTCTCCATGTTGCACCTCTCTTCTCTCCCCAGCCTCTCTCCTTTTCATCTGTCTCTCCATGTTGCACCTCTCCTCTCTCCCCATCTTCTCCTTTTCATCTCTCTCTCTCCAAGTTGCACCTCTCCTCTCTCCCCATCCTCTCTCCTTTTCATCTCTCTCTCTCCAAGTTGCACCTCTCCTCTCTCCCCATCCTCTCTCCTTTTCATCTGTCTCTCTCCATGTTGCACCTCTCTTCTCTCCCCAGCCTCTCTCCTTTTCATCTGTCTCTCCATGTTGCACCTCTCCTCTCTCCCCATCTTCTCCTTTTCATCACTCTCTCTCCATGTTGCACCTCTCCTCTCTCCCCATCCTCTCTCCTTTTCATCTCTCTCTCCATGTTGCACCTCTCCTCTCTCCCCATCCTCTCTCATTTTCATCTGTCTCTCCATGTTGCACCTCTCCTCTCTCCCCATCTTCTCCTTTTCATCTCTCTCTCTCCATGTTGCACCTCTCCTCTCTCCCCATCCTCTCTCCTTTTCATCTCTCTCTCCATGTTGCACCTCTCCTCTCTCCCCATCCTCTCTCATTTTCATCTGTCTCTCCATGTTACACCTCTCCTCTCTCCCCATCTTCTCCTTTTCTTCTCTCTCTCCAAGTTGCACCTCTCCTCTCTCCCCATCCTCTCTCCTTTTCTTCTCTCTCTCCATGTTGCGCCTCTCCTCTCTCCTTTTCATCTCTATCCCCATTATCTCTTCTTTTCTTTTCTCCCTCTCCCCAGCCCTGTAGCGTATGTTACTCAATCAATCTCTTCTCTTCTTTCCCCTGCTGCCCTCTCTCCTTTCCTTTTCCAATGATCTCCCTTTCCCTCTCTTTCCCTTTCCAATTAACAGCTGACCACCTCCCACCCGTTCATCCCCATGGGATCTTGGTGAACTTTCATCTCTAGATGGAGGTGCATCTAACTGGAGGAGATTGAGCTTCCATCTGGCTATATGAGATCCACCCCTGATATGAGTTTTCAAAATCAGAACCTGCATGCTACTCCTCTTTCACAATTTTGCTCCCTTCTTCTGTGCCCTCCATCCCTATTGCCTTGCTATTTTATTCCCTCTCTCCCTCTAACCATTTTCTCTTTATCTCCCTCCCTCTCACTCTTAGAGGAAAAGGCCATCAAACTGTGTGCCATCAGACATTATGTGTCTCCATCCATATCACTGAGTGGATTCGTTACCAGTAAACAGAAGAAACAGACTTTAAATCCTCTTGAGAATATAGGGGGTGCTGTTTCGACTTAGTGAAAATTGGTCTCCAAATTAAACTGCCTAGTACTCAATTCTTGCTCGTACAATATGCATATTATTATTACTATTGGATAGAAAACACTCTCTAGTTTCTAAAACCGTTTGAATTATGTCTCTGAGTGAAACAGAACTCATTCTACAGCACTTTTCCTGCCAGGGAGTGAGATTTCAGAAATCTTGGCCTCTGTTCCCAGGTCAGTTTTAAGTCCCTGTGAATGCTGTGGGGCTACAAACACTGCCTACGCCTTCCTCTAGATGTCAGTAAGTGGTGACAATTTGAATGGGGTCGATTGCGCAATCTGGGACTTTATATAAGACCAAGGTGCGGAAGTACCTTTCTTTTCTGCCCTGCGCTTGACGCACGATGGACGTCGGACTGGCCTCCTTCCAAGCTTTGGTTTAGCCAGTAATATATCTCCGGTCATGTTTTTACTCGTTATAGGTGTTAAAGACATCATAAGGTAGTTAATTTAAACCGTTTTATAGCAATTTATATCAGTTTATTGCGATTTTCTGGCATTTCTTTGTGACGCACTTTCAAGAGTTGGACACTTTTCCGGTACATGCCGAACGTTAGTGGCCATTTCGACAGGACAAGAGGACATCTTTCGACCAAAAGACGATTAGACCGGAGAAAGGACACATTGCCCAAGATTCTGATGGAAGCTCAGCTAATAGTAAGAACTATTTATGCTGATAAATCATTGTTCTGTTGAAAAATGTTAAACGCATAAGCCGCCATTTTTTTTTGGGTAGCTTCGCTTTGGCGCACCCTGTATTGCGCAGTAAGGTTAATTTTAAAAATGTAATTCAGCGATTGCATTAAGAACTAATTTGTCTTTCAATTGCTGTCCACCCTGTATTTTTTAGTCAAGTTTATGATTATTTATTGATTAGACTAGGTCACTCTCCAAGATGGCGTCCGACATTTTCTGGCCAGTTTGGCTACTTTTCTCATTGTATAACCACGATTTTTGTGGCTAAATATGCACATTTTCGAACAAACTCTATATGTATGTTGTAATATGATGTTACAGGAGTGTCATCGGAAGAATTCTGAGAAGGTTAGTGAAAAAATTAATATATTTTGGTGGTGATAACGCTATCGCTCTTTTTGCCTTGAATCAATGCTGGGGTAATGTTTGCACATGTGGTATGCTAATATAACGATTTATTGTGTTTTCGCTGTAAAACACTTAGAAAATCTGAAATATTGTCTGGATTCACAGGATCTGTGTCTTTCAATTACTGTACGCTGTGTATTTTTAAGAAATGTTTTATGATTAGTAATTGGGTAATACACGTTGCTCTCTGTATTTATTCTAGTCGAGTTGTGATGGTGGGTGCAATTGTAAACTATGATTTATACCTGAAATATGCACATTTTTCTAACAAAACCTATGCTATACAATAAATATGTTATCAGACTGTCATCTGATGAAGTTTTTTCTTGGTTAGTGGCTATCAATATCTTTATTTGGTCGAATTGGTGATAGCTACTGGTGGAGAGAAAAAATGGTGGACTAAGAAAAATGGTGTCTTTTGCTAACGTGGTTAGCTAATAGATTTACATATTGTGTCTTCCCTGTAAAACATTTTAAAAATCAGAAATGATTGCTGGATTCACAAGAAGTGTATCTTTCATCTGGTGTCTTGGACTTGTGATTTAATGATATTTAGATGCTAGTATTTACTTGTGACGCTATGCTAGGCTATGCTAGTCAGCTTTTTTACTGGTGGGGGTGCTCCCGGATCCGGGTTTGGGAGGAACTAGAAGTTAAGCAAAAATAAAAACAAATTATGACTGAATTATGAAATTTAACCATTTTCCTCCGTTTTTTTACCGCCCCTGCAACAGTCCCCTGGCTCCTAAAAATAAGCACAGCCTTTGCTGTAGGCTACCATTAACTAGAGACTAGAGGGAGGCTGAGGAAGGGTAAGGCAGTCTAACATATGTGTGGTTGCACTCCCCTGTGTAAAAGCCTATACATGATAATTACAAACACAAACCCGTTGGATCGTAAATAATTTTATTACGCAAGTCTGTTGAGTCACTGCTGTGAGCTGGCGGGGAATGAGTCAATGTGCTTCTCTGAAAAATAATAGATGTGATTGTGTTTGTTCGCTTTCATATGCAAACATCAGTAGGCCTACACATTAGGAAATGCTATGAGGAACACGTTCAGTGTGTTGTCTTTTCTATATGAAAAATGTATGTGTTGTAGTTCTATGCTTTGGACAGGAAAAGTTAGACCTAGATCTACAGTCAGGTCCATAATTATTGGCACCTTTGACAAAGATAAGCAAAAAAGATTGTATAAAATAAATTATACAAATACTGAGCTATATTGCATGCAATTGTATTATTTTATACTACAAGAACTGCTCAGAGAAATATATTTTGTTTAATAAGTCATATTAAACAAAAACAGGGGTCAGAATTATTGGCACCCCTGTTTTCAGTACTCCAGCATCCTACCCTTGTGAGGATAACGCCACTGAGCCTTTTTCAAAAATGTTTTATGAGATTGGAGAACACATTGGGAGGGATCTTCGACCATTCCCCCATTCAGAATCTTTCCAGATCTTTGGATCTTTTCAAACCATAGGTTTTCAATGGGGTTTAAGTCCAGTGACTGAGATGACCATTGCAAATGTGGATTTTGCTGTCAATTAATCATTTATTTGTGGATTTTGATGTGTGCTGATGTGCGTGGCCAAAGAGGTCTACTTCCATGTCATCTGACCAGTGCTATGGTCAGATGACATGAAAGTAGACCTCCTTGGCCATGCACACCAGTTGTGGGTTTGGCGTTGAAAAACAGAAGTATATGCAGAACAGTACCTCATACCTACGGTAAAATATGGTGGTGGATCTTTGATGTTCTGGGGCTATTTTGCTTCCATTGGTCCTGGGGTACTTGTTAAGGTCAACGGAAGCATTACCTTTACCAAGTACCAGGACATTTTAGCCAAAATCCTGGTTGCCTCTGCTAGGAGGCTGACACTTGGCCGAAAGGGAATCTTCCAGCAAGACAATAACCCCAAGCAAACTTTAAAATCCACAAAGAAATTGTCAATTTTCTACAAAATCAACATTTTGCAATGGCCATTGCAGTCTCTGGACTTTAACCCCACTAACAGCTGTGGTTTGAATTGAAGAGGGCAGTCCATAAGAGCAAAGGATATCAAGGATCTGGAAAGATTCTATATGGAGGAAGATCCTTCCCAAAGTGTTCTCCAATCTCTTTTTTTTTATATATATATTTTTTATACTAAATGTCATTATCCTTGCAAAAGGGGAGGGTGCTATAGTATTGAAAACTGGGTTGCAAATACATTTAACCCATTTACCTCTTTCTCTAAGCAATTGTATTAGTATAAAATAATATAATTTCCCAATTTTAGCATATTATATAGCTCAGCATTTGTATAATTTATTTGATACAGTCTTTTTTGCTCATCTTTATGATCTTTATCAAGGGTGCCAATAATTATGGACCTGCCTGTAGGCTACATATAGGATCAAAGGTGAGATAAATAAATGTACGCATTGCTTTGAATTGCCTTCTTCAAATATCTCTGAACACAGCACTTTTAGTCTAGGAAAATGTGCATGATATGATCACAGCCTATGTGCAAACTATAAGCTGACTCATTATTCGTTTCCTTGTTGAGATAAATGAAGGCATTTTCCCAGTCAGTGTCAAACCTTCCCGTCCCAAACAAGAAGGAACAGGAGCAGAGACAAGCATGCTGATAAAAAATAAAAGGTCATTTTCAGCACAGTAAAAGCCTGACTGCTATGCACATCCCCTCGACGCTGCCTTTATCTGCAGTTTTATATAGTCTACTCTGTGGTTGAGTTGTAGGAGGACGAGCTGTGACCGCAGTGGAGGCTTTCATGACACCTGCTGGTGTATTGCCCAGCTATCCCTGGCCTTCCCCGCTCTGCTTGCATCTTCACCGTGGAGAGCACCGTGTCTGTCCGCATCCATTGGACGGATCGACAGGCTTCTATATATTCTCATCTTCCTCCTACGTATTCCTTTGAAGACTGAAATAAACCGCGGGAGATCTTTGAAACAATGTTACAGAAGATGAAGTAGAATATGTCTCGCAGGGAAGATAACGTTTCAATGAAGACGTGTGATTGCACCAACACTTCCCGTTTATCGACTTGTTTCTTGTTACACATCTGAGAAACAACTTCCACACCTGTTTCAAAAGGCTAATCGAAAACACGCAATTCTTTGACTTTTTACCCTCCTGGAATGGTGGTGTTGTTTCTTGTAAACCTCATTAAGATGTATTTAATTCAATCAATGATGTAATAGTAATCACACATGATAGATAATAAAGTGCTGAGATAAAGTATAGGTCTACAGCATCACTAGCACACCCTGTCCCATGTCCAAGCAAGGCAATTTTTTCTCATATTTCCAATGGCTCTGAAGCGAGGGAACTAGAGAGGGAAAGGCAGAGGTACAAAGAAACGGGAAACAAGAGACTATACAGAATTTGAATAGAATGAGAAGAGAGTGTGTGTGTGTGTGTGTGTGAGAGAGTGTGTGTGTGTGTGTGGAGGGGGCTGAGAGGGGGAGAGTGAGATCATTTTAATTTAAAAGAAAATCATTTTAAAGCTGGATTACAGTATGCCTACCATAGGAACTATTGACCTATTTGGAAGATGAAAGTTCACTGAGGCGCCATGGGTATTGTGGGTGATACTGAGGAGAATGCATGACAGGGCATCATTACTCATATTGTTGCTATAACTTCTACTTGGTCACAATCCCGGATCCGGGAGCACCCCCATCAGTAAAAAAGCTGACTAGCATAGCCTAGCATAGCGTCACAAGTAAATACTAGCATCTAAATATCATTAAATCACAAGTCCAAGACACCAGATGAAAGATACACATCTTGTGAATCCAGCCATCATTTCTGTAAAACATTAAAATGTTTTACAGGGAAGACACAATATGTATTTCTATTAGCTAACCATGATAGCAAAAGACACAACTTTTTTCCCCACCATTTTTTTCCTGCATAGGTAGCTATCACAATTTCGACCAAATAAAGATATAAATAGTCACTAACCAAAAAACAACTTCATCAGATGACAGTCTGATAACATATTTATTGTATAGCATATGTTTTGTTCGAAAAATTTGCATATTTCAGGTATAAATCATAGTTTTACATTGCAGCCACCATCACAACTCTCACCAAAGCAACTAGAATAACTACAGAGACCAACGTGAATTACCTAAATACTCATCATAAAACATTTATGAAAAATACACAGCGAACAGCAAATGAAAGACAAAGATCTTGTGAATCCAGCCAATATTTCAGATTTTTTAAGTGTTTTACAGCGAAAACACAATATAGCATTATATTAGCTGACTACAATAGCCAACCACGCAACAGCATTGATTCAAGCCAACAATAGCGATAACGAATAAACCAGCAAAAGATATTAATTTTTTCACTAACCTTCTCAAACTTCTTCAGATGACAGTCCTATAACATCATATTACACAATACATATAGAGTTTGTTCGAAAATGTGCATATTTAGCGGCACAAATCGTGGTTATACAATGAGAATAGTAGCCAAGCTGCCAACAATATGTCGGGAGAAATCTTGGGAGAGGCACCTAATCTAATCAGTAACTAATCATAAACTTGACTAAAAAATACAGGTTGGACAGCAAATGAAAGATACATTAGTTCTTAATGCAACCGCTGTGTTAGATTTTTAAAATTAACGTTACTACGACATACAGCGTGCGTTAAAGAGAGACCGCACCGAAATTAATGGCGGAACAGTAGTTTTACATTTTTCAACAGAACAACGAATTAACATCATAAATACTTCTTATTTTTTGATGAGCTCCCATCAGAATCTTGGGCAAGTTGTCCTTTGTCCAGAGGAATCGTTGCTCGGTTGTAGATTGTCGCCTTCAACTTTGGAATTAGCAATAAACATTAGCCATGTGGCGAAGACGTGTCCAACTCACTATAACGCAGCACTAAGAAATATCCGAAAATCGCAATATACTGATATAAACTGATATAACTCGGTTTAAAATAACAACATTATGATGTCTTTAACACCTATATCGAATAAAATCAGAGCCGGATATATCTAAGGCCTATAACGGGAGCTTTCCAGAACGCAATCCTGAGGTCTGTCTTGCGTCATGGCGAATGGTGAAAAGACTGGACCCCACGTTCCCAGACCCTTTATATGGCCTCAGATCTGCCTAGCAACTCCATTCCAATTCCCACTATTTGCTGACATCTAGGGGAAGGCGTATGCAGTGCATCTCGACCAATAGAAGACAAGCAAATTAATAAACTGACCTCAGAACAGCCTGCCTGATTTCAGATTTCTCACTTCCTCACAGGAAAATTGCTCCAACTTGAGTTCTGTTTTACTCACAGATATAATTCAAACGGTTTTAGAAACTAGAGAGTGTTTTCTATCCAATAGTAATAATAATATGCATATTGTACGAGCAAGAATTGAGTACGAGGCGGTTTAATTTGGGAACGACATTTTTACAAAGTGAAAACAGCACCCCCTATTGAGAAAAGGATAACAAAGACAGTCCGCATATATCATTTCTGGTGTTGCTTTCATGATTGTTTTTAAAGGTCTGTTGTGGTCAGTTATACAGTTGAAGTCGGAAGTTTACATACACCTTAGCCAAATACATTTGAACTCAGTTTTTCACAATTCCTGAAATTTTATCCTAGTCAAAATTCCCTGTTTTAGGTCAGTTAGGATCACAACTTTATTTTAAGAATGTGAAATGTAAGAATAATAGTAGAGAGAATGATTTATTTCAGCTTTTATGTCTTTCATCACATTCCCAGTGGGTCAGGAGTTTACATACACTCAATTAGTATTTGGTAGCATTGCCTTTAAATTGTTTAACTTGGGTCAAACGTTTCGGGTAGCCTTCCACAAGCTTCCCACAATAAGTTGGGTGAATTTTGGCCCATTCCTCCTGACAGAGCTGGTGTAACTGAGTCAGGTTTGTAGGCCTCCTTGCTCGCCCACACTTTTCAGTTCTGCCCACAGATTTTTTATAGGATTGAGGTCAGGGCTTTGTGATGGCCACTCAAATGCCTTGACTTTGTTGTCCTTATTAAGCCATTTTGCCACAACTTTGGAAGTATGCTTGGGGCCATTGTCCATTTGGAAGACCCATTTGCAACCAAGCTTTAACTTCCTGATTGATGTCTTGAGATGTTGCTTCAATATATCCACATAATTTTCCTACCTCATGATGCCATCTATTTTGTGAAGTGCACCAGTCCCTCCTGCAGAAAAGAACCCCCACAACAGGATGCTGCCACCCCCGTGCTTCACGGTTGGGATGGTGTTCTTCGGCTTGCAAGCCTCCCCCTTTTTCCTCCAAACATAACGATGGTCTTTATGGCCAAACAGTTCTAATTTTCCTTCGTCAGACCAGAGGACATTTCTCCAAAAAGTACGATCTTTTTCCCTATATACAGTTGCAAACCGTAGTCTGGCTTTATTATGGCGGGTTTGGAGCAGTGGCTTCTTCCTTGCTGAGCGGCCTTTCAGGTTATGTTGATATAGGACTCGTTTAACTATGGATATAGATACTTTTGTACCTGTTTCCTCCAGCATCTTCACAAGGTCTTTTGCTGTTGTTCTGGGATTGATTTGAACTTTTCGCACCAAAGTACGTTCATCTATAGGAGACAGAACATGTCTCCTTCCTGAGCGGTATGGTGTATATACTTGCATACTATTGTTTGTACAGATGAACGTGGTACCTTCAGGCGTTTGGAAATTGCTACCAAGGATGAACCAGACTTGTGGAGGTCTACACATTTTTTTCTGAGGTCTTGGCTGATTTCTTTTGATTTTCCTATGATATCAAGCAAAGAGGCACTGAGTTTGAAGGTAGGCCTTGAAATACATCCACAGGTACACCTCCAATTGAATCAAATGATGTCAATTAGCCTATCAGAAGCTTCTAAAGCCAAGACATAATTTTCTGGAATTTTACAAGCTGTTTAAAGGCACAGTCAACTTAGTGTATGTAAACTTCTGACCCACTGGAATTGCATTATAAGTCAAATAATCTGTCTGTAAACAATTGTTGGAAAAATGACTTGTGTCATGCACAAAGTAGATGCCTTAACCGACTTGCCGAAACTATACTTTGTTAACAAGAAATTTGTGGAATGGTTGAAAAACGAGTTTTAATGACTTCAACCTAAGTGTATGTATACTTCTGACTTCAATTGTAGATTCCAGGCTCATGTAAAAACTGTAACATGGACTGCCCCCAACTTGTGAGCATTGTTGATTCATCATTCAAGCCAGATTAAAATAATAGTTTATTGATTATTGTGACCATTCTCCTTCTCTGTCAGTGACCATTCTCTGTCAGTGACCATTCTCTGTCAGTGGCAACAGCTGGACAGTTGGTGAAAGAAGCCAATATAAGGTTAAGAATGAAGTCCCTGGAAGCTCGGTCCACATTCCATATGTGTTTAACTTCATTCCCTCTAAATGAAGGGCTTATTGGCCCTGTCTCTCTCTTTCAAACACAGACACACACACACAATAGACTGTGCAGAAGGGGGGGGCATAAAGGCGACCGTTTAGCATGCATTATTCATTACTATTTGAGCATCTGTCTGTGTCTGTGCGGTCGGCTAAGGGGGCTTGGGGATCCGCGGCTGAGCAAACACACAGGCAGGTTCCAGCTAGAGTGTCAAACGCGTCCCTCCATCACTGCAGCCATTGGTAGAAATGTCTGTTTCCAGTCTGTTGGCTTGGGTCGTTGGGCTCATAGCCTGCGTCAATGCCTTGGAGACAGCCGCGCTACGCGCTACACTGCTCCACTATTTCCCCTGACCCTGTGTAGGCTCTCGCGCTCAGTTAAACAAACACCAGACCCTCTGATCATCAGACGCTCTTCAACAAATCAGTGTGCGATTCTGCGAGAGCGAGTGCACATCGTAAACTATTATTTCTCTGCACTCTATATCTCTCCAGGATGGATTTACCTTTAGCGGTGACAGCTACCTCGTATCCCGAGTGAGGGGTGTCTTATCAATTGCCAAGTTTCGTCAATTCCTGGAGTTTTGAGTGGGGAAGCAAGCGTTTTTTCCTCTCGATCCTCACTCGTATTTCACCACCGCATCAGCTGGAGCGATAGCTGCTGCTTCACGATGGCAGGAGCGGGAATATTTCTGTGCATTCTGCTGTTACAGTGTTTTATCTCCACTGCGCTGTGCAACCCCGGATTCGCCTTCACGGAGGAGCCCTCGGAGAGAGCTGGGAAGTCAGACGGGTATTGTAGTCGGATATTACGGGCTCAGGGCACTCGTAATGAAGGCTACAACGAGTTTCGGCTCCGAGTCGAGGGGGACCCAGAAAATTATCATCCTGGGAGCACTTACAGAGGTACTGTATTCCGTCCTATTGCGCGCACATTGTCTGACACACAATAGGGTATTTTTTGCCTTTACACTATTTCTCTTTTGTGTTCAACTCATGTGAAGACGCAGTGCTGTGGTCATTTATAAGGAAGTGATATAAGCCTAGAAGTCAGAGCTGTGTTATGACAAGTCAAACTCTCTTGTGGAAAGAGGAGTTGGGCACAGACCAGAATGCCCTCATACGTAACTTCATAGGCGTCTGTTTATCGCTGAAATATTTGCAACTTGTGATGCTCTAACTTCATTTTTGGTGACTCCACCTGTAAACTCATTGGTCATTATAGTTAACATTTTGATTCATTAGTCTAACAAAAGTCCCATTTTGGCTCAATCACTCATCACATCACAGTTTTACTCAAACACATTATCTCAGGGAAGCTAGTGTTTAACAATACAGTAATGATAATGACACGAGTAATGACAGCAATTGCCAGTTGTTTCAGCAAGTGAAGAGCTAATTTCCCTTCTGATTGATATAGCCTATAAAGATCTCATTCCTATGAGGAACGAATCCAGAAGGGTTAGTACTTTAGGATTTTGCAAACCTTGATTAAACCTATCAATCTGTTTCCCATCAGTTTGTTTTCTTCACTGACTGTGTGTTTGTGATCCCCAGTGACTCTGTATGCATCCAGTCCCGCTTACTTCAGAGGTTTCACCCTCATCGCTCTGAGGGAGGGCAGGGAAGGAGACAAAGAAGAGGACTATGCTGGCAATTTCCAGGTAAGACAACAATTAACCTTGTCATTATATGTCATTGAAATTATACAAAATGAAAATGTAGATATTACAACATGCATATTTTTTAAAATTGTAAATGACCTTCAGTTATTCAGGTGAAAGTAATGCTATTTTAAGATGCAGTCAGTCATATCAGAAGCTAGCAGATTCATTACTTACT
Source organism: Salvelinus namaycush (assembly GCF_016432855.1). Lineage (NCBI taxonomy): Eukaryota > Metazoa > Chordata > Actinopteri > Salmoniformes > Salmonidae > Salvelinus > Salvelinus namaycush. The sequence continues at coordinate 18,714,360 of NC_052336.1, read as the reverse complement.
GCACCAACAGCTGCAAATTCCAATAATCACATTTTGAAGTTCACTTTCCTTGCTTTGTCTATCATGAATCTAGCAAATACGTTTTGTAAGTCAGATTTCAGTATTTATTTAATTTCATAGAACAAACGTTTGTTAGAACATTTCTCACACATGCTTTAGCCAGGTATAGAGCAGGCCTGCCCAGGCAAGTGCAGGGGGGTTGCCTAGTAACATGTGCCTCAGAGGGAGACAACGTCTTCATAGTGGGGCTAATTCCCTTGATTTGTGAATCTGTTCGGACTGAACAGCTAGCCAACAGCTAAAATGTCTTTGAAAAATACGATTTCAGCTAATAGAGAGAAGTATCTAACTAAATAACTACATTATGGCGTTCACTAGTCATAAACTATTTACATATAATAGAAATGTGGGTACATTTGTGGAAAAAATTCCTACTTACTCAACCTTTAATAAGTTTATCCACAGTGTAAGTCAAAGACGTTTTGAATATACTGTATTTCAAGTTTGCATGATACAGGAAAAAAGAAGGCTGCACTCAAAGTTCACAAAAGTAGTGTAGGTGTCTTTTTATGTCTCTATTTTGGTTTGGTCAGGGTGTGATTTGGGTGGGCATTCTATGTTCCTTTTTCTATGATTTGTATTTCTGTGTGTTTGGCCGGGTGTGGTTCTCAATCAGAGGCAGCTGTCTATCGTTGTCTCTGATTGAGAACCATACTTAGGTTGCCTTTTCCCACCTGTATTTGTGGGTAGTTGTCTATGTGTAGTTGCATGTCAGCACTAGTTGTTTATAGCTTCACGTTCGTTTTGTTATTTTGTTAGTTTGTTTAAGTGTTCTTCGTTGAATAAAGAAGAATGTATTCCAATCATGCTGCGCCTTGGTCTCATCGTTATGACGAATGTGAAAGAACTACCCACCACAAAAGGACCAAGCAGCGTGGAAGAGAGGACTGGACATGGGAGGACATCCTGGATGGCAAGGGATCCTACACATGGGAGGAGATCCTGGCTGGAAGGGATCGCCTCCCATGGGAACAGGTGGAGGCAGCCAGGAGAGCGGAGGCAGCAGGAAAAGGGAACCAGCGTTATGAGGGAACACGGCTGGCAAGGAAGCCCGAGAGGCAGCCCCAAAACATTTTTTTGGGGGGGGAACACGGGGAGTGTGGCAGAGTCAGGTTGGAGACCTGAGCCAACTCCCTGTGCTTACCGTGGCGAGCATGTGACTGGTCAGGCCCCGTGCTATGGGGTGATGTGCACTGTGTCTCGGCTGAGCATTCACAGGCCGGTGTGCTCGGTGCCAGCGTCCCGCATTTGCCGGGTGGAAGTGGGCATCCAGCCAGAACGGGTGGTGCCAGCTCTGCGCTCGAGGCCGCCAGTGCGCCTCCACGGCCCAGTGTATCCGGTGCCTCGGCCAAGGAAGAGGCCTCCGGTATGTCTCCTCAGCCTGGTGAGTCCTGTGCCTGCTCCTAGAGCCAGGTCTCATGTGTGTCTCCCCAGCCTGGTGTGTCCTGTGCCTGCGCCCAGCCTGGAGCCTCCAGAGACGGCCTCCAGCCCGGCGCCTCCAGAGACGGCCTCCAGCCCGGAGCCTCCAGAGACGGCCTCCAGCCCGGAGCCTCCAGAGACGGCCTCCAGCCCGGAGCATCCAGAGACGGCCTCCAGCTCGGAGCCTCCAGAGACGCCCTCCAGTCCGGATCCTCCAGCGACGCCCTCCAGTCCGGAGCCTCCAGCGTCGCCCTCCAGTCCGGAGCCTCCAGCGTCGCCCTCCAGTCCGGACCCTCCAGAGGCGCCCTTCAGTCCGGAGCTTCCAGAGGCGCCCTTCAGTCCGGAGCTTCCAGAGGCGCCCTTCAGTCCGGAGCTTCCAGAGGCGCCCTTCAGTCCGCAGCTTCCAGAGACGCCCTCCAGTCCGGAGCTTCCAGAGACGCCCTCCAGTCCGGAGCTTCCAGAGACTCCCTCCAGTCCGGAGCTTCCAGAGACGCCCTCCAGTCCGGAGCTTCCAGAGACGCCCTCCAGTCCGGGGCCCGCAACGAGGGTTCCCAGGCCGGGGCCCGCTGCGAGGGTCCCCAGTCCGGGGTCGGCGGTGAGGGTCCCCGCTCTAGAGGCGCCACCTAAGTTGGCCAAGCCAGAGGTGGAGCGGGGTCTACGTCCCGCACCAGAGCCGCCACCACGGAGAAATGCCCACCCAGACCCTCCCCTATAGGTTCAGGTTTTGCGGCCGGAGTCCGCACCTTTGGGGGGGGGGGGGGTACTGTCACGCCCTGACCGTAGAGAGCTTTGATGTCTCTATTTTGGTTTGGTCAGGGTGTGATTTTGGGTGGGCATTCTATGTTCCTTTTTCTATGATTTGTATTTCTGTGTGTTTGGCCGGGTGTGGTTCTCAATCAGAGGCAGCTGTCTATCGTTGTCTCTGATTGAGAACCGTACTTAGGTTGCCTTTTCCCACCTGTATTTGTGGGTAGTTGTCTATGTGTAGTTGCATGTCAGGACTAGTTGTTTATAGCTTCACGTTCGTTTTGTTATTTTGTTAGTTTGTTTAAGTGTTCTTCGTTTATCTTCTCTGGGATATGTGGGACGCTCACGTCCCACTTGGCCAAAAGCCAGTAAAAATGCAGAGCGCCAAATTCAAATAAATTACTATAAAAATCCAACTTCCATGAAATCACACATGAAAGACACCAAATTAAAGCTACACTTGTTGTGAATCCAGCCAACATGTCTGATTTCAAAAAGGATTTACGGCGAATGCACACCAAACGATTATGTTAGGTCAGTACATAGCCACAGAAAAACACAGCCATTTTTCCAGCCAAAGAGAGGAGTAACAAAAAGCAGAAATAGAGATAAAATTAATCACTAACCTTTGATGATCTTCATCAGATGACACTCATAGGACTTCATGTTACACAATACATGTATGTTTTGTTCGGTAAAGTTCATATTTATAACCAAAAATCTGAGTTTAGGCGGGACGCTACTGTCTCACTTGGCCAAAAGCCAGAGAAAATGCAGAGCGCCATATTCAAATAAATGAATATAAAAATCAAACTTTCATTAAATCACACATGAAAGATACCAAATTAAAAGCTACACTGGTTGTGAATCCAGCCAACATGTCAGAATTCAAATAGGCTTTTCGGTGAAAGCAAGCGATGCTATTATCTGAGTTAGCACCATTGTAAACAAAGAGAGATAAGCATATTTCAACCCTGCAGGCGCGACACAAAACGCAGAAATAAAAATATAATTCATGCCTTAACTTTGACGAGTTTCTGTTGTTGGCACTCCAATATGTCCCATAAACATCACAAATGGTCCTTTTGTTTGATTAATTCCGGCGATATATATCCAAAATGTCCATTTATTTGTCGCGTTTGATCCATAAAAACACCGGTTCCAACTCGTGAAACATGACTACAAAATATCTCAAAAGTTACCTGTGAACTTTGCCAAAACATTTCAAACTACTTTTGTAATACAACTTTTGGTATTTTTTTACGTAAATAATCGATAAAATTGAAGACGGGATGATCTGTGTTCAATACAGGATTAAAACAATCTGTAGCATGATTTCTGGTCATGCGCCTCTATCTAACAGTACACAACAAGTGACCCTGATTCAAAATGGCCGTACTTCTTCATTACACAAAGGAAAAACCCTCAACCAATTTCTAAAGACTGTTGACATCCAGTGGAAGCGGTAGGAACTGCAAGAAGGTTAATTAGAAATCTGTATTCCCAATGAAAATCCATTGAAAAGAGAGTAACCTCAAAAAAAAAAAATCTGAATGGTTTGTCCTCGGGGTTTCGCCTGCTAAATAAGTACTGTTATACTCACAGACATGATTCAAACAGTTTTAGAAACTTCAGAGTGTTTTCTATCCAAATCTACTAACAATATGCATATCTTATCTTCTGGGGATGAGTAGCTGGCAGTTTAATTTGGGTATGCTTTTCATCCAAACGTGAAAATGCTGCCCCCTATCCTAGAGAAGTTAATAAAGAAGAATGTATTCCAATCACGCTGCGCCTTGGTCTCATCGTTACGACAAACGTGACAGAACTACCCACCACCAAAGGACCAAGCAGCGTGGTATGGAGGAGCAGAGGGTTCAGGACTCCTGGACATGGGAGGAGATATTGGACGGTAAGGGACCCTGGAGACAGGCTGGGGAATATCGCCGCCCGAAAAAAGAGCTGGAGGCAGCTAAAGTGGAGAGGCGGCGATATGAGGCAAGGCAGCGCAGCAGGCACAAGAGGCAGCCCCAAAACATTTTTGGGTGAGGGCACACCGGGAGATTGGCGGGGTCAGGCGATAGACCTGAGCCAACTCCCCGTGCTTACCGGAAGCAGCGTGGTACTGGTCAGGCACCGTGTTATGCGGTGAAGTGCACGGTGTCTCCAGTGCGTGCTCATAGCCCGGAGCGGAATATGCCAGCCCCCCGCAAGTGCCATGCGAGAGTGGGCATCCAGCCAGGGCGGATTGTGCCAGCTCAGCGCGTTTGGTCTCCGGTGTGCCGTTTCGGCCCAGGGTATCCTGCGCCGGCTCTGCGTACTGTGTCTCCGGGGCGCTGGGAGGGTTCAGTTCGTCCTATGCCTGCGCTCCGCCCGTGCCGGGCGAAAGTGGGCATTGAGCCAAATGGAGAGGTGCGAGTGTTAAGCACCAGATCTCCAGTGCTCCCCCACAGCCCGGTTTGACCTGTGCCTGCACTCTGGAGGGGCCGGGCTAAAGTGGGCATTCAGGCTGGAGGAGTGGTGCCAAGACTGCGCACCAGAGCTCCAGTGCTCCAGTGCTCCCCCACAGCCCGGTTCATCCGGTGCCTCCTCTACGCACCAGGCCTCCTGTAGGTCTCCCCAGCCTGGTGGGCCCTGTGGCAGCCCCACGCACCAGGCTGTCTCTGCGTCTCCTCCCTCCAGAGTCGCCCTCCAGTCCGGATCCTCCAGCGACGCCCTCCAGTCCGGAGCCTCCAGCGACGCCCTCCAGTCTGGACCCTCCAGAGGCGCCCTTCAGTCCAGAGCCTCCAGTGTCGCCCTCCAGTCAGGAGCTTCCAGCGACGCCCTCCAGTCCGGACCTCCAGAGGCGTCCTACAGTCCGGAGCTTCCAGAGGCGCCCTTCAGTCAGGAGCTTCCATAGGCGCCCTTCAGTCCGGAGCTTCCAGAGGCGCCCTCCAGTCCGGGGCCCGCTAAGAGGGTGCCCAGTCCGGCCCCCACAACGAGGGTCCCTAGTCCGGGGCCCGCTACAAGGGTGCCCAGTCCGGTCCCCACAACGAGGGTCCCCAGTCTGGGTCCCGCTACGAGGGTCCCTAATCAGGGTGTGATTTGGGTGGGCATTCTATGTTAATTTTTATTTCTTTGTTGTTTGGCCGGGTGTGGTTCTCAATCAGAGGCAGCTGTCTATCGTTGTCTCTGATTGAGAACCATACTTAGGTATCTTTTTCCCACATGGTTTTTGTGGGTAGTTGTTTTCTGTTTTTGTGTCTTCACCAGACAGAACTGTTTCGTGTTGTTACATTTTGCTATTTTGTCTCAGTGTTCAGTTTTTGAAATAAATAATCATGAACACTTCCCACGCTACGCTTTGGTCCACACCTTCTTCATACGACGACCGTTACAGTAGGTTTTTATACGCTGTTCGTATTATGGAGTCAGTCAGTCATCCAGTCAGTTGCTATGGGCACAGCAGTCCCAGCGAATAGGGAGTGTATTGATGCAGTCATGTGATATACAGGTGCAAGGATATCCTCTCTCCCAGAGCAGAGCAGAGCCAACACACTTAACCACACCTGGCAGAACACTTACATCAACACCATATGCTGCCTGTGCCAGCTCTCACCCTCTCCGCTCTGTGTGTGAGAGAGAACTCCCAACATAATCTGTTCCCCTCTCAGACCCCTCCTGCCAGAGTCGTTCTGTTTCACGCATCATCTTGGAGGAAGCGCGATTACTTTCACCTCGTTTCCTCTAATACCTCTATTTATGGCCCCCTCTGTATTCCTTTGTGTGTGTGTGTGTGTGTGTGTGTGTGTTTGAAAATGGGAAAAGGATCCTTGTGCCAGTCAGGGAGAGCCCAGGTGTATGAAATTTGGCAATGCATGCATGTATGGTGCGCACACACACACACAAATCTGGCCAGGATTAGTGCAAAGATTGTTCCCAGCCTACACAGACGGCTTCAACTGGACTGGAAAAGGGAGGGAGCGAGAGAGGGAGAAGGAGGGATGGGGGAAGTGTTTTCACACTTAGATGTCAGGGGATATTGTAGGACATGTCCCCAGATCTGATGAGGCCCTCCGGGTTCTAGCGTGGTGAGAGATGGGCTGGGGGAGACAGAGGTTTCAGGCCAAGAACACACAGCAGGTGAATTGGCCAATAATATGTTGTGTATAGGTTTTATAACCAGATTGCTGGGCCAGAGGACTGATACTCCTCCCTTACAGACACTATTTTAAACAAACAATGTTATGAATCCATTTGTTAAACTAGTCACGCACAACCTGACTGAAATCTTTGAGTGATATGAATAAATCAATGAAAACTGAGCTCCTATAATGCTTCGGGAAAGAAAATCTTCTAACAAGGTGGAACTTCTACAATATATATTATATTTATGACCTTTATTTAAATCATTTTTGCACCTTGTAACAACGATAAATGTAAAAACACTTGTAAATGTAATAATTCTCCTTCCAGACTCATATTAAGCATCTCCAATCCAAAATTAAACCTAGAATCGGCTTCCTATTTCGCAACAAAGCCTCCTTCACTTATGCTGCCAAACATACCCTCGTAAAACTGACTATCCTACCGATCCTTGACTTCGGCGATGTCATTTACAAAATAGCCAACACTCTACTCAGCAAATTGGATGCAGTATATCACAGTGCATCCGTTTTGTCACCAAAGCCCCATATACCACCCACCACTGCGACCTGTATGCTCTCTTTGGCTGGTCCTCGCTACATATTCGTCGCCAAACCCACTGGCTCCAGGTAATCTATAAGTCTTTGCTAGGTAAAGCTCTGCCTTATCTCAGCTCACTGGTCACTATAGCAACACCCACCCGTAGCACGCGCTCCATCAGGTATATTTCTCTGGTCATCCCCAAAGCCAACACTTCCTTTGGCTGACCTTTCATTCCAGTTCTCTGCTGCCAATGACTGGAGCGAATTGCATAAATCACTGAAGTTGGAGACTTATATCTCCCTCACTAACTTTAAGCATCAGCTGTCAGAGCAGCTTACCGATCGCTGCAGCTGTACACATCCCATCTGTAAATAGCCCATCCAATCAACTACCTACCTCAGCCCATCCCTACCTCATCCCATATTTGGTTCTCTTTTTCTGCTCTTTTGCACACCAGTATTTCTACTTGCACATCCTCATCTACACATCTATCACTCCAGCGTTAATTGCTAAATTGTAATTACTTCGCCACTATTGCCTATTTATTGCCTTACCTCCTTACTTAATTTGCACACACTGTATACAGATTTTTCTATTGTGTTATTGACTGTATGTTTGTTTATCCCATGTGTAACTCTGTGTTGTTGTTTTTGTCGCACTGCTTTGCTTTATCTTGGCCAGGTCGCAGTTGTAAATGAGAACTTGTTCTCAACTGGCCTACCTGGTTAAATAAAAGTGAAATCAATTTTAAACATTTAAAGATATATATATTTGTAATAACTTTACATAATGTTGGTATAACTTGCCGATAAACATAATTCTTCCGCTAAATGTAGTAAGTTATTACATTAACCGGTGGTTAATATGTTAACTGGTGGTTTCATGAATAATGTAATAACTTCATCCAATCATGTAATAACATACCAAAATATATACATTTTTTATGTAATACTTCAGTCAATGTGATGCACATACAGTACCACCACCCACTGCCAATTACAACACTAACAAACTCTTGCACATCATACAGGAATACTTATACATAGAGACACTCACAAGCACACATTGAAATATACACACATACACAGTCACACACACACACACACACACACAGTCACACACACACACACACACACACACACACACACACACACACACACACACACACACACACACACACATAGAGAGATAGAAAAATACCCGAATGAATCTGTAGGCCCTGGTATTAAACATGTCATCTGCAATATTTCCCTGCAAACAATAATGAATCATTAGGAGGTCACAAAAGTCACCTAAAGTCGCCAGGATGTTGTGTCATGGTCCCCTGGAGGTTTTGTCTATTTCCCAGTTTGTCCCGAGGACGATTTTGGGACGTTGTGTTATGGTCTCCTGGAGGTTTTGTCTAGTTCCCAGTTTGTCCCGAGGACAATTTTGCGACGTTGTGTTATGGTCTCCTGGAGGTTTTGTCTTGTTTCCGGTTTGTCCCGAGGACGATTTTGGGACATTGTATCATGGTCTCCTGGAGGTTTTGTCTAGTTTCCGGTTTGTCTCGAGGACGATTTTGGGACATTGTATCATGGTCTCCTGGAGGTTTTGTCTAGTTCCCGATTTGTCCCGAGGATGATTTTGGGACGTTGTTTCATGGTCTTCTGGAGGTTTTGTCTGGTGATCCATTAAAACTTCTTGAAGCACGGATCCCTTTAGCGGGATCATTTTCATCAACAACCGCTGAATTGCAGAGCGCCAAATTTAAAAAAAACTGCTAAAGAAATTTATATTCATGAAATCACAAGTGCAATATAGCAAAACACAGCTTAGTTTGTTGTTAATCCACCTGTCGTGTCATATTTTGAAAATATGCCTTACAGCGAAAGCAATCCAAGTGTTTGTGTGAGTTTATTGATCCCTAGACAAACATTACGAACACCTAGCAGCAATGTAGATTGGTCAAGAAAGTCAGAAAATCAATAAAATTAAACGCTTACCTTTAATGATCTTCGGATGTTAGCACTCACAAGACTCCCAGTTACACAATAAATGTTCCTTTTGCTCGATAAAGATTATTTTTATATAAAAAAACCTCCATTTGTTTGGTGCGTTATGTTCAGTATTCCACAGCCTTTAGGCAGGTCATCAAGGGTTGACGAAAATTCCAAATAGTATCCGTAAAGTTTGTAGAAACATGTCAAACGTTTTTAATAATCAATCCTCAGGTTGTTTTTAACATAAGTAATCGATAATATTTCAACCGGACGGTAAACTATTCAATAACAGAGATAAAGAAAACGTCGAGCTACAACTTTCGCGCACATGAACTAATGGAAGGACATTCAGCTATCCACTGACGCGATTTGATAACTCTGGCTCATTTTTCAGAATAAAAGCTTGAAACTATGTCTAAAGACTGTTCACACCCTGAGGAAGCCATATGAAAATGAATCTGGTTGATATCCCTTTAAATGGACGAAAGGCAGGCAATGGAACAGTGATTTTTCAAAATAAGAGTCACTTCCGGGTTGGATTTCCTCAGGTTTTCACCTGCAAAATCAGTTCTGTTATACTCACAGACAATATTTTGACAGTTTTGGAAACTTAAGAGTGTTTTCTATCCTACTCTGTCAATTATATGCATATTCTAGCATCTGGACCTGAGAAATAGGCAGCTTACATTGGGAACGTTATTTTTCCAAACATAAAAATTCTGCCCCCTAGCTTCAAGAGGTTTAAAGCTCTTTGTCTTTTGGCAATGCTAGTCACACACACACACACACACACACACACACACACACACACACACACACACACACACACACACACACACACACACACACACACACACACACACATAGTGCTTTTAACATAGTGTTTCAACTTACATATTTGACACACACGTATGCTTATTCATACAGTAATATATATATATTTTTTTTTACATACATGTTCTCACCTGGGATTTAAACTTACAACCTCTTGGTTCACTGCAATCTTCCTTCTATGCCACCATGTCGGTATCATTGATTGATTTCACATGTAATCCTATTCCTACACTTTACACTTCAAAGTAACTGTTAAAAATACACTCTGTTAAAAATACACTCAAGAAAAACTATTGTATTTATCGAGTCAGTTTAAAACAAAATAATATGCCCCACTAACATTAGACAACTTTACTAAAAACCCAAACTGAAATTTCTGAAATAAGTAAATGAAATCAATGAGAGAATAGTCAGATTACCTGATAGCTTAATGGCACACTTTTGCTAAGTACAGAGATGTATTATAAGTAATGTATATGTAAGGGACATCTGAAATTCTACAGACTTTGTGGCACAGCAGAAAGATCAGCATTCCCCAAATCCAGAGGTTGTGAGTTTAAATCCCATTGTTGGGGTCATATTGAAAAGTCAGTACTGAAGTTATCATGTCAAGTGTAATCGTACTGTCATTGATTAAATATTTTTACACTGTTTTAGCTGAACAGCTTACCACTAACCTAACACCCATACCATACCATTTCATTACTTTACTTATAACGGGTTGGGACACCTAGGACAATCACATGACACATTCCTCCAAGAATGTCCAGTGTAGCTTCAGAGCACCATGACACAACATCGCAAGAACATCCTAAAAACATCCTCGGGGAAGACCCGGGACCAACTGGGAACTAGACAAAAGCTCCAGGGGACCATCACACAACATCCCAAGAACATCCTAAAAACTTTCTCTGGGACAAATCGAGAACTACGCAAAACCTCCAGGGGACCATAACACAATGTCCCAAGAACTTCCTAAAAACGTACCTGGTAACATCCCCGGGACAAACCGGGAAGTAGACAATACCTCCAGGGGATCATGACACAACCCCCCAAGAACGTTCTAAAAACATTCGGGGACGCCCCGGGACCAAACATTTTTGAAATAGGTCACCCAGAGACCTTTCCCTTGGGACAATCACGCAACGTCCTAAGCACTACTAAAATTAACGTCCTGAAAAGGTCATAAAAAGGTCCTGCCATGGTCCTCAGTGATGTCCTGGAAACTTATAGGGGATTAGACAAAGGTCACCTAGAGAACGTTCCCTTGGGAACATCACTTGACGTCCTAAGAACTAGTACAATGGAATTCCAAAGAACGCTCTAAAAAGGTCCTGACATGTCCCTCTGTGATGTCCTGGGAACATACAGAAAACTAGACAAAGGTCTCCGAGAGAATGTTCCCTTGGAAACATCACGCAACGTTCTTAGAACGTTCTCAGAACAACAGAGCAATAACGTCACAGCGAAACCCTTAAGGGACATAATGAGAACGCCACCAAATGCCTTTTAGGACGTCCCATGTTTGATGGGTTACTGCTGTTGAACTTTCATCTCAACAAATTTATGAATGTGCATGTATTCTGTTTTTGCTGTTTATAGTGTGCAGATTCGTAAATTCCTTGTAAATTCCTATTCGTAAATTCCTATTCTGTCTGTATATTATGTTTATTGTCTATATTCACCATTTCACCAAATCAAATTCCAGGTACAGTGGGGCAAAAAAATAATTTAGTCAGCCACCCATTGTGCAAGTTCTCCCACTTAAAAAGATGAGAGAGGCCTGTAATTTTCATCATAGGTACACTTCAACTATGACAGACAAAATGAGAAAAGAAAATCCAGAAAATCACATTGTAGGATTTTTAATGAATTTATAAAACCATGACCTAGTGAGATATACATGGAGGAGACTTAATCAAGCAAGTCGTCTTGACTACTTTCTTGTCTCTTTCTCTCTTGCATCAAAGGTTAAAAAATATTTAATAGGAGACAGAATGCGATCGGATCATCATCTATTTGGCATTAACATAACTCTTATAGATTTTCCACGTGGACAGGGATATTGGAAATGTTATCAAAGTTTACTGGAGGACAACTTATTTTTAAATAAGACAAAAGAATTTACAACATAATTTTTCCAGTATAATATAGGTTCAGCAAATCCCCTTATTGTTTGGGATACCTTTAAATGTACATTCAGGGGTCATTCAATTCAATATTCATCAATAATAAAAAAGCAGTTTCTGGCTAAAGAGACAAGACTAACAAGGGAAATCCATGAACTAATGGTACAGGTAGATAGCAATAAAGACGATACTACAGAGATACAAAATAAGTTAGAGGAAAAACAAAAATAACTTGAGGAACTTATTCAAGATCTAATGTAATCTATTACAAAAATAAAGCAAACTGGTTGGAATATGGAGAAAAATGCACAAAATTCTTCCTGAATCTCCAATACAGGAATACTAACAAAAATAATCATCTATGATATTCCGAAATTATATTTTAAAAGAGGAAGCTAATTATTTTAGGCAAATGTTCTCTTTTCTGTCTCATCCTTTCCCATTGAATGAAGATTATGGTAAGGAATTCATTCCAAATAATATAAAAAATGGAACATTAACAAATGTACAGAAAGATCAGTGCGATGGCCAAATTACAGAGGAATAACTTTTTGAGGCTGTTAAATCCTTTCAGTCTGGAAAAACCCCAAGGCTTGATGGCATACCGGTAGAGGTTTATCAAGTCTTTTTTGATATACTAAAAGCACCATTGTTAGATTGTTTTAACTACTCCTATAAAAATGGTAGTCTGTCATGTACTCAGCAGGAAGGTCTGATTTCTCTATTATTAAAACAAGACCCAGATGGCAAATATAAAGACCCAGTCTATCTAAAAAACTGGAGGCCCCTTACACTTCAATGTTGTGATGCAAAAATACTAGCAAAATGCATAGCACTCAGAATTTAAAGGGTTTAACCAGGTATTGTTCATCCTGATCAGACAGGTTTTTTACATGGACAATACATTGGAGATAATATACGACAACAACTCAAAATAATAGAACATTATGAAACATATAAGAAGCCAGGAATGGTATTTATAGCGGATTTTGAAAGGCATTTGATAAAGTAAGACTGGATTTTATTTATAAATGCCTGGATTTTTTCAATTTCGGTAATTATCTTATAAAATGGGCAAAACAAATGTACAGCAACCCCAGGTGTAAAATAGTAAATAATGGCTACTTCTCAGAGAGTTTTGAATTGTCAAGAAGAGTTAAACAAGGGTGTCCGCAGTCACCATATCTATTCGCTATGGCCATCGAAATGTTAGCTATTAAAATCAAATCCATTAACAACATTAGAGGATTAGAAATCCAAGGCTTAAAAACAAAGGTGTCCATGTATGCCGATGACTCAAGTTTTATATTAAGTCCAGAAAAGATATAACAAATATTACAAGAAATATTATGGCTGAACTCAAATGTGCTGGTTGATAAAATACCTGTATTTATGGGAAAGATGTTTGAAAAGGGTATTTTGTTCTTAAATTATATTGTAAATTGGAATGGTAGAGTTATGTCCTTCATGGAGTTATCAGAATTGTTCGGAAAGGTCTGCTCAATCCAAGAGTACAACCAAATGATTACAGCATTACCCCAAAAATGGAGGAGGCAGGTGGCAGCGGGAGGAGGTAGGGAACTGGTCTGTCTGCCCAATATATAGGATCAAAACTGGCGGAGGAATATAAATAGCATAAATAGGAAAGTATACCAGTTTCATCTGAGGACCAGGATGTTGACAACTGTGTCATACAGATTGCAAAATAGTATGGAAGAGAGTTTTGATGTACTGAATCCATGGTACAGGGTGTATGAGTTGATATATAAAACAACGCAAGATTCAAGACTTCGTGCTTTTCAGCTAAAATTATTATATAGAATTCTTGCCACCAACAAAATGTTGAATATTTGGGGCATAAAATCATCGAAGCTCTGCAGATTTTGCTATGAGGATACAGGATCAAAAGACCATTTATTTTGGTATTTCCCTCAGGTAGCCTGTTTCTGGTCTCAGGTTCAGGAATGTCTGAAAATGCATAGCATTGATCTAAAATTGACCCCAGAAATAGTACTACTAGGAGATCTGGAGAGACCTGGTCAGTCAATTACTAATATACTAATACTCTTAGTAAAAGTATTTATCTTCAACTCGCGATTAGATAGATTGAAATTGTAGGTTAAACATCACAGCATAGTTGAAAGATATGTGTTGCGTAGAAACCCGAAGTGGGTGGCCAGCAGAGATAGATGGGATGGGCTGAGGGAAGCTGAGGGTTGGTATGTGGAATTGTAGACAAGTGGGAGTGGAGTTACTGTGTGGGAGATAACGTTTTTTAAAAACTTAATAAAAAGTAAAAAATTTGAATGACACTAAGTGGCAGTGTTTTTACAACTAATGCCGGTTTGCCTGAGGCTGATTCCGTGCAGGTGTTTGTACACACACTCTCATTCAAATAAACAAGAACACACACATGCATGTAATAGTGCCAGACATGCGCACAAACATATACAGTTGGCATTGCTGCTATGATTTTAGTTGTCCTTGATGGCCTTTGTTTTAAATGTATTATTCTTTTTTGCATTGTTGTTTGTTGTTTTCTTCTTCTTCTTTGTTGTCTTTTCCTTTTTTCTCTTTAGTTCATTATTTTGGTTGTTGGTGCATTGGGGGGTTCTTGGGGGTGGGGAATGGAATTAATTGTGTTTAAAACATTTCTTCCTGGGGGGACTGTGGGAGGGGTCTCGAATGGTTGAGGGACAGCTATTGGGGAACTGTGGGGGGATCTTGGAGGGTTCAGGTTCACATCTTTTGGCCTGGTGGTAGATCGGTCAACATGCCCTTGAGCTCTGAATGGGAATCTTTTGGATGACTGGTATGATGTTGTTGTTGAGCTGTATGTTTCGAATATTCGTGCACAATTATCAGTTTCTATTTTGGTTTATGTTGCCCATTCATTGTCAGTTAGAGACACAGTAGGACCCAAAAGCATAATCAGTGCTCTAACTCCCCCTTGCGCTGGTCTGGAGCAATGAAGTGGTGACGCAGGGTACCGTACTAAACCACAAATTACCTAAACCACAAAGTCCCGCAGCGTAATCGCAAAACTTTTAGTGGAGCAACCATTGTACATATGCATTGATAACACCTTTATGAAATTATTCAAGAACCCTTTATGAATGTTGCAGTATCTTTCATACCACATAAAACATCAGTCATATGTAATCTTCACAACAAAAGTAATGTTTTCATTACAGTATTATAGTAGAAATATCTGGTTGGATTGAGCTTGATCGATGCTGGTGCTACTGACTGGGTTAGTTCTGCACAGCACAAGACTTTGATATCCTCTGCTGAGCTGAAACCAAGGTGTTAGTTTGTGGAGCTAATGCAAGTCTTCAGGTTTCAGGCAAGTTTTCTCAACATGTACATTTGACACCATTTGCCCTGGTGTCAACCAGATCTGCCATCCAGATTTGAAATGGTTTAAATACTTTGACCGTTTGCTTGAGCCTGCCTGGAGTGCCAGATTGATGGGTTTTGCACTTTTAGGACTATTCCATGCCCATCAAAATAAGGGAAGTAGGACATGAAGTCGCAAAATGGCGCCGGAAGAAATGGCAGCAGTTTTACGGGCGCCCAACCAATTGTGCTATTATGTATTTTTTTTCACGTTATTCGTAACTTATTTTGTACATAATGTTTCTGCAACCGTATCTTATGGCAAAAAAGAGCTTATGGATATCAGGACAGCGATCACTCACCTCGGTTTAGATGAAGATTTTTTTCTTCAACAAGCAAGAAGCACAAGACATTCTCCAAACACCCGACAGTGCCATCATCCCCATTATTTGCATGAGGAGGCGACGCAGGTACAGAGGACATAGAGCCGGATGCCTGGTCAGGACCCGGAAAGGCGAGTGGGAAAGCTGCCGTTACGGTCAATACTACTCGCCAACGTGCAATCATTGGATAATAAACTAGACGAGGTACGATCACGAATATCCTACCAACGGGACATCAAAAACTGTAATATCCTATGTTTCACGGAATCCTGGCTGAACGACGACATGGATATTCAGCTAGCGGGATATACGCTGCACCGGCAAGATAGAACAGCACTCTCCGGTAAGACGAGGGGGGAGGGGGTCTGTGCATATTTGTAGTCAACAGCTGGTGCACGAAATCTGAGGAAGTCTCTAGATTTTGCTGCCTGAAGTAGAGTATATTGTGATAAATTGCAGGCCACACTACTTGCCTAGAGAGTTTTCAGCTATACTTTTCGTGGCTGTTTATTTACCACCACAGACAGATGCTGGCACTAAGAACGCACTCAGACAGCTGTATGAGGAAATAAGCAAACAGGAAACCACTCACCCAGAGGCGGCACTCCTTGTGGCCGGAGACTTTAATGCTGGGAAACTTAAATCAGTTCTATAAAATTTCCGTCAACATGTTAAATGTGCAACCAGAGGGAAAAACTGTCTAGTTCACCTGTACTCCACACACAGAGCTCTCCTTCGCCCTCCATTTGGTAAATCCGACCAAAACTCTATCCTCCTGATTCCTGCTTACAAGCAAAAATTAAAGCAGGAAGCACCGGTGACTCAGTCTATAAAAAAGTGGTCAGATGATGCAGATGCTAAACTACAGGACTGTTTTGCTATCACAGACTGGAACATGTTCCGGGATTCTTCCGATGGCATTGAGGAGTACACCACATCAGTCACTGGCTTTATCAATAAGTGCATCGAGGACGTCATCCCGACAGTGACTGTACGTACATACTCCAACCAGAAGCCATGGATTATAGGCAACATTCGCACTGAGCTAAAGGGTAGAGCTGCCGCTTTCAAGGTGCGGGACTCTAACCCGGAAGCTTACAAGAAATCCTGCTATGCCCTGCGACGAACCATCAAACAGGCAAAGCGTCAATACAGGGCTAAGATTGAATCATACGACACCGGCTCCGACGCTCGTCTTATGTGGCAGGGCTTGCAAACTATTACAGACTACAAAGGGAAGCACAGTCGCAAGCTGCCCAGTGACACGAGCCTACCAGACGAGCTAAATCACTTCTGTGCTCGCTTCGAGGCAAGCAACACTGAGGCATGCATGAGAGCATCAGTTGTTCTGGATGACTGTGTGATCACGCTCTCCGTAGCTGACATGAGTAAGACCTTTAAACAGGTCAACATACACAAGGCTGCGGGGCCAGACGGATTTCCAGGACGTGTGCTCCGGGCATGTGCTGACCAACTGGCAGGTGTCTTCACTGACATTTTCAACATGTCCCAGTCTGTAAAACCAACATGTTTCAAGTAGACCACCATAGTCCCTGTGCCCAAGGACACAAAGGCAACCTGCCTAAATGACTACAGACCCGTAGCACTCACGTCCTTGGTCATGAAGTGCTTTGAAATATTGGTAATGGCTCACATCAACACCATAATCCCAGAAACCCTAGACCGAATCCAATTTGCATACCGCCAAAACAGATCCACAGATGATGCAATCTCTATTGCACTCCACACTGCCCTTTCCCACCTGGACAAAAGTAGCACTTATGTGAGAGTACTATTAATTGACTACAGCACAGCGTTCAACACCATATTACCCTCAAAGCTCATCACTAAGCTAAGGATCCTGGGACTGAACACCTCCTTCTGCAACTGGATCCTGGACTTCCTGACGGGTCACACCCAGGTGGTGAGGGTAGGTAGCAACACATCTGCCATGCTGATCCTCAACACTGGAGCTCCCCAGGGGTGCGTGCTCAGTCCCCTCCTGTACTCCCTGTTCATCCACGACTGCATGGCCAGGCACGACTCCAACACAATCATTAAGTTTGCAGACGACACAACAGTGGTAGGCCTGATCACCGACAATGTCGAAACATCCTATAGGGAGAAGGTCAGAGACCTGGCCGTGTGGTGCTAGAATAACAACCTATCCCTCAACGTAACCAAGACTAAGGAGATGATTGTGGACTACAGGAAAAGGAGGACTGAGCACGCCCTCATTCTCATCAACGGGGCTGGAGTGGAGCAAGTTGAGAGCTTCAAGTTCCTTGGTGTCCACATCAACAACAAACTAGAATGGTCCAAACACACCAAGACAGTCGTGAAGAGGGCACGACAAAGCCTATTCCCCCTCAGGAAACTAAAAAGATTTGACATGGGTCCTGAGATCCTCAAAAGGTTCTACAGCTGCAACATCGAGAGCATCCTGACTGGTTGCATCACTGCCTGGTGCAGCAATTGCTCAGCCTCTGACCGCAAGGCACTACAAAAGGTAGTGCGTATGGCCCAGTACATCACTGGGTCTAAGCCTACTGCCATCCAGAACCTCTACACCAGGCGGTGTCAGAGGAAGGCCCTAAAAATTGTCAAAGACCCCATCCACCCCAGTCATACACTGTTCTCTCTACTACCGCATGGCAAGCGGTACCGGAGTGCCAAGTCTAGGACAAAAAGGCTTCTCAACAGTTTTTACCCCCAAGCAATAAGACTCCTGAACAGGTAATCAAATGGCTACCCGGACTATTTGCATTGTTGTAATTGGCAGTGGATGCTGGTATGTGCATTACATTGAGGGAAATAGTACATACAGCTTTGGCATGTTATTTCATGATTGGTTGAATATTATATTATTCATAAATAAGTTGTTACTCACCAGTTAATGTAATAACCAAGGATTAATGTAATAACTTTTGCATTTAGCATAACACGTTATTACATTTACCAAATTTCTTAAATAAAAAATAAAAAATGTATTACATTTGGAAAAGTGATAACATTTACTGGTGTTATTACATTTACAGTTGTTACACACCTCTCCACCTTACTCTGCTTCACTACACTCCCCTTTGGCACCGCATGTTCCTTCACGTCCCTCTTCACTCTTTTGTTTTTAGTCCTTTGAAAAGAAGAGTGCAGTTAGTTCAACACGTCTCCATTCACTGGTTAAGTGATAAAGGATTAGTGGATGAAGGGAAAAATCTAACTTCAACAATGTAAAGGAAACAGGAGGGTGAGGGAATGCCTCTGTCCCTGATCCATCCCATCCAACTACTGCCAACCAACCTCGCTGTGAGACTCTCAGCAGTCAAGTCAATCGTCCCCTGCGCCTTTTGCTTACCAACTTATCTCCCCTTTTCACCTCCCAAACGTGCTTCTCTGTTTGCACACCAGTCTTGTTTCCCTGTATTTTCATACCTTAAGTCTCTCGCCATCCTCCTTTAGGGGAATATTATTCACGATTCCACTCAACCTCACTCCTTACTACCTGGCAGAGGTAGTATACAGTCATCCAATCAGCAAGGGGTAAATGTATGTGTACAAGCCAGACCTCATCAATTAGAGCCTGTTACATTGGTTTTAAGAGCAGCCATAACTGTAGCAGAACTCGTATCAGACTCTCGTGAACCTTTTGGTTTCATTCCCTTTCCACATAAAGCTGTATTGGGCGCAGCACGGCGTGACAGAGAATCGTAAATGTGAGAGGGTGAAAAGGGGAAACTATATCATCCAGTCAGCTCCAATCACTCAGCTCTACACACACTGACAGCGCTGCTGTATCTGCTATGAGATACGAGGGGTAAACTGAAATATCTGCTGTGGGATACGAGGGGTAAACTGAAATATCTGCTGTGGGATACGAGGAGTAAACTGAAATATCTGCTGTGGGATACGAGGGGTAAACTGAAATATCTGCTGTGGGATAAGAGGGGTAAACTGAAATATCTGCTGTGGGATACGAGGGGTAAACTGAAATATCTGCCATGGGATACGAGGGCTAAACTGAAATATCTGCTTTAGGAATAAGAGGGGGAAATTTGATTGTTAGCGCTCTTGTAGAGGTCTTGACATGGACAAGTGCTAACATACTGACCAGACCAGACACGTCGCGTGTGCGAGCGTCGTAAAATACATTTCGAAATCCATGTTATTCAATTATTGCACCCACACTGCTCGTGCGCACCAACGAGCGTCTGCGACGCCAAGGGCTAAAATAGAAGTCGTTCCTTTTTCTGACGCAGATCGCGCTGAAAGTCATCTCCTCATTGGTTTATAGAAGCAGGTACCCACGTGCCATCTCCTCATTGGTTGTACCCACGTGGGTGAATGAAAGACAAACTTTGTTGCCGGTTGTCGTGGTAATACAATGAAAGTTTAGATGCGATCACCATATAAGTTCAAAGATGAAAAAGCCTGGAAGGAGGAGAGATGACTAGAAACGATTCGGTTGGCTGTTTTATGTGTGGATTAATTGTCGGAGTAGAGGTCTTTGTGCATTTCAGGTAAAATAACAACTCAATGTTTATATCCCAGGACAAATTAGCTAGCAACAGCAAGCTAGCTAAATAGGACAAATTAACGTTATCTAGCATTTACATTTTACATTTAAGTCATTTAGCAGACGCTCTTATCCAGAGCGACTTACAAGTTGGTGCATTCACCTTATGATATCCAGTGGAACAACCACTTTACAATAGTGCATCTAACTCTTTTAAGGGGGGGGGGGGGTTAGAAGGATTACTTTATCCTATCCTAGGTATTCCTTAAAGAGGTGGTGTTTCAGGTGTTTCCGGAAGGTGGTGATTGACTCCGCTGACCTGGCGTCGTGGGGGAGTTTGTTCCACCATTGGGGTGCCAGAGCAGCGAACAGTTTTGACTGGGCTGAGCGGGAGCTGTACTTCCTCAGAGGTAGGGAGGCGAGCAGGCCAGAGGTGGATGAACGCAGTGCCCTTGTTTGGGTGTAGGGCCTGATCAGAGCCTGAAGGTACGGAGGTGCCGTTCCCCTCACAGCTCCGTAGGCAAGCACCATGGTCTTGTAGCGGATGCGAGCTTCAACTGGAAGCCAGTGGAGAGAGCGGAGGAGCGGGGTGACGTGAGAGAACTTGGGAAGGTTGAACACCAGACGGGCTGCGGCGTTCTGGATGAGTTGTAGGGGTTTAATGGCACAGGCAGGGAGCCCAGCCAACAGCGAGTTGCAGTAGTCCAGACGGGAGATGACAAGTGCCTGGATTAGGACCTGCGCCGCTTCCTGTGTGAGGCAGGGTCGTACTCTGCGAATGTTGTAGAGCATGAACCTACAGGAACGGGTCACCGCCTTGATGTTAGTTGAGAACGACAGCGTGTTGTCCAGGATCACGCCAAGGTTCTTAGCACTCTGGGAGGAGGACACAATGGAGTTGTCAACCGTGATGGCGAGATCATGGAACGGGCAGTCCTTCCCCGGGAGGAAGAGCAGCTCCGTCTTGCCGAGGTTCAGCTTGAGGTGGTGATCCGTCATCCACACTGATATGTCTGCCAGACATGCAGAGATGCGATTCGCCACCTGGTTATCAGAAGGGGGAAAGGAGAAGATTAATTGTGTGTCGTCTGCATAGCAATGATAGGAGAGACCATGTGAGGATATGACAGAGCCAAGTGACTTGGTGTATAGCGAGAATAGGAGAGGGCCTAGAACAGAGCCCTGGGGGACACCAGTGGTGAGAGCACGTGGTGCGGAGACAGATTCTCGCCACGCCACCTGGTAGGAGCGACCTGTCAGGTAGGACGCAATCCAAGCGTGGGCCGCGCCGGAGATGCCCAACTCGGAGAGGGTGGAGAGGAGGATCTGATGGTTCACTGTATCAAAGGCAGCCGATAGGTCTAGAAGGATGAGAGCAGAGGAGAGAGAGTTAGCTTTAGCAGTGCGGAGCGCCTCCGTGACACAGAGAAGAGCAGTCTCAGTTGAATGACTAGTCTTGAAACCTGACTGATTTGGATCAAGAAGGTCATTCTGAGAGAGATAGCAGGAGAGCTGGCCAAGGACGGCACGTTCAAGAGTTTTGGAGAGAAAAGAAAGAAGGGATACTGGTCTGTAGTTGTTGACATCGGAGGGATCGAGTGTAGGTTTTTTCAGCAGGGGTGCAACTCTCGCTCTCTTGAAGGCGGAAGGGACGTAGCCAGCGGTCAAGGATGAGTTGATGAGCGAGGTGAGGTAAGGGAGAAGGTCTCCGGAAATGGCCTGGAGAAGAGAGGAGGGGATAGGGTCAAGCGGGCAGGTTGTTGGGCGGCCGGCCGTCACAAGACGCGAGATTTCATCTGGAGAGAGAGGGGAGAAAGAGGTCAAAGCACAGGGTAGGGCAGTGTGAGCAGAACCAGCGGTGTCGTTTGACTTAGCAAACGAGGATCGGATGTCGTCGACCTTCTTTTCAAAATGGTTGACGAAGTCATCCGCAGAGAGGGAGGAGGAGGGGGGGAGGGGGAGGAGGATTCAGGAGGGAGGAGAAGGTGGCAAAGAGCTTCCTAGGGTTAGAGGCAGATGCTTGGAATTTAGAGTGGTAGAAAGTGGCTTTAGCAGCAGAGACAGAAGAGGAGAATGTAGAGAGGAGGGAGTGAAAGGATGCCAGGTCCGCAGGGAGGCGAGTTTTCCTCCATTTCCGCTCGGCTGCCCGGAGCCCTGTTCTGTGAGCTCGCAATGAGTCGTCGAGCCACGGAGCAGGAGGGGAGGACCGAGCCGGCCTGGAGGATAGGGGACATAGAGAGTTAAAGGATGCAGAAAGGGAGGAGAGGAGGGTTGAGGAGGCAGAATCAGGAGATAGGTTGGAGAAGGTTTGAGCAGAGGGAAGAGATGATAGGATGGAAGAGGAGAGAGTAGCGGGGGAGAGAGAGCGAAGGTTGGGACGGCGCGATACCATCCGAGTAGGGGCAGTGTGGGAAGTGTTGGATGAGAGCGAGAGGGAAAAGGATACAAGGTAGTGGTCGGAGACTTGGAGGGGAGTTGCAATGAGATTAGTGGAAGAACAGCATCTAGTAAAGATGAGGTCAAGCGTATTGCCTGCCTTGTGAGTAGGGGGGGAAGGTGAGAGGGTGAGGTCAAAAGAGGAGAGGAGTGGAAAGAAGGAGGCAGAGAGGAATGAGTCAAAGGTAGACATGGGGAGGTTAAAGTCACCCAGAACTGTGAGAGGTGAGCCATCCTCAGGAAAGGAACTTATCAAGGCGTCAAGCTCATTGATGAACTCTCCAAGGGAACCTGGGGGGCGATAAATGATAAGGATGTTAAGCTTGAAAGGGCTGGTAACTGTGACAGCATGGAATTCAAAGGAGGCGATAGACAGATGGGTCAGGGGAGAAAGAGAGAATGTCCACTTGGGAGAGATGAGGATCCCAGTGCCACCACCCCGCTGACCAGAAGCTCTCGGGGTGTGCGAGAACACGTGGGCAGACGAGGAGAGAGCAGTAGGAGTAGCAGTGTTATCTGTGGTAATCCATGTTTCCGTCAGTGCCAAGAAGTCGAGGGACTGGAGGGAAGCATAGGCTGAGATGAACTCTGCCTTGTTGGCCGCAGATCGGCAGTTCCAGAGGCTGCCGGAGACCTGGAACTCCACGTGGGTCGTGCGCGCTGGGACCACCAGGTTAGAGTGGCGGCGGCCACGCGGTGTGAAGCGTGCAAGCTAGATAGGTAAATTGCCATACATGTTTAATGCTTTTCGACCTGTCCCCAAATTAATGTCATTGGTTCAGAGTTTGTTTTTATATTTTAGCCTGCGTGTCGTGATCGCGTTTGGTGTGGGGGGGCAAAATACATTTATGCACGATAGCGCACGATGGCGCACGCGCGCAGCCGGTTTGGGTTCCGTGTAAGGCGTAATAGTAATTACTGTCTTGTGTTTATGTTGATACTAATGTATCTATCAATTTAAAGCTTCTTATGGCTGCAATCCCGTTAACGGGATGATATGACAACAGCCAGTGAAAGTGCAGGGCGCCAAATTCAAACAACAGAAATCTCATAATTAAAATTCCTCAAACATACATGTATCTTAAACCATTTTTAAGGTAATCTTGTTGTTAATCCCACCAAAGTGTCCGATTTCAAATAGACTTTACAGCGAAAGCACCACAAATGATTATGTTAGGTCACCGCAAAATCACAGAAAAACACAGCCATTTTTCCAGCCAAAGACAGGAGTCACAAAAAGCAGAAATAGAGATAAAATTTATCACTAACCTTTGATGATCTTCATCAGATGACCCTCATAGGACTTCATGTTACACAATACATATATGTTTTGTTCGATAAAGTTTATATTTATATCCAAAAACCTCAGTTTACATTGACGCCATGTTCAGAAATGCCTCCAAAATATCCGGGGAAATTGCAGAGAGCCACGTCAAATAACATAAATACTCATCATGAACTTTGATGAAAGATACATGTTTTACATAGAATTAAAGATACACTTGTTCTTAATGCAACCGCTGTGTCAAATTTCAAAAAGCTTGACGGCAAAAGCACAATATTCAATAATCTGAGAACAGCGTTCAGCCACAAAAGGAAGCCATACAGTTACCCGCCAAATTGTGCAGTCAACAAAACTCATAAATAGTATTCTAAATCTTCATTTACCTTTACTGATCTTCGTCGGAATGCACTCCCAGGACTCCCACTTCCACAAGAAATGTTTGTTTTGTTCGGTAATGTCCATCATTTATGTCCAAATAGCTATTTTTATTAGCGTGTTTGGTAACACAAATCCAAAGTCATGAAGTGCGTTCACTAAAAGCAGACGAAATGTCAAAAAGTTCTGTAACAGTCAGTAGAAACATGTCAAACGATGTATTGAATCAATCTTTAGAATGTTTTTAACATAAATCTTGAATAACGTTCCAACCGGAAAATACCATTAACTTCAGATGTGCGATGGAACAGAGCTCCCTCTCATGTGAACGCACATGGTCAGGTCATGGTAGACCTGACTAATTCCTGTCTCCTTCGGCCCCACTTCACAGTAGAGGCATTAGACAAGGTTCTACAGACTGTTGACATCTAGTGGAAGCCGTAGGAAGTGCAAACATATCCATATCCCACTGTGTATTCAATAGGGGCTGGGTTGAAAATCGACCAACCTCAGATTTCCCACTTCCTGTTTGGATTTCTTTTCAGGTTTTTGCCTGCAATATGAGTTATGTTATACTCACAGACATCATTCAAACAGTTTTAGAAACTTCGGAGTGTTTTCTATCCAATACTAATAATATGCATATATTAGCATCTGGGACTGAGGAGCAGGCAGTTTACTATGGGCACCTCTGGGCACCTTTCATCCAAGCTACTCAATACTGCCCCTGCAGCCATAAGAAGTTAAATGGGTGTTTATTGTTGTATTTATAGGTACACAGAATGTAATTAATCAAAACACACAAACACCCTAATACAGTAGCAATACCCATTACTATATGTGGTACGGCACACAGTACACACAGAGTACAATATCGCTCCTTCCCTTTCTTCTTCCCTTCTTCCCGTCCTCTCTTTCTCCCCCCATTCCTCTGCTGCTCTAGAGGTGTTCCTTTCACTGTCAACCTCAACTACATACAAACAATCCACATACACACTCACACACACAAACATGCATGTACGCATGCACGCACAAACAAACAAACAAACAAACACACTCACACACACAAACATGCATGTATACACGCACACACAAACACACACAAATACACTCACGCACACACACACACACACACACACACACACACACACACACACACACACACACACACACACACACACACACACACACACACACACACACACACACACACACACACACACACACACACACACACACACACACACACACACACACAATGACGCACAGCCCCTTTCAAACACAACTATCTGGTCCTGACTGGTAGGACAGAAACTGTATCAGATTCAACACTGATTCAATGTTCATACCCAGCACAAACACTTCTAAACTCAGCAAAAAAAAGAAACGTCCCTTTTTCAGGACCCTGTCTTTCAATGATAATTCGTAAAAATCTTAATTGATCTTCATTGTAAAGGGTTTAAACACTATTTCCCATGCTTGTTCAATGAACCGTAAACAATTACCCTCTAATTCCTCCCAATCCCGGATCCGGGAGCACCCCCATCAGTAAAAAAGCTGACTAGCATAGCCTAGCATAGCGTCACAAGTAAATACTAGCATCTAAATATCATTAAATCACAAGTCCAAGACACCAGATGAAAGATACACATCTTGTGAATCCAGCCATCATTTCTGATTTTTAAAATGTTTTACAGGGAAGACACAATATGTAAATCTATTAGCTAACCACGTTAGCAAAAGACACCACTTTTTTTACTCCACCATTTTTTTACTGCATCAGTAGCTATCACAAATTCGACCAAATAAAGATATAAATAGCCACTAACCAAGAAACAACTTCATCAGATGACAGTCTGATAACATATTTATTGTATAGCATATGTTTTGTTAGAAAAATTTGCATATTTCAGGTATAAATCATAGTTTACCATTGCAGCCACCATCACAACTCTCACCAAAGCGACTAGAATAACTACAGAGAGCAACGTGAATTACCTAAATACTCATCATAAAACATTTCTGAAAAATACACAGCGTACAGCAAATGAAAGACAAACATCTTGTGAATCCAGCCAATGTTTCAGATTTTTTAAGTGTTTTACAGCGAAAACACAATATAGCATTATATTAGCTTACCACAATAGCCAGAAACACAACACCATTTACCAGCAGCAAAGGTTAGCGATCGTAACAAGCAAGCAAAAGATATATAATTTTTGACTAACCTTCATAAACTTCTTCAGATGACAGTCCTGTAACATCATATTACACAATGCATATAGGGTTTGTTCGAAAATGTGCATATGTAGCGGCACAAATCGTGGTTATACAATGTGAGTAGTGGCCAAACTTCAAGCAATCTGTCCAGCGCCATCTTGGAGAGGCACCTAATCTAATCGATAACTATTCATAAACTTGACAAAAAAATACAGGTTGGACAGCAAATGAAAGATACATTAGTTCTTAATGCAACCGCTGTGTTAGATTTTTAAAATTAACGTTACTGCGCATACAGCGTGCGCTAAAGCGAGACCGCACCGAAATTCATGGCGGAATTATTGTTTAACATTTGTCAACATAAATACGAATTAACAGCATAAAGACTTCTTACTATTTGACGAGCTTCCATCAGAATCTTGGGCAAGGTGTCCTTTCTCCAGAACAATCGTCTTTTGGTTGAAAGATGTCCTCTTCTCCTGTAGAAATAGCAGCTAACGCTAGCCATGTGCCGGAGAGGTGTCCAACTAGCGATAGCGCGTGACAAAGAAATTCCAGAAAATCGCAATAAACTGATATAAACTGCTATAAGTCGGTTTAAATTAACTACCTTATGAAGTTTTTAAGACAAAAATCAAATTAAATCAGAGCCGGAGATATAGAACTGCTAAAACGAAAGCTTTTCAGGACGCCATTGTGATGTCCCTCCTGCGTCAGGCGCCCCGTTGAAAAGGTCGGACCTTCCGTTCCATGAGCTTTTATAGTGCCCAGATGGTGCAATCCACTCCATTCAAATTCTCACCGCTTACTGACATCTAGAGGAAGGCGTATGCAGTGCATGTAGCCCCATAGCTTACATGGGAATTTATAAACTGACCCTAGAACAGAGACCTCGATTTCAGAAATCTCACTCCTTGACAGGAAGTGTGCTGCAGAATGAGTTCTGTTTCACTCAGAGAAATAATTCAAACGGTTTTAGAAACTAGACAGTGTTTTATATCCAATAGTAATAATAATATGCATATTGTACGAGCAAGAATTGAGTACGAGGCAGTTTAATTTGGGAACGAATTTTTACAAAGTCGAAATGGCGCCCCCCTATTGACAAGAAGTTTTTAATGAACATGCACCTGTGGAACGGTCGTTAAGACACTAACAGCTTACAGACGGTAGGCAATTAAGGTCAGTTATGAAAACTTAGGACACTAAAGAGGCCTTTCTACTTTCTTCTCTAAAAACATGCCCAGGGTCCCTGCTCATCTGCGTGAGCATGCCTTAGGCATGCTGCAAGGAGGCTGGAGGACTGCAGATGTGGCAAGGGCAATAAATTGCAATGTCCGTACTGTGAAACGCCTAAGACAGCGCTACAGGGAGACAGGACAGACAGCTGATCGTCCTCGCAGTAGCAGACCACGTGTAACAACACCTGCACAGGATCGGTACATCCGAACATCACACCTGCGGGACAGGTACAGGATGGCAACAACAACTGCCCGTTGTTACACCAGGAACACACAATCCTTTCATCAGTGCTCAGACTGTCCGCAATAGGCTGAGAGAGGCTTGACTGAGGGCTTGTAGGACTGTTGTAAGGCAGGTCAGACATCACCGGCAACAACGTCGCCTATGGGCACAAACCCACCGTCGCTGGACCAGACAGGACTGGCAAAAAGTGCTCTTTACTGACGAGTCGCGGTTTTGTCTCACCAGGGGTGATGTTCAGATTCGTGATTATCGTTGAAGGAATGAGCATTATACCGAGACCTGTACTCAGGACCTACCCAGAGAGCTCAATAAAAAGCACTTTTCATCGAGTCGGGAGCTGTCCAAAGACAGCTGAGATGGAGCACACTTTCAGATTTAAAATGAGCTGTACGTCAAGTAGACGCTGTCGTGTGTGTGTGTGTGCGGGTGTGTGTAACATGTAATCACTTTTCATGTTGGCCCACAATAGTTTGGGCAGAATGTTGTTGAATGTTATTGTTAAAGTCTGACCAGCTGTTGCAAGCAAACACACTCTCTCTGACAGACTATACCTCAAACAGTCTTCCCCTTTCTCTGTTTCTCACATTTAGTCTCTCATGCACGGTCTCAGTCTCTGTCACTCGCTCTCTCAAACGCGCACACACACACACGCAGTCAGAGGCATAGGTCAGTTGAATGGCTGCTGCTTTTCACAGATGGTGTTTAATGCATTCAATCAAATCAATCAGTCAATCAAATGTATTTATAAAGCCCTTCTTAAATTAGCTGATGTCACAAAGTGCTGTACAGAAACCCAGTCTTAAACCCCAAATAGCAAGCAATGCAGGTGTAGAAGCATGGTGGCTAGGAAAAACTCCCTAGAATGGCCGGAACCTAGGAAGAAACCTAGAGAGGAACCAGGCTATGAGGGGTGGCCAGTCCTCTTCTGGCTGTGCCGGGTGGTGATTATAACAGAACATGGCCAAGATGTTCAAATGTTCATCGATGACCAGCAGGGTCAGATAATAATAATCACAGTGGTTGTCGAGGGTGCAACAGGTCAGCACCTCAGGAGTAAATGTCAGTTGGCTTTTCATAGCCGATCATTCAGAGTATCTCTACCGCACTTGCTGGCTCTAGAGAGTTGAAAACAGCAAGGTAGCACGTCCGGTGAACAGGTCAGGGTTCCATAGTCGCAGGCAGAACAGTTGAAACTGGAGCAGCAGCACAGGTGGACTGGGGACAGCAAGGAGTCATCAGGCCAGGTAGTCCTGAGGCATGGTCCTAGGGCTCAGGTCCTCTGAGAGAAAGAGAGAAAGAGAGAGAGAGAGAGAGAGAGAGAGAGAGAAAGAACGAGAGAGAAAAAGAGAGAGAATTAGAGAGAGAATACTTAAATTCACACAGGACATTTGATAAGACAGGAGATATAACAGTCTGACCTCAGCCCCCCGACACATAAACTATTGCAGCATAAATACTGGAGGCTGAGACAGGAGGGGTCGGGAGAACCCTGGGTCGTCACAGACTCCAGTCGGCTCAGTCAGCCCCCACCCCAGGGATGCCTGTCAGAAACCATGGGAACCCAGCAAGGTTTTTTTTTACCTCTGGGTGTGATTCAGAGGGCTGGATACAGACGCAGCCAGGCCAGTCAATCCCAGAGCTCTCTCTCACACACACACATACACACAGTCCAGTCCAGAGTAACCTGATTCATAACATGGCGTGACAGAGGGAATTCTCCGCTGACAGCTTTAATGAGTGAGAGAGTTCCGAGTATTTATCGCCCTGATGTCACTTCCTGTCAAATAGAACTGTGGAGAATGTTGTCACAAACACGCACACACATGCACGTACCCACATGCACACAAACGCACAGGCACGCACGCACACATACGCACACACACACACGCACACACATGCACACACTCACACCAAAAGCACTTGGAGTTGAAAATGAGCACACTGAAAATGACCCTTCAAGGACGGCACTTAAGCCCTTCATTCATTTGCTAAGAATTGTGGCTGGCCACAGTATGTCTGTGAAATGCACTATCGATCCTACAGTATAACTAATGGTGCGTGACACAGAGGTTGTGAGTGTGTGTGTGTTTTCGTGTTTGTGTGCGTGCGTGCGTGAAAAAACATTATATATTTGCTGTACAGCTGTCAGTTAGCCACTATAGGATAGACTTATGTATGTATTCAAACACAATATATTAAATTGCATACCAGCCAGACGTACAGTGCCTTGCAAAAGTATTCATCCCCCTTGGCGTTTTTCCTAGTTTGTAGCATTACGACCTGTAATTTAAATGGATTTGTATTTGGATGTCATGTAATGGACATACACAAAATAGTCCAAATGTCACGTTCCTGACCTGTTTTCTGTTGTTTTTGTATGTGTTTGACGGTCAGGGCGTGAGTTTGGGTGGGCAGTCTATGTTTTCTGTTTCTATGTTGGTTTAATGGGTTGCCTGGTATGGCTCTGAATTAGAGGCAGGTGGTTTTCATTTCCTCTAATTGAGAGTCATATTAAGGTAGGTGTTTTCACACTGTTTGTTTGTGGGTGGTTGTCTCCTGTGTCAGTGTCTGTATGTTACGCCACACGGGACTGTTTCGGTATCGTTCGTTCGTTCGGTTTGTATGTAGTCTGTTTCCTGTTTATGCGTTCTTCGTGTTATATGTAAGTTCGTGTCCAGGTCTGTCTACATCGTTTTATTTGTTTTGTAGTTTATCAAGTATAGTTCGTTTTGTGTCTTGTTTAATAAATCATTATGTATTCACAACCTGCTGCATTTTGGTCGAATCACTACTCCTCCTTTTCGGTTGAAGAGGAGGAGGAATTCCGTTACAGAACCACCCACCAAACCCAGATCAAGCAGCGGGTTAACGGACAGCAACGACAGCAGCAGTGGGTCAAGGAGGATTGGACATGGGAAGAGATTCTGGACGGAGAAGGACCCTGGGCAGAGCCAGAGGAGTGTCGCCGTCCCAAGGCGGAGCTGGAGGCATCTAAAGCGGAGAGGCGACGATATGAGGAGGCAGCACGGAAGCAAGGCTGGAAGCCCGCAAGTACAACCCAAAAATTTCTTGGGGGGGGGCTAAAGGGTAGTGTGGCGAAGTCAGGTAGGAGACCTGCGCCAACTTCCCGGGCTTACCGTGGAGAGCGAGAGTACGGGCAGACACCGTGTTACGCAGTAGAGCGCATGGTGTCTCCTGTACGTGTTCATAGCCCGGTGCGGGTTATTCCACCTCCCCGTACTAGGCGGGCTAGAGTGAGCATTGAGCCAAGTGCCATGAAGCCGGCTCTACATATCTGGCCACCAGTACGTCTCCTTGGGCCGGCTTACATGGCACCAGCCTTACGCATGGTGTCCCCGGTTCGCCTACATAGCCCGGTGCGGGTTATTCCACCTCCCCGCACTGGTCAGGCGACGGGGAGCATACAACCAGGTAAGGTTGGGCAGGCTCAGTGCTCAAGGGAGCCAGTACGCCTACACGGTCCGGTATATCCGGCGCCACCTTCCCGCCCCAGCTCAGTACCACCAGTGCCTACACCACGCACCAGGCTTCCAGTGCGTCTCCAGAGCCCTGTTCCTCCTCCACGCACTCTCCCTGTGGTGCGTGTCTCCAGCCCAGTGCCTCCAGTTCCGGCACCACGCACCAAGCCTCATGTGCGTCCTCAGAGCCCTGTACGCACTGTTCCTTCTCCCCGCACTCGCCATGAGGTGCGTGACCTCAGCCCGGTACCACCAGTGCCGGTACCACGCACCAGGCCTATAGTGCGCATCGAGAGTCCAGTGTGCCCTGTTCTTGCTCCCCGCACTAGCCTTGAGGTGCGTGTCTCCAGTCCGGTACCACCAGTTCCGGCACCACGCACCAGGCCTACTGTGCGCCTCAGCAGGGCAGAGTCGGCTGTCTGCCCAACGCCGCCTGCACTGCTCGTCTGCCCAGCACCGTCTGAGCCATCCGTCTGCCCAGCACCGTCTGAGCCATCCGTCTGCCCAGCGCCGTCTGAGCCATCCGTCTGCCCAGCGCCGTCTGAGCCATCCGTCTGCCCAGCGCCGTCTGAGCCATCCGTCTGCCCAGAGCCGTCTGAGCTGCCTGCCTGCCCAGCGCCGTCTGAGCCATCCGTCTGCCCAGCGCCGTCTGAGCCATCCGTCTGCCCAGCGCCGTCTGAGCCATCCGTCTGCCCAGCGCCATCTGAGCCATCCGTCTGCCCAGCGCCATCTGAGCCATCCGTCTGCCCAGCGCCATCTGAGCCATCCGTCTGCCCAGCGCCATTAGTCATCCGTCTGCTACGAGGCATTAGAGCCGCCCGTCTGCCACGAGCCATTAGAGCCGTCCGTCAGTCAGGAGCCGCTAGAGCCGCCAGCCAGTCAGGAGCTGCCAGAGCCGCCAGCCAGTCAGGAGCTGCCAGAGCCGCCAGCCAGTCAGGAGCTGCCAGAGCCGCCAGCCAGTCAGGAGCTGCCAGAGCCGCCAGCCAGTCAGGAGCTGCCAGAGCCGCCAGCCAGTCAGGAGCTGCCAGAGCCGCCAGCCAGTCAGGAGCTGCCAGAGCCGCCAGCCAGTCAGGAGCTGCCAGAACCGCCAGCCAGTCAGGAGCTGCCAGAACCGCCAGCCAGTCAGGAGCTGCCAGAACCGCCAGCCAGTCAGGAGCTGCCAGAGCTGCCCTACAGTCATGAGCTGCCCTACAGTCATGAGCTGCCCTCCAGTCATGAGCTGCCCTCCAGTCATGAGCTGCCCTCCAGTCATGAGCTGCCCTCCAGTCATGAGCTGCCACCCAGTCCGGAGCTGCCACCCAGTCCGGAGCTGCCACCCAGTCCGGAGCTGCCACCCAGTCCGGAGCTGCCATTAGTACAGAGTTGTCTCTCTGTCCTAAGCTACCTCTCTGTCCGGAGCTACCTCTCTGTCCGGAGCTACCTCTCTGTCCGGAGCTACCTCTCTGTCCGGAGCTACCTCTCTGTCCTGAGCTACCTCTCTGTCCTGAGCTACCTCTCTGTCCTGAGCTACCTCTCTGTCCTGAGCTACCTCTCTGTCCTGAGCTACCTCTCTGTCCTGAGCTGTCTCCTCTATGTAGGAGGGGCCTTAGTGAAGGTTCCTGGACCATGGTCGGGGGCGAGGGTCGCCACTCAAAGGACGCTAAGGAGGGGGACAAAGACAGTGGTGGAGTGGTGTCCTCGTCCACCGCCGGAGCCGCCACCGCGGACAGATGCCCACCCAGACCCTCCCCTTGAGTTTTAGGGGTGCGCCCGGAGTTCGCACCTTGAGGGGGGGGTTCTGTCACGTTCCTGACCTGTTTTCTGTTGTTTTTGTATGTGTTTGACGGTCAGGGCGTGAGTTTGGGTGGGCAGTCTATGTTTTCTGTTTCTATGTTGGTTTAATGGGTTGCCTGGTATGGCTCTCAATTAGAGGCAGGTGGTTTTCATTTCCTCTAATTGAGAGTCATATTAAGGTAGGTGTTTTCACACTGTTTGTTTGTGGGTGGTTGTCTGTGTCAGTGTCTGTATGTTACGCCACACGGGACTGTTTCGGTATCGTTCGTTCGTTCGGTTTGTATGTAGTCTGTTTCCTGTTTATGCGTTCTTCGTGTTATATGTAAGTTCGTGTCCAGGTCTGTCTACATCGTTTTATTTGTTTTGTAGTTTATCAAGTATAGTTCGTTTTGTGTCTTGTTTAATAAATCATTATGTATTCACAACCCGCTGCATTTTGGTCGAATCACTACTCCTCCTTTTCGGTTGAAGAGGAGGAGGAATTACGTTACACCAAATTGGTGAAGTGAAGAAAAAATATTGTTTAAAAAAATTAAAAACAAATTAAAAACGGAAAAGTGGTGCGTGCATAAATATTCACACCCTTTGCTATGAAGCCCCTAAATAAGATCTGGTGCAACCAATTACCTTCAGAAATCACATAATTAGTTAAATAAAGTCCACCTGTGTGCAATGTAAGTGTCACGGCAGGTAGCCTAGTGGTTAGAGCGTTGGACTAGTAACCGAAAGGTTGCAAGATTAAATCCCCGAGCTGACAAGGTAAAAATCTGTTGTTCTGCCCCTTAACAAGGCAGTTAACCCACTGTTCCTTGGCCATCATTGTAAGTAAGAATTAGTTCTTAATTTACTTGCCTAGATAAAACATGATCTCAGTATATATAGGTCCCAGAGTCTGCAACACCACTAAGCAAGAGGCACCACCAAGCAAGTTGTAACGCTCGTCTTCCTCCTCTTCTGAGGAGGAGTAGTAGGAAGGATCGGAGGACCAATGCGCAGCGTGGTAAGTGTCCATATTTAAAAAAAGAAATAGAACACTGAAACAAAAAACAACAAAGTGAACGAACGAAAACGAAACAGTCCCGTATGGTAAAACACAGACACAGGAACAATCACCCACAACACACAATGACAAACGGGCTACCTAAATATGGCTCCCAATCAGAGACAATGACTGACACCTGCCTCTGATTGAGAACCATATTAGGCCAAACACATAGAAACAGAATAACATAGAAAAAGGAACATACACTACCCAACTAAATCACGCCTTGATCATAATAAAACAAAGACATAACAACAAAACTAAGGTCAGAACGTGACACGAGTGGCACCATGAAGACCAAGGAGCTCTACAAACAGGTCAGGGACAAAGTTGTGGAGAAGTATAGATCAGGGTTGGGTTACAAAAAAATCTGAAACTTTGAACATCCCACGGAGCAACATTAAATCTGTTATAAAAAAAATTGAAAGAATATGGCAACACAACAAACCTGCCAAGAGAGGGCCGCCCACCAAAACTCACGGACCAGGCAAGAAGGGCATTAATCAGAGAGGCAACAAAGAGACCAAAGATAACCCTGAAGGAGCTGCAAAGCTCCACAGCGGAGATTGGAGTATCTGTCCATAGGACCACTAAGCCATACACTCCACAGAGCTGGGCTTTACGGAAGAGTGGCCAGAAAAAAAGCCATTGCTTAAAGATAAAAATAAGCAAACATGTTTGGTGTTCGCCAAAAGGCATGTGGGAGACTCCCCAAACATATGGAAGAAGGTACTCTGGTCAGATGAGACTAAAATTGAGCTTTTTGGCCATCAAGGAAAATGCTTTATCTGGCGCAAACCCAACACCTCTCATCACCCCAAGAACACCATCCACACAGGGAAGCAAGGTGGTGGCAGCATCATGCTGTGGGGATGTTTTTCATCGGTGGGGACTGGGAAACTGGTCAGATATGAATAAATTATGGATGCAACTAAATATAGGAAAATTCTTAAAGAAAACCTGTTTCAGTCTTCCAGAGATTTGAGACTGGGACGGAGGTTCACCTTCCAGCAGGACAATGACCCTAAGCATACTGCTAAAGCAACAGTCAAGTGGTTTAAGGGGAAACATTTAAATGTCTTGGAATGGCCTAATCAAAGCCCAAACCTCAATCCAATTGAGAATCTGTGGTATGACTTAATTATTGCTGTACACCAGCAGAACCCATCCAACTTGAAGGACCTGGAGCAGTTTTGCCTTGAAGAACGGGCAAAACTCCTAGTGGCTAGATGTGCCAAGCTTATAGAGACATACCCCAAGAGACTTCCAGTTGTAATTGCTGCAAAAGGTGGCTCTAAAAAGTATTGACTTTGGGGGGGGTCAAGTTATGCACGCTCAAGTTTTCAGTTTTTTTGTCTTATTTCTTGTAGGTTTCACAATAAAAAATATTTTGCATCTTCAAAGTGGTAGGCATGTTGTGTAAATCCAATGATACAGCCCCCCTATGAATCCATTTAAATTCCAGGATGTAAGACAACAAAATAAGAAAAATGGCAAGGCGGGTGAATACTTTCGCAAGCCACTGTATCCACTGAGTCATAGTGTAGAATGACACAAGGAGCTTAAAATTGATCAAATTCATTTATAGCATTCATTTAATTGAAAATAATTTGTGAAATGCAAAATGTACTGTTACTTTGCAATGAACAGATGTTGCTAATGAATTAGATAATGTCTAATTGAAGCGTTCTATTTAGGCCTGGTAATGAAAGCTAATGGCAGTTAAATGAAGTTGCACTTGAACTCACATTGAGAGAGGGAATCATATGACAATAGTAAATACATAGTAATAAAATATATGGTATAATACAGAGAGAACATAAGGTACCATGCAATTACTATTACATTACCTTTCCTCATTTGCTTGTCCTTATTTAAATCAAATCCATGCTGTGTGTGTGTGTGTGTGTCTTTGTCTCTCTATCCGTCTGTGTGTGTGTGTGTGTCTGTTTTTATGTGTTATACAGATCATCGATGAAGAGGACACCCAGTTCATGATCAACTGTCCCCCGGCAGTGACAGAGAGTACCCCTCGGAGACGCACCAGGATCCAGGTGTTCTGGACAGCACCCCCCAGCTCCTCTGGTTGTGTCACCCTCAAGTAGGTACATGTACTTGGGGCTCTCTGAAGAACCCTAAAGTAAGGATCTATATGACTTGTCCCCATGTTCCACCCCTCTCCCGAAGTGTGCACTTGTCCTGCATACTCCCCATTATGGATGCAACAACAGTGGAAACTCCCTCCAGCCAATGCTTACATCAATCCAATGTGCAAGTGCACACTTTGGGAGAAGTGTGGAGAATCGGGATGCAGCCATATGTGATCACCACCCGTGGTACTGGAGAGCTACGGTGTTTAGAGGCTTTTATTCCAGACCAATGGTAATATTATCTGATTCAACTAATCAATGTTTTGATGGCTTGGTGATTAGTTTATCCAGGTGTGTTAGTGCTGGGCTGGAACAAGACATTCACAACCTTTAGCTTGTGTATAGGACCAGAGTTGGTGACCATACTATGACACAAATCCAGTGTAGCTGTGACAGTGTGTGGGTGATCGTATACTGTGAATAAGGAGCTGTATGTGGACCCCTCAGGCATGTTTACATACAGTATCGTACTCACATGTGTCCTATTACTGTACATGGAAAGTTATTACTGTACTCCTCCACTCCAAACCCAACCTAAGGTTTCCCTCAGAATATATTATCAATGTTTCTTCCAGAATGTATGTTGCATAAAGAATTCATAATAACAAGATTGGCTGCAATGGCTTGGGTTGATGTTAATTGATTCATTTGACGTGTCGTGTGCCTCCAGGGCTTGTTTAGGTGCAGTATGTGTTAATTACCTGTACCAAACATAGATCACAGTACACTCCCATGCATTGAGGCAGGATATTGTTTGAGGGTAGGGCTGAGAGAGAGAGCGAGTGTTTGTGTGTGTGTGTGTGTGTGTGTGTGTGTGTGTGTGTGTGTGTGTGTGTGTGTGTGTGTGAGAGAGAGAGGGTGTGTGTGAGAGAGAGAGATGGTGTGTGTGTGAGAGAGAGAGTGCATAAT
Organism: Salvelinus namaycush; assembly: GCF_016432855.1. Classification (NCBI taxonomy): domain Eukaryota; kingdom Metazoa; phylum Chordata; class Actinopteri; order Salmoniformes; family Salmonidae; genus Salvelinus; species Salvelinus namaycush. The sequence goes on along the minus strand of NC_052336.1, from coordinate 18,677,132 downwards.
CTAGAGAAAGAGAGAGAAAAGGAGGAGGAGGAGAGAGGGCACAGACGTCAATTCAGCATCTATTCCACGTTGGTTCAGCGTAATTTCATTGAATTAGACGTGGAAACGACATTGATTCAACCAGTGTGTACCCAGTGGGGGGAGAAGAGAGAGAAGAGAGAGAGGAACAGAAACATAGGGGTGGTGCCCTACATGGCATGCTAATCTCTGCATTATTAAAGAGTTCAGTTGGCCTGTCACTTTCTCTCCTGCCCCGTTTAAATCTCTCACCGTGCCGTCGTTACGTGTGTAGGGGCGTAAAAAAAAAGGCTTGCATTTCTTATTAATGCACGTTATTATGTGCCTGTCAGAGTGAGTGATGAGATGTCCTTGCCTTCGTCTCTGTCTCTGAACTCCCCCTTTCTTTGGCTTTCTTCCTCCCTCCCTCTCTCTACTCTCACTCACTCTTCTCTCTCCTGTCGGTTTCTCTCGCTACTACACACCCTTTTCATTCCTTCCCCTCTCTCTCTCCTTTTCCGCTTCACTCTTTGTGCCTTTCTCAACCAGGGCACAGTTCTGTTGTTCCCACAGCACACTAACCAGGCAGGCAGGCATCTTCTCCTACTTTACCTCTCAGCTATCTTGTATCTATTGGAAGAAAGGAGGTGAGACAGAGAGTGGGGGACAGAGGTAGAGAAAGAGAAAGAGGTAGAGAGAACAGATGAATGGATAGAATGGAAAGAGAGTGGCAGCATGTGAGATGAGGAGAGAGTGAGATATAGTCACTTGTGGAGGTTAGGGAGTGGGGATGTGATACTAAGGTACGTCCAGTGGGGAAGCTTGTTTTTCACTGTAGAGTGATGACACCATGCGAGGACAGGTTCATAGTTGAGTGTTTTTGTGTTTTTTGGAAACTGGAAAGTTGAATTACTGGGTGATCACACTTATTAAAGTTTTGTCAGTTAAGTGGGGCAGGTGTACCCCTAAACATCATACTGATTGATTATTATTGAGAAGCTGTTGTATATCTCTAGCTAGAGCCCAAGCAGCAACAGCCTCTTTTCTCTCTCTTCCTAAACAAATGCAAACACATATTGGTCATCTACACACAGCATACACATTCCTGCACACACACACACACACACACACACACACACACACACACACACACACACACACACACACACACACACACACACACACACACACACACACACAGTCGTTTACGGGTTTCCCGATATTGTGACTTTACTAGCTTAAATAACAAATGGACGGAGAGGGAAATATGGTTAATGCCAACAGGCGTTTTTATGTTACACTGCACGGGGTAATGGGGAGCTGCACAAAACAACCAACCTAGCCTGAACTAGCTAGCCATAAATCACAATCCAGCAGGAGGGATCTCCCCAGAGATATAATCACGAGAGAAAGAAAATGGGTCTCTCCCCATTAGATATTTCCCCACAAACCTACATGCTGCTCGCCCCTCTTCTATTACCATGACAACCCCATATACAGTGAACGTGACTGGTGCTGCCAGCCTGGGGGAGTGTCTGCCCACCTTTTCCCAGCTACAATAGTATTTTTTTCATCAGAGAATGGGGGATTTCATTATTGATACGAGTTTTTAATTTCAACGCTCTCAGCATGCCTGTCTGCCTACCTGTCAAATAACCTGGTTAACTCAGACACCTCTGGCAATAACTATTATGGAAAAACAGACTGTGCATGTGTCTGGTGCCTGTGTGTGTGTTTGTGTGTCTTTACATGTACGTGTGCGTTTGTGTGAGTGTGCGAGTGTGTGTAATACAGCATAATGCAACATGTGTAGATGTGTACTGTGTGTGTATTACTGTGTATAGTGTCATCATCGCTCAGTGTGTCTGTGTGGAAAGTGATCAGTTCAGAGCATGGTCAGAGTTTTTGAGAGCTCCTCTAGTCCTGTGGCTAGAGAGGCTGTGGTGTGACGGCCTCTCCTCCCTGATGGTTAGCTGTAATTGAGGAGTAGCTGCTGTCTCCTGGTGGCTGGAAACAGTGATCTGGCTCATCATGATTATGGGGGTCAAAAAGGGACAGACGTTTGTCTGATTTCTGGACCACTCTCCCTGTAGAATCTTTATATTTTTGTTCATTTATACATTTTTCAGGTTCACCTGACATAAAGTGTAGTACAGTTTTGACAGTCAGAACATGATAGTGTCAAAACCTATTTGAAATCTCTAGGAATTGAATGACATGAACACAATGGCAGGTAGATTAAAAAGCCTTCCCAGAGAGAATGGCAGTCTAACTGTGCAGTTATTACATGTGAGATGAGTAGGAATGGTTCAATGAAACTGGTACAGTATGTGCCTTCCCAAAGGAACAAACTGTAAACAAATAGCTATGTTTATTTATCCCTCTCTGACCTGGGCACACACACACACATGCACACACACACAAACACGTGCGCACACACGCATGACCACGCATGCACACACACACACACACACCCTCCTACCCACCCCACATACCGGAGCGCTTTGAGGCGATAACCATCGGCGGTGTGGAGCCAGGAAAGTGAGTCTGGCTTTAATAGCATCTCATTGATAGAATTTAAATTGGATGTTAAATAAGCATTACTGTGCCTGATTGCCTGGCCGGCCCCAGAAAGTGGGCAGCTAGTGAGGCAGTTTGTGAGCGGCTCGCTCAGGGAGAGATATCTGAAATTGGGGTGAGATTGAATTAAGGTGTGAACAATTAGAGATATGCTGGCGGTGTGTTTAGGAGCGCCTGGGGTGGGGTACCCCTGTCACCTCTGTACTTCTAGGTACACCCATCAGACAGGTTTCTTCATGTCCTACTACTATCCCCTTCCAAACCCATTCCTTGTTTTCGGATGGGATCTGTTGTGTTCTTCTTATTTCCCTCTCTCTCTCTCTCTCTCCTCTTTCCTCTCTGTCTGTCTGTCTCTGTCTCGCTGTGTGCCTTGGAGAGTAAAAATGCTAAAAAAAACAAACGCAAGAGAGAGGGTGAGAAAAAGAGAGATGAAGAAAGAGTTATGTTATGTTAATAGGGGCATATAGCTGTCACTCCGTCACTGTAGAGATACCGTCCCTTCTCTGGCCGGCCTGCCTGACACAGCCTCCTCTGCCACTGGTCCAGCCCTTAGATCATCAAACATAATCCCCTGATAGCCTGCTCTGGAGACAGGCAGGATAAACAGACAGGAGGTTTATTTATAATAAAATCAAAAAATGTACTTTTTACCCCTTTTTCATGGTATCTAATTGGTAGTTACGGTCTTGTCCCATACGGTCTTGTCCCGTACGGACTCGGGAGAGGCAAAGGTCGAGAGCCATGTGTCCTCCGAAACACGGACGTGCCAAGCCGCACTGCTTCTTGACACACTGCTTGCTCAACCCGGAAGCCAGCCGCACCAATGTGTCAGAGGAAACACTGTACAACTAGCGTGCATGCTCCTGGCCCACCACAAGGAGTCACTAGAGCACTAAGCGACAAGGACATCCCGTCCGGCCAAACTCTCCCATAACCTGGATGACGCTGGGCCAATTGTGCGCCGCCTCATGGGTCTCCCGGTCGTGGCCGGCTGCAAAACAGCCCGTGATTGAACCCGGGTCTGTAGTGACGCCTCTAGCACTGCGATGCAGTGTCTTAGACCGCTGCGCCACTCGCAAGTCCCTAACGGTAGGAGGTTTGCTTTGGGAATAGGTTGGAGTCCCATCAGAATTGAGAGATAATGTATTGTTCCAAAGCAGCTCATCTGAAGTGTGTCCTTCAAGAATAAGGTGAAATTATGTGTCTTCTTTGTCCTTGTCTTGTATCTCTCTTTCTTTGTGCCGTTTCTCCTCCTCACTACCACGGCTTCCTGAGATGAGCATATAGTACATCTCTCTGTCTTTATACCTTTCCTCATCTACGTCTACGTCTCCTCTCGCTCTACTCCCTCGCTCTTCTCCCTCCCTCTTTCTCTTGCTCTTTCTTTATTTTTGTGACTGTGAGAGAGCACAGTGACAGCGGTGGGCTTGGCCTAGCTCGGACTCCTGCTCCATAAACAGTCCAGCTGGACAGGAACCACCTGGACCAGACCCAGAACCCAGACAGTCCAGAGCCTAGAACCTACACCCTGCTGCTACCCTCTGCCCACTATCACCATGGAAACCTGCAGCCTGTTGTGGGAGGCCAAGTCTGATGTAATGCACAGCACCTAAATGGAGTTTGTTTGTGACAGCTTTTGGGCCCTGAAAGTAATTTGTTTGCGATCGTTTCTGGCCCACACACCCTTCTGGCCCTTGAATGGGTTTGTTTGTGTCTGATTTGCATGTCAAGGCCCCACTAAGACCTGTGTCCACCCAGCACTCAGTGGCTCTGTCCCCAGACAGCTCTATCAGAACAGTCTCTCTGCCAGGACCAGGAGCAGAACTTTAGTTCTGGGAAACTTAACTTTTGGCCTGTCACTCAGTCTTATCTCTGACACACTGTAGTTCCTCTTGCCTGAGTGTGTGTGTGTGCTCGTTCACTCTTGATCGTTTCTCAAAAGCGAAGCTTACTTTCTGACTTTTTTCTCTCCTTTTTCTCTTTCTCTCTAGGTTTTCAATCTCTTTTCCAACCGCATCTCTCTCCTGCTAAATACAAGTCTTTATGTTAATAAATACTTTCTGTAAGAGCTAGCAAATCCCTCCGGTCTGAGAGTGCCTGTGATTCAGCACCCCTGTGTGCTCTAGTAGCTGATCTCAGACCTGTCCGCAATCACATTCAAAAGTTGATAACACAGAACCTGCTCTAGTAGCCGATCTCAGACCTGCTGGGAGACCTGTCTGGAAGCACAAGAACACTCATCTTGAGTTCAACATTACTCCAAATGCCCACCGGTTACTCCCTGTGCTAAAAGTACTGTATGAGTATTTAACTCTTCTCTTCTTTCTCATCTCCTGCTTCTTTCCTCCCTTATTCCACCTGATCTCCTGCCTTGTACTTCTCTCATCCTTTGTCTTTTCTCCTCTGTCCATTCCCTATCTCTTTCAACCCTCATCTCCACTTTACCCTCATCTTTTCACTTTTCATCTGCTTTCTCTTTCTAACCTTTCATCTCCTTTCTCTTAACCTGAAACTTCCTCTTCACTTCCTCCCCTCCTCCTTATTTCTCTGCAGGGCCAGCATTGTCCAGAAGAGGATCATCTACTTCCAGGATGAAGGCTCTCTCACCAAGAGGATGTGTGAGAAAGGTATGTCCTCCATTACCGAGACGTAGTAAAGGGCGCTACATGTCTTCCACTCCTCCTCTCTCTCCCTTACTATATCTCAGTATCTCCTGTCTTACTCTCTCTCCCTTACTATATCTCAGTATCTCCTGTCTTACTCTCTCTCCCTTACTATATCTCAGTATCTCCTGTCTTACTCTCTCTCCCTTACTATATCTCAGTATCTCCTGTCTTACTCTCTCTCCCTTACTATATCTCAGTATCTCCTGTCTTACTCTCTCTCCCTTACTATATCTCAGTATCTCCTGTCTTACTCTCTCTCCCTTACTATATCTCAGTATCTCCTGTCTTACTCTCTCTTCCCTTACTGGGTCAGGATCTTCACGCTTGTGCTGTATCTCCCAAGCTGTGCGTGACATTGGATAGAGAATTTACAGAGACTGATCAAAAGAACAGCTTTACACCTCCCTCCCTCCTTCCCTCACCCCTACCCCTCCCTCACTCCCTCCCTTCCGCACCCTTCTCTCCCTACCTCCTTCTCTCCCTCACCCTTACCCCCTCCTCCCTCCTACCCTCCTCCCGCCCGCCCTCCCTCACCCCTACACCACCTCCTCCCACCCTCTCCTCCATTAACCTCTCTTCTCTCCCTTCTCAGAGTCGTTGTATTGGGAGACCACAGAGAAGCCTCTGCTGGATTGCTGTGCCTGTGGAACAGCCAAGTACAGAGTCACCTTCTATGGCAACTGGTCAGAGAAGGTGCACCCAAAAGACTACCCTCGTAAGTACCCCATACCTTCCAAATGACCCAGGCACATACCCCATTTAATCCCTGAAAGACAACTTTAGTTAGTGCCCCATTTCACCCCAGGGCTACACTAGTTGGTGCCTCCATTGCGTCAAAAATACCCCTTTACTCATAAAATTGCAATACTGTTCAATTACCTAGCATCACAGTCTACCGAGGATACTACAACCTCCATGGTCACCCCAGGATACTCTCTCCCCAGGGTGCTGTGCCCCTGTCTCATTCCTCCCCCAGCTTGGCCCTGGGCTTCGATCTGTGGTGCTGAACTGTATAACCTTGAGCCTGACTCCTCGGCAGGCAGGCAGGGTGTGAATGGAGATGGGGATACTGGGCTCTTCCTTCCTTCTAAGACACTCCTCTCTCTCACAGCCCAGATCAATATAATGATTATCATGGAGTCCCACAGTAAGATAAACCTGCAGATCGAGTGACACCCTAATTTATTGGCTTAGGAGAGACAGGAGTGTATGTGTTTGAGAATGTGTGTGTATGTATCTTTCTGTTTGTATGTCTTTCTGTTTGTGTGGATGTCTGTCTATGTTACATTGTGTGTGTATGTGTGTATGTGTGTGTGTGTGTGTGTGTGCTGTTTATGCATGCGTTTCCACTCTGTGTCTTAGGAAACCCATAATTGGTTTTGTGGTTTCATAATTGAGTTCTCCTCACCACCACAAAGTCATAGCCAAGGTAACCATCCCTGGTTGTCATACATACAGCAGATCACCATCTACAACTTCCTCCCCAAGCATCATTTGTATCTGGTAGAGACCATTTGTTAATGTGCCTGTGTTTTTATATAACAACTGTCAATCAAACACAGATAGAAACATTGCTAAAAGAGGTTTTAGCAACAGTTTTCACACGCTATCCACGGTCATGATGGTCTGTGAGTGTCTGCTTCTTCATTGCTAGCAGCAGGAGTGAGAGAGAAAGAGGGAGAGAGAGAAGAAGATACAGCACAATGTCACGTCAGGCTGATATTTTTACAAGGCGTCCATTTGTCCTTCAAACAGAAGAGAGGCACACGTGAAGGGCCGATGCCATATATTCTGATGTTGAAGGTTACTCTAAAACAGGCTAGCAGGTTTTTTATTCTCCTCGCTCCCTCCATCGTCACATGCACAGCTTTTATTTCCCTCTCTGTGTGATTATAGTTAAACAATAAGGTCCGAGGAGGTGTGGTATATACGGCTAATATACCACGGCTAAGGGCTGTTCTTAAGCACGACACAACGTGGAGTGCCTGGACACTGCTCTTAGCCGTGGTATATTGGCCATATATCACAACCCCCTGAGGTGCCTTATTGTTATTATAAACTGGTTACCAACGTAATTAGAGCAGTAAAAATTTAAAAAAAATCATACTCATGGTATACAGTCTAATATAGCATGGCTGTCAGACAATCAGCATTCAGGGCTCGAACCACCCAGTTTATAATAAGTAATACACCACTGAGAAGCTTTTCAACCATTATCTGTGGAGAGCGGAGATAGCCAGCAGGTTTCCTGGTTACCTGAACCCATTCAGACACTCAGGAGAGAGACAGGTAGAGAGAGCCCAGCCAAGATAGCCATGACTGGTACTCAGGTGGCTAAGTGTACCAGAGAATTGCCCTGTTGTTTCGATGGATTTGATGTTACATCCAGGGATTCCAGGGTGTCATTTCATGTCTACTGTGGATATGGGTTCTCAAAAGCATTTCTACCAGACTCACACAAAGCTGAAATATGAGCAATATAGCAATCACGTTGCTGTTAGGACAGAACACAGACTAGACCAGAAATTCAGCACGGCTCTTATTAGACTGAGAGAAAGAGAAATAGAAATAAAGGAGTTTTTTAGAGAATATGAAAATAGGCTGTGGAACATCAGAGTATATGATCGAGATTGGATACAGTTCTGATGGATATAGAGGGAATAACCTTAGTGAGTTTGTGGTGACCACTTCCCCTATTTGTGTGTGTGTGTGTGCATGTGTGTGTGCGTGTGCTTGTGTGTGTGTGTCTGTGTACACCCCATCACGCCAGAGGAGTGTTATAAATTGCAAAAGGAAATGAGACAGAAGGATTTGAGTTGCCAGATAGAGAGCCTCCCTTTTCTGAACAAAGACTTTCCGATAATATGTGTGAGTTGCTCTTGATGAGGAGAGGAGGGAGGGATGAGGAGGAGAGGAAGTGGGATATGAGTTTATTTTGTAGCAATAAAGAAGATAATTATCCACTCGGAGGTCTTTGACCTTGGGAAGTGAAGAGAGGACAATATATTGCATCAGCAGACCGAAGTTTGACTTTATCTTTGGAAACTCAGTATGCTATTTCAAGTTTTTAATGTCACTTGAACAAGTACAGTGAAAGGCCTTCCTTGCAAGCTCTAAACTCAACAACGTAGTAATCAATAACAATTTAATACTAAAAATAACATAAGGTAGAAAAAGACACACAGAAAATAAAAATAATAAGAAGAAAAACACAAGAAAGTAAGTAAGCATACTATATACAGGTTCAGTCAGTTCCAGTACCATATTTACAATGTGCAGGGATACTGGAGTGATAGAGGTAGATATGTATAGGGGTAAGGTGACTGAGTATCATGATATATGTGTAACGTCTGCTTCCAACTCACACTCTCAAACACGTAGATCCCCTGAACGCAGCTCACTTTCCAGCCCACTTTCCAGCTCACACTCTCAAACACATAGATCCCCTGAACGCAGCTCACTTTCCAGCCCACTTTCCAGCTCACACTCTCAGACACATAGATTCCCTGAACGCAGCTCACTCTCCAGATCGCAATCACTTGAATTCTGATCACCTGTTCACACACCTGTATGTCATTATCACACACTATTTAGTTCAGTTCTTTGCACCCCATCATTGTGAGGTATTGTTTGATTTGTGACACTTCTATTGGGAGTGCTGGTTTTCCCATAATGTAATCCTCCCGTGTATGATAGTTTTGGCCTGCCTCACTAAGGACGCCTTTTGCCTATTCCCTGCCTGTACTTTAGCCTATCGGATTTCCTGTTATCAACCTATTGCTTGATCTCCCGAATGACGTTACTAGCCTTTTCCCTGCCTGTACTGTTGTCTTTTGGACCCCCTATGTATGACCTTCTGCCTGTCCCTGGACCCAGCTACCTGCCTCCTCCTGTGGTCCTTTACAATTAAACACCTGCTGCACCCTGCGCTTGAAACCAGCTCTCTGTCTCCCATCGTGTTCATTACAATATGATAAACAGAATAGTAGCGGTGTATATTATGATTGTATGTGAGTGGGTGTGTGTGGAGTCAGTATAAATGTTTGTGCATATTATGTGTGTGTGAGCAAATTATAAAGTGAGTGTTTGTGTGTGTGTGTTGGAGTGTCAGTGTGTGTGAGTGTGTAGGGAGGGCACTGTGAGTATGCACAGAGACTGTGCAAAAATAAGGGTCAACTCAGAGAGTCTGTGTACCAATTTAGTTCGCTATTTAGCAGTCTTATGGTTTGGGGATAGATGCTGTTCAGGAGCCTGTTGGTGTCAGACTTGATGCACCGGTACCGCTTGCCGTGCGGAAGCAGAAAGAACAGTTTATGGCTTGACTGGTTAGGAGTCTTTAACAACTTTTCTGGCCTTCCTTTCACACCGAGGTCCTGGATGGCAGGGAGCTCGGCCCCAATGATGTACTGGTCTGTCCGCACCACCCTCTGTTCGGCCATGCGCTCAAGGACGGTGCTATTGCCATACCAAGCAGCCATACCAAGCAGTGATGTAGTCAGTCAAGATGCTCTCAATGGTACATCTGTAGAACTTTTGGAGGATTAGAGGGCACATGCCAAACATGTTCAACCTCCTGAGGTGTGTGTGGACCTTTTTAAGTCCTTAGTGATTTGGACACCAAGGAACTTGAAGCTCTCAATCCCCCCGGATGTGATGTTTGCCTACCTTCACCACCTCAGGTCAGCCCATCAGGAAGTCCAGGATCCACTTGCAGAGGGAGGTGTTCAGTCCCAGGGTCCTAAGTTTGGTGACGAACTTGGAAGGGACAATAGTGTTGAACGCTGAGCTGTAGTCAATGAACAGCATTCGCGCATAGGTATACCTCTTATCTAGGCAGTGTGGATTGCAATTGAGATTGCGTTGTCTATGGGTCTGTTGGGGCAGTATGCAAATTGAAGTGCGTCTAGGGTGTCTGGGATGATGGAGTTGATGTGTGCCATAACCGGGCACTCAAAGCACCTCATGATTACAGATGTGAGTGCTACAGTGTGGTATTCATTGTGGCATGAAGTCTCAGAGTTCTTAGGTACAGGGATGATGGTAGTCATCTTAAAACATGTGGATTACAGACTGGGACAAGGAGAGGTTGAACATTACCATGAATATGCTTTCCAGCTGTTCTTTGCATGCTCTTAGAACATGCCATGGAATACCGTCAGGCTCCGCAGCCTTGCGGGTGTTGAGCTGATTAAAGACCTTTCTCACTTCAGCCTCAGAGAGCAATGGTGGCGGCACTCACACCTGGCACAATGTTGTTATTGACGAAGCATGCATAAAATGCATGGAGTTTGTCTGGTAGAGAGGCATTGTTTGGCAGATCACAGTTGGGTCTTCCGTTGTAATCCGTATTTGACTGTAGCCCCTGCCACATGTGGCGGGAATCGGAGCCTGTGTAATATTATTCCACCATATTCCTATATTGTCCTTTTACTTGTTTGATTACTCTGCGGAGGTCATAGCGGGATTTCACATATTTGTTCCAGTCCTCAGCCGTAGCGTCTGGGTTGTCTGCGATGTTAATTTATTTTAATTTAACTAGGTAAGTCAGTTAACTTCTTATGGCTGCAGGGGCAGTATTGAGTGGCTTGGATTAAAGGTGCACAGAGGTGCCCAGAGTAAACGGCCTGCTCCTCAGTCATAGTTGCTAAAATATGCATAATACTATTCGTATTGGATAGAAAACACTCTGAAGTTTCTAAAACTGTTTGAATTATGTCTGTGAATATAACAGAACTCATAATGGCAGGCAAAAACCTGAGAAAAAATCCAAACAGGGAGTGGAAATTCTGAGGCTGGTGGATTTTCAACCAAGCTCCCATTGAAATCCCAGCGAGATATGGATGAGTTTTCACTTCCTACGGCTTCCACTAGATGTCAACAGTCTGTAGAACTTTGTCTGATGACTCTACTGTGAAGGGGGGCCGGATGAGAGGAGAATTAGTCACCACTGCCATGAGGTGACCATGCTTTGACCATGCGCGTTCACATAAGAGGGAGCTCCGTTCCATCGCTCATCTGAAGTCAATGTAATTCTTCAGTTGGAACGTTATTCAAGATTTATGTTAACAACATTCTAAAGATTGATTCAATACATCGTTTGACATGTTTCTACTGACTGTTACGGATATTTTGGACATTTCGTCACGTTTTAGTGAACGTGCTTTGTGACTTTGGAATTGTTTACCAAACGTGCTAACCAAAGTAGCTAATTGGACATAAATAACGGACATTATCGAACAAATCAAGCATTTATTGTGGACCTGGGATTCCTGGGAGTGCATTCCGATGAAGATCATCAAAGGTAAGGGAATATTTATCATGTAATTTCTGGTTTCTGTTGACTCCAACATGGCGGCTAATTTGACTATATTTCTCAGCGCCGTCTCAGATTATTGCATGGATTGCTTTTTCCGTAAAGTTTTTTTGAAATCTGACACAACGGTTGCATTAAGGAGAGGTATATCTATAATTCCATGTGTACAACTTATATTATCATCTACATTTATGATGAGTATTTCTGTTGAATAGATGTGGCTATGCACTATCACTGGATGTTTTTGGAACTAGTGAACGTAACACGCCAATGTAAACTCAGATTTTTTTATATAAATATGAACTTTATCAAACAAAACATACATGTATTGTGTAACATTAAGTCCTATGAGTGTCATCTGATGAAGATCATCAAAGGTTAGTGATTCATTTTATCTCTATTTGTGCTTTTTGTGACTGCTATCTTTGGCTGGAAAAATGGCTGTGCTTATTCTGTGGCTTGGTGGTGACCTAACATAATCGTTTGTGCTCCGTTCCCTGAAAAGCATATTTGAAATCGGAAACTTTGGTGGGATTAACAACAAGATTACCTTTAAAATGGTATAAGACACATGTACTGTATGTCTGAGGAATTTTAATTATGAGATTTCTGTTGTTTTGAATTTGGCGCCCTGCACTTTCACTGGCTGTTGTCATATCATTCCGTTACCGGGATTGCAGCCATAAGAAGTTAACTTCATGAACAAATTCTTATTTACAATGACGGCCTACCCCGGCCAAACCCTAACCCGGACAACGCTGTGCCAATTGTGCGCCGCCCTATGGGACTCCCAATCATTGCCGGTTGTGATACAGCCTGGAATCGAACCAGGGCCCGTAGTGACGCCTCTAGCACTGAGATGCAGTGTCTTAGAACGCTGCACCACTGGGGAGCGATACGTCTGTGTGTGGTAGCCCTGACCTCTAGTTTAGCGCCAACCTCGGTGTTAATCCAGGGATTTTGATTGGAGAAGCATCGAACCTTCACAGTGGGGACGATGTCACAGATTAATTTCCTAATGAAGCTGGTGACGGACGTGGTTAGCTCGTTGATTTTATCGGCGGAGTCTCAAAACATATTCCAATCAGCGCTGTAGCATAGTATCTGATTCTGGTGACCATTTCTCAACGGGTACTTCGTGTTTGAGCTTCTGTGTAATATTATTCCACCATATTCTATTCCTATATTGTTATTTTTCTTGTTTGATTACTCTGCGGAGGTAATAGCGGGATTTCTCATATTTGTTCCAGTCCTCAGCCATAGCCTCAGGGTTGTCTGCGATGTTCATTTATTTTAATTTAACTAGGTAAGTCAGTTTTACGGAGTCATGATCTCATTTGCAGAATGGCGGATGAGACAGGGCCTTGTATGCCTGCTTGTGGGTAGAATAACAGTGGTCTAGGGCTTTTCGCCCCTAGTGGCGCGAAGGAAATTCGTTGATGGAAGTTGGGCATCATGTGTCTTAATGGCACGGAATTAAAACCGCCGTTAATCAGAAAAGCAGCCTCCGGATATAAGTTTTCCTACTTGTTTATAGCCTTGTACAGATCGTTATTGTGTCTCTCTGAACATTGCAATAGACGGTACGGACCAATTGCAACCATCGAAAGCCACCAGATTATCGCCAGCTGATCTCTCGTTAAACCATCAATACACACTAAAGTCACGCGCACAACTGATCTCTCGTTAAACCATCAATACACACTAAAGTCACCCGCACAACTGATCTCTCATTAAACCATCAATACACACTAAAGTCACCCGCACAACTGATCTCTCGTTAAACCATCAATACACACTAAAGTCACCCGCACAACTGATCTCAATTGCAACCAACATTGACCAGCGATTTACCGCTCCCTAACGTAGATGTCAAGGTTATCAGACTATTTCACCCTCTGGTTGGTATTATCATCAGAACAACATAGTCCTACTTTATGAGCAGACTAAGGGCGATTTATCTATTTGACAATAATTCTCTACATCTGAAATAAAATATTTCCTTGTTTACCACTGCAAATCTACTGTCTACTGTTTACCGACATGTTGTATGAATGGAAAACTAATGTTGATGGTCTAGCCTACTATTCTTATACTCAAGTATTTTTTTATATTCATCAGCCTTACGGTTTTCCGATGCTACTGGTCAATATTTCATTGGGGGCAGGAGTAGAGAATCTAGACCAGCTGTCTGGTATCATAATCCCTTGACACGGTAACGAGAGATCAACTGATCTGATGGTTTATCTTTGTGGGGTTTTCATTGCAATCAAGCTTAGTTTAACACGCAGGTGCATGTAATCTCCCATTCGTTAGTAGTGTTGAAAAAAATATCCAGTGGTAACCTGCAGGAGCGTGTTAAGTTCTACCTGTTCATTGCAATCTAGCGTAAATGTCTACAGAGAGAGTTAGGTACTGAGCCTCAAGTCAAAAAATCTGTAAAATAATACTGTAATTACTGTGTCACGATCTGATATGTACATTACTTCTATATGAATCATTATCTGTCATTTTCAAAGTGAATAAGAAACAGAACATTTCGTAACCTTACATTAATCTTATCCTTTTCACTTTTTATACACATACCATTACCTTTTACCTATATATATTATGCCTTGCGGAATGGGAATAGGTGCAAACCTTTCACTGGCACAAATGTTTGGCCAGCCTGCCTCCTGGATTGTAAGAGATGATGATAATTCTGGTGTTGTTTTGTTTCTTAACCTCACCAGGGCGTGCTAACCACTGGTCGGCCATCATCGGAGCGTCCCACTCTAAGAACTACGTGCTGTGGGAGTATGGTGGCTACGCCAGCGAGGGCATCCAGAAGGTGGCCGAGCTGGGATCACCTGTCTCCATGGAGGAAGAGATCAGGCAGAAGGTAAGACTTGGCATGGCCTTATGCACGTACACTTGCTATTGATATTGCAGCACATTTTAGGGTCCAACGATTGACAAGCCAACACCTTATCTGTTACGCCAAGAGATCTGCATCCCTTTCTGATGTTCTGGGTGTTGGGTTAAGGTCGCTACAATATGTCACTTTTTATCTGACCAAGATGATCGGATCACTCTCCGATTATGCTTCACTGCGTCCTCAAATGAAGTCCAGATTAGCATTGTATTCTGAGTGGGGAAGCAATGTTGTTCAAATGTGGTTGAAAGCTTGAGAATCCATTATAAACATGTTGGTAGTGCTATTGCTACTGCAGTGGAGGATATATGAGTCTTTTATGGATATCAAGGATGGCAAACCCATAAAAATTATTTGAATCACCATCCCCACTGAAGTCATTGTTCAACTTGCCTGGGTTTGAGGGGCTTTTCCCATTCTAGTAATTATATCTATATGGGCCAGCCAATGGCTCTACTCTCTGGATAATCCAGGTGGCTGTGGTATCAGTACAGTAAATAATGGAGTTTTCATATCTCAGTGGGCGTTCTGATCGATCCGTGCGCTACAGAGTACTTTAATTAATTACATTCAGTAAGTCTCTCAACCTGCCCCTTTATGTGGTTTTATACTTCACAGCTGTGAAATGCATGGTGGACACTGTTGCGTTATCTACGTCCTTTGGATATTCAAAGTAGATCGTGTCTACTTGGTATTTACAGTATAAAGCCATGGAATTGGAACATGGAATGTTTTCCAAAGTGTGTTGAAGTATTCAATACTTTTTGCATAATGATTTCCACAAGCGATGACCTAAATGAGAGACAAACATCTGTACTATAAGGATCATTGCAAATGTTGGTTAATGGTCTGCTTAATGGTCTGCAGTAGTTCCTCCTTTAAAAGTTGCGAGCTTGCACCGCGGGACTTAGAGGTACCCAGCGTCACGGCTTCATTGCTCCAGACCACCACAAGGGGGAGTTAGAGCACTCATTATGCATTTGGGTCCCAAGGTTTTTATATGACCAATCATATCGAGTGGTTCCAATGACGAATTTTGACGCGAGCCAACCGTCCCTGGTAGCATTCTTCAACAAAGATGGCTGACAAAATATTACGGTGGAACCAAATGTAAGTAGTTATAACGTCATAATGAGTCAAGCAAAACATGTACAATTGAGAGGAATATGTTAGTTAATGTAGAGACAAACGTTTGTGGATATTTTTTTGTCATAAAGTTCATTTACGAAAATTGCTTTTTAGCAAGTTATCTGTCTATCTAACATTAGCCAGCTAGCCCGTGTTAGGAGAATGTCCCTTGCAACTGGTGATGACCTCAAATCCTAGGAAGTACACATTCATGCAAGGTTAATAGATACATTCATGTTCGTAGGTACGAGAGCTCCTCTCTTGTTCAATAAATATTAAATATGAAAATATAGTTTAGCAGTTTTACCTTTAGTAAAAATATTCCTCTGTTTCAGTTTCTCACCATATTTCAATGTCTTTGCATGTCTTTCACACTCTCTCCCACTCCCTTTGTTACTTGTCCTTTTTCCATCTATCTCTCTCCCACTCTCTTCTCCAAACCTCTCCCCTCTCTCTTCTTCTCCTCTTTCTGTACAATCTCTCTCTCTCTCTCTCTCCTTCTCTCTCTCTGTCATTCTTTAAATAGCCTGTGCTAGTGTGTAGCAGATGGGCCCATAGAGTGTATTATTGTAGGGTAATATTGAAGACCTGGAGTTGCGGCACATAATGAGAGCACACTGTGAGAGCTGGGCTCTGTGCGTCATCACCGCCACCTATCCACAAGGCTGTATTATCCACAATACTGTCTGCTATAGTATCTGTATTAGTCCTCCTGGACCTTCTCTAAACGATTAGAGCAAATAGAGGATTTATGGAGAGACGGCCACAAAGCACGGTTGGCTTCAGTTTTAACCCTACAGTGCAGAGTAGTTACAGTACTGTTGAGTGACAAGAGAATTGATGACATAAAATGGTTGATAGTTCTTTTCACCCACTTGTGTCAGCTATTATTTGATATTCTAGGTAGCTCTCTGTAGAATATTATCCCAGTGGGGGGTGGTAAATGATCCATTCCCCCAACCCACTGAACAGACCTAAATTTAAACCAGGTAGAAAGCAACAGGATCAAACCATTACCTTCTCCCTAGGGAGATATATTACATATGGAATATTGCATAGTACTCTACATGGCAGAGGAGAAAGAGAGATGATTTATGTAGCCTGTTGTTTTCAGTGGAGATTGCTGGGGTAAACATGATTGGCTGTCACCAGTTCCCATGATGATAAGCCTTGTTCACACTGCAGGCCTTAATGCAGCGCTTTAATACATGCGCTGACCAGCTGGCAGGTGCCTTCACTGACATTTTCAACCTTTCCCTGACCCAGTCTGTAATACCTATGTTTAAAGCAGACCACCATAGTCGCTGTGACCAAGAATGCCAAGGTAACCTGTCTAAATGACTATCGCCTCGTAGCACTCACATCTGTAGCCATGAAGTGCTTTGAAAGGCTGGTCATGGCTCACATCAACACCATCATCCCAGACATCCTGGACCCGCTATTATCAGCATACCAACACAACAGATCCACAGATGGCACAATCTCTATTGCACTCCACACTGCCTTTTCTCACCTGGACAACACCTACGTGAGAATGCTGTTCATTGACTACAGCTCAGCATTCAACACCATTGTGCCCTCCAAGTTCATCACTAAGCTAAGGACCCTGGGACTGAACACCTCCCTCTGCAACTGGATCCTGGACTTCCCGACGGGCCACCCCCAGGTGGTGAGGGTAGGCAACAACACATCCACCATGCTGACCCTCAACACTGGGGCCCTTCAGGGTGCGTGCTTAGTCCCCTCCTGTACTCCCTGTTCACCTACAACTGTGTGGCCATGCATGACTCCAACAACATCATTAAGGCCTGATCACTGACGATGATGAGACAGCCTATAGGGAGGAGGTGATAGTGTGGTGCCAGGACAACAACCTCTCCATCACATCAGCAAGATAAAGGAGCTGATCGTGGACTACAGGAAACCGACGGGGCTGTATTGTAGTGAGTTGTGAGCTTCAAGTTCCTCTGTGACCACATCTCTAAAGACCTACTATGGTCCAAACACACCAAAGCAGTCGTGAAGAGGGTATGACAACGCCTCTTCCCACTCAGGAGGCTGAAAATATTTGACATGGGCCCTCAGAGCCTCAAAAAGATAGAGCGTATGGCCCAGTACATCACTGGGGCCGAGCTCCCTGCCATCAAGGACCTCTATACCAGGCGGTGTCAGAGGAAGGCCCTAAACATTTTCAGGCTCCATCCGCCCAAGTCATAGACTGTTCTCTTAGCTACTGCACAGCAAGGGGTACCAGAGCGCCATGTCTGGGACCAAAAGGCTCCTGAACAGCTTATACCACCAAGCCTTAATACTGCTCAACAGTTAATCAAAATTTGTCTACCCGGACTATTTACACTGACTCTTGCACTGGCTCTATGCACACTCACTGGAGTCTACCCACACACACTACACTGACATTCCAACACACACATATACACACACACACACTACATACACTCACATGCATATTGACACCACACACACTCACTACATTCGCACACACACACACGTTCACGTTCTTTCACATTCTTCACATACACTGCTGCTACTCTGTTTATCATCTTCCTGATTGCCTAGTCACATCAAATCAAATGTATTTGTCACATACATATGGTTAGCAGATGTTAATGCGAGTGTAGCGAGATGCTTGTGCTTCTAGTTCCGACAATGCAGTAATAACCAACAAGTAATCTAACCTAACAATTCCACAACTACTACCTTATACACACAAGTGTAAAGGGATAAAGAATATGTACATAAAGATATATGAATGAGTGATGGTACAGAACAGCATAGGCAAGATGCAGTAGATGGTATAGAGTACAGTCTATACATATGAGATGAGTAATGTAGGGTATATAAACATAAAGTGGCATAGTTTAAAGTGGCTAGTGATACATGTATTACATAAAGATGGCAAGATGCAGTAGATGATAGAGAGTACAGTATATACATATACATATGAGATGAGTAATGTAGGGTATGTAAACATTATATTAAGTGGCATTGTTTAAAGTGGCTAGTGATACATTTTTACATAATTTCCATCAATTCCCATTATTAAAGTGGCTGAAGTTGAGTCAGTATGTTGGCAGCGGCCACTAAATGTTAGTGGTGGCTGTTTAACAGTCTCTCGGTCCCTGCTTTGATGCACCTGTACTGACCTCACCTTCTGGATGATTGCGGGGTGAACAGGCAGTGGCTCGGGTGGTTGTTGTCCTTGATGATCTTTATGGCCTTCCTGTGACATCGGGTGGTGTAGGTGTCCTGGAGGGCAGGTAGTTTGCCCCGGTGATGCGTTGTGCAGACCTCACTACCCTCTGGAGAGCCTTACGGTTGTGGGCGGAGCAGTTGCCGTACCAGGCGGTGATACAGCCCGACAGGATGCTCTCGATTGTGCATCTGTAGAAGTTTGTGAGTGCTTTTGGTGACAAGCCGAATTTCTTCAGCCTCCTGAGGTTGAAGAGGCGCTGCTGCGCCTTCTTCACAACGCTGTCTGTGTGGGTGGACCAATTCAGTTTGTCCGTGATGTGTACACCGAGGAACTTAAAACTTTCCACCTTCTCCACTACTGTCCCGTCGATGTGGATAGGGGGGTGCTCCCTCTGCTGTTTCCTGAAGTCCCCGATCATCTCCTTTGTTTTGATGACGTTGACTGTGAGGTTCTTTTCCTGACACCACACTCCGAGGGCCCTCACCTCCTCCCTTTAGGCGGTCTTGTCGTTGTTGGTAATCAAGCCTACCACTGTAGTGTCGTCTGCAAACTTGACGATTGAGTTGGAGGTGTGCATGGCCACGCAGTCGTGGGTGAACAGGGAGTACAGGAGAGGGCTCAGAACGCACCCTTGTGGGGCCCCAGTGTTGAGGATCAGCGGGGTGGAGATGTTGTTACCTACCCTCACCACCTGAGGGCGGCCCGTCAGGAAGTCCAGGACCCAGTTGCACAGGGCGGGGTCGAGACCCAGGGTCTCGAGCTTGATGACGAGTTTGGAGGGTACTATGGTGTTAAATGCTGAGCTGTAGTCGATGAACAGCATTCTCACATAGGTATTCCTCTTGTCCAGATGGGTTAGGGCAGTGTGCAGTGTGGTTGCGATTGCGTCGTCTGTGGACCTATTGGGTCGGTAAGCAAATTGGAGTGGGTCTAGGGTGTCAGGTAGGGTGGAGGTGATATGGTCCTTGACTAGTCTCTCAAAGCACTTCATGATGACGGAAGTGAGTGCTAAGGGGCGGTAGTCGTTTAGCTCAGTTACCTTAGCTTTCTTGGGAACAGGAACAATGGTGGCCCTCTTGAAGCATGTGGGAACAGCAGACTGGGATAAGGATTGATTGAATATGTCCTTAAATACACCAGCCAGCTGGTCTGCGCATGCTCTGAGGACGCGGCTGGGAATGCCGTCTGGGCCTGCAGCCTTGCGAGGGTTAACACGTTTTAATGTTTTACTCACCTCGGCTGCAGTGAAGGAGAGCCCGCAGGTTTTGGTAGCGGGCTGTGTCAGTGGCACTGTATTGTCCTCAAAGCGAGCAAAAAAGTTATTTAGTCTGTCTGGGAGCAAGACATCCTGGTCCGCGACGGGGCTGGTTTTCTTTTTGTAATCCGTGATTGACTGTAGACCCTGCCACATACCTCTTGTGTCTGAGCTGTTGAATTGCGACTCTACTTTGTCTCTATACTGGCACTTAGCTTGTTTGATTGCCTTGCGGAGGGAATAGCTACACTGTTTGTATTCGGTCATGTTTCTTTTCACCTTGCCCTGGTTAAAAGCAGTGGTTCGCGCTTTCAGTTTCACGCGAATGCTGCCATCAATCCATGGTTTCTGGTTTGGGAATGTTTTAATTGTTGCTGTGGGTACGACATCGTCAATGCACTTTCTAATGAACTCGCTCACCGAATCAGTGTATTCGTCAATGTTGTTGTTGGACGCAAACCGGAACATATTCCAATCCACGTGATCGAAGCAGTCTTGAAGCGTGGAATCAGATTGGTCGGACCAGCGTTGAACAGACCTGAGCGCGGGAGCTTGCCGTTTTAGTTTCTGTTTGTAGGCTGGAAGCAACAAAATTGAGTCGTGGTCAGCTTTTCCGAAAGGAGGGCGGGGGAGGGCCTTATATGGATCGCGGAAGTTAGTATAACAATGATCCAAGGTTTTACCAGCCCTGGTAGCACAATCGAGATACTGATAGAATATGCTGACATTTACCCCTGCCTACATGTACTGTACATATTACCTCAATTACCACGTATTCCTGCACATTGACTTGGTACTGGTACTCCTTGGAGCCAGATCCAGCCAATCAGAATTAGTTTTTCCCCAAAAAAGGGCTTTATTACAGACAGAAATATTCTTCAGTTTCATCAGCTGTCCGGGTGGCTGGTCTCAAACGATGACGCTGGTGAAGAAGCCGGATGTGGAGGTCCTGGGCTGGCTTGGTTACACGTCTGCGGTTGTGAGGCCGATTGGACGTACTGTTAAATTCTCTAAAATGACGTTGGAGGCGGCTTATGGTAGAGACATTAACATAAAATGCATGCCAATTGCACTCTCCCTCATAAATTTAGACATCTGTGGCATTGTGTTATGTGACAAAACTGCATATTTTAGTGGCCTTTTATTGTCCGCAGCACAATATGCACCTGTGTAATGATCATACTGTTTAATCAGCTTCTTGATATGGATTATCTTGACAAAGGAGAAATGCTCATGAACAGGGATGGTAACAAATGTGTGCACAAAATATTAGAGAAATAAGCTTTTTGTGCATTTGGAACATTTCTGGGTTCTTTTATTTCAGCTCAAAGATAGAACCAATACTTTACATGTTGCCTTTATATTTTTGTTTGGTATATTTCCTTTTTTTAGCAAATTTTTCTTACTTTTTAAATCTGCTTTGTTGGTTAAGGGCTTGCAAGTAAGCATTTCACGGTAAAATCTACACCTGTGGCATTCATGTGAGAAATAAAATAATTTGATTTGACTTAATTTGAATGCTCAAATCAGTTTTGTTTTTCAAATCTGTTTTTGAATACTGACTGTCCGAGATGAAAATGTAATGAGTTGAAGGTTATTTGTTAGGCTGTGTCTTTAGATTTGGGGTGGGGTCGCGAGAAATTCTTGCCCAAAAAATGGGGTCCCCAGAAATTCAACCAGAAAAAATGGATTCCCTGCTGAAAAAGTTTGAACACCACTGCACTAGTGGATAAATGAAGAGTCCGATTGGCTGGTTCAAATCGTAGCAGCATGGTGATTACCAGCTGATTACCAACTGTCTTGTAAAACAGGTTGGAAGAACATGCTGTATCAAATTAAAAATGCTGTATCAAATCAAATGTTATTTGTCACATGCACTGAACCTTACAGTGAAATGCTGACTGACAAGCCCTTAACCAACAATGCAGTTTTAGTATTTAATAAAATAAACTGAAGTAAAACATAAATAAACAAAAAATAAAAAAGAAGAAAATTTAAAAATAACAAATAATTAAAGAGCAACGATAAAATAACAGTAGCAAGGCTATATACAGGGGGTACCGTTACAGAGTCAATGTGCGGGGGCACCGGTTAGTCGAGGTGATTGAGGTAATATACACACGGCTTAAAGAGTGTGTGTGTGTGTCATTAGTGTGTGTGCTGTGGAGGAGATGAGCCTGTAGTCACACACAACCTCTCGTTATGTCAGAGGGCGTACAGGGCACTAACTGGTGAGCTCCATACAGTATGTGCTGTGTTAACTAGGAGTTGACAGCTCCATTGCCCTGGGCTGATTGGCTGTCGCCTGCATTCACTGTGTTCCCTTTTAATATTTCTCAGAGAACACACAAAGTCTCTCCTTGTCCTTGAGGGAAAGTTAGCCTCTGGGGTGAAGGAGCCGCTCTGTTTTTTGAGCAGCGGAGCAAGAAAGCAGTCTTTGGTATAAATGCTGACACAAACAAAAAGGTGCTTTGCTTTTGTGTCAGGTAGGGTGTCGGGGCTAGCAACGTAGCAATGAATGCAGTTATAAATTGATATTCATAGAAAGCAGAAATTGATATTCATAGGCAGGCTCGACACGAGCCAAGGGGTGCACTGATCTCAATGTTCATACAAAGTTTCATTTGCCGAGCCAAGCAGGCGTTGAGTATGCACGCTCACATACTGTACACACACAAAACACAACACACACACGCACATGGATGCACGCACACACACACACACACACACACACACACACACACACACATTCGTAAACACACACACGCAACCCAGCTCCCCGTCATCACGTCAGCACAATGCGGTGCGTGATGGCTTTATTTTTTACTGCCGGGACCAAGATGTGCCAACTGTCTAGCTGTGTCTCCACGTCGGGATCCTTTTGATATGTGGGGTGTGTTCTTTACCCACGATACCTCTCTCCTGGGGAGAACAACAACTTTCCAGTCTGCATACAGAAGTGAAACCCATATCGATTGGCCCTTTCTCTGTATGAACCAATAGGAAACACGTATCAGTCACACATCATGCATTACATACACAGAATGTTCTTTGTGTTTTCACTTCATTACGGCGTCTGTGTTGAAAAGAGTGGTGAAGATACATGCATGATAACCACACTTGGCTGGATTCAATTTGTCCATCCCACACAGCCTGCATGTTTTCACAGCCAGCCGTATGCTTCTGCCTGGCGAACTCGTTACAATCTCTCCCATGTGACCCGCTGGGAATGGAAATATGATTGCATGTAAGAGCCTCCTCAAACAGAGCCCTCACCCACATTCTCTCAGCACCCCTATTCCACCATATTGAGTCAGACATGACACAGGGCCACTTAATCACATTTAAATGATCTGTTAGAAAAATTCCAAGGGTCACCATTGTTGCTCTAATAAGAATGATTGTATTTTAGTGGACGGGTGAAGGTGGGAAAGGGTAATGTGTGAGGAGGTTTGTTGTATAGATCCACATTGTGTGTGTGTGTGTGTGTGTGTGTGTGTGTGTGTGCTTACCTGTGTGCGTCTGTCCACATGATCTGTTCCTGCTTGTGTTCTTAATGTACCGAATGAGAACATTTTCTTCCTCCTTAGTCCCCACTCCATATGTGTCTTTACGTTTCATTAGCCAAATGCAAATCTGATTTACAGGAAACTTGGTATTATGTAGTGTAACTGAGGCACTGCTGCCCTCTCCCCCCTCCACACATACATGATTTGTGTATGCGGTCAGCCATTACAAAGGCACTAATGACAGTCAGATAAAAAATACTCTCCCTCCACAGGTGAGTGGGGGAAACGTGGCGAAGGGACTCTCGAACGCATTGTGAAATCTGCCATTTCCTCTAACTGTATGGGTGCGTTTTGTTACTGCACAGTAGCTTACAGACGCCCACAGAATGCAGAGCTATGTGAAACCACAGAGTAGACAGTTACAGATGCCACAGGCTGGACCAATGAGGGATGGCACAACCTGACTTGGAGGAGATAGAGGACTCAGGAGAAGTTTTCTAGGAGTATGATTGGCCTGGGCATTTTAGTAAGTCACAGATCCTACTTTTCTCTCCAGCTGTTTATCATGCGAGAGTATCAATCAGCCTGCATAATTATAACTGAATTGGAGCCTCAAATAAAGAGACTAGCTGCCACCTGTGTGTGAGAGAGGATCAGGATATTTGATCTGGAAGACATACATGTGAGAAAGTGAGTGGGAGAAAGCAGGTCAGTTTGAGACAGCAGGTCAGTTTTAGACAGCAGGTCAGTTTGAGAGAGCAGGTGAGTGGGAGAGTAAGTACATTTTTTTAAAGTATTATTTTTATTAAGGGATTATATTCACAAGCTTTTACTCTCCCTGCCATGAAATATATTAGGTGTGTGTGTGTGTCTGTGTCTGTTTTTGTGTGTGTGTGTGTGTGTGTGTGTGTGTGTGTGTGTGTGTGTGTGTGTGTGTGTGTGTGTGTGTGTGTGTGTGTGTGTTTGTTTGTTTGTTTGTTTGTTTGTGTGTGCGCGTACGCAGTGTTCTGCGTAAGTACATGGAGTAGCCAGCCAAACAGAAACATTTGCCAGTCAGGGAGTTCCGGCGTGCAGAAAACAATGCAGAATGAGCTCTGTTTTGGTGTCCACTGGTACATTTTAATGCTTTAATTCCATCCAAAATATACTGCTAAATTATTGAATACTTTAAACGACTTTACCTCCCAGATTCGTAAAATGAATTGTGGTATTGCAATTACATGACTTTGCAATTAAAGTTACTGAAAATGGATGAATCCAGTTGTTATTTGTTTTGGATATTGTCTAGGCCCATATTATCAGGATGTGGCAAACCTCTTCAAGGTTATGAGCGTTTGTCACAAATTAAGTGGGAAACTGTCACCAAATTACCCCAGAATGAGAGTTCTTTCGAACAGGACAGTACCTGTGTGTTTGTTTCTCCGTCATGGTCCACCCAGGTTGTAGGCAAGGTCAAGGATAGCAGGGTTCGGTACACGAATCGGGTTCTCGGTATGTCCAGGTCCAAACGCCAACAGGTAAGTCCAAAACAGTCCAGCTCATACACGGTAAATCCAGCCAATATCTATTGTCTCTTTCTCTACGGTTCATAGATCCTTCCACCCCTCTCTCTCTCTTCCTGGTTTTTCTTGACCCTTTATCTGTGTGTCGGCTCCACCTTCTGAGGGTTCCCCTTGCTTCTGGGACTTGTAGTTTTGGCAGTCGGCCATTTTGTGATCTGTAGTTCTGATCGGGGTGGCCATTTTAGTGATCGGGCAGAGCCCGTTTATTAGTTCTGCTCTCACATATCTGCCATTTATCACTCGACCCCCTTCTTTGCCACAAGGACTATTTTCTAAGCAAGATAACCTTTAACATTAAACTTATCTTCTCTTCAGAGTCACTTCAGTATGTTCATGTTTACAGTTTTACTGCAAGATATGCATTGCCACAATGATGTTTGTTCTTCAAATTATGTATTTTATTCTCTGCTGTGGAAACTTAGGGTAAGGAAATCAATGTGTAATTTTACAATTTCAACTGTCCCTTTAAAAAGTTGCCATGTCAATCAAATCAAATTTTATTTGTCACATGCGCCGAGTACAACAGGTGTAGGTAGACCTTACCGTGAAATGCTTACTTACGAGCCCTTAACCAACAATGCAGTTCAAGAAATAGAGTTACGGACATATTTACCAAATAAAATAAAAAGTAACACAATAACGAGGTTATGTACAGGGGGTACCGGTACAGAGTCAATGTGCGGGGGTACAGGTTAGTCCAGGTAATATGTACATGTAGGTAAAGATAAAGTGACTATGCATAGATAATAAACCGATGCATCAATCACTGTGGGTGGGATTGTCAGGGAAGAGGGCAGCATTTTTGTGTCACAGAGTTGGTAGGGTTTCAGACCTGTCAATCTATCTATGTGGGTGGGACTGATGAAAGGCGGTAGATTAGTAATCTAGTCAGAAAAACAAGTCTAGTCTACCTTTTCAATTTAATTTATTGTAGCAAAAACTAAATCTACTTTTTCAATTTAGTTTATTGTGACAAATACCTAAGAAAAAAGGTTGTGTTCTGTCAAGTAAACATGGACTCCCTTTTGAGAAGCAATAAGGAATTGCAGAAAATGGTTTTAAAAATGCAACAGTTTTCAGGGGGAGGACCCCAGACCCTGCCAGATTGTGCACCCCAACTTTTATACAAAGTCAGGCGCCCATGAATAGACTGTAACGAGTGCGCTGAGAGTCGGGAAGCAAGTTCGGGAGTGAGTGTTTTAATAAATAAAATAAATACAAACAATGCACCGACATGAAAACAGAGTACAATAGCACCTGAGGAGAGAAACAAGAGAAGTGACAGATATTGGGAAGATAATCAAGGAGGTGATGGAGTCCAGGTGAGTGTCATGAGGCGCAGGTGCGCGAGACGATGTGACAGGTGTGCGGGACAATCAGCAGCCTGATGACCTGGAGGCCGGAAAGGGAGTATACATGACATACACCTACAGATACGATTGAAGAATGAAGCAGGTGTTAAACATGGGCTTTGCTGCACAGAAAGCAGCAGTTGACTACTCCATTGTCGACACTAATCAAATCAGTAGTTCTATATCAATATCCTTAATAATACCATGTTGTCACGATCGTCGTATGAGTGAGACCAAGGCGCAGCGTGAATAGAGTTCCACATATTTTTTATAAACTGAAACTCACCAAAACAAAACAATAAAGCATAAACGAAACCTGAAGCTACTGGTGTGCACTCGGGCAACTCAATGTAGACAAGATCCCACAAATACCAATGGGGAAATGGCTACCTAAATATGATCCCCAATCAGAGACAACGATAAACAGCTGCCTCTGATTAGGAACCATAGCAGGCCACCATAGAAATACAAAAAACACCTAGATGTCACTATCACGCCCCAACCAACACAGAGAAAAAACAGCTTACTAAGGTCAGGGTGTGACACATATAGCCTAAGTATCATGACATTAGCGTTTATAACCTTCAATCTGTTTTCTTTTCTCAGGCTTTCGCTCAACTACGTATTATTCCTGCAGTGAGGATTCAACATCTTCATTGAATATTTTCATAATTTATCTGCAGAAGTACTCTACCAGTATGCAAATTAGGGAGCCAAATGACCTGCTCTCACCGATGGGATTCTACTAGCTGACATATGGAATTCTTTCAATATGGTCATACCATGGATCATTTAGCTATTGGATTTTTTAATTTTAGGACCCCTTTATGTATGTAAAAAAAATAATTTGGCCTTTACTATTATAGCCCATTAAAACACATTGAATAACACATTCATAAATGGCAAAAAATACAGTTACAAAATGTATCATAAGGAATAATGTTTTGAACTGTCTGTCCTATATTTACCACTATTTTTGAGGGGCACAAAACTACTTCCAGACTTCCAATAATTTGTTTAACACTTGTGGGGGTCACAGAACAAAATGGAGAACATCATAGTGGGGTCATATTAGTTTGTAGTCCAGACAGTTTTGACAATACAGGCGTTTTTGTCTCCTCGTCTGACAAACGCCACTGTAGCTCTGTCACTTTCCACCTCAGATGCGGAAGGCGTCAATTGACTCTAAGGGTTTTTAATGTCATAATAGACTCTGAAAGCTTTACTCTCTGTGAAGTAAAAGTACAGGAGAGTGTGTTCATCAATTAGCCCGCTTAATTATAACTGCGAGACTAAATAAATTGA
Organism: Salvelinus namaycush; assembly: GCF_016432855.1. NCBI lineage: Eukaryota > Metazoa > Chordata > Actinopteri > Salmoniformes > Salmonidae > Salvelinus > Salvelinus namaycush. The sequence continues at coordinate 18,649,337 of NC_052336.1, read as the reverse complement.
CGCCTCAATTTAAGGCATTCAGCTAGCGGGACAACTTCCAGTGAAACTGTAGGGTGCGCAATTCAAATAAATAATCATAACAATTATGGATATTAAACATTTAGGTACATATAAGTGTCTTATATTGGTTGAAAGCTTACATTCTTGTTAATCTAACTGCACTGTTGGATTTTCAGTTGCTATTACAGCGAAAACATGCCATGCGATTGTTTGAGGACGGCGCCCCACATCAAAATATTTTTACACCGCACAGGTTTCATATATTCACAAATAGAGATTAAATATTCACTTACTTTTTGAAAATCTTCCTCTGATTTGTCATCCAAAGGGTCCCAGCTATAACATGTAGTGTCATTTTGTTAGATAAAATCATTCTTTATATCCCAAAAAGTTTGTTTAGTTGGCGCCATCAATTTGAGTAATCCACTCATTCAACTTGCAGAGAAAGGAATCCGATAATCTACCCCTAAACTTTGTTTCAACAAGTCAAAATACATTTCTGTTTACTCCTCAGATACCCTAAAATGTAATAAAACTATAACATTTCTTACGGAAAGAAGTATGTTCAATAGGAAACCGATTTTAGCAGGTGGGTCCTGTCTTCATGGCGCGCGAAACACGAATTTCCAAGACTGTGTCCTTCCACTAAAACTGTTATTCCCTATTCGTTTTTGAAGTTACAAGCCTGCAACCTTGAACATAAACTGCTGACACCCTGTGAAAGCCATAGGAATTGCATCCAGGGAGCTAATTTTCAGTATGAGCTTATACTTGTCATTGTAAGAGGATGGTCTCTCAAAAAAAAAAGATATTCCGGGTTAGTTTTTCTTTGCATTTTCTCCTACCATATCTATTGTGTTATATTATCCTACATTATTGTAACATTTCTACAAACGTCAAAGTGTTTTCTTTCCCATGGTATCAGTTATATGCATATACTGGCTTCAGGGCCTGAGCAACAGCCAGTTTACTTTGGGCACGTCATTCAGGCGGAAATTGAGAAAGAAAGGCCCTAGCCCTAAGAAGTTTTAATTGGAATGTATTCTGGGTGACTACCTCATGAAGCTGGTTGAGAGAATGCCAAGAGTGTGCAAATCTGTCATCAAGGCAAAGGGTGCCTACTTTGAAGAATCTAAAATCTAAAATATGTTTGGATTTTTATTTAATTTTTTTCTCCCCAATTGGTAGTTACAGTCTTGTCTCATCGCAGCAACTCCTGTACGGACGAAGGTCGAGAGCCTAGCGTCCTCCAAAACACAACCCAACCAAGCCTCACTGGTTCTTGATGCAATGTCCACTTAACCCGAAAGCCAGACGCACCAGGAAACACTGTTCACCCGCGACCGTGTCAGTGCGCACTGCGCCCAGCCTGCCACAGGAGTCGTTCGTGCGCGATAGGACAAACCCTCCCCTAACCCTAGTCTGGACTCTAACCCAGAATCTCTAGTGGTACAGCTAGCACTGTGATGCAGTGCCTTAGACCACTGCGCCACTCTGTAGGCCATTGATTTAAAAAAAAATTGGTTACTTATTATTATTTCATAGTGTTGATGTCTTATTCTACAATTTATAAAATAGTAAAAATAATGAAAAACCCTTGAATGAGTAGGTGTGTCCAAAGTTTTGACTGGTACTGTATATATTTTTTTTACACACTTTTATTTCTTTTACAATGTCAATATGTTTTTGTTGTAAATGTTTTGGCTCCAAACTGGTGTCAGTTGTGAAAAAGTCACTAGTTGGAAGAGTTGCAGAGTTCATTGAACATAATGCCATTGTTGATTAGATGCTTTTTACTGTTTAAATACTATATAAATATATATATATATTTAAGTTATTCAATTCTATATTACCAAGGTTACCATAGATTGCCATAGATTACCAAAATTACAAAACATTCCAGTAACTTTTGTAAATTACTTGTAGCTTTGCAACCCTACTCACAAGCTTTTACTCTCTCTGCCTTAAAACCTGTTTGGGCTGCAAGCCCGACACCGGTACACTTATGACAACAGCCAGCTCAAAGTGCAGGGCGCGAAATTCAAAATATATTTTTTTTAAATATTTAACTTTCACACATTAACAAGTCCAATACAGCATATGAAAGGTACACATCTTGTGAATCAAGCCAACATGTCCGATTTTTAAAATGTTTTACAGGGAAGACAAAATATGTAAATCTATTAGCTAACCACGTTAGCAAAAGACACCACTTTTCTTACTCCATCAGTTTCTTACTCCATCAGTAGCTATCACAAATTCGACCAAATAAAGAAATAAATAGCCACTAACCAAGAAAAAACTTCATCAGATGACAGTCTGTTTTGTTCGAAAAATTTGCATATTTCAGGTATAAATCATAGTTTACATTTCAGCTACAATCAGAAATTGCACCGAAAGCAGCCATAATATTTACAGACACCAACGTCAAATACCTAATTACTCATCATAAAACATTTCTGAAAAATACATAGTGTACAGCAATTGAAAGACAGGCATCTTGTGATTCCAGACAATATTTCCGATTTATTAAATGTTTTACAGCTAAAACAAAATGTAGCGCTATATTAGCGTAGCCACAATAGCCAGAAACACTTGGGCGCCCACGACCAGTTCACATGCACGACAGATATTAGAAATAGCATCATAAAATGTTTCTTACTTTTGGTGATCTTCCGTCAGAATGTTGGACAAGGTGTCCTTTGTCCAGAACAGTCGTTGTTTTGATCTGGAACGGCAAATATCCCTCTTCATTTAGCATGGGCACTTGCCAAGTGGTACGGATCTCTCCAACGTAAACAAAGTCAGAGAACGGAACACGGCAAAACTCCCGAAAAAATTTCAATAATCTGATTAAACTATATTGAAAAAACATACGTTACGATGATATGGTCACATGTATCAAATAAAATCTAAGACGGAGATGTTAGTCGTTCATAACGACAGCTAAACAGAAGGCATATCCATGTCCTCTTTCGCGCGCTCCAGAAACAGGAAGTGGACGGTCACGTCAAAGAAATAGCTTTTATTCCACCTCAGACCAAGATAAACACAAAATTTCTTCTCTCACAGCCTCTTGACACCCAGAGGAAGGCGTATGAAGTGTACGTAGACTCTTACGTATCATGACCATGTATAGGCAGGAAGTTGAACAGAGCATATATTTCTGACATTCCACTTCCTGGTCAGGAAAAGTGCTGCAGAATGAGTTCTGTTTCACTCAGAGAAATAATTCAAACGGTTTTAGAAACTAGAGAGTGTTTTCTATCCAATAGTAATAATAATATGCATATTGTACGAGCAAGAATTGAGTACGAGGCCGTTTGAAATGGGCATCTTTTATCTGGCTACTCTATACTTTCCCTTGCAGCCATAAGAAGTTAAGAGCGTTCAGTTGTGTGTTTGTGTTTGTGTTGTGTTGTGTGTGTGTCTGTGTGTTTCTGTGAGTGAGATTGAGTAGGTTAATGTTGAATAGACTCTGAAAGCGTATTAACATAATGCATTAACATAAATTAACATCGAATTAACATAATAATAAAAATCCATCAAAATCTGTCTGTTTAAGCTAGAGATATCATCTGTGGTGAAAGGTGGCAGAAAAACGATCTACTCATGAAAATGTCAAAAGCGTCCGAACGGTTTGGCCTAAAAACTACACTCATGACACGACCGGAATATCGATTAGGCCTATACGTTTAGTATAGAGGCTTTTTCATAACATTTAGTTTAATTAGGTCTAACGTAATGATATTATAAAAACATAAAGTGCATATTTTTCTCTAATGACCGTATAATAAAAACTCAACATCATTCAATACGATGTTTATATTTTTTGTCGCTGAATCAGTGGGAGCCATGAGCTTGTTTCCTGGCAACAAGATGGTCCCATCTAGGGGTGATGGGAGACAGTGATGTCCAGTCTACTCCGTCATTTCGTTTTTGTTGCCGTCATTGAAGAAAATCCCGCTTCGCAGAGATAGGATGTTGGAAATGGATGCAGCGTTTTCAGTGCTTTTGTGGCTATCTATTCAGCCTTGATTTTAATCCAGAAGGTCAGCAGAGATTAAGTTATCTCAAACATACTTTTAAGGCCACCGTCATTTGCAACCTCAAGGATTTGATATTTTTCCTGACGGACATGGACGATTCACCTGGGACATTCACAAATGGGTCGCGGATCCATTCCTTCGCACTTCGTGGGTCTTTGGTGGTTGGGAAGTAGTGCTCGAACTCAGCTGGGAGAAAGTTTGGAACATGTCAATTATGCCCATGTTCACTCGCCGTCCCCACAGTTTCAGTATGGCTTTGAATGCAGCCACTTTATCTGCCAACTTAAAGACAGTTGTCATTCTCCCCTGAAATGACAGATTTAGTTTGTTGAGCAGGTTGAATATGTCGCACAGGTAAGCGAGTTTTGCGACCCATTCCTCATCATTGAAATGTGCTGCCAGTGGTGACTTTTTTCTGAAAGAAATCTCTGCAGCGGCTCTCGTAACTCAAACACTCTGGCAAGCGATCTCCCCCTGGATAGCCATCTGACTTCTGTGTATAAGAGAAGGCGTTTGTGCTCTGTGTCCATTTCCTCACAAAGCTGCCCAAACAGACGCGAGTTAAGGGCTTATGCTTTGATATGATTGATAACTTTAATAACATCATTCAATACGATGTTAAATTCAGGTTATATTTTTTGTGAATGACACGGTGCGTAGACTCACATTCAGGCGCAACCTCTTTAACCCGGGTTGTGAAACCAGACATCGTCCAGTATTGGCAGCAGCCCCATCCGTGCATATGCCAACACAGAATGACTAATTCAATTTTCCTTGCATGTAATCATCCAAAGACTTGAATAGTTCTGTAGCCGTTGTGTTAGTCAGCAGGGACAGTGAACACAACAAATCCTCATGCACATCATCCTGAAATATATATTGCACATAAACAAGCAGTATTTCGTTGTTGTCGACATCGGTAGATTTGTCTACCTGGATTGCATACCACGGTGACTCGTTAAGCCTCTCTAACAATTGTGCCTCAACGTCCTCCGCTATTTCATCAATTCGCCTAGTGACGGTGGTAGCCGAAAGAGAAACCTGTGCTAAGAGTTTATGGCAAATGTCCTTAGCAGCAGGTAGAATCAACTCCTCGCCAATAGTGAAAGGCTTCTTGGCAATATGGCTAGCCACTAAGTATGACGCTCTCAGTGCAGCCACGTTTGTTGATGCGGTGGCTTTCAAGACTTGTTTCTGTCCTTCTTGTTCACGTTTTCTTCGCTCAAATAATTCAACAGGTTTGTCTTTAAGTGCAGGGTGCTTGGATTCGATGTGCTGAAGCAGTTTTGAGGGCTTCATTGCCTCATTAGATAGCCTATCTCATACTATACACAGGGGGCTTGGAGCATGTGAGTCACCTGTCGCAATAAAGCAATATTTTAGGTAGGACTCATCATATTTTCTATTGAATGAGGCTTTCTTTTTTTTTGCAGTCTCGGGCTCTGCAGTCTACATTATCGACATCGTTGTTGGGCCTCCCTTACCCCTTCCGAAGAAGCTCGCCAGCGACCTTTGTTTGTTTTTATTCATGTCAGCTAACATAGCTAGTTAGTACAAAGTTGGCGGGCAACACAGCTCACGCAGACCGTGATGAACTCGCGGCGTGCGCATTACTCAAGTTCAAAATCTGTGAACTGTTGTGGGCGTGACAGAGATATTAGAGTGGTGAGAACAGGACCAACAGACTGCACCAAGTGCAATGTAATTACTGCACAAATAGCCTATAATTGTATATCATTATTATTTTATTTTACAGATTTAAAAAAATATATATATAATAATTTTTCCTTTCCATGCGGCCTGGTAGCGAATGTGCCGCGGACCAGTACCGGCCCGGTGGTTGGGGACCGCTGTGTTATTCAATTACATTTCTATGGGCTAATAGCAGTAATGCCAATTTCAATGTTTCATCAAATCATTTTTTAATAGATTTTTTGATACCTTAAGAGGTCTTAAAATTCCAAATCAAATAGCTAAATGATCTTTGGTATGACAGTCTTAAAACAATTCCATTATGTTAGCTTAGTTGAACCACCCCTCCCCCGGCTCGGGGGCTTAGACTTAGAGTGTTCCAATAGACGTTTAGGAGAAACAGCCATTAGGAACACTAGTATCAATCCACCTCTGAACATTAAACAATGTTTCTGCTCTACTGTGGAGAAACAGGAAAGGGTGAGGCAGAGATAGAGAGATGTGGAGAGAGATGTGGAGAGAGATGTGGAGAGAGAGATGTGGAGAGAGACATAAAGGAGGCATTTACATCGTACATACGCTATTAAAACCCAAGCAGAACATCTGCTCAGCTCCTGATTGCTTTATGTGGTGTCTCAGAGCGAGGAATGTATCCCAGATTCCACCGGGACCATTAGCCTGACAAGCACTAATGAGCAATGTGGCCCTGGCTCATTCTCTTCATTCTCTAAACGCTTTCATATATTTATCCTTAATATGTTTGGATCAGCAGCAGTGGTCACACACAAAAACACACACACACACACACACACACACACACACACACACACACACACACACACACACACACACACACACACACACACACACACACACACACACACACACACACACACACAGACAGACAGACAGACAGACAGACAGACAGACAGACAGACAGACAGACGCACAGACAGACGCACAGACAGACAGACAGACAGACGCACAGACAGACAGACGCACAGACAGACAGACGCACAGACAGACAGACGCAAATCTGAAATGGTTGATTATAGTGTGTCGTTTACGGGTTTCCCGATATTGTGACTTTACTATCTTAAATAACAAATGGACGGAGAGCGAAATATGGTTAATGCCAACAGGCGTTTTTATGTTACATTGTACGGGGTAATGGGGAGCTGCAATACGGCTCCCTCCTCAGCTACTTCTATTAATGGTTGACCTTTGTATATTGACCAGACTCCCTCCCTTATCTCTCTCCCCTTCCTCTGTCCCCTGTTTCAAGCTAATACATCTGGGTGGGCTTAATGTATTGGGATATTTTGGATAGGCTCAGCTCCTTTCTTGCATCATGAGGTTTCATAAAGTCTCAATCTGAGTAAGAGTAATGTGTACAGTTGAAACAGGGCTGCACCTTCACTTCAGTTACAGTATGAGTTTTGAACTATCGCGCTAGTTTTCTGTACTGTCTCTGTGGATTAATAACATCGCCAACCAGTCAGCATGAGCTTGAATCGGCCAGATGATACCTGCTGACCCATGTGGAGTTAAAATATGTAGTGTGTCTGCCTTCAGTCCTCCTGTCATCCAGGCTTATGTTTCTCTAGGTAGCATGTTCCTTCAGAGTGAAAACGTGTCAAGCAATAATGATAACTCTCAAAAATCTACAGCAATGTTGATTGTTCATTAAAAACCTTCACCATGCAGTTATAAGCCAGTTAAACCATTTTGATTGCTCATTTAATAGTGAATAGATTGAAACCCGGTATTTACAAACTGCCAGGGTTTATTTTTGAGCACAAACTGAACAGGCAGGCATTCTGTATTATTAAAGTAAATGCCTTTACTGAGGCAGGATGACAAGTGGGTCATTAAAGGGGGTCAGGTTGTGATGGGTTTTGTAGTTTAAATGGGGTCAGGATGCTCAGCGGTTTGTAGTTCCTCTCATGAGTGCCTGCCAGCTACATCCTCTCTCTCACTCTCTCTCTCTCTCTCTCTCGTTCTTTTACTACACAAACCTAAACCCATGAAGAAACTGGTATAATTCCATCTTGATGAATAGCTGGCATCCCATCAGTCACTGGGATATGCTGCCAATGGGGACTGTTGTTATTTTGTCAATGTGTTGACATAATGATGAGTGGACCTGTACTCTATGATTGATGTCGACCGTAGCCTGTCTAGAGAGGCTCTCATAGGTCATGTCTCTGTTAGATATGTTACTGGACAGATACAGAGCAGAGTGTGACTCGGGAAGCAATAAGTGACCTGGCTGCAGACCATGGTTCTATCTATCTTTCTCTATCTATCTTTTTATTTATTTATCTCTCCCCCTCTCGCTCTCTCTGGCCCTGTCCTTCTCTGTACCTATTTTTCCAGTCCTCTAGTTCTCCCTGTCAGAGGTTGTCTCTCTCCAGGAGGGCCGAGGTCAGCTTGGCCAGAGTGGGGAGCAATTAACCGTAAACGGCTTCCCCAGGGGGTGAGCGCCTGACCCCTAGCCCTGTGCCAAACCCTGGCTGAATCTCACTGAGCCGTGCCAAATCCTGAGACAAGCGGGCTGAGAACTGCGAGCTGACAGAGAACACATTCCCCTAACTCCTGTCTACAGACAGACAGGTCTTAAGCTAGCTGGGCTTTGGGTGGCTGCCACCACATCCACGTTGCCCATCCCCCATCCCTCCTCCACCCCCCTCGCAATGCCATTCTTCTGCCCGCTGAGCCTTTTGTTTGCCTGGTATCCGCCTAGCCCACGTTCTGTTTGCAAAGCGGGCACAAGAGTTTTAGCAGGCACAATTGTTTTATTTTAACCAACTGGCAGTTTTCTGGTGGCCTGTCAAGTTGTCTTTGTGAGTCGTGCAGAGATATTCCTGTTTGTGAAAACGAAGAGCTCAGAAAGCTTAATGCTTGCCTGCCTTGGCCAGCAACACTGTTATTATGACCGTCAAAGAGGGACAATACAGCCAGAGTCAAGCACATTCTGAGATGTATTGGGGTAGAGAGCTAGCCAATATGTTCATTGCATTGTGTCTGTGTGTGCGGATCTGGAATCCAAATCCTTCTCAGTGCACAGATACCAGAAACATCTCAAGTACTAGAAGGAGATTGTACATAAAGTGTTTTCCTCATACTGTAGCCAGTGAAATGTAATACTGTACGAAGCACTGATTTAATAAGTTGTCTGTAGTCATCACCACAAAGCTAATGTACATAGGCCTACTTTTAGAGGATTTTACAGATAGAAAGGCTGTTAGTGAGTGATTATTTGGAGCTCTGTGCAGTAGCCAGAATGGTCTGTAGTGCTGACTCTGGAGGTCCGTTTGGCCAGCCTGAAGGGTCCGCATCAGGATCTGCAATGTTCCCAGGATAAAACCTGGATTATTCTGGAATCTCATACATCTAGGCAGAAGGTGGCTTTGATAACACCAGTGCCCAAAAGATACCCACTGAAATCCAAGACTAGCAGGTACTGATGGGAAGGTCGGCCAAGCGCTAGAGGTCACAGCTGTATCCCATCCCTCTGTTCCAAACACATCACAGTGTGAACCAAATGCAGTGAGTGTGTGTGGGCCGAGTGTGTTAGACTATCTTTTCTGTCAGGCAATGGGAGTTTAGTGGAAATGTGTGAGTTCTTCTGCCAGTGTGTGAGATGAGAGAGGGTGTACCACAGACAGAGCTCAAGCTAATTAAAATGTGAATTATTCCAAAACATTGCAATGATTTCAGTGAGGGTTAGATCTGCAGTATCGAAGGGGCAAATGATCCTGTATTATCATTAATCAGTGCTGTTAATACCTTATTAAATATGTGTGTATGTGGTTGTGTGCCTATGCTTTCTGCATACCTTGTCAAATCAAATCAAACGTGTGTCCTTGTACATGCGTGTGCCTATGTTTCTGTCTGTGAATGTGCTTGTGTGTCAATGGTCTATGCATTCATTAGGGTTGGCCGACATTACGATAGTATCAGATATCGAAGATGATTGACAGCCATCATCAATGGTGAAGACATCGTGATGTGACAGATGATGTTTAGCCTATTTCTACTTGACCGGCACCACGCAGTAAAGAGCTGACCGGGCAGCCCATAGTAGGGCCATGCTAAGTGGCCTATTCCTAGTACCTGGAAAACACCAGTCTCAACGTCAACAGTGAAGAGGCGACTCTGGAATACTGGCTTCTAGGCAGTTGCAAAGAAAAAGCCATATCTCAGACTGGCCAATAAAAATAAAATATTAAGATGGGGAAAAGAACACAGACACTGGACAGAGGAACTCTGCCTAGGAGGCCAGCATCCCCGAGTCGCCTCTTCACTTTTGATGTTGAGACTGGTGTTTTGCGGGTACTATTTAATGAAGCTGCCAGTTGAGGACTTGTGAGGCGTCTGTTTCTGAAACTAAACTCTAATGTACTTGTCCTCTTGCTCAGTTGTGCACCGGGACCTCCCACTCCCTTTTCTATTCTGGCTAGAGCCAGTTTGCGCTGTTCTGTGAAGGGAGTAGTACACAGCATTGTACTAGATCTTCAGTTTCTTGGCAATTTCTCACACACACAGACACACACCAAAATGTATAAGCTACTAAAAAAGTTTTAGCTCCAAAATATATTTGGTCAGGATTCCTCTCGTCTCCCCCGTAGCATGCGACCCCGCGCTAGCGGCCCATTTTAGCTGTATTTTTTATTAAATGTTGTCACTTTGTTTCTCCAATGATTTATTTAATTTAATTTGGCCAATAGGGGGCAATACCATTGTAAATCAAAATGTTTTATTGATACTTAATCATGATAGGACAAAGGTTGACATTGCCCAACCCTATCATGCATCATACCGTGGTGTGTTTGTCTGTCCATATTTGTTGAGTCTCTCAGAATTCTGCTCAACCGAGCATGCCAAAATGAAACTCCTACTGCCATGTCAGAAGTGAAGGGAATAGACAGATGGTGGACAGTGATTGGCTAACAGAATGTAGGAAGTGTTCCAGAGACTGACATATAAAGCCCAGAGCAGTAGAGGGAGATGGGTGTGGGCATGGATAAAAGCCTGTTGGTATGACACCATATGCCCGCCTCTCATGTTAATCCCACCATCGCTGCACCGGCACCAAGCACCTTCAGAAAGTATTTACACCATTTAACTTTTTTGTTGTGTTCAAGCCTGCATTTAAAATGGATTAAATTGAGATTTTGTGTCACTGGCATACACACAATATCCCATAATGTCAAAATGGAATTATGTTTTTTTTTATGTTTACAAATAAATTTAAAAGAACATCTGTAATGTCTTGAATCCATACGTATTCAACCCCTTTGTTATGGCAAGCCTAAATAAGTTAAGGAGTAAAATATGCTTAGCGAGTCACATAGTAAGTTGCATGGACATGATTTTTGAATGACTGTACCCATCTCTGTACCCCACACATACAATTATCTGTAAGGTCCTTCAGTAGAGCAGTGAATTTCAAACCACAAAGACCAGGGAGGTTTTCCAATGCTTCGCAAAGAAGGGCATCTATTGGTAGATGGGTAAACATTAAACGCATACATTAAATATCCCATTGAGCAAGGTGAAGTTATTAATTACACTTTGGATGGTGTATCAATACACCCAGTCACTACAAAAATACAGGTGTCCTTCCTAACTCAGTTACTGGAGAGGAAAGAAACTGCTCAGGGGTTTCACCATGAGGCCAGTTACAGAGTTTATTGTTGTGATAGTTGTAAACTGAGGATGGATCAACAACATTGTAGGTACTCCACAATACAAACATAATTGACAGAGTGAAAAGAAGGAAGCCTGTACAGAATAAAATGTTCCAAAACATGCATCCTGTTTGCAATAAGACACTAAAGTAACACTGCAAAAAATGTGGCAAATAAATTAACTTGATGTCCTGAATACAATGCGTTGTTTTCGGGCACTGAGTACTACTTTTCATATATTCAAGCATGGTGGTGGCTGCATCATCGGCAAGGACTAGGTAATTATTGTTTTGATAAAAATAAACAGACTTGTGCTAGCGCAGGCAAAATCCTAGGGGAAAACCTAGTTCAGTCTGCTTTCCAACAATAATAATAACCTAAAACACAAGGCCAAATATACACTGGAGTTGCTTACCAAAACAACATTGAATGTTCCTGAGTGGCCTAGTTACAGTTTTTACTTAAATCGGCTTGAAAATCTATAGCAAATCTTGAAAATTGCTATCTAGCAATGATCAACAACCAGCAACCAGAGCTTGAAGAATTTTAATAGAATAATGTGCAAATATTGTACAATCCAAGTGTGCAACACTCTTAGAGACTTACACAGAAAGACTCACAGCTGTAATCACAGCCAAAGGTGATTCTAACATGTATTGACTCAGGGGTGTGAATACTTATGTAAATTAGATATTTCTGTATTTAGTTTTCAATAAATTAGCAAATATTTCTGAAAAACATGTTTTCACCTTGTCATCATCGGGTATTGTGTGTAGACGGGTTATAAAAAAAGAAAGATTTAATCAATTTTGAATTCATGTTGTAGCTCAAGAAAATGTGGAATACGTCAAGGGGTATGAATACTTTCTAAAGGCACTGAAAGTCTTACTCACTCTCTCCATCCCTTCTCCATTGTCTATATTTTGCCTGACATTCTTGAAGTGCATCCACAAGATCTAGGGTATGTTCAAATGGGAGCAATGTTCAAGACCTTTGCACATCGCTATGCAGTGCATAGACTGATCATTGTCAGTCATGTGCGGCTACCTATACATTCCATTTCTATGTTTGAGGCTTCAAAGTGAGAAGTTCAGTACTGCTCTAGATTCAACTGGCTAGCTTGCTCATTTGCTTTCGATTGTGTGTTTTTCTCAACTACATGAGTCATTGAACTTCATCAGGACTATTTAGGTATCTCTCATGTGTCATCTATTTCTCTGAAGAGAGGAGAGGCTGCTCAGCTGCTCAGCTGCTGCGAACTTCAAATGTCTATCAGATGCCAAACCTCTTGTCATCTCTGAAGCGTATTGCTAACACACGCTCACTAACAAACAAGTTTTTGGAAGCAAATCTCAAAACCGGGAATCGCTTTGATAATGTTTATCTTCTCAGCCGGTTGACAGCCATCGCCACCGGAGAGGAGGAACGGAAAAACACAGAAAATCTGAGAATCTACTGATGACAACAACAACAGTAGACAGAAACAAGTGGGAAAAAACCTGTGGATATAGATATTCACCAGAAACAGCTCTGAGATATTCAGCCGAGCTGGAGCGACAACCGTTCGCTGCAACACCTGGATACTGAAATCCCCACAGAGTTGTTACACTGTTACAGTGGGAGATCTAAAGTGATGTGCTGTCACAGACCGTGCTTCCCCTATAGAACTAACATGCAGTAAACGCCTTTAGATTGCCACCGCTGAGTCACACCGCTCCTCTGACTCCCATACTATTTCAGTGTTCCCATAAGTCCACTCCCAGCCTAGCAGCATAGGGAAGCAGCATTTCCCTGGATTAACATTCCGGAGATGCCATTTTCTATTTTCTTCCCTTTAAGATCTTCATAACATCAAGTGCTGCTAAATACAATAAACCTGTGTAATGCGTATTTTATTCATGAGATGGTCTGGCTAAATCTGTTTTCAGTAATGGTCTCCACCTGCCATGTTTTCCCTATGTAAATGAGACCTTGGCTCTAAGGGCCCCATCAGCCCCATCCAGACAATCTCCATATTATTTGACTGGTTGGGTCTTTCCTTCTGATGGATCCCCAGAGGGGCAGCGTCTCGCAGGCACAGGTCACACATAGCGAGCATACAGGGCTTGATTGACAGCCTGAACCCCAAGTGGAAAATCACACATTACAATGCTCACACAAACATTCATATGCTGCAGACCACAGTCACACAAAGGCTGATGGACTCACACACAAGGGAGTACAGACATGTACAAGCTAGTCTGCGTACACATGCACATGCGCACACCTGCGCACAGACGCTTGCACGTACACGAACTGTGGACACTGCATAGAGATTGATGCTTTTCCTGGTCTGACAGCTTTGCCTTGATGTTGTGAAATCCTCTACAGATGTGATGAGGAGCTTTCACAGCCAGACCAGACTGCATCAAAAGCAATGCCATCATCATATCTACCGCTTAAACATATTAATTATATATGGAATAAGAACAAAATGGCTTCAAATGGAAGTTATTGTAATAGCTGTTTATGTGTAGTGAGTTGATACAATATTTCAGCAGTGATGTACAGGTAACTGCCAAAGTAAAGGAAACACCAACATAAAGTGTCTTTATAGGGTGTTGGGCCACCACGAGCCAGAACAGCTTCAATGCACCTTGGCATAGATTCTACAAGTGTCTGGAACTCTATTGAAGGGATGCGACACCATTCTTCCACAAGAAATTCAATAATTTGGTGTTTTATTGATGGTGGTAGAAAACACTCTCAGGCACCGCTCCAGAATCTCCCATAAGTGTTCAATTGGGTTGAGATCTGGTGACTGAGATGGACATGGCATATGGTTTATGTCGTTTTCATGCTCATCAACCCATTCAATGACCACTCGTGCCCTGTGGATGGGTGCATTGTCATCCTATGGGGGCATATCCATGGTAGCCAAAATAATGGCCTGCCCATATGTTTACGCATAACCCTAAGCATTATGGGATGTTAATTGCTTAATAAACTCAGGAACCACACCTATGTGGATGCACCTGCTTTCAATATACTTTGTATCCCTCATTTACTCAAGCGTTTCCATTATTTTGGCAGTTACCTGTAGCTCGTTTACTTCATTATAATAAATTAGGTTTAAATACTACAATAGCGAAAATCATTTTTTTTCAGGTGAAAGACGACACCCAAAGCTTACCCATGATGTTGCACATCAATTTAAGTCAATAAGTCATCTTTTTTGTCGAAGTATGGTATATGTGGGCTTGAATTGGGAAATCCGAAGTGGGAACTTTGTGGAAATCTGTGTCAATGCCGTATGTTTCTGCTATGAGATGATGTGCAGATACTTTTCAGACTACGTTTCTTTTCAGGGCTGGATTTTATTTGAATGTTACCACCCACCAGCATGGCATTGTTGCTAGATCAAATCCCCGAGCTGACAAGGAAAAAATCTGTCGTTCTGTCCCTGAGCAAGGCAGTTAACCCACTGTTCCCCGGGTGCCGAAAACGTGGATGTCGATTAAAGCAGCCCCCTGCACCTTTCTTATTCAGAGGGGTTGGGTTAATTGCGGAAGACACATTTCAGTTGCCCTTTCCCTTTCCCTTTATTACAGTTTTTTACGATTGCTTACACACTAAAATTGAACTTTTCCCACAATTAGCAAAACCTTACACTCAAGGAGCAAAACACAAGGCTAGATTTGCACAACTGTAAGCACATTGTCAGCTTCACAATATTTGCAAAACATTACACACAGTGATTTGCAAAACACAAACACACTTGTATACATCAGACACAGAAGTATATCATGATGTCACTTCCTTGCAATTCCAAAGCACTGACTGTCAAATTACCACACCTATGAGCCAATCTGTTAAACACAGCCATCAGGTGCACAAACACATGATTGCTAAATTGTAGACACACCAATCAGGTTTAAGCACTATACAAATGCAGCAGGTAGGTTCACCTGCCTTCAACCAAAATGGAAGGAGTCAGAAGAAGAGTGAGGGTGAGAGGAGGAGTACACAGAGGAGGAGAAGGAGGTAGAGGAAGAGGCAGAGGCCGAGCCAGAGGTCGAGGAAGACCTGAAGCAGGATGAAAACGTGCACAAAGAAGAAGAGGACCAAACTTATCAAATGACATTCATGCAACACTAGTGGACCATGTTGTGAACCACGGATTGACGCTGAGGGAGGCTGGACTGAGAGTTCAGCCAAATCTTAGCAGATATACAGTGGCATCTGTCATAAGGACTTTTCGACAGGAAAATAGGTAAAAGAAGATCTGTCTACAGTTACAGTAATCAGCCGCTTATTGTATGCACCATATCAGCACTTGTGATACCCCTTCCTGTGACATTGTACAGTAAGTTACATGTATTATTCTCTACATAGGATTGAGGATTGTTTTGGCCAATAATGCTATCAGGCTCAGAACTACAAGCCAACATTATCGGTGACCATGCCATGCCATGCCATAATGTCCATCAGGTCTCTCAGTCAACACTGGCACGTATCCCTACAGCAGAATAGCATACCAGCAGCCTACCAAAGTTTGCACCTTGTACATTACAATGTAGAAAAAATGCATGTCTAGCCCAAACCGTTCATATGTTATCCATATTAACTTATTCTTTCTAACTATTGCTATGATGGATTTGTGGCCGCAATTTATGGAAGATGTAAAAACTTTGGAGATAACAATAGACGGCGAAGTCAAAGTTGCTGGTTTCCCCCTATCCATCTGTGGCGAAGTTTTCGCAAAATGCTTATGACAAATTCTCCTCCAGAAGCAGCCATAGCCAGCTGGCTAATCTTTTGAATAGTGTATAGTAAAAAAGAACCCAGCAACAACAGATAACAGCTAGCTAGATAAGATTAGCATGCTAGTTAGCTACAATGACAGCTGTCAGTGCCTTATTTGCTGTTGTTTTTCTCCACTCCACATGGAATGCACAATGATATTCACAACCTCAATTCGTGAATATGTATAAGGAGCCTGCGTCATTCTTTAGAGGTGGAACAAAACAAGCATTTCCACTCTAGTACAGGAATTACATTGAAATAGTTGCGGCTACTTCGTCCGGCTTTTACTGTCAAACAATCAATCAAATGTATTTATAAAGCCCTTTTTACATCAGCTGATGTCACAAAGTGCTATACAGAAACCCAGCCTAAAACCCCAAACAGCAAGCAATGCAGATGTAGAAGCACGGTGGCCAGGAAAAACTCCCTAGAAAGGCAGGAACCTAGGAAGAAACCTAGAGAGGAACCAGGCTCTGAGGGGTGGCCAGTCCTCTTCTGGGTGTGCCGGGTGCAGATTATAACAGTACATGGCCAAAATGTTCAAACATTCATAGTTGACCAGCAGGGTCAAATATACTAATCACAGTGGTTGTAGAGGGTGCAACAGAAGTAAATGTCAGTTGGCTTTTCATAGCCAAGCATTCAGAGTTAGAGACAGCAGATGCAGTAGAGAGTGAGAGAGAGTCAAACAGCAAAACCCATTCTCACTGCTCCTCTTCTGCTTGTAGGACACATGAGGATGAGATGATTTTCCACTCAAACTATTTTGATGCCTGATGATGGACTGAAAGGCCAGGGAGATGGGTTTCACCTTTATGTGAATCACTATAAATAAGATAATATTTTTTTACATCTTTATCATCTTTTCCCTGCCTTGCCTTGCAGTGCATTGTGGGAAAGTGTGGCCAAGGGATAGCTTCTTCTGTCAGTGTCGTCTCAGTGTGCTTTAATGAAAGAGAGAAAGAAGAAGGGCATGTGGGAGTTACTTTTGACATTCTCAGTGTGTTGGACGGTGCTGCTGAGATAAATGTCAAGAGACCTCTCCCATCCCCTCTTCCTTTGTGACGTCACTTGCACAATTAGTCCGAAGGCTTGGTACCGACACTGGTCATTATTCTACTCCGTGTAATATTGATTGTGTTATACGGTAAGTTGATTACAGTGATTTCTGAGCTCGTTGTTGCAGAAACAGCTCTACTGGACTCCCAAAGTCGACTTTTAATTAAGATTGTGATCAAGACACAAGGATTCATGAATGATACAGTGTTTGTCTGTCTATGTAGCTTTTAAGAGGCCCCTGATGCAACCTAAGTTGGATGTAATTGCTAATTAAAATGGAAGATTCAATCTCAATGTTATATTGATTGTCTTATTGTAAGACTAGGATCCATGTGGGAGGCAGAATATTTTAAACGTGTGTTCCTTTCTCTATATAGCTAAACAAATACAATATTATTGGTCCCGTACACATATATAATGGTGTGTATAGACAGTATGGACAATACATTAATAGAACAGGTGTGTACGACAGTAGTTATATAGTGTCACGTTCCTGACCTGTTTTCTGTTGTTTGGTATGTGTTTATTGGTCAGGGCGTGAGTTTTGGGTGGGCAGTCTATGTTTTCTGTTTCTATGTTGGTTTTGGGTTGCCTGGTATGGCTCTCAATTAGAGGCAGGTGTTTGACGTTTCCTCTGATTGAGAGTCATATTAAGGTAGGTTGTTCTCACTGTTTGTTTGTGGGTGATTGTCGTCCGTGTCTGTGTCTGCGCACCACACGGGACTGTAGCGTTTGTTCGTTCGTTATAGTCTGTACCTGTTCCTACGTGCTTCGTGTTATATGTAAGTTCTCATGGTTTAGGTCAGTCTACATTCGTTTTTGTTATTTTGTAAATCCTTCCAAGTGTTTGTTTTCGTGTTTCGTCGTTTGCTTTAATAAATCATTATGTATTCACAACCCGCTGCACTTTGGTCGAATCACTACTCCTCCTCTTCGTATGAAGAGGAGGAGGAATGCCGTTACATATAGGATGAGCCTTGACTAGAATACAGTATAAACACTCAGTGTACAAAACATTATGAACATCATGCTATTTCCATGACATAGACTGACCAGGTGAGTCCAGGTGAAAGATATGATCCCTTATTGATGTCACTTGTTAAATCCACTTCAATCAGTGTAGATGAAGGGGAGGAGACAGGTTGAAGAAGGATTTTTAAGCCTTGAGACAAGGATTGTGTATGTATGCCACTCAGAGGGTGAATGGGCAAGACAAAATATTTTAAAGTGCCTTTGAACAGGGTACGGTAGTACAGTGGCTTGTGAAAGTATTCACCCTCCTTACCATTTTTCTTATTTTGTTGCCTTACAACCTGGAATTAAAATAGATTTTCGGGGGGTTTGTATCATTGGATTTACACAACATGCCTACCACTTTGAAGATGCAAAATATTTTTTATTGTGAAACAAACAAGAAATAAGACAAATCAACAGAACTTGAGCATCATAACTATTCACCCCCCCCCCCCTCCACCCCCGAATCAATAATTTGTAGAGACACCTTTTGCAGCAATTACAGCTGCAAGTCTCTTGGGGTATGTCTCTATAAGCTTGGAACATGTAGCCACTGGGATTTTTGCCCATTCTTCAAGGCAAAACTGTTCCAGCTCCTTCAAGTTGGATGGGTTCTGCTGGTGTACAGCAATATTTAAAACTTCTTGTCAATATGGGGGCGCTGTTTTCACTTTGTAAAAATTCATTCCCAAATTAAACTGCCTCGTACTCAATTCTTGCTCGTACAATGCATATTATTATTACTATTGGATAGAAAACACTCTCTAGTTTCTAAAACCGTTTGAATTATATCGGTGAGTAAAACAGAACTCAAGTTGCAGCTAACTTCCTGTCAGGAAGTGAGAAATCTGAAATCGGGCACTCTGTTCCAGGGTCAGTTTATTAATTTGCATGTAATCTATGAGTCGACATGCACTGCATACGATTTCCCCTAGATGTCAGTAAGCAGTGAGAATTGGAATGGGGTTGCTAGGTAGATCTGAGGCCATATAAAGGCTCTTGGAACGTGGGGTGCACTCTTTTCAACGTTCGTCATGGCGCAAGACAGACCTCAGGATGGCATTCTGAAAAGCTCTCGTTATAGGCCTTAGATATATCCGGCTCTGATTTTATTCGATATAGGTGTTAAAAACATCATAATGTAGTTATTTTAAACCGAGTTATATCAGTTTATATCAGTATATTGCGATTTTCGGAATTTTCTTTGTACTGCGTTATGAAGAGTTGGACACGTCTGGGCCACATAGCTAATGTTTGCTGCTAATTCCTAAGTTGAAGACGACAATCTACAACCGAGCAACGATGATGCTGGACAAAGGACAACTTGCACAAGATTCTGATGGAAGCTCATCAAAAAGTAAGAACTATTTATGATGTTAATTCGTTGTTCTGTTGAAAAATGTTACACTACTATTCCGCCATTAATTTCGGTGCGGTCTCGCTTTAACGCACGCTGTATGTCGTAGTAACGTTAATTTTAAAAATCTAACACAGCGGTTGCATTAAGAACTAATGTATCTTTCATTTGCTGTCCAACCTGTATTTTTTTGTCAAGTTTATGATTAGTTATTGATTAGATTAGGTGCCTCTCCCACGATTTCTCCCGACATTTTGTTGGCAGCTTGGCTACTATTCTCATTGTATAACCACGATTTGTGCCGCTAAATATGTACATTTTCGAACAAACAATATATGTATTGTGTAATATGATGTTATAGGACTGTCATCTGATGAAGTTTTGAGAAGGTTAGTGAAATATTTAATATCTTTTGCTGATTTATTCGCTATCGCTAACGTGCATGAATCAATGCTGCTGTGTGGTTGGCTATTGTAGTAAGCTAATATAATGCTAAATTGTGTTTTCGCTGTAAAACACTTAAAAAATCTGAAATATTGGCTGGAATCACAAGAACTTTGTCTTTCATTTGCTGTACGCTGTGTATTTTTCATAAATGTTTTATGATGAGTATTTAGGTAATTCACGTTGCTCTCTGTAGTTATTCTAGTTGCTTTGGTGAGAGTTGTGATGGTGGCTGCAATGTAAAACTATGATTTATACCTGAAATATGCACATTTTTCGAACAAAACATATGCTATACAATAAATATGTTATCAGACTGTCATCTGATGAAGTTGTTTCTTGGTTAGTGACTATTTATATCTTTATTTGGTCGAATTTGTGATAGCTACCTATGCAGGAAAAAAAATGGTGGAAAAAAAAAGTTGTGTCTTGCTATGGTGGTTAGCTAATAGAAATACATATTGTGTCTTCCCTGTAAAACATTTTAAAAATCAGAAATGATGGCTGGATTCACAAGATGTGTATCTTTCATTTGGTGTCTTGGACTTGTGATTTCATGAACATTTTATTATATGATATCCCTGTGGCTTTAGGCTAGGCTATGCTAGTCAGCTTTTTTGATGGGGGGGATCCCGGATCCGGGTTTGTGACTCGTTAGAGGTTATTAAGTCATACCACAGATTCTCAATTGGATTGAGGTCTGGGCTTTGACTAGGCCATTCCAAGACATTTAAATGATTCCCCTTAAACCACTCGAGTGTTGCTTTAGCAGTATGCTTAGGGTCATTGTCCTGCTGGAAGGTGAACCTCCATTCCAGTCTCAAATCTCTGGAAGACTGAAACAGGTTTTCCTCAAGAAGTTCCCTGTATTTAGCGCCATCCATCATTTCTTCAGTTCAGATCAGTTTCCCAGTCCCTGCCAATGGAAAAACATCCCCACAGCATGATGCTGCCACCACCATCCGTCAAATCAAATCAAAGTTGATTTGTCACGTGCGCCGAATACAACAGGTTCGGACCAGTGAAATGCTTACTTCCAGGCTCTAACCAATAGTGCAAGAAAGATATTAGGTAAACAACAGGTAAGTAAAGAAATAAAAACAACAGTAAAAAGACAGTGTAAAACAGTAGCAAGGCTATATACAGTAGCGAGGCTATAAAAGTAGCGAGGCTACATACAGACACCGGTTAGTCAGGCTGATTGAGGTAGTATGTACATGTAGATATGGTTAAAGTGACTATGCATATATGATGAACAGAGAGTAGCAGTAGCATAAAGAGGGGGCGGTGGGTGGGGGGGTGACAATGCAGATAGCCTGGTTAGCCAATGTGTGGGCGAACCGGTTAGTCGGGCTAATTGAGGTAGTATGTACATATGTACATGAATGTATAGTTAAAGTGACTGTGGATATATGATAAACAGAGAGTAGCAGCAGCGTAAAAGAGGAATTGGGGGGGGCACACAAAACAGTCTGGGTAGCCATTTGATTACCTGTTCAGGAGTCTTATGGCTTGGGGGTAAAAACTGTTGAGAAGCCTTTTTGTCCTAGACTTGGCACTCCGGTACCACTTGCCGTGCGGTAGTAGAGAGAACAATCTATGACTGGGTGGCTGGGGTCTTTGACAATTTTTAGAGCCTTTCTCTGACACCGCCTGGTGTAGAGGTTCTGGATGGCAGGAAGCTTAGACCCAGTGATGTACTGGGCCGTACGCACTACCCTCTGTAGTGCCTTGCGGTCGGAGGCCGAGCAATTGCCGTACCAGGCAGTGATGCAACCAGTCAGGATGCTCTCGATGTTGCAGCTGTAGAACCTTTTGAGGATCTCAGGACTCATGCCAAATCTTTTTAGTTTCCTGAGGGGGAATAGGCTTTGTCGTGCCCTCTTCATGACTGTCTTGGTGTGTTTGGACCATCCTAATTTGTTGGTAATGTGGACACCGGGGTGTACTCGGTCCTCCTTTTCCTGTAGTCCACAATCATCTCCTTAATCGTGGTTACGTTGAGGGATAGGTTGTTATTCTGGCACCACCCGGCCAGGTCTCTGACCTCCTCCCTATAGGCTGTCTCGACGTTGTCGGTGATCAGGCCTACCACTGCTGTGTCGTCTGCAAACTTAATGATGGTGTTGGAGTCGTGCCTGGCAATGCAGTCATGGGTGAACAGGGAGTACAGGAGGGGACTGAGCACGCACCGCTGGGGGGCTCCAGTGTTGAGGATCAGCGTTGCAGATGTGTTGTTGCCTACCCTCACCACCTGGGGGCGGCCCGTCATGAAGTCCAGGATCCAGTTGCAGAGGGAGGTGTTTAGTCCCAGGATCCTTAGCTTAGTGATGAGCTTCGAGGGTACTATGGTGTTGAATGCTGAGCTGTAGTCAATGAATAGCATTCTCACATAAGTTCTATTGTTGTCCAGGTGGGAAAGGGCAGTGTGAAGTGCAATAGAGATTGCATCATCTGTGGATCTGTTTGGGTGGGATGCAAATAGGAGTGGGTCTAGATTTTCTGGGATAATGATGTTGATGTGAGCCATTACCAGCCTTTCAAAGCACTTTATGGCTACGGACGTGAGTGCTACGGGTCTGTAGTCATTTAGGCAGATTGCCTTTGTGTTCTATGGCACAGGGAC
Source organism: Salvelinus namaycush (assembly GCF_016432855.1). Classification (NCBI taxonomy): domain Eukaryota; kingdom Metazoa; phylum Chordata; class Actinopteri; order Salmoniformes; family Salmonidae; genus Salvelinus; species Salvelinus namaycush. Next base: position 18,626,615 of record NC_052336.1, on the reverse strand, counting down.
TATGGTGGTCTGCTTGAAACATGTTGGTATTACAGACTCAATCAGGGACATGTTGAAAATGTCAGTGAAGCCACCTGACAGTTGGTCAGAACATTTTTGTATTTTTTTAATTTAACCTTTATTTAACCAGGTAGGCTAGTTCCTAACTTCCCTGAAAAGTTGCATATCACGGTGCTAATGGATGCTAATGCAGAACGCCACAGGATGTTTTTGTGCTGGTCAAGGGCAGTCAGGTCTGGAGAGAACCAAGGGCTATATCTGTTCCTGGTTCTACATTTTTTGAAAGGGGCATGCTTATTTAAAATGGTGAGGAAGGCACTTTTGAAGAACAACCAGGCATCCTCTACTGATGGGATGAGTTCAATATCTTTCCAGGATACCCGGGCCATGTCGATTAGAAAGGCCTGCTCGCTGAAGTGTTTTAGGGAGCGATTGACAGTAATGAGGGGTGGTTCTTTGACCGCAGACCAATTACGGATGCAGGCAATGAGGCAGTGATCACTGAGATCTTGGTTGAAAACAGCAGAGGTGTATTTGGAGGGCAAGTTGGTTAGGATGATATCTATGAAGGTGCCCATGTTTACGGATTTGGGGTTGTACCTGGTGGGTTCATTGATCATTTGTGTGAGATTGAGGGCAATAAGCTTAGATTGTAGGATGGCCGGGGTGTTAAGCATGTCCCAGTTTAGGTCACCTGGCAGCACGAGCTCTGAAGATAGATGGGGGGCAATTAGTTCACATATGGTGTCTAGGGCACAGCTGGGGGCAGAGGGTGGTCTATAGCAAGCGGCAATGGTGAGAGACTTATTTCTGGAAAGGTGGATTTTTAAAAGTAGAAGCTCGAATTGTTTGGGTACAGACCTGGATTGTAAGACAGAACTCTGCAGGCTATCTCTGCAGTAGATTGCAACACCGCAGTTTTATCTTGTCGGAAAATGTTATAGTTAGGGATGGAAATGTCAGGGTTTTTGGTAGTCTTCCTGAGCCAGGATTCAGACACGACTAGGACATCCGGGTTGGCAGAGTGTGCTAGGGCAGTGAATAAAACAAACTTAGGGAGGAGACTTCTAATGTTAACATGCATGAAACCAAGGCTTTTACGGTTACAGAAGTCAACAAATGATAGCGCCTGGGGAATGGGAGTGGAGCCTGGATTAACCTCCACATCACCAGAGGAACAGAGGAGGGGTAGGATAAGGGTATGGCTAAAGGCTAAAAGAACTGGTTGCCTAGTACGTTCGGAACAGAGAGTAAAAGTAGCAGATTTCTGGGCACGGTAGAGTAGATTCAAGGCATAATGTACAGACAAAGGTATGGTAGGATGTGAATACACTGGGGGTAAACCTGTGCATAGAGTGACAATGAAAGAGATAATGTCTCTAGAAAAATCATTTAAAACAGGTGATGTCATCGCATGTTTGGTAGGTGGAACTAAAGTGTTTAATGAGGCGTATTGAGGAGGGTTAGAGGCTCTACAGTGAAATAAGGCAATAAATATTAACCAAAATAGCAATGGACAAGGCATATTGACGTTAGCGAGAGACATGCGTAGCCGAGTGAATCAAAGGAGTCCAGTGAGTGGCTTCAGGCAGCAAGTTAGCAGAAAGGCCTTGGAGGGACGTCGCAACAGACGGAAGTCTGTTGTGGCCCCCTCGTGCTATTACGTCGGCAGACGGATCAGCAGGGCTCCGTGTGGTAAACCAGGCCAATTGGCAAAATAGGTATGGTGGCCAAAGAATTTGTCCGATGGGCCTCTTAAGCTAACAGTCCGATGTGCTCTGGACAGCTAGCAGGCCGCGGCAAGCAGACTAACGGATGGGCATTCAGGGGACGACGCGAAGGCAGAGCCAGTTGAGAAAACCCCCTCGGGCAAATCACGTCGGTGGTCCAGTCGTGATGGGTCGGTGGGGGTCCGGGCCAGTTGGCAAACTAAGTATAGTAGCCCAGGGAGTGGCTGATGGGCCTCTTTGGCTACCTGGGAGATGGGTCTGGCAGGGCTAGCTCCAGGCTAATTGGTTCTTGCTTCGGAACAGGGACATTAGCCAGGAGTAGCCACTCGGATAGCAGCTAGCTAGCTGCGATGATCCATGTGAAGAAAAAAAAGAAAAAAGTTGAGAGCTTGCGGTAGGAATCCGGAGATATGGAGAAAAATAAGTCAGATTTGCTCTGGTTTGAGTCGCGCTGTGCAGACTGGCGAAAGTTGTCCATTCTAGAGGTAGCTGATGACCGCTAGCAGCGGCTAGCTGCCTAGTAGCTAGTTAGCTGGCTCACTTCTGTTGGGGTTCCGGTTCAGAAGACGGATCCGCAGGGCACCGTGTGGTAAACCAGGCCAATTGGCAAACTAGGTATAGTGGTCAAAGAATTTGTCCGATGGGCCTCTTAAGCTAACAGTCCGATGTGCTCTAGACAGCTAGCGGGCCGTGGTTAGCTCGTAGCCGGATAGCTAGTAGCCAGTTAGCTGGTAGCCAGTTAGCGAGCATAGAAGTGATTTAGCTCGTCTGGTAGGCTCGTGTCACTGGGCAGCTCGTGGCTGTGCTTCCCTTTGTAGTCTGTAGTAGTTTGCAAGCCCTGCCACATAAGACGAGCATCGACGCCGGTGTAGTAATATTCAATCTTAGCCCTGTATTGACGCTTTGCCTGTTTGATGGTTTGTCGCAGGGCATAGCAGGATTTCTGCTTCCGGGTTATAGTCCTGCACCTTGAAAGCGGAAGCTTGCCTGTATGGATGGTGTTCTCGGGATGATGAGAGGTGTTGGGTTTGCGTCAGACATAGCATTTTCCTTGATGGCCAAAACGCAAAATTTTTGTCTCATCTGACCAGAGTACCTTCTTCCATATGTTTGGGGAGTCTCCTAAATGCCTTTTGACGAACACCAAACGTGTTTGCTTATTTTTCTCTTTAAGCAATGCCTTTTTTCTGGCCACTCTTCTGTAAAGCCCCGCTCTGTGGAGTGTATGGCTTAGTGGTCCTATGGACAGATGTTCCAATCGCCACTGTGGAGCTTTGCAGCTCCTTCAGGGTTATCTTTGGTCTCTTTTTTGTCTTTCTGATTAATGCCCTCTTTGACTGGTCCATGAGTTTTGGTGGGCGGCCCTCTCTTGGCAGGTTTGTTGTGTTGCCATGTTCTTTACATTTTTTATAACAGATTTAATGGTGCTCCGTGGGATGTTCAAAGTTTCAGATATTTTTTTATAAGCCAACCCTGATCTGTACTTCTCCACAACTTTGTCCCTGACCTGTTTGGAGAGCTCCTTGGTCTTCATGGTGCTGCTTGCTTAGTGGTGTTGCAGACTCCAGGACCTTTCAGCACAGGTGTATATATACTGAGATCATGTGACCCTTACATTGCACACAGCTGGACTTTATTTAACTAATTGTGTGACTTCTGAAGGTAATTGGTTGCACCAGATCTTATTTAGGGACTTCATAGCGAAGGGGGTAAATACATATGCACACAGCACTTTTCCATTTTTTATAACAAAAATAATAAGTAATTTTTTTCATTTCACTTCACCTTTTTGGACTATTTTTTGTATGTCCTTTACATGAAATCCAAATAAATATCCATTTAAATTACAGGTTGTAATGCAACAAAATAGGAAAAACGCCAAGGGGGATGAATACTTTTGCAAGGCACTGTAGGTTCCAGCCCCACCGGTTTGTGTCAAGAACTTCAAAGCTGCTGGGTTTTTCACACTCAACAGTTTCCTTTGTGTATCAATAATGATCCACCAGCCAAAGGACATCCAGCCAACTTGACACAACTGTGGGAAGCATTGGAGTCAACGTGGGCCAGCATCCCTGTGGAATGCTTTCAACACCTTGTATAGTCCATGCTGCGATGAATTGAGGCTGTACTGGGGGCAAATTTCAGGGTGTAAGTGATGTGCATGCCAAGAAACTTGAAGCTTTTCACCTTCTCTACTGCGGCCCTGTCGATGTGGATGGGGGTGTGCTCTTTCTCTGCTGTCTCCTGAAGTCCACAATCAGCTCCTTAGATTTGCTGACGTTGAGGGAGAGGTTATTTTCCTGGCACCACCTGTGCGGGCTGTCAGCTCCTTCCTGTAGGCTGTCTCTTCGTTGTTGGTAATCAGGCCTATCAAGGTTGTGTTGTCAGCAAACTTGATGATTAAGTTGAAGACATGAGTGGCCACGCAGTCTTAGGGGAACATGAAGTACAGGAAGAGGCTGAGCACGCACCCTTGTAGGGCCCCCACGGTTGAGGATCAGCATGGCGGAGGTGTTGTTGCCTACCTTCACCACCTTGAGTCGGCTGGTCAGGAAGTCCACGATCCATTTGCACAAGGCGTGGTTCGGACCGAGGGCACTGTGCTAAACAGCACTTGTTAATTTTTACAAACCCATTAAACACAATTAGAAATCTGCTCTTCTATATTTTACTTCATGTAAATTATAGATACCCCTTCTGTTTTATTGTTTACATGTTGGAAGAGAGTGTGTTTTATTAGGCCGGTTGCACATCATTTTGAAAGATAAGGTCGGATTTAGTAGTATTTGTATTCACCGCCACTCATTGTTTGTGTTGGGAAGCGAGAGTCATTCAGATTGCTTGGCTGCATCTTGACTTGAGTGTGTCATTATGCATCTGTCCATTCCCTGTCAGTGTGTATTGGGCATATGTGGTTGACTGACTACAACAGTTCAGCAGCCTGTCTCTAGCCCGGCTTCATTGCAGTTCATTGCATTCCATACCACTGTTTTACTGCAGATGCTGTAACAGTATACAAGTCTGTCAGCACTGTAAAACCTGTGTGAGCAACCCATAAAGGATTTCATGAGCAGTGAGGCAGTCGGTGCCAGCAATCACATCTACAGCCAGTCAGTCCAGAGGACCTTTCCTGCTGACCTGTGATTAAGACAGAGTCAACAAGGCACTGAAGCATGTCAGAATCAAATCAAATCATTTTTGGGGCTTGCATACAAAGTTTGGCAGTCAATATACTTATTTTAACCTAATGCCTAAAATACCCTTTGGCATAGGCTAGATGTTTGTCATTCGTTTTGGAGTCCTTTATTTTGTAATACAATCAGTTTTTGTGTTTTTGTCAGCTACGTATGCTCAAACGTTCTCCAGTGAGAAGCTTTCAATAACAACACAAGTGTATCCTCTGCCAGGGTTGGCTGGCTCTCCTGAGAAGTGATGTGGTGCTTCGATGAGCATCTAAAAGCTGGTCTTTGACATTTCAACTAAAGGAAGCTGAAATAATGCTGTGAAGTGAAGTGTGTGTTGGGTGTGTGTGTGTGTGTGTGTGTGTGTGGATGGTATCTGAGCGAGTAGCCTCGTTCAGCCTGAATTAGGTCTGGCCTTGGCCTGAGATAGTGGAGCAATCATCAGTCACCTTCGCTGGTCCCCACGGTGTGCTGCAGACCTCCCACAGCGCATCACTGCACACCAGCTCTTAATAAACACTGACCTCTTTAAAGAACAAAGGATGTGAGGGGAGAAATAAAAAAAGAATAGAACAAGTGACCTGGAGAGGAATAGAGATTGAATTGGGGCATCAGAACCAGTTACCTTAATAATACCCCCTATCCCCCTTGTCCCTTGCCCCTGGTTTCTGCTAAAGCTGCCTGTGTGTTGTCAGGCACTGGGTTGATGAATGAGTGTGCCAGACAGCAGCAGTGGATCCAGGCTGCGCTGTCTGGCTTACCGATAGCCACTCAGGACGTCTACGGTCGGTCAGCAAATCAATTTACAGCCCTACTGAGAAGCAGTGGCTGACGCTCTCAGAAACTTGTCGTTCCTAAACATGGAAAACCTTTTGTCACCGCGTTGCTTCCCCCCTCACCTGTGGGCTGGAATCCGTTTCATGGGAAGATTTATACATACAGTATGTGCCTGCTGCGGTGTTACCTACCCCCACAGTATCTGGGCTGCAGAATTTCCATCCTGTGGGCTGGGAAGGCAAAACGTCAATGGAGATTTAATGAACACCTGAAGGCTGTATAAAGCTACGCTAGCGTGCAGATAACATTGTGTCCCGTTGGAATTCCAAGACATCTTTTCTGTCTATTAATAGTTTTTAAGGAAGTGCTGGAACAGTCCAATATGAGATGCCTGAGCAGAGCTTTGATTACAGCATCACAGCAGCTCCTTGTGTAACGGATGTGAAATGGCTAGCTAGTTAGCGGGTACGCGCTAGTAGCGTTTCAATCAGTTACGTCACTTGCTCTGAAACCTATTAGTAGTGTTGCCCCTTGCTCTGCAAGGGCCGCGGCTTTTGTGGAGTGATGGGTAACGACGCTTCGTGGGTGTCAGTTGTTGATGTGTGCAGAGGGTCCCTGGTTCGCGCCCGTGTCGGGGCGAGGGGACGGTTTAAAGTTATACTGTTACATTGATGCTGTTGACCCGGATCACTGGTTGCTGCGGAAAGGGGGGTGAGTGTAACGGATGTGAAATGGCTAGCTAGTTAGCGGGTACGCGCTAGTAGCGTTTCAATCAGTTACGTCACTTGCTCTGAAACCTATTAGTAGTGTTGCCCCTTGCTCTGCAAGGGCCGCGGCCTTTGTGGCGCGATGGGTAACGATGCTTTGTGGGCGACCGTTGTTGATGTGTGCAGAGGGTTCCTGGTTCGCGCCCGTGTCGGGGCGAGGGACGGTTTAAAGTTATACTGTTACACTTGCTCACCCAGGGAATGGGCCTTGCTAGACCAATGAGAGAGTAAGGAAGGAGTCGCTGCCTCACAGGCAGAAAACAGCTCTTAATTTGACATAATTGTGGTCTCCCAGGGAATATGTGGTAGGCTTAGCATCGTTTGTTAATGCAGAAGGAAACAAATGGTGTGTTCACTGCCACATATACTTACCCTATTAAAGTACTGTACGTCTGTGTTTTATTCAGTTTCCTTGCCAAGAGATTTGGGTTGGTAGCATTGATTGTGGTGTTTTTGACACACATATAATTTGTTCCTGTTGCACACACATTAGTTGAATGTGATAGCTACACCGTAGGACAGTCACCATGAGATCCCAACACATTAATCCCATCCCACTGCTCCTTTCATTGTAACAAATACAGAAGGCCCTTGTCGCTAAGCCACCACGCCACATTACTTCAGCAATAGTGGAAGTTATTGTCTAATCTCCATAGTTATGTGCTCGGTGGAAATAAGCTTTCCTCTTAATATGAATGGGTGAATAAATAACAGAGGTATTTGCATGGTAATTAGTGCTAATGACCTTTTAAGCATGATGATTAGCTTAGCGCATGCAGCGGGGATTCCAGGGGCTCCAAAGAGGCATCAGCTCCAGCTGTTGTTGCCTAGCAAGGTTTTTGTTTTCGCTCTAGTGGCCTAGCGCGTGCCGAGGATGCCTAGCTGCCACAAACTGTTAGCAATGACATGCAGGAGCCATATTAGCATAGTAGCCTTTTTCTCTTAGGTAAAAGCTGTATAGTCATGTGGGTTTATTCCATGGGGTATTCACCTTGTCTGCTGTCCTTTTTGTCACTGTCAGACTAGCATAGTTAACAGAGAAAGTGGCCAGATAACTGGGATCTGCCTTAGGACCCCAGTGATTACCCTGGCCAATACACAGTAATGGGAAACATGTGCATCATTATTACATTGTCTGATTTGACTATGGTCCCAGGTATTGTCTGGTATCGGAGAATGGTTAATGACTATCGACCTATATTCAAGTTCTGTTCAGTTTGACAGGATGTGTGTGTGTTTTTTTTGCCATGGTTTCTGTGATAACCTTCTCTTTATAGCCAGGAGACATGATGATTTGCTAGTGCATGCCTGTTAGCCGAGTCAAGTTTATTTGAGCATGACATTTGTTAGAATATCCAGTAATTGCTCTGGATTTTAATTGTAGTCTGGAACATTGTGTTAAACAAATCTCTGGGCTGCTCATACATCCAACACAACACCTCTGAAAGAAGCAGATATACTATGGCTGTCTTCCCACTCATCCTCATACTAAATAATAACAAGTGTCATCGGAGCAAGGAGGCGATATTTAAAGATGTTAACACTGTGACTCCATTCCTAACTTTTCCAGTTTGTAATGATGCCAGTTTAAATGTCGTTCCTCGCCTAACGGGAAATTAGAAAAGCTAAATCAAGCATTGCAAATGAAGATTCACTGCACTTGTCAGCGCTAGATGGAAATTATTAATGCAATGTAAATCTTTTCCCTCCAAGATGAGAGTGTGTCATCTCTGCTTCCTGGTGTATTTCATCTGATGGATAGAAGCAGTTCCGTGTTCCAGAAATGTCTCTGCACTGACAAGTTTGACAAATTATGATATTTTTTTTCTCACAATTTAAACTCATTTGTGTGTAGCCCTTTACACTCGTACCTTCAGGTTGAAAATGGAAGATTTGGCAGTGGCTGTGGCTATACAGTAATATGCTATAAATGACGTCAGAACTCAGGCTCAGCACTTCACAGTGCTGTATGGGTTTTGACTGACAGTCATTTTGAACTTGAGCACTGCATGCGACAAGAAGCTGACCCCATCCAACCTGCTAATTGGGCAACTTTTGCAAATGTTTTCTTGTCTGAGTGAGGGAAATGCAGTAAATTCAGAGGACTCGGTGTATTTAAATACCGCTTTGATGTCATACAAGCAAGACAAACACCCATGACTCCAAATGTGCACTTCACATTTCCATATGATATAACTCATGTCATTCCACAGGAGGTTGGTGGCACCTTATTCCGGGAGGACGGGCTCATGGTAATGGCTGGAGCAGAGTTCATGGAATGGTAGCAAATACATCAAACACATGGATGCCATTCCATTCACTGCGTTCCAGCCATTAATATGAGCTATCCTCCCCTCAGCAGCCTCCACTGTGTCATACAGTATACAGTGCCAACGTTTATGTTCACTATATTTTATGGACAGTTATAAGATGACATGGCGTTATACCCTGGGTTGTTCTGAACAGAATGAGCTGATGTTTGTCTATTGTGAAGAACATTTTCTGCGGAACACGCACCTGAATGCACGCATTACTCTTTTCTATGCGCATCAAAATGATGTTTGGTTTCTCTGAATTGCCTTGTGAAAGCCTGACACTGTAAGGTCATATTTTGTAACTTAGCTAGTCAGGTTGGCAATAGAACAAACTTTCATATGATCCCCACCTGACCCAGATTGTGATTTATAATGGGGACGTTTATGGATTGCGTAAACAACAACAGTATTTGTGTGATGGCGGGGATGCAGGGCTGTGTTCCAAACAAAACAACTGCAGGGCTGTGTTCCAAGCAAAACAACTACAAGTGTGTTTGCTCTAGCTGGTAGCTGCACAGCTAAGAGAGCTCAAAAAAGCCCCTTGTAGTTGAAGACTTCTTTGAGTTATAGAAGTGCAAATGGGAAATTCTTTTCACACTTTGGAGAGGTGTGTGGCCACATGGAGACACTACTTAGTCCTTTCTCTCAAACCCGTGTCATTGTGTTGTCTTATGTTGCACCTACCCCACATTATCCAGGAATATTCGTATCATGTTACTGAATGTATTCGGAGTATTTTCAGATTTCGTTATCAACAAATGCGGCAAAAAGTACAGTAAATGTAAAATGCACATAGCATCAACAGTGTAATGTTTGGATTCAGTCTTGTGTCAGGTGAACTGTTTGTCTAATAATTGTCCTGTAACCTCCAAACGGTTCCCTTTCCATTACTAGAATGCTTATTCATTTTCATACTTCTTCTGCAAGAAACATTTCAATTTAGCCCGATCCATATAGGCCAATTTCCAGGAGTGTAAAGCGTTAACCGTGACTAGCTAGATAAGTGTGTTGCGAGGGCTATTAAAATGAGAGCACATCAAATCAACCCTCAACTGTAGGCAAATGGGTTCATATTAATCTCACAACTTGGTTGACAGGGATGTACAGTACCAGTCAAAAGTTTGGACACACCTACTCATTCCAGGGTTTTTCTTTATATTTTACTATTTTCTACATTGTAGAATAATAGTGAAGTCATCAAAACTATGAAATAACACACATGGAAACATGTAGTAACTAAAAAAGTGTTAAACAAATCAAAATATATTTTATATTTGTCACGATCGTTTGTAGAGAAGGACCAAGGCGCAGCGTGATTACAGTTCCACATAATTTTTTTCAGTGAAACTATAAACAAAACAAGAAACAAACAACAAACCGTGACTACAGAGGTGCTACATACACTAACTCAAACTACCAAAATTCAATATCCCACAAAACACAGGTGGAAAAAAGGCTACCTAAATATGATCCCCAATTAGAGACAATGATTACCAGCTGCCTCTAATTGGGAACCATATCAAGCATACCAACATAGAAATATGAAAACTATAACGCCACATTGAAATAATAAACTAGAACACCACATAGAAATCATAGACTAGAAAACCCCAGTCACACCCTGACCTACTATACCATAGAGAAACAATGGCTCTCTATGGTCAGGGCGTGACAATATTTGAGATTCTTCAAAGTAGCCACCTTGAGATAGTCACCTGGAATGCATTTCAATTAACAGGTGTGCCTTGTTAAGTTAATTTCTGCATTTGAGCCAATCAGTTGTGTTGTGACAAGGTAAGGGTGGTATACAGAAGACAGCCCTATTTGGTAAAATAACAAGTCCCTATTATGGCAAGAACAGCTCAAATAAGCAAAGAAAAACAACAGTCCATCATGACTTTATAACATGAAGGTCAGTCAATGCGGAACATTTCAAGAACTTTGAAAGTTTCAAGTGCAGTCGCAAAAACCATCAAGCGCTATGATGAAACTGGCTCTCATGAGGACCGCCACATGAAAGGAAGACCCAGAGTTACCTCTGCTGCAGAGGATAAGTTCATTAGAGTTACCGGCCTCAGAAAATGCAGCCCAAATAAATGCTTCACAGAGTTCAAGTAACAGACACATCTCAACATCATCTGTTCAGAGGAGACTGTGTGAATGAGGCCTTCATTGCTGCAAAGAAACCACTACTAAAGGACACCAATAAAAACAAGAGACTTGCTTGGGCCAAGAAACACGAGCAATGGACATTAGACCGGTGGAAATCTGTCCTTTGGTCTGATGAGTCCAAATGTGAGATTTTTGGTTCTAACCGCCGTGTCTTTGTGAGATGCAGAGTAGGTGAACGGATGATCTCCGCATGTGTGCTTCCAATGTGAAGCATGGAGGAGGAGGTGTGGGGGTGCTTTGCTGGTGACACTGTCAGTGGTTTATTTAGAATAAACAACATTCTGCAGTGATATGCCATCCCATCTGGTTTGTGCTTATTGGGACTATCATTAGTTTTTCTACAGGACAATGACCCAAAACACACCACCAGACTGTATCTCCACCAATTGAGATGGTTTGGGATGAGTTGGACCGCAGAGTGAAGGAAAAGCAGCCAACTAGTGCTCAGCATATGTGTTAACTCCTTCAAGAATGTTGGAAAAGCATTCCTCATGAAGCTGATTGAGAGAATTCCAAGAGTGTGCAAAGCTGTCTTCAATCAAATGTATCAATCAAATGTATATATAAAGCCCTTTTTACATCAGCCGATGTCACAAAGTGCTATACAGAAACCCAGCCTAAAACCCCAAACGGCAACAATGCAGATGTAGAAGCACGGTGGCTAGGAAAAACTCCCTAGAAAGGCATGAACCTAGGAAGAAACCTAGAGAGGAGCCAGGCTATGAGGGGTGGGCAGTCCTCTTCTGGCTGTGCCGGGTGGAGATTATAACAGTATATGGCCAAGATGTTCAAACGTTCACAGATCACCAGCAGGGTCAAATAATAATCACAGTGGTTGTAGAGGGTGCAACAGGTCAGCACATCAGGAGTAAATGTCAGTTGGCTTTTCATAGCCGGTCTTTCAGAGTTAGAGACAGCAGGTGCAGCAGAGAGAGAGAGTCGAAAACAGCAGGTCCGGGACAGGTAGCACGTCCGGTGAACAGGTTAGGGTTCCATAGCCGCAGGCAGAACAGTTGAAACTGGAGCAGCAGCACGACCAGGCAAAGGCAAAAGGATGGCTACTTTGAAGAATCTCAAATATAACATATATTTTGATTTTTTTTTACACTTTTTTTGTTACTACATGATTCCATATGTGTAATTTCATAGTTTTGATGTCTTCACTATTATTCTACAATGTAGAAAATAGTAAATATAATGAAAAACTGGAATGAGTAGGTGTTTTGACTGGTACTGTACCAGTCCTTGATGGATGGAGAGGAAATTACATCATCAATATGAGACACTAGAGAAAGCGAAGGTTTAAAGTGCTACTCTAATCTGCTTTCCCTCACATGGTAAACCCACACAGACTTGTCTTCAGGAGCTCCTGACACGTCCATTGATCAGGTGAGCTCTGTTAACACCAACACTTTGGTCCTGTCTCCGCTGTCTCAGCTCTATTCATTCCTCCCTGCAGTCTCCAAATGAGAACCAACAGGTTAAGACAGAGTAATGAGGGGAGATAATCTGTGTTTATTTTGTTTGCCCATAATAGCTAAGAACACAAGGATGATTATGTTTGCCCATCATAGCTAAAGCCACAAGTATGATTGTTTGCCCATCATAAGGCCAAAAGGATGATATGTTTGCCTATCATAGTTAAAACCTCTCCGCTTCTCCCTCCCGGGTCCGGGATCCTCCTCATCAAAAAAGCTGACTAGCATAGCCTAGCCTAGCGCCACAGGGATATCATATAATATAATTTCATGAAATCACAAGTCCAATACAGCAAATGAAAGATAAACATCTTGTGAATCCAGCCATCATTTCCGATTTTTAAAATGTTTTACAGCGAAAACACAATATATATTGATATTAGCTCACCACAATAGCCAAACACACAACGCCATGTTTTCACCATGTTTTCACCGGCAACATAGCTTTCACAAAACCCACAAATAGAGATAAAATTAATCACTAACCTTTGAACAACTTCATCAGATGACAGTCTTATAACATCATGTTATACAATACATTTATGTTTTGTTCGAAAATGTGCATATTTAGAGGTATAAATCGTAGTTTTACATTTCAGCCACCGTCACAAATAGCACCAAAACAGCCAGAATAATTACAGAGAGCAACGTGAAATATATAAATACTCATCATAAAACATTTATGAAAAATACATGTTGTACAGCAAATGAAAGATAAACATCTTGTGAATCCAGCCAATATTTCCGATTTTTTAAGTGTTTTACAGCGAAAACACAATATATATTTATATTAGCTCACCACAATAGCCAAACACACAACGCCATTTATTCACCGCCAACATAGCTTTCACAAAACCCACAAATAGAGATAAAATTAATCACTAACCTTTGAACAACTTCATCAGGTGACAGTCTTATAACATCATGTTATACAATACATTTATGTTTTGTTCGAAAATGTGCATATTTAGAGCTACAAATCGTGGTTTTACATTGTGAATACGTAGCCATAATGCACCAAATTGTCCGGAGAAATTTTGGACAGTCACGTAATCTAACCAAAAAACTCATCATAAACTTTACTAAAAAATACATGTTGTACAGCAAATGAAAGATACACTGGTTCTTAATGCAACCGCTGTGTTAGATTTTGAAAAATAACTTTAGTACAACGTACAGCATGCAATATTGTGAGACAGCGCCCAGCAATTCTCTGCCTTGTTGGAGCCAACATAAACCACAAAAATACGAAATAACATCATAAATATTCTCTTACCTTTGATGATCTTCCATCAGAATGTAGTGCAAGGAGTCCTAGTTCCAGAATAAATCGTTGTTTTGTTTTAGAATGTCCATTTCTTCTGTCGAATTAGCAACTTTGGCTAGCCATGTGGAGCGCACATGTCCAAGAAAAAAATAAAAATTCCAAAATTCACAATAAACGTCAAATAAACTGGTCAAACTCGGTTGAAAATCCATCTTTATGATGTTTTTCTCATATGTATCCAATAAAGTCTGAGCCGGAGCATTTCGTCGTGTATACCTAACGCATTTCAGAAGACAATGTGGGGTTCCCTGGTGCGCAGTTGAATACTGCCAATAAGGCGGACCTGTCACTCCAAAAGCTCTCATTCGGACTCACATCAAGCTAGACACCCCATTCAACATTCTACTGCCTGTTGACATCTAGTGGAAGGCGTATGAAGTGCGTACAGATCCATAAATATAAGCCAGTTGAATAGGCAGGCCCTGACACAGAGCCCCATTTTCAGAAATTTCACTTCCTGTTTGGAAGTTTGCTGCCAAATGAGTTCTGTTTTACCCACAGATATAATTCAAACAGTTTTAGAAACTTCAGAGTGTTTTCTATCCAATAGTAATAATAATATGCATATTGTATGATCTAGAACAGAGTACGAGGCCGTTTAATTTGGGCACGATTTTTTCCCAAAGTGAAAATAGCGCCCCCTATTAAGAAGAAGTTTTAAGGCCCAATGGATGATTATGTTTGCCCATCATAGCTAAGGCCACAAGGATGATTATGTTTTCCCATCATAGCTAAGGGAACGGGGACATTTGTGTTTTTCCGTCATACCTAAGGCCACAGGGTCGTTCCGTGACAGCAGCTCATTTCTCCTCAGGTGGATGGATGTTGTTTTTCTGTCTGACTCACTCCGGTGGTGTGTTTAAAAAAAATCCTTAGTAGGGATAATTGCACTGTAGAGTGCTGGAGTGATGAAGACCACATGTAAAAAAATAAAAAATAAAATACTACCTAAAGATAGTGTAGATCACACCAGAGTATCAACACACTGGTCAATCACTGAGCAACAGACCTTGTGTTACAGTTATTCTCATCCCCTGACTGTAGAGTGGGAACAGATGTGTTGTTCTCTGCCAGAAAGTGGATAAGGACCATTGGTAGATTCCATTCAAGGCACACATCCAATGGATCAGTGGTTCACCTTACAGTTTTTTTGGATTGCTTACACACTAAAATTAAAAGTAGTACACTATTAGCAAAACCTTACACTCAAGAAGCAAAACATCAGCCCATATTTGCACAACTATATGCACATTGTCAACCTCACACTTGTTGCAAAACTCTACACACAGTGATTTGCAAAACACTAAACACACTTAACATACATTACACACAAAAATCTATCATTAAGTCACGTCCTTGCAATACCAAAGCACTGACTGTCAAATTACCACACCGTCCAACCAATTGGTTCAACACAGTCATCAGGTGTGCAAACACTCGTTTGCTTAATTGTAGACACACCAATCAGGTGTATAAGCACTATAAAAAGCAGCAGGTGAGTTCATCGGTCTTCAAGCACAATGGAAAGAGTCAGAGAAAGAGTAAGACGAGGAGGAGGAGGACGAGGACGACGAGGAGAACGAGGAGGACGTCGAGAACGAGGAGGACGAGGAGGACGAGGAGGAGGAAGAGGAAGACAAGAAGGTGCTCAAAGAGGACCGAATCTGACAAATGAGATCCGCGCAACACTGGTTGACCATGTTGTCAACCACGGCCTGACGCTGAGGGAGGCAGGACTGCGAGTACAGCCAAATCTAAGCCGATATACAGTGGCAAGTGTGATGAGAACATTTAGACTGGAAAATAGGTATTGTAAAAATATCATATCAAAAACATCTGCACGGTTTCAGTAACTGCTTACAGTACTGTATTCTATGCACTATCAGCACTTCTGTTACCTTTTCCTGTGAAATTACTGTACTACTGTATACTGTTTTTTTTTCTACATAGGATTGAGGGTCAGGGACGACAAGGGGGAAGGCCTCCTATGTTCACAGAACAGCAAGAGAGGGAGATAGTAAACATGGTTTTGGCCAACAATGCTATAACACTCAAGCAGCTCCAAGCTAACATTGTCAATAACCACGCCATTTTCAACGATATCCATCAGGTCTCAACATCAACACTGGCACGCATTCAAAAAAAAAACAAACATATTCAAATGAAGCAAATTTATCGAGTGCCTTTCGAGCGCAATTCCGAAAGGGTGAAACGACTGCGGCATGATTATGCAGAGGTATGTATTCACTTTAGCAGTGTGATCTTGCATACTGTCTCATAATCTTTTACTGTACTGTAATATGTATACTAGATCTACACTGAACTACACAATTTTGCCTGACACTGTTTTTCAGAGTTTTACGAATGGATGGAGAGGAGATCCAGCATGAGTTCATTTACGTAGATGAGGCTGGGTTCAACCTGACGAGAACACGAAGGAGGGGAAGAAACATCATTGGCCACAGGGCTATAGTCAATGTCCCAGGGCAACGTGGGGGTAATATAACACTCTGTGCAGCCATTACACAGAATGGGGTCCTCCACCGCCATGCCCATATGGGCCCTTACAACACAGCACTCATACTTACATTCTTGGACCAATTGCACAACATAACAGCAGCAAATCAAATCGATCATATGCAATACATTGTTGTCTGGGACAATGTGTCTTTCCACCGCTCTGCTCTGGTTCAGAACTGGTTTCAGCAACATCCACATTTCACCGTCCTATATCTTCCACCATACTCTCCATTCCTCAACCCTATAGAAGAGTTTTTCTCGGCATGGCGGTGGAAGGTATATGATCTCCGTCTCCAGGCTGAGGTACCCCTCATCCAAGCCATGGAGGAGGCCTGTGACCAGATGGAGGTAGCAGCAATGCAAGGATGGATTCGTCATTCAAGATGTTTCTTTCCAAGGTGTCTTGCTAATGACAACATTGCCTGCGATGTTGATGAAATTCTCTGGCCAGATCCAGCTAGGCGAAGAGACAATGTCTAGTTATTTTTTTTATTTTATTTTTGAACTTACAATATGTAAAGTGACGTTTGGTTACAGTATTATGAATCTCCATGTCAACATTTTGGGCGTGTTGAGAAATAAATGAGTTTCTTCAGTCTGCAACATTGGTCTTGTGTAGTGTTTGGTGAATTGACATTATATTTGTACTTTGTTGATAGTAGCCTACTCTAATCATAGGGAAGTAGAAGTGCTAAAAGTGTTTTAGGTTTATCACAGCAGAGTGTAACTCGTGCAAACAGAGTATAGTAATGTGAAACGTGTGTGTTTCATATGGTAACAAAGTGTGGTTTTTAAAAAGAAGTGTATAGTTTTTACAAGAGTGTTTAATTTTGCAAAGGATCTGTAGTGTTTTGCTAATTGGGTGTGTGGTTGTGCTAATTCAATCAATCAATCAAGTTTATTTTATATAGCCCTTCGTACATCAGCTAATATCTCGAAGTGCTGTACAGAAACCCAGCCTAAAACCCCAAACAGCAAGCAATGCAGGTGTAGAAGCACGGTGGCTAGGAAAAACTCCCTAGAAAGGCCAAAACCTAGGAAGAAACCTAGAGAGGAACCAGGCTATGAGGGGTGGCCAGTCCTCTTCTGGCTGTGCCGGGTGGAGATTATAACAGAACTATGCCAAGATGTTCAAAATGTTCATAAGTGACAAGTATGGTCAAATAATAATCATGAATAATTTTCAGTTGGCTTTTCATAGCCGATCATTAAGAGTTGAAAACAGCAGGTCTGGGACAGGTGGCGGTTCCATAACCGCAGGCAGAACAGTTGAAACTGGAATAGCAGCAAGGCCAGGTGGACTGGGGACAGCAAGGAGTCAACATGCCCGGTAGTCCTGACGTATGGTCCTAGGGCTCAGGTCCTCCGAGAGAGAGAAAGAAAGAGAGAACGAGAAAATTAGAGAGAGCCAAGATTTTCAAAATGTTCATAAATGACAAGCATGGTCAAATAATAATCAGGAATAAATGTCAGTTGGCTTTTCATAGCCGATCTGTTTGCTAATTGTGTGTAGTGTTTTGAAAACATGGGCCCTGTTTTGAAAATCGTGCTTAAGCAATCAAAAAAAACTGTAATAGTGTGTGTATGATTGTGTGTGTGTGTGTGTGTGTGTGTGTGTGTGTGTGTGTGTGTGTGTGTGTGTGTGTGTGTGTGTGTGTGTGTGTGTGTGTGTGTGTGTGTGTGTGTGTGTGTGTGTGTGTGTGTGTGTGTGTGTGTGTGTGTATGCATTCGGCACAAACTGTCAGCTCCCATTTTGCTATGATGTAGATCTGGATGGTGATCATTTGTGTCTGCTAACCATGATGGTCAGTGACTCCAAACAGTCTGTTCTCACACACATGACTTCAGAAGACAAAGCCCGCCAAAAAACTTCAATCAAACAAGTTTTAAAAGTTTTACATTTTAAATTCCAATAACGCAGCAAGGCAGAAGTTAGGGGAGGGCTAGCCTCGGAAGCCCAGGCTTACTCACGTTAACGTTGAAAACCTGTAAAGGTTCTCTTCAGAATGTAGTCTCATATGGGTGGTGTTTGGTAGATTCTAGATGGAAACTAGGAACGCATTGCCACATCAAACCAATCAAACATTTTGGATGGGCGGAGTTCCGAGGAGACGTGTTTGTAAAAAAAAAATTGGACTTTCAACAATCTAGCATGCAGAAGATGCAAAGGAATACGGCATAGGCTACTAAGACACGGACAAAGACCCGGACAAAGAAAGAAACTAAAAACTAAACACAAGGAAATGCCTCTCCTGAAGGGAAATGTAATTTCTACTCAAAGCCAGTGAGTAAGAGTGTTGAATGGCACTGTTCTCATTTAAACTCGAAATCCAAATGTGAAATTCGCCAGACTTCCAATTCGCCAGACTCCAATCGAATAAGACAGGAGGCTGGCCACGCAAGATTAGGGGAGGGCTACAGAAGTCAGGGAATGGCATTTCTAATTCATCCAAAATGTCTGTTCATGCTGCTGTCACATTTCACATCGATTCCCTCTGTCTGTGCTTCAACACATACATCCTCTTCGACAGGCATTTATAGCCGTCTCCAAAGGGAAAAGCTGTTCTCTCTCGCCAGCTGCTTGAGAAGCCCTGCAGACGGTGAAGCAACCTGTACGTGCTCACTGGGAGCTCACTGGGAGCTCACTGGGAGCTCACTGAGAGCTCACTGGGAGCTCACTGGGAGCTCAGAGATGTACCACTGCTGTAAGCAGGCTCATACCTCACCTCAGCATGGGACATAGCCAGGCTTGTCTCATCTACCAATACTTTGACAAAACCTCAAACAGACAGGGGGAATCAGTGTATCCCCATGCAGATTGTAAACTAACACCATGTAAGTGTACAACCTCGGTCCAGAGCTTCAAATGGATGCTTGATGGTTTTGGCACTTTGCCGAACACAGAGTAGAAACTGGGAGCGAGAGAGAAAAAATACAGAAAATGCTGTGAAATTCAAATCCTCCTCCTCCGTCTCCTCCTCCTGCCCCAGTAATGACACCCTGAGAAGAAAGTGAGGGAGAGAAGAGAGTAGAGAAAGGAAACTGTCATCTGCTTCCTTCCTAAGGCTCTCATTTATTTGATAACCCCCTCCCCCTTCTATCTACGCTCCCTTATCTGAACTCCCCAACTCCCTCCCCATCAAACTTAGGCCTGTAAGAAACCCAAATCTCCAGTAATTTCGGCTGCCGATAAAGCAAGGCAGGAGAGGATGGAGGGATATAAACAATTTGATTAGATAACTGATCTATTCAGTCATTACTCGGAGAGGAATTTTGTCCCTAATGAGATAAGGGCTTATGAATATGTATTGCGACGCCTGCAAGGCGATAAATGGAAATCACTGTTGGACGATGGGAGTTTTGTTTGGAGAACCTTTTCTCCTGGTGGTGGAGGAGCTCTCAAACAAGGCCAAACACCTGTTGTTTTGTTTGGCTGGCAGTGACATCACAGGGTGGTGGCTTAGAATCAATTACCCAGAATTCCCCAGTGTGGATATTGGGTGAATAATGGAATCGTAGTTCTGAATT
This sequence comes from Salvelinus namaycush, assembly GCF_016432855.1. Taxonomy (NCBI): domain Eukaryota; kingdom Metazoa; phylum Chordata; class Actinopteri; order Salmoniformes; family Salmonidae; genus Salvelinus; species Salvelinus namaycush. The sequence continues at coordinate 18,606,819 of NC_052336.1, read as the reverse complement.
AGCGAGGATGAGCCTTGAGTCGTGTGTGTGTGTGCATGCGTGAGTGTGAGAGTCTGCAGATTGTGCAGCCATGATGCTTGGGTGTGCATATCCGACTAAAACAAGGAGATTAAAAGATCTGGGAGACAGATTGGAGTCTAATTGGGACACTGTCCCTATCCCATCCTTAGAAACACAAAAAAATGAGCCTCTAAGTTTTGATTAAAGGAAAATTTGTTTTTTTGGAAGGGAACAAAGAAAAGACTAAAGAGAGGATGAGCTTGGTGAGGTTTTGCTGAACTTGAAAGAACAAGAGATCATCCTGAATTGTTAGGTGTGGAGTGAGGTTGTAGGTGTGGAGTAAGGTTGAGGATGGAGGTAGGTGTGGAGTAAGGTTGAGGATGGAGGTAGGTGTGGAGTAAGGTTGAGGATGGAGGTAGGTGTGGAGTAAGGTTGAGGATGGAGGTAGGTGTGGAGTAAGATTGAGAATGGAGGGTGTGATGGAAGATGGAGGTAGGTGTGGAGTAAGGTTGAGGATTGAGGTAGGTGTGGAGTAAGGTTGAGGATGGAGGGTGTGATGGAAGACGGAGGTAGGTGTGGAGTAAGGTTGAGGATGGAGGTAGGTGTGGAGTAAGGTTGAGGATGGAGGGTGTGATGGAAGATGGAGGTAGGTGTTGAGTAAGGTTGAGGATGGGGGTAGGTGTGGAGTAAAGTTGAGGATGAAGGGTGTGATGGAGTTGAAGATTTTGGGAACTGAACCCTTGGAGGTGTGGGAGTTTTTCCCCTTTTCCCCACTGTGTGTGGATGGTTTTTGGCTTCAAGCACCTGGCAGCTGCTTTTGAGTATTTTGGATTTAGATGCTTTCTCCCTAATTTCCTCTGTGTTCTTAGACAGGTGTGGAGAAGGAGCCTGCCAAATGACTGGCTTTAAGTGCTGTTTATATTCAATCTGCAGACACCTCAATGCTGTTATTTACAATGGTATTCATCATAATGGCATTTGTCTTTTTCTTCTCGAGTGAGAATGACAGTGAGACGAATAGGAGGCGTCATTTGATTGTAACACCGATTTTAAATTTAATTTGGGTAATAATTAAACGTTAGGTAATTATTCGATAAATAGCATGTCATCACATTAATGATAGTCATGTCACAACACCCCCCTCTCAAAGCCTTTCCAAGCCAATCATTAATCACACGCTAGCGTTCATGTGGTGATGGGGTTTACCTCAATGCTGTTATTAACAATGGTATTCATCATAATGACATTTGTCTTTTCCTTTAGCTTTGTTTAGTGTCTCTGCCCACCCTGTTGTCTCTGCCAACCTGTCTCTACCCTACTATTGGGTGAGGCTAGCATATTGCGTCCTGACAGGCATCACGCTCCTCTAGCTAGCTAGTGTACAGTACTGTAGCACTGCGTCTCTCTAAGCTGCTGTACATGGCCTGCCTCCTGTCTCCCGCCTCCGCTCTCATCTGTTTGTCTAATTAAAACAGAGCTGGATGTGGAACAGATTAATACAGACGAGATGACAGGACACACGTACATTATACATACACACACCCAGATGTTGAGTGTGACAAGGTTGGCATTTGACAGCCAATTGATGCACAAGTAAACACACACTCACACACTGTCATGCACACAGGCACAGGTGGGGTTACACACAGATGAGCATGCACACACACACACGCACTCACTCACTCACTCACTCACTCACTCACTCACTCACTCACTCACTCACTCACTCACTCACTCACTCACTCACTCACTCACTCACTCACTCACTCACTCACACACTCACACACTCACACACACACACACACACACACACACACACACACACACACACACACATACTTACACCCAATGTCAAAAACAATTCTTTGCCTCTCAAGCTTAGAGGCTATTTGTGAAAACTCGCCCTTGTCATCTATGCTAAATAGATTTTAAAACTTCTTAGGGATAGGGGGCGACATTTTCACTTTTGGATGAATTTATGCCCAAATTAAATGGCCTCGTACTCTGTCCTAGATCATATGATATGCATATTATTATTTATATTGGATAGAAAACACTCTGAAGTTTCTAAAACTGTTTGAATTATATCTGTGAGTAAAACAGAACTCATATGGCAGGCAAACTTCCAAACAGGAAGTGAAAATTCTGAAATGAGTCGCTGTGAAAGGCATCGCCTATTCAATTGACTTATATTTATGGATCTGTATGCACTTCATACGCCTTCCACTAGATGTCAACAGGCAGTAGAACGTGGAATGAAGCATATAGCTTCATGTGGGACCGGATGAGAGCCAATGGAGTGACTGGTCAGGCATATTGCCAGTTCTTGGCCACGCAGTCTGCGATGCGTTATATAGACATGAAGAAAAACTCCGTCTGGGACGTTATTGGATATATATGAGAAAAACATCCTGAAGATTGATTCTCAACTGAGTTTGACCAGTTTATTCTATTTGTAATATCACTTTTTGAAGTTTTCGTTCATTTGCGTAAAGTTCGATGGACACGTGAACTACACATGCTAGCCAAAGTTGCTAATTCGACAGACGTAATGGACATTATAAAACAAAAAAACGATTTATTGTGGAACTAGGATTCCTGGCTCTGCATTCTAATGAAAGATCATCAAAGGTAAGGGAATATTTATGATGTAATTTCGTATTTCTGTTGACTCCAAGATGGCGGAGAATGGCTGAGCGCTGTCTCAGATTATTGCATGCTGTGCTTTTTACTAAAGTTATTTTTTTAAATCTAACACAGCGGTTGCATTAAGAACCAGTGTATCTTTAATTATATGTACAACATGTATCTTTCATCAAAGTGTATGATGAGTATTTCTGTATTTCACGTTGCTATCTGTAATTACTTTCGCTATTTTGGAGCCATTTCTGAACATGGCGCCAATGTAAAACCACATTTTGTGGCTATAAATATGCACATAATCGAACAAAACATAAATGTATTGTATAACATGATGTCATATGATTGTCATCTGATGAAGTTGTTCAAAGGTTAGTGATTCATTTTATCTCTATTTGTGGGTTTTGTGAAAGCTATCTTTTCTGTGAAAAAATGGCGGTGTATTTTTGGATATTGTGGTGAGCTAACATAAATATATGTTGTGTTTTCGCTGTAAAACATTAAAAAAATCGGACATGTTGGCTGGATTCACAAGATGTTTATCTTTAATTATATGTACAACATGTATTTTTCATCAAAGTTTTATGATGAGTATTTCTGTATTTCACGTGGCTATCTGTAATTACTTTCGCTATTTTGGAGCCATTTCTGAACATGGCGCCAATGTAAAACCACGATTTGTGGCTATAAATCTGCACATAATCGAACAAAACACAAATGTATTGTATAACATGATGTCATATGACTGTCATCTGATGAACTTGTTCAAAGGTTAGTGATTAATTTTATCTCTATTTGTGATTCACAATATGTTTATCTTTCATTTGCTGTATTGGACTTGTGATTTCATGAAATTATATTATATTATATCCCTGTGGTGCTAGGCTATGCTATGCTAGTCAGCGTTTCTGATGAGAATGATCCCGGATCCGGGCTGGGTAGTCCAGAAAGGTTAATTAAGCAAAGAAATGCAATGTGCCACGAGAGAACTAGTGTTGCAGAGTTAGCTTCTCAACAAGCCACTGTTTCTTACCAGCTAAGGGAAGAAGAGGGAAAGTCTGGTCATGAGAAGTAGAGTTGAGGAGAGAGGCAGTCAGGAATGTAAAATAAGATAATGTAAGTTTGTTTATAAACCAAAAACGAAGCCATTTACTTTCTAACATGCCAAAGTCAAAACTGGATAACTGCTTTCAAGCAGTCACAGTGAAACCGATGGACCCTCCCATTATGAGAGGAGCACAATATGTGTCCATTGTTCTCCCCCTGACCCTAATAACCTGAGAGGCAATATTTAAATGCCTTGGACCAATTTCATGGCTGATCTCCCCAATATGAGGGCCCACGACAGGCCAATTCCTTCCTAGATGAGAAGCTTGGCCCTGGGGTCCGGGGCCTCTGACAGTGGGCTCACATCCAACACGTAATGTCCCTATTTAACAGGTCAAGAGCAAATTAAAATGGACCTTAGGGAGAAGCCTAATCTAGCATTAACAAGCCGGTAACGCCGTTATAAATATTCATAAGTGTCCTTGTGAATTGAGAAGTGCATCTGTATTATAACTGTGAGATCAGATCTCCTCCTCCTTACTTTTGATCAAAGGATGAAAAAAAAGAAACTGAAAGGCTGTTAAGCCAGGGCTATCATGTAATTAACCATAGATAGACAGAGTAAAGTCTTCTTGTGAGCACTATTGAGCACTGTCATCACTAGCTGGGAAAATTCCACATTCAGAAGTGAGATTCAAGACATGAAAGTACAAGTGGAAAAAAGAGGAATATAGGAGGAAGTGTACAGAAAAGAACAAAAATGAATATGTTTGGATTCTGACAGACAGACAGACCCAGGGAGATAGCTAAATATGAATATGTTACTGGGTTTGGGAGTGTAGGCAGATGGTGACATATGTTAGCCTAGGTTGTCTTAAGTGTATTCACGGGAGCATTACGTTTGGACAGGAGGTGTCATCGTTCAGTCATGAGAAAAAAGAACTCCGCTGAGTAGACCTCATGTGTTCACACACACACACACACACACACACACACACACACACACACACACACACACACACACACACACACACACACACACACACACACACACACACACACACACGCAATGCTTGCACACACACACACGCGCACACAAACACACACACACACACACACACACGCAATGCTTGCACACACACACATGCCAGGTACCTATCTGAATTGTATGCTCAGTTGCTTCTCTTCTCCAGTTCATCAAACTCTCTAACTGACGTATAGCACCTGTTTAAAAGTATTAGACTACACTTGGGAATTAAATGAATATGTCATGTAATTAATATTTACTGTTGTTTCTAGTGCTAGTAATCATTACAGCCAATTATATCCATAATACTCCATCCTGTCAAGCCTTTTCCCACACAAATGTTGTGTTAATCTGGCCCACCATCTCTAAATTAATTCAAATTTTGCTGCAACATGGAAAACTAATTCATTGGAGTGATTTCCGTGCACAGAAAATGCCAAAATTCAGGACGGAATTGCATGCTTGGCATTGACAAATGCGCCTTTTGCTCGCCATGCTGGACTACAGTGAGATAATTAATTTGGAGCAGATGTTTTGTTATCGAATAGCAAATTTTAATCAGGCCCACGTTTCTGCCTTTCCCTGGAGTAGCAATGTTCCTATCCGCTTGGTCAGACCTGACTAGCTGGTTTAGGCTGACACTGATTAATGAGATAGAGAGACTGTGACTCACCGCAGTACGCCCCTACCAATGCTGTCTCACAGGCGACACACTACCAGCAAAGCTATGATGTCATCTAGGAAGTCTAAAACAATGAAGATTGGGATGAGAAAGAGATGGTTTGTCTAAATATGGTGAAGAGATAGAGAACAAGGTCTGGTTGTACACATTTTTTCCCTCTGAAATGCATTAGTAATCAGCATCTAAAAAATGTATTCAAGTATTTTTATCTACTTCTTGCACAGTGATTTTAGGATATTTTACTGCAATTAATTAAGTGCTTGAATATGGCATCAAATGGGACTTCCATATCTTTTTGGGAAGCAAGAAGAAAGCTTCAATGTACTCAACCAAAAGATCCAGAAAGAAAATAATTAATTGAAAGTTGAGTGTTGGATACTCAGACCCAGGCAAAGCTGATTGTGAATGGCATTAGTATGTATTTATTCTGCGACAGAGAGCAGAGAGAAAGGGTGGCGGCTGTGTTAATGCCGACTCTTATTAAAGTGTATAACAGGGAAGTGACTGCTTGAGCTCAACCAAATGAACATCATGAGAGGTTCTCTCTCTCTCTCTCTCTCTCTCTGCTCCTATTGAATTAGTCTGGGGGAAACAACTGACTCTCTGAACAGCTAATTGGTGGGTATCTGTGGTGGGAGAACCCAGGGACCATGTCCTGTTATGTAGCTTAGTGTTAATGCTATGCCTGCCATTGTGTCAGAGGAATCACATCTAAGGAAACATGCATTGCTAAAGCACAAGTTTAGAATGTTGTTGTCCTCTGAAGTACCTTCCCAGAGATTGAAGCCTTGACCACCTCTGCCAAGAAGAAAGCACTATGGGCTTTTGGTGTGAAGCCCAATCCACTTTTCTGCTGATTCGTCAGTCTCCAAATGCAAGAGATCCCTCCTTCCTCTCCTGCCCTGAGAATCGACTAGGAATCAGAGCAAAAATGGCAATCTGTGCCACTGTATTTATCTGAACACCGTAACCACCTTATCCCCTTATCAGTGTGTGTGTGTGTGCGCGCGTGTGTGTGTGTGTGTGTGTGTGTGTGTGTGTGTGTGTGTGTGTGTGTGTGTGTGTGTGTGTGTGTGTGTGTGTGTGTGTGTGTGTGTGTGTCTGTGTGTGTGTGTGTCTGTGTGTGTGTGTGTGTGTGTCTGGCAGGTAAAGTGGCCAATTCACTTTCATGTTTTTTTTTCCAGTAGCCTACAGTACCTGATACTATAAAGAACATGGACATCATCCTTTAGCGACTCACATTAGGCCTTTGTTGTTTCATGGACTTTAGACGCTGTTATCTGATGTAGTAACAGGCATGGGGGCAAATACGCTTTAAGCAGGGTTGTGTGAATCCTCTATTAATCCATTCACTTGATGATAAAAAGCATGACTGTTTCCCTTATTGCTTCCTTTCTTTGCTGAGGAAAGGTATGACATGTTTATTTATCCTAGAGAGGTACATTCTCAGTTTCTCCATAACTACATGAAATGGCTGCTCTATAACATGCGTAAATGTACTGTAATGTTATTTCAAGGCAGAGTTGACATCTGTGTTGATTCTCCAATAAGTTTTATCTGCCACCACTTCCATCATAGTTAATCCAGAGATCCTGCGTTGTATCTTTATCTGTGTTTCAGTATCAAACTGTCATAATAATCACGTTCAAGTTAGACAGCAGATATTACTAACCTACTGTCGCGGCTGCAGTGGCAGTGGCAGCAGGCGGAGATTCTAATGTGTTCATTATATTGGAAAGCAAACAAATCGGTGCGGGAGTGGTTCCTGTCATTAATTGAGTTGTGCAGGCGGGGGCTGCAGCGTGCATTGCTAAGGTAATGATATGTGGCGCGTGTGTCATTCAGCCAATAAATCCAGGCGTTACCGGTCATTAACCCTAATGGTAAAGTTGTGTGAAGCGGCACAAGTGGCTGGGGTTTATTTATGGCAGTCTACTTTGGTGTTTGCGGCGAACTTATCAACTTAGCGCCATAGCTAATGAACAGATTGGACTCAGTGCTCCCAACACACTCTCTCTCTCTCTCTCTCTCTCTCTCTCTCTCTCTCTCTCTCTCTCTCTTTCTTTCTCTCTCTCTCTCGGTCTCTCTCAGGATGAAGGAGAAGAGATTCAGCAGGGATAGGATGTGAGGAGAGGGCGGTGGATGCAGCAAAACAGTCTAGATAAAGTCTCATGCACTTTCAAAATTGTGTTTTAAATCAACATTTTCATTTGTTCGTTTTTTTCTTGATTGGTGCCTTTAAAAATCACTTCTGACTCATGGCTTCATTATTCCAGGAGATAAGACATGACATTCAGAAAGGTTTGAATCACATCAGGAAAGGAAATATGATTGCCTTGCTGGGAATGTTGCGTGGAGGGGGGTACTGTATGATGGCCTGTGGGAGGTATACCAGCGGTAGTGGCTATATAATTGAAGTAGTGCTCTCTCAGCATTTGAGGGAGCAGATTGACACACTCCCGAATCTCAGAGAGCCCCATAAATCTATTTTTTATGAACGGAGCAGGCCACTGATGACGTCATTCACTTTTAAATTCAATTTATGAGTTGATGAGCGGCTGATTGAGACCCTACACTCTGGGGAGGCTGTGTCAGAGCACTCTGTCCTGACATTGAGGGAGAGTGGCTCAGAGGATGGGGAATGAAGGGTGACTGACACTGTGGGAGAGTGGTTCGTACATAAGGGGTCTGTACTAGTGGGGAGAGTGATTTTAACATAGGGCAAAAGGAGGTCTGTACATGGGGAAACAGTAGATCTATGGATGGAGACAGTGATAGAGGTTCTGAGGATAGTGGTGGAGGGTAGTGGTGGAGGGTTCCCCATCTGACATGGGGAAATTGGTTCTGACACAGGGCTCTGAAGGGACCATCACAATCACCGATCATTCGCTTTCATCCCAGTCAAGTTACCTTTCCCATTCTCTTCCCTGGAAAATATAGAACTTCTCCTCTCAGGAAGATCATCCATGTTGTTGGGAGTTTGTGGAAGTCATAGCTGTGACCTTCCATAATGTATTCCCTCTGAATGACAGTTACATAATGATGGGTGACACACTGACACATCACTCTGCAATACGCAGAAGAAAGCTGGGAACAATGAATGACCCTTGAATTAATAGATCTGAGTTACTGATTGGATGAAGAATCCATCCACTTCTCATCACAGTCTGAATTCAGTTTCTGATTAGAATGCAAAACATAAAACCAGAAGTGGAATGGGAAATTCCATTTGGAATCACTTTACAGAAAAACAAATTACACAATGTCACCTAATACCTACATGCAAAGATAAGAGCATGATATACACGCTGTACTACAGGAATATCTCGACACATCTATTTAGTAGGCCTGCAAATAAACAGTTTCTTCCCTTTGAGTCTAAAAAAAGGTTGAGAGAGAGAGAGAGAGAGAGAGAGAGAGAGAGAGAGAGAGAGAGAGAGAGAGAGAGAGAGAGAGAGAGAGAGAGAGAGAGAGAGAGAGAGAGAGAGAGAGAGAGAGAGAGAGAGAGAGAGAGAGAGAGAGAGAGAGAGAGAGAGAGAGAGAGAGAGAGATGGGGGGACACACAGATGGCAGCATGAAACCACCCAACACCACCACACAACCATCAGCCACTGTCAAACCTCATGCTCCGGAGCTTATAACATGCAGTGCAACTGTTGGCTAAATAACAAACACAGTTAACATGTTCTCCCCGTCAGGTTCCGAGGGAATCTGTATTCCAAAAACAAACAGCGGATTTGACAGGTCTGGCAGCCGCAGCACGTCCATATCCAAAGCTGACTGAGGGTTGATTTGAAAACCCAGCTCTGCCCAGTCTAATGCTGTGTGATATGAACAGGAAGAGAGAATTTGTACTGTAGCCTATCTGGGCCTCTATGGTGGTATTCTATAACATTTGATGACAGTGGTGATGTTGAAGCCATGCAGTGTATGAGGCCCTGCTAATGTGGACAGGGCATTAGCTTTCTGTTCACGCTGCCCTAACCCCAATCAATCACGTAATCCGATGAACCTCTCTCTTAGCAGTTTACCCGTTGTTGTCTTAGCCCTCCCAATCAACACCTGTGATTACTTTATGCCTCCCTCTAATGTCAATATGCCTTATATATTGTTGTTTAGGGCAGCTCTCATTGTTTTGTTTTACTGCGGAGCTCCTAGTCCCGTTCTACCTGCCTCGGTTAGCTCCCTTGCCCCACCCCCCACATATGCGGAGACCGCACCTAGCTTTACTGGCGCTTCCAGAGATGCAGCCTCTCTCATTGTCACCCAATGCCTAGGTTTACCTCCACTTTACTCGCACCCTACCCTACCCTGGTCTGTGCATTATTCCCTGAATCTATCCTACCATCCTACCAAGTCTGCTCCTTTTACTCTCTGTTCCGAACGCAATAGACGACCAGTTCTTATAGCCTTTAGCCGTACTCTTATCCTACTCCTCCTCTGTTCCTCTGGTGATGTAGAGGTTAACCCAGGCCCTGTGTGTCCCCAGGCGCTCTCATTTGTTGAATTCTATAACCGGAAAAGCCTTGGGTTCATGCATGTTACCATGAGAAGATTCTGAAAATTCTGAAATTTACATCTCCAATTACAATATTTTCCGTCAAGATAGAACTGCTAAAGATGGCGGAGTTGCAATCTACTGTAGAGATAGCCTGCAGAGTTCTGTCCTACTATCCAGGTCTATGCCCAAACAGTTCGAGCTACTACTTTTAAAACTCATCTCTCCAGAAATAAGTCCCTCACTGTTGCAGCTTGTTATAGACACCCCTCAGCTCCCAGCTGTGCCCTGGACACCATGTGAATTGATTGCCCCCCATCTATCGTCAGAGTTCGTACTGTTAGGTGACCTAAACTGGGATATGCTTAACACCCCGGCCGGCCTACAACCTAAACTAGATGCCCTCAATCTCACACAAATTATCAAGGAACCTACCAGGTACAACCCCAAATCCGTAAACATGGGCACCCTCATAGATATCATCCTGACCAACTTGCCCTCTAAATACACCTCTGCTGTTTTCAACCAGGATCTCAGCAATCACTGCCTCATTGCCTGCGTCCATTATGGGTCCGCGGTAAAACGACCCCCCCTCATCACTGTCAAACGCTCCCTTAAACACTTCAGCGAGCAGGCCTTTCTAATCAAGCTTACCCGGGTATCCTACAAGGATATTGACCTCATCCTGTCAGTAGAGGATGCCTGGTTGTTCTTCAAAAGTGCCTTCTTCACCATCTTAAATAAGCACTCCCCTTTCAAAAAATTCAGAACTAAGAAGAGATATAGCCCTTGGTTCACTCCAGACTTGACTGCCCTTGACCAGCACAAAAACATCCTGTGGCGCACTGCACTAGCTTCGAATAGTTGATGTGATATGCAACTTTTCAGGGAAGTCAGGAACCAACATACACAGTTGGTTCCTGGCTAGCTTTTTCAAAAATAAATTTGCATCCTGCAGCACTAATTCCAAAAAGTTTTGGGACACTGTTAAGTCTTTGGAAAATAAGAGCACCTCCTCCATCTGCCCACTGCACTGAGGCTAGGAAACACTGTCACCACCGATAAATCTATGATAATCGAGAATTTCAATAAGCATTTCTCTACGGCTGGCCACGCCTTCCACCTGGCTACCCTTACCCCGGTCAACAGCTCTGCACCCCCGGCAGCAACTGGCCCAAGCCCCCCCCCCCTGCTTCTTCTTCACCCAAATTCAGACAGCTGATGTCCTGAAAGAGCTGCAGAATCTGGATCACTACAAATCAGCTGGGCTAGACAATCTGGACCCTCTCTTCCTTAATTTATCCGCCGCCATTGTCGCAACCCTTATTACTAGTCTGTTAAACCTCTCTTTCGTTGTCATCTAAGATTCCTAAAGATTGGAAAGCGGCCGCGGTCATCCCCCACTTCAAAGGGGGAGACACTCTAGACTCAAACTGTTACAGACCTATATCCTTCCTGCCCTGCCTTTCTAAAAGTCTTCAAAAGCCAAGTGAAGAAACAGATCACCGACCATCTCGAATCCCACCGTACCTTCTCCACTATGCAATCTGGTTTCCGAGCTGGTCACGGGTGTACCTCAGCCACGCTCAAGGTCCTAAACGATATCATAACTAGCATTGATTAAAAAAAACAGTACTGTGCCGCCGTCTTCATCGAACTGGCCAAAGCTTTCGACTCTGTCAATCACCGCATTCTTATCGGCAGACTCAACAGCCTTGGTTTCTCTAATGACTGCCTCGCCTGGTTCACTAACTACTTCTCAGATAGAGTTCAGTGTGTCAAATCGGAGGGCCTGTTCACCGGACCTCTGGCAGTCTCTATGGGGGTGCCACAGGGTTCATTTCTCGGGCCGACTCTTTTCTTTGTATATATCAATGATGCCGCTCTTGCTGCGGGTGATTCCCACCCGCCCGCCTAGCATCACTACTCTGGACGGTTCTGACTTAGAATATGTGGACAAAAATAAATACCTAGGTGTCTGGTTAGACTGTAAACTCTCCTTCCAGACTCACATTAAGCATCTCCAGTCCAACATTACATTTAGAATCGGCTTCCTATTTTGCAGGAAAGCCTCATGCTGCCAAACATACCCTTGTAAAACTGACTATCCTGCCAATCCTTGACTTCGTCGATGTCATTTACAAAATAGCCTCCAACACTCTACTCAGCAAATTGGATGCAGTCTATCACAGTGCCATCCGTTTTGTCACCAAAGCCCCATATACTACCCACCATTGCGACCTGTATGCTCTCGTTGGCTGGTCCTCGCTACATATTCGCCGCCAAATCGACTGGCTCCAGGTCATCTATAAGTCTTTGCTAGGTAAAGCTCCGCCTTATCTCAGCTCACTGGTCACCATAGCAACACCCACCCGTAGCACGCACTGCAGCAGGTATATTTCACTGGTCACCCCCAAAGCCAAAACCTGCTTTGGCCGCCTTTCCTTCCAGTTCTCTGCTGCCAATGACTGGAACGAATTGCAAAAATCACTGAAGTTGGAGACTTATATCTCCCTCAATAACTTCAAGCATTGGCTGTCAGAGCAGCTTACCGATCGCTGCAGCTGTACACAGCCCATCTGTAAATAGCCCATCCAACCTTCTACCTACCTGATCCCCATATTTGTTTTTTGTTTTTTTCTGCTCTTTTTTGCACACCAGTATTTCTATTTGCACATCCTCATCTGCACATCTATCACACCAGTGATAATTGCTAAATTGTAATTACTTTGCCACTATGGCCAATTTATTGCCTTACCTCCTTACTTAATTTGCACACACTGTATACAGATTTTCTATTGTGTTATTGACTGTACGTTTGTTTATCCCATGTGTAACTCTGTGTTGTTGTTTTTGTCGCACTGCTTTGCATTATCTTGGCCATGTCGCAGTTGTAAATAAGAACTTGTTCTCAACTGGCCTACCTGGTTAAATAAATGTAAAATAAAATAAAAATCTTGCTATATTGAGTTGTAGAGCCGGTGTATTACATTACAATGGGGCCTCAGTCATTTGTAATCATATTATATTATTTGAACAAATTGATCTTCTACAGGTGTCCTTTGTCCGTCTGTCCGTCCATCCGTTTGTCTGTCTCACTCTCTTTCTTTCTTTCTCTCTCTCTCTCTCGCTCTCTCTCTCTCTCTCTCTCTCTCTCTCTCTCTCTCTCTCTCTCTCTCTCTCTCTCTCTCTCTCTCTCTCTCTCTCTCTTTCTCTCCCTTTCTGTCTGTCAGATTGCCACAAAGTGTGGCCAAACACTATTGGAGTTTTTTTCCCCTCACCAGTCTGTCAAGGGCCCATTAGTGATTATGTGTGTATGTTAAGCTGGGCGTACACTACACATTTTGGCACCGAATTAGCTGTCCCAGACAGGTTTTTGAGATTGTACATGAATCCCCATGTTGTTGCCTATTCGTGCCTATCACAACGCTCATTTAATATGCGCGGGTTAGATACAGAATCTGAGGGCTACCGAACCGGTCTTTCAGCCATCCCAATATTTTCAAACATCCCAATGGGCAAAAAGTGGTTGAATCAACCTTGTTTTCACATAATTGAAACCCCCCAAAAAGCAATGTGAGGACGTTGACTCAACGTGGAAAACTAATTTGATTTGCAAAAAGGCATCAACGTAAGGGCATTTCATATTTTTTACCTAAATACAATGACATTGTGAAATAAATGTAAATAAAATGTCAATAAAAACTAGACGTTGAACTGACGTCTGTGCCCATGGGATGTTTGATTTTATCCTCACACAAATCTGCAAGGCTCTTGTAGTTTGAGAACGGTGATCAGCAATACCCAATGATATGATGTCGTTGCTTCGCATCACCCAGAATGTGTAGACTCTCGAGCAGGAGCGATGACTACTACTAGTATGCGTTTGTACTTGCTTTTAACCAAAGCCAAAGTGTGAAATCGTTACAGCTCTGAAGTTCACAAGCATTGTTATTCAATTCTAAATGTATTGGCTAGATATTTCAACTCTGTATGACAATGTCTTACTGAAAACATGTATGAGGCTGCTTTGAGCCAGAGCTCGGTTTAGCTACATTAACAATCTAATCACTTCATCACGTCATTTATTTTTTTGCGAGACAGCATGGTATCGAGAATGCATTTACAGACGTAAATCACAAAGCTCGTAAGTCACAAAATGTTCATTAGTCTGTGTGTGTGTGTGTGATCTGCAGTTAATGTATCTGCGACGAGTCGATTACTAAACACCCCCTCACTCCTCAGTTGAAGAGTTTTGCCTCCAAATCACTGCATGTCTGATGTAGAAGCCTTAGAAAAAACTTGAACAGAGATTTGGTATATCCATCGACAACTCATGTCGATTCTCTCTACAAAGTACCACTCTTTCACTTACAGTAGACTCTCTTATTGTTTTCACTAGACGTCTTTCTCAACCAGATTAGAAAGTGTGTGTGGGAAGCTTCTATTTCCTGCCAAGTAGCATTTTGGCGTTTCTCTTTGCGTTGTACTTAGGCTACCACATTTATCTTCACAAACGTGTGCTATCTGCTGGTCCCCATCGCAGCACTGTGTTTCGGTTACAAATTTCACTGCTCACTACGTTTGTCATTTTGGAAGATTAAGTACACTGTAGTCATTACTGACAAGGGTTTATTTTTCCCTGTCTCTTGACATCGCTCTTGATCATTCCCACTTTCCCTCTTACAATTTTAGGTTAACTTCTTGTCTTTCTTGCTTCTGTCTCTCTTCTTCCCCTACACCTCAATCTCTATCTCCTTCTGATCCCTGTTCGTATTCTACAGGGTATCTTAAACCTTGAGTCTCTGTTGTTTTTTCCTGATTGCTCTGCCAAGGGAGGAGAGCTTTTGAACCCTCCCTCCACATCATTATTTAAGACTAAATGGCATTAAGTGTGGGCTGCGTGGGAGCCAACCTGTCTCTTAAAGCCAGGAGGGAGCAGGTCCCCCGTGCTCCACCTCAAAGAGTTATGGCTCACCTTTTACCGCCGCCTCCTCTCCTCCCTCTCCTCCTCTCTCACTCCACTTCAAGTGCTACAAGTGAAGGAGTGAAGAGACCAGGAGTCATCTCTCTCTGTCCTTCTCTCTCTTCTCCAGGACCTCTCTGCTTCCCTGCCAAGCCACACCTGTGCCAAGCAGATTGTGTGTATCACCTAGGAAAGATCTCTTGAACCCAAAGTGACAGTACAGCACCGTGAAGGGACTGCCATCGGCTCCACCAGCATCAACTTTTATACTATAGGCACATGTACAGAGCAGTCAAAGCCAGTTGCCACTGCAATATTTACTGCCTGGACTAAAAATGAAATATAATATGTTTTCCCCCCTGTATGCAAGGCAAGTACAGTGTGGCTCTAGTGAGGCCTCTACATCAAACGTTTCATTATGGATTAAAAGCAGTGGGCGGGAGAATGAGGCAGACAAGGCTACTGCTTGCACTGACCGTGATCAGATAGACAGACTCCAGACCGGCCAATTAAAAGGCCACATTTTCAATTTCCTCTCTCCAAAGGGACTGGGGATGAGACGAGACCACTGTGAAAGTATGAACCTTTTAAAGCACACAGCCTTTCACTAAGTGTTATTTATCTTAGTGATGGAAGAATAGAAAATGATCTGCTGTGCTGGTTTATAAGAGAGCCCGTGCAACTATATCAAGTTATCAAGTTTTACCTGTTTGGCTACCACTAGCTAGAACTTGACAGGTGGGAGGCTTTGTCATGTAAATTCTACCTAGCCCGCTGGTTTATAACTATGGTAATTACCAGGTTAAAATAGTCTGGATGAAGTGGCACTCTATCAGGCAGACAACTAATGTGTTCTGTCGAGGCATGGTCCATTTGATGATCTAGAGATGGGGATAAAGACAGCGCACCTCTGAAGACACTCTTCTGGTAAAACCACCAACATGTATTTTTTTCATCTGTGTCCTTCTGGAAGCCATTATTGCAATCTGATGGCTTTAGAGAGTGTATGTACAATGTGTTGGTTCCCTAGTATGACCAAGGCAAGGAAATATCTAGCACTATTGTGTGATTTGCAGTCTCCCGATAATGTCATCTTTTGGATGCATTTTGTGTCGACTGTGTGGATTAGTGGTATGTATGCTTGTCAGAAAGGGTCGACAATAATGCATGTTTTATGGTTGATCTTTATATACCTTCCACCAATCATTGTGTCTCAATCCCACATAAGTGCAATGCAAGTTGTTTTAGTCGCGTTATTTACAGAGGTCTGTGAAATTATCCTTAACTTTCACAGATGTACCTGTCTGTACTGTATATTGAACTCTGGTGTTTGTTTCTATTAAAGCCTACTGGTTAGATGTAGCCTGTAAGCCCTCTGTGCAGCAGATCAGCTTGGCCTCTCCTAGAGGGAGAGATGCTATAAATTCCCTCCCAAGGTTTTTATGGTAATGAGCAAGGCCCCAGTGAGCAGAGAAGACCTATAGAAGGAAGGTCAGACACAAAGGCAACTATAGAAAGTTGAGGAAAAAGCAGACATCTGTCCGAGCATGCAGAACACACACATGCACAAACAGTTATGCACACACACTCACACACACACACACACACACATCCATCTAAACTTAGCAAAAAAAGAAACATCCTCTCACTGTCAACTGCGTTTATTTTCAGCAATCTTAGCATGTTTAAATATTTGCATGAACATAACAAGATTCAACAACTTGAGACATAAACTGAACAAGTTCCACAGACATGTGACTTACAGTGTAACGATCATTGTGGGCTGAAGGAAGAGTGGACCAAGGTACAGCGTTTAAAGTGTTCATGATTTAATAAAAATAAAAAAAATCAAACAAAAACAACAAACAGGAGAACGAAAGCGAAACAGTTCTGTCTGGGGCAGACACAAAAACAGAAAACAACTACCCACAAAACACAGGTGGGAAAAGGCTACCTAAGTATGGTTCTCAATCAGAGACAATGATAGACAGCTGCCTCTGATTGAGAACCACACCCGCCCAAACACATAGAAATAGAAAACATAGAACAAAAACATAGAATGCCCACCCCAACTCACACCCTGACCAACCCAAAATAGAGACATAAAAAGGATCTCTAAGGTCAGGGCGTGACATACAGACATGGAATAATGTGTCCCTGAACAAAACGGGGGGTCAAAATCAAAAGTAACAGTCAGTATCTGGTGTGGCCATCAGCTGCGTTAAGTACTGCAGTGCATCTCCTCCTCATGGACTGCACCAGATTTGCCAGTTCTTGCTGTGAGATGTTACCCCACTCTTCCACCAAGGCACCTGCGAGTTCCCGGACATTTCTGGGGGAATGGCCCTAGCCCTCACCCTCCGATCCAACAGGTCCCAGACGTGCTCAATGGGATTGAAATCCAGGCTCTTCGCTGGCCACGACAGACCACTGACATTCCTGTCTTGCAGGAAATAACGCACAGAACGAGCAGTATGGCTGGTGGCATTGTCATGCTGGAGGGTCATATCAGGATGAGCCCGCAGGAAGGGTGCCACATGAGGGTGGAGGATGTCTTCCCTGTAACGCACAGCATTGAGATTGCCTGCAATGACAACTAGCTCAGTCTGAGGATGCTGTGACACACCGCCCCAGACCATGACGGACCCTCCACGTCCAAATCAATCCCACTCCAGAGTACAGGCCTCGGTGTAACGCTCATTCCTTCGACAATAAACACGACTCCGACCATCAACCCTGGTGAGACAAAACCGCGACTCGTCAGTGAAGAGCACTTTTTGCCAGTCCTGTCTGGTCCAGTGACGGTGGGTTTGTGTCCATAGGTGACATTGTTGCCGGTGATGTCTGGTGAGGACCTGCCTTACAACAGGCCTACAAGCCCTCAGTCCAGACTCTCTCAGCCTATTGCGGCCATCTGACCACTGATGGAGGAACTGTGCGTTCCTGGTTTAACTCGGGCAGTTGTTGTTGCCATCCTGTACCTGTCCAGCAGGAGTGATGTTTGGATGTACCGATCCTGTGCAAGTGTTCTGCCACTGTGAGGACGATCAGCTCTCCATCCTGTCTACCTGTAGTGCTGTCTTAGGCGTTTCACAGTACAGACATTGCAATTTATTGCCCTGGACACATCTGCAGTCCTCATGCCTCCTTGCAGCATGCCTAAGACACGTTCACGCAGATGAGCAGGGACCCTGGGCATCTTTCTTTTGGTGTTTTTCAGAGTCAGTAGAAAGGCCTCTTTAGTGTCCTAATTTTTAATAACTGTGACCTTAATTGCCTCTCTTCTGTAAGCTGTTAGTGTCTTAATTGACGCTAGGGGTTAGATTTTTATTTTTATTTTAAATAACGTTCCCAAGGTAAACAGACTATTTCTCAGGTCCAGATCGTAGAATATGCATATAATTTACAGATTGGGATAGAAAACACTCCAAAGTTTTCAAAACTGTCAAAATATGGTCTGTGAGTATAACAAAACTGATTCTGCAGGCGAAAACCTGAGAAAATCTAACCTGGAAGTGATTTTTTATTTTTTTTATCTGTGTTTCCTGGCCCGTCTTTCTTCCATTTAAAGGGGTATCAACCAGATTCCCTTTCCAATGGCTTCCTCAGGCTGTGACCAGGCTTTAGACATAGTTTCAGGCTTTTATTTTGAAAAATGAGCGAGATTTTTCAAAAGTAGTCAGGTGTTCTCTGATTAGTTCCTGCACGCGAGAGGGTAGCTCTCCATTTTCTTTTTCTCTCTTATTGAATAGGTTACGGTCCGGTTTAAATATTATCGATTATGTTTGTTAAAAACAACCTGAGGATTGATTATAAAAAACATTTGACATGTTTCTACAACCATTACGGATACTTTTAGGAATTTTCGTCGAACGGAACGAGGCTTTGGTTTTCTGAACATAACGTGCAACCCAAATGGCGTTTCTTTGTTATAAAAGTAATATTTATCGAACAAAAAGAAAAATTTGTTGTGTAACTGGGAGTCTCGTGAGTGCAAACATCCGAAGATTATCAAAGGTAAGCGATTAATTTTATTGCTTTTCTGACTTTCGTGACCAAGCTAACCAAGCTAATATAAGGCTAACTGTTCTAGCATTGATTGATAAACTCACAAAAGCTTAGATTGCTTTCGTTGCCAAGCATATTTTCAAAATCTGACACGATAGGTGGATTAACTTTTACTTGGTACTCATCCCGGATCCGGGAGCACCCTCATCAGTAAAAAAGCTGACTAGCATAGCCTAGCATAGCGCCACAAGTAAATACTAGCATCTAAATATCATGAAATCACAAGTCCAAGACACCAGATGAAAGATACACATCTTGTGAATCCAGCCATAATTTCTGATTTTTAAAATGTTTTACAGGGAAGACACAATATGTATTTCTATTAGCTAACCACTATAGCAAAAGACCCAACTTTTTTTTCTCCACCATTTTTTTACTGCATAGGTAGCTATCACAAATTCGACCAAATAAAGATATAAATAGTCACTAACCAAGAAACAACTTCATCAGATGACAGTCTGATAACATATTTATTGTATAGCATATGTTTTGTTCGAGAAATGTGCATATTTCAGGTATAAATCATAGTTTTACATTGCAGCCACCATCACAACTCTCACCAAAGCAACTAGAATAACTACAGAGAGCAACGTGAATTACCTAAATACTCATCATAAAACATTTATGAAAAATACACAGTGTACAGCAAATGAAAGACAAAGATCTTGTGAATCCAGCCAATATTTCAGATTTTTTAAGTGTTTTACAGCGAAAACACAATATAGCATTATATTAGCTTACTACAATAGCCAACCACACAACAGCATTGATTCAACGCAACGTTAGCGATAACGAATAAACCAGCAAAAGATATAAAATTATTCACTAACCTTCTCAAACTTCTTCAGATGACAGTCCTATAACATCAAATTACACAATACATATATGGTTTGTTCGAAAATGTGCATATTTAGCGGCACAAATCGTGGTTATACAATATGAATAGTAGCCAAAATGCAAACAAAATGTCGGGAGAAATCTTGGGAGAGGCACCTAATCTAATCAATAACTAATCATAAACTTGACTAAAAAATACAGGTTGGACGGCAAATGAAAGATACATTAGTTCTTAATGCAACCGCTGTGTTAGATTTTTAAAATTAACGTTACTACGACATACAGCGTGCGTTAAAGCGAGACCGCACCGAAATTAATGGCGGAATAATAGTTTAACATTTTTCAACAGAACAACGAATTAACATCATAAATAGTTCTTACTATTTGATGAGCTTCCATCAGAATCTTGTGCAAGTTGTCCTTTGTCCAGAATAATCGTTGCTCGGTTGTAGATTGTCGTCTTCAACTTTGGAATTAGCAGCAAACATTAGCCATGTGGCGAAGACGTGTCCAACTCACCATAACGCAGCACAAATAAATACCGAAAATCGCAATATACTGATATAAACTGATATAACTCGGTTTAAAATAACTACATTATGATGTTTTTAACACCTATATCGAATAAAATCAGAGCCGGATATATCTAACGCCTATAACGAGAGCTTTTCAGAATGCAATCCTGAGGTCTGTCTTGCGTCATGACGAACGTTGAAAAGACTGCACACCCGGTTCCAAGAGCTTTTGTACGGCCTCAGATCTACCTAGACACCCCATTCCAATTCTCACTGCTTACTGACATCTAGGGGAAGGCGTATGCAGTGCATGTTGACCCATAGATTACATGCAAATTAATAAACTGACCCTGGAACAGAGTGCCCGATTTCAGATTTCTCACTTCCTGACAGGAAGTTTGCTGCAAAATGAGTTCTGTTTTATTCACAGATATAATTCAAACGGTTTTAGAAACTAGAGAGTGTTTTCTATCCAATAGTAATAATAATATGCATATTGTACGAGCAAGAATTGAGTACGAGGCAGTTTAATTTGGGAACGTTTTTTTACAAAGTCGAAATGGCGCCCCCCTATTGAGAAAAGGTTAACAACAAGCTAAGCTGTGTTTTGGTATATTTCACTTGTGATTGCATGATTATAAATATTTTTAGTAATATTTTTGAATCTGATACGTTTGGGAATTTTCTTCTGCCTTTCAGGACCGGAAGGAGGCTGTAGTTTTCTGAACATAACGCGCAACCCAAATGGCGTTCTTTTGTTATAAAAGTAATATTTATCGAACAAAAATAACATTTATTGTGTAACTTAATTTTATTGCTTTTCTGACTTTCGTGACCATGCTAATTTGGGGCTAGCTGTTGTAGCATTGATTGATACACTCACAAAAGCTTGGATTTCTTTCTCTGTAAAGCATATTTTCAAAATCTGACACGATAGGTGGATTAACAACAAGCTAAGCTGTGTTTTGGTATATTTCACTTGTGATTGCATGATTATACATATTTTTAGTAATATTTTGCGCCCTGCAATTCAGCGGTTGTTTAGGAAAATGATCCCGTAAAAGGGATCCGTAGCACAGAGAAGTTAACGACTGTTCCACAGGTGCATGTTCATTAATTGTTTATGGTTCCTTGAACAAGCATGGAAAACATTGTTCAACCTCTCTTGGGTACGTGAGACGCTAGCGTCCCACCTCTTCAACAGCCAGTGAAACTGCTGGGCGCCAAATTCAAATACAGAAATACTCATTATAAAAATTCAGAAAACAAAACATATTTTACATAGGTTTAAAGATTAACTTCTTGTTAATCCAACCACCGTGTCAGATTTAAAAAATGCTTTACGGCGAAAGCATACCGTACGATTATTTGAGAACATAGCCCAGCAGACAAATCATTACAAACAGTAACCAGCCAAGTAGAAGAGTTACACAAGCCAGAAATAGAGATAAAATGAATCCCTTACCTTTGATGATCTTCATATGGTTGCACTCAGCAGACATTCATTTACTCAATAAATGTTCCTTTTGTTCGATGAAGTCTCTTTTTATCCAAAAACCTCAGTTTTGTTTGCGCATTTTCTTCAGTAATCCACAGGCTCAAACGCAGTCAAAACAGGCAGACAAAAAATCCAAATTGTATCCGTAAAGTTCATAGAAACATGTCAAACGATGTTTATATTCAATCCTCAGGTTGTTTTTAGCCTAAATAATCGATAATATTTCAACCGGACAATAACGTCTCAATATAAAAGGTTAACAAGAAAGGCACTCTCTCGGTCGCGCGCATGAAAAAGCTCTGTGACACTTTTGGGTCCACTCATTCAGACTGCTCTTACTTCCTAATTTTTCAGAATACAAACCTGAAACAATTTCTAAAGACTGTTAACATCTAGTGGAAGGGATAGGAACTGCAATTTGAGTCCTAAGTCAATGGATACTGTAATGGCATTGAATAGAAAACTACAAAAACCCCCAAAAACTACTTCCGAATGGATTTTTCTCAGGTTTTTGCCTGCCAAATCAGTTCTGTTATACTCACAGACACTATTTTAACCGTTTTGGAAACGTTAGAGTGTTTTCTATCCAAATCTACCAGTTACATGCATATCATATCTTCTGGGCCCGAGAAGTAGGCAGTTTAATTGGGCATGCTTTTCATCCAAAATTCCAAATGCTGCCCCCTACCCTTATTTGGATTTTTACGAATTGTCTTTGAAAGACAGGGTCCCGAAAAAAGGACGTTTATTTTTTTGCTGAGTTTATATATCTCTAACATCACCTTGTTGTAACTGTTCAGTGTGATTACGTTTACAACCTTTGTCAATTTCATAACATTTTTTCTAAAAGCAACAACCTGAGCTCATCCATCAAATTCATTTAGAATCTTTCATAAAAAGAGATGGAGGGCTTTTAAAAAGAGATAACCTTGTTATTTTGTGCTGAAATGAAATGAGTTTATTTGTTTGTCAGGCTGGTCCCCCTCCTCAGTCTGACAATGAGAGGAACAGAGACAAATCTAAGCTCTAGACAAAAACACTTTATTTTACAATGCCAATGCAGCTTTCCCAGATAGTCTGTTTACATGTGATAGAAAAGACCACTGCCACAATCGACAGTCTCCGGTACTATTCTAGCATGTCAGTAACCCACTCACTCAGTATGAACTCATACGTTTATTGATTATTGTACCAGTCATTATAACAATAACATCATTACACTATTATCTGTCGATCAACTTCACTACATATTCTCCCTACAGTTGGCTAGGTGATGTTGTGTTAGCATTCACAACACGCTGAGTGGGTGTTACAATCATTAGCACAGTGGTTTCCAATCAGAGACTTCCCAGGTGCTACTCTAGGATCATGTTCATTATCTATTGTATGAGATTTGAGAGTATCATCACAGAGAGGAATTGAGAGAGAGAGAGTGGAAGAGAAAAAGAGAGTGCTGAAGAGGGGAGCGTAAGAAAGAGGTAGAGAGAGGGAAAATGAAAGAGATGGAGGGAGGGAGAGGGAGAAGGAGAAGGAGAGAGAGGGAGGGAGAAGGAGAGAGACGAGTGAAAGAATCACCAATTTGCTTCTCAAATCAAGTTTGAAAATTATTTCCCCGAAAAAAGGGACCATGATCCCAAGTGATGGGGCGGCTAAGTTGCTTATAGCATTCAAACACATTTTGAATGCATTTCCTTTTGGTAAAAATGAAAAAAAACGAGAGAAAAAAGTAATTTGCACATTCTTTTGCACTAGTAAAAAGCACATTCTTTTCATCCTTGCCGCTTTGTGATGAGAAGCCTGTTTCGGCGTACTCTTTTGACGGCGTCCTGAAAGTGGTGGAGGAATAGGCTACCTTAATGATCCGAGCCAGAGCACTACCTGTGGGTGGTTCATTTACATTTAAGTCATTTAGCAGACGCTCTTATCCAGAGCGACTTACAAATTGGTGCATTCACCTTATGACATCCAGTGGAACAGCCACTTTACAATAGTGCATCTAAATCTTTTAAGGGGGGGGGGGGGGGGGGGTCAGAAGGATTACTTTATCCTATCCTAGGTATTCCTTAAAGAGGTGGGGTTTCAGGTGTCTCCGGAAGGTGGTGATTGACTCCGCTGTCCTGGCGTCGTGAGGGAGTTTGTTCCACCATTGGGGTGCCAGAGCAGCGAACAGTTTTGACTGGGCTGAGCGGGAACTGTACTTCCTCAGTGGTAGGGAGGCGAGCAGGCCAGAGGTGGATGAACGCAGTGCCCTTGTTTGGGTGTAGGGCCTGATCAGAGCCTGAAGGTACTGAGGTGCCGTTCCCCTCACAGCTCCGTAGGCAAGCACCATGGTCTTGTAGCGGATGCGAGCTTCAACTGGAAGCCAGTGGAGAGAGCGGAGGAGCGGGGTGACGTGAGAGAACTTGGGAAGGTTGAACACTAGACGGGCTGCGGCGTTCTGGATGAGTTGTAGGGGTTTAATGGCACAGGCAGGGAGCCCAGCCAACAGCGAGTTGCAGTAATCCAGACGGGAGATGACAAGTGCCTGGATTAGGACCTGCGCCGCTTCCTGTGTGAGGCAGGGTCGTACTCTGCGGATGTTGTAGAGCATGAACCTACAGGAACGGGCCACCGCCTTGATGTTAGTTGAGAACGACAGGGTGTTGTCCAGGATCACGCCAAGGTTCTTAGCGCTCTGGGAGGAGGACACAATGGAGTTGTCAACCGTGATGGCGAGATCATGGAACGGGCAGTCCTTCCCCGGGAGGAAGAGCAGCTCCGTCTTGCCGAGGTTCAGCTTGAGGTGGTGATCCGTCATCCACACTGATATGTCTGCCAGACATGCAGAGATGCGATTCGCCACCTGGTCATCAGAAGGGGGAAAGGAGAAGATTAATTGTGTGTCGTCTGCATAGCAATGATATGAGAGACCATGTGAGGTTATGACAGAGCCAAGTGACTTGGTGTATAGCGAGAATAGGAGAGGGCCTAGAACAGAGCCCTGGGGGACACCAGTGGTGAGAGCACGTGGTGAGGAGACAGATTCTCGCCACGCCACCTGGTAGGAGCGACCTGTCAGGTAGGACGCAATCCAAGCGTGGGCCGCGCCGGAGATGCCCAACTCGGAGAGGGTGGAGAGGAGGATCTGATGGTTCACAGTATCGAAGGCAGCCGATAGGTCTGGTTCAATTAAATCAAATGGATTTTAAAGTGACTGGGGAATGGGGCTGGCTGACATGTCACAGAATGCAGAATGTTTTGAAGTGGATTGAGTGTGCTTCGAAAATCTGTCCCCCTTCTATCTCTTTGTTCCCTGGAGTGCCTTTTGAAGCAGACCACACACACACCACACATACACTGCCATCCACATCCGGAGATCTGTCAGTGTGTTCCTTCTGGGTCAGTGAGAGGAGAGAACAGATCCTGTTGTAACCACCCTCTCTGCCTTAGGAGTAATGCTATAATTAAGCTCTATGGGGGCTGGAGATTGGAGTCTGGAGTGGAGTATTGGAGTCTGGAGTAGAGCAGTGGTGTCATTAGACATAGCTATGGTTCACACAGACCTCTGAGTGCTCAGACCCATTCCTCATCAGCACACGTCCCACTACAGTGGCTGGCTCATTCTCCCTCTCTCTTTTTCTCTTTCATCTGCTTTTTAGGGACTTCTGTCAGTCTCTCTCTTCTCTCTTTGCTCTCTCTGTCTGTCTCTCAATCTCTCTCTCTCTTTCTTTTTCTATCTTCCTCCCTTCACCATGAGTGGAGAGTTTAAATAATCTATTTCCCTGATGTTTCCTTTCAAGTCCAAATCTAAAACACAATCATCAAGCCGACAGAGCTATTCTGAACAACACTGGGCCATTATGTTTCTTTGGCAACAAAGCACTTGTCTGAAACAAAGATGAATCAAATCGTATTTTTTCGGATGCGTCAGAGAGACATAGACTTGCAACAATAGACACAGCGGGAACTGAAGAGCAGTCTTGGCGGGTGTATGCTATGAGCAGCCTTAGTATATCAGTTTGTTTTGCTATACTTTCTGGTACAGACTAACCTGTTCTTTGACACTGAGGTGGTCCACAATAGGGGATTTCCTTATGAAACTAGAACAAAACAGGACCATGATCTTTTTCATTTTCACTAAATTGTATCCATAGACGGTCCTTTGGGGGAAGGATTGTTGACATTTGTATCTTAAAGCATAATAAAAAAAGTAGGAATATGTGTGAAATGTTGACCTTACCCAGGCCTCCTTTATTCATGTTTATATTTTTCAATATTCATATATTAATGTAAGAGAATTGTTATTGCAATCAAACTACTCATTACAGAGCAAGCGGTAAAGCTTCATATGACAAATATTTAATTTCTGGCACTTACAGATGAAACATTTTGGCGAAGGCCAAAATGTTCCAACTTCAATTACTTATTTCTCAATTATGCTTTAAGATACATACAAGAAATGTATGTCAACAATACTTCCTCCTGTTACGCGGAGTGGAGCAGGGGAACCCAAGAGCAGACTCAGACGAGGAGACTGGGATGAAGTAACCAAGGTATTTATTGAAACACAGGCGGAAGATGGAGTGCAGGTCAAGAGAAGCTCGGGCGGGTTGCTGGAAACCAGGTGCGGAGGCTGAGGCTGGAGCGAGAGGGGTCGAGACAGGGTAAGCAGGTCCGGAGGGGAATCCAAGGGAGTTGTAGAGTGGGGAATCCAGGACAGAGTAGCAGGATGACGAGACGTGGGACTGGAGACGGGGACCAGAGTCAGAGCAGGCAGAACTGTAGCGGAGAGGAAAACAGCATCAGGCAAGGAAAACAGGCACAACAGGATAACAGGATCGGAATAGTAACAAACGGCTAGAAATGTAGACTGACTGAGCAGAGATTACGATCTGGCAGCGTGGAAGTGGCAGAGTATTTGTAGAGGTCTTGATTATGGAACAGGTTGTAGCTGGTGGGGATCTGCTCTGACTCCAGAACACCTGTCTCTGCCCACACAATCACAAACACACAGAGAGAGAGGGAGAGGGAGAGAGTACTGTGGGAGTTGCGGCAGGTCAAGGAGACACAGGATGAGCAGTAGAGGGTGTTGCAGGAGCAGATGTGACACCTCCAAAGGACCCTTCTATGGACAACATTTTGTCAAAATCCTCAAAATCATGGTCCTGTTTTATTCTAGTTTTGTGATGAATCACCCAATACATACAGTACAGTATGTGATACACATTCTGCCATACTGTAAGATGTACATCTAGTTGATAAGTATGGCCACATTCTGTTACATATACTGTGTATTCTGTGTCCAATTCATGTAGTTTATGTATTCAGTCACAGTAACCCGTTCCCTCATGGCATTTGGAAACAACCATAATAAGGTCTTTGCTCTCTCAACCAGAGCTAGCTGGATCCTGCACTGCCTTTCCCAGCGCATTCAGGAGACAGAAGCAGTGAAGTTCAGAGGTGCTACGCTAAACCCAACTCTCCACAAACCCCCCCCGATTAGGTTCCAGTCAGGCTTCCTGGCTGATTACAGAGTGCTCATCACTTAGCCGGAGGGGAACAGGTTATTCTCAAGAGCTGATGGGGCAATCAGGCCAGGTCTCAAAGGGTGTGTGGCTTTTGCTGACTGCTGAAGTGAGACGGTGTTAGCACGAGCTAGCTGTCATCCCATTGGTATTACAAGTAAATGTGTGAAGAGAGGTGTGGAAAAAGGTTCAGAGGTCATTTGCAGTATGAATAAGCCTTATGACTGCTTACGTGTACTGGCAGTGCAGATCTAGAGGTCAGAACAGGGGTTTTAAACTGCTGTCAGTGTGTGCAGGGTTTTTTTTCCACCCAGCACTAACACAGCTGATTCAAATAATCTACAAATTGTGGTCTTCGATGAAGACCAGTTTGTTAAATCAAATGTGTTAGAGCTGGGCTGGAACAAAAGCCTGCATGCGCTGCAGCTCTCGTTGACAAAGAAAGAACATCAGCTCTGTATGACTGGGTGGGGCTCACAGCTTTTTAATATGGGTAATTATCTTACAGGAAATAATTTATTAAAAAGTGATTACCCAACACACAGGAATGGGACTGGATGGTACTGGAACAGAATCCTCTATTGGAAACATTAATTGGTGGCTTGTAAAGCAATTATCTGGCATTGGATACTTAACTTTGATCTTTATAGAAGCCACTGGTGCAAACATGCCCGGTGGCAGATGTCTGACAGGATGTGCTGAGCTGCAGTTTTCTTTTCTTCTGAGGACTTGTGTTCGATGTTCATTGTTCATCGAGACACAGGGTTGTGCGAGAGCAGGGTTTGGTTCATCGCACATATGGCAGAATGTACTCTTCATTCTATTGTACATCACACAGTCTCTCTCGGTTATAGCAATACAAACAGAATGTTCTAGTCAGCTGCTAGCCAGCTATTCGCAGCCAAAGAGCCATTACTGCCACAGTGTGATGTCATAATTCGCAGCCGTAATGAAAAAGTCTGGGCGCAAATGAGCCAGTGTGGTGCTCAAACACTTTTAATTGTGTCTTTTGCAGTCGCAGTGATCCTATTGTGCTCCAAGTGAATTGCGCTTAAGAAATATGATTTCCACTTGGAATGGGCCAGAGTGTTTAATATGTATAATGCTGTTTTCCAAGAGATATGTTTAATGTTGAACATTAAACCGATTATATAGGCCATATAATAAATACAATTTGATTTGATATAATATTTTCATGTCCACACCACATTTCTATGATATGGACAGGAGAAGTATTATTTCACAAGCCAATCTAGTAGAAAGGAAAAACTGATGTTAATTAAACATTTGCTCATAACTCTCAAGGCTTCTCCTTTGTTGTGATTGGATGTCGATGGAGCTGTGTCTCTCTCAGGTCTGAGTTCAGTCTGGGGTTAAATCCTGCTCTATGCATTGAGTGTTTTATCTGATCTGGGACCAGTACAGAGACATTCCCTCACTCTCAGGCAGTGACACAGAGAACCCTGCGGTGTCCAGAGCTACTGATTAAATATTTATGCAGGTTTTATGAAGTGGTGATGCCGGTGCTCCATCTGAAGTGACGCACGCTGTCTCAGAGAGAAAAAGGGAAGAGGGGGTAATAAACTGACCTTCATCCATTCTCTCCCCTCATCTGTAAGTGTAATGTGGTGAATATGGCTGGGCCTCTATCTGTCAGACGACAAGTGAATTTCTCTCTCTCTCTCTCTCTCTCTCTCTCTCTCTCTCTCTCTCTCTCTCTCTCTCTCAGGGTGATGACGTTCTGACAGTCATCAAAATGAAGGCTCAGTGGCCTGCCTGGCAACCCTTGAATGTGTGAGTAGTCCAACAGCAACCTCCTCTATCACCTCTCTCTCTGTTTCTTTCACTCTCTCTTTGTCTAACTCACTCACACTTTCTATTGAGGGATTGACCCATCCTGCAGCAAGTACCCTTTGCCACTTCCTCTCTCTCCTTTCTGTATGCCACCCTCACCCTTCTTCTTCTCTCTCCTTTGTATATGCCACCCTCGCCCTTTTTCTTCTCCCTCCTTTCTGTATGCCAACCTCACCCTTCTTCTCTCTCCTTTATATATGCCACCCTCACCCTTCTTCTTCTCCCTCCTTTCTGTATGCCACCCTCACCCTTCTTCTCTCTCCTTTATATATACCATCCTCACTCTTCTTCTTCTCTCTCCTTTCTGTATGCCACCCTCACCCTTCTTCTCTCTCCTTTCTATATGCCACCCTCACCCTTCTTCTCTCTACTTTCTATATGCCACCCTCACCCTTCTTCTCTCTACTTTCTATATGCCACCCTCACCCTTCTTCTCTCTCCTTTCTATATGCCACCCTCACCCTTCTTCTCTCTCCTTTCTATATGCCACCATCACCCTGCTTCTTCTCCCTCCTTTCTGTATGCCATCCTCACTCTTCTTCTCTCTCCTTTCTGTATGCCATCCTCACTCTTCTTCTTCTCTCTCCTTTCTGTATGCCACCCTCACCCTTCTTCTCTCTCCTTTCTATATGCCACCCTCACCCTTCTTCTTCTCACTCCTTCCATGTTTTCTCTCTTTTCACAAATGCATGAGTTACACCACACTGCAAGGTCTTCTTCATCGCTCATCGCTTACCTCCCAAGCACACAAATGAGGTATCACAACTCATTGATCCAAAGTTCTGCACTCAACTTGTTGCTCTGTGCCATGGAGCCAATTAAAAGCATATGGCCTGAATCTGTGAGCTCATCTCCACCTGCACCAAGCTGATCAGTGTAAATAGGCTTCCTTTAGACTCCTGCATGCATAAACCTTCATTTCATCTCTTATTTAGGAGAAAAACAAGGCGCTAGTTAGCCCAGGTAGCGCAGAGAGAGAAGAATCCTCAATGTAAGAAACACTCTCACAGAGGATCTGAGTGTGAGACTCCAAAGAGAGCTTCCAAAGGCAGCCACAGCTAGAGACAGAGCCAATCAAATACACAGAGGGTAATTAGCTCGCTATCTTGTGTTTATGCCAGCAAATTAATTGTATCATAAAGTGGTTGTGTAAATGCAGAGGAAATCAAATCAACTGGTTTAGGGGATGGGTGGTAGGAAAGGGAGGATGAGAGGAGGGGAAGAGGAGTGAAGGAGATGGAGGTTCTTGCTTGTAGTGTGATGTGGAAATGCACACATTCTGTTTGTACATGAGGTTTTCTTCCTTGAAAGTAGGGTACAGAAATGGTTAAGTGCGAACTTTCCTCCTACAATTGAAGGATGTTTATTTTTATTCTTTAAAATTAGTCTTTTGGGATTGCATGCGATTTTTGTTCATACATGTTCGTACATGTTTTTGAAGATGTTTATAAATGTTGTTTGTACGTCTTTGTACATGTGATTCATAAAGTTTGTGTGTGTGTGTGTGAATTAGTGAAGGGGGCTTATGTTACTGCACTTGTGTGTACATGTGTATGTATGTGTGTGGGTTAAGAGGGTGTGTGCTTTGATGATGCTTGATAGAACTCCTGGAGGGGTTTTTCTCCATCAAGGTTAATGGCCTCCAGGCTCCTGTGTATCAAGACATCAGGCTGACCTATACTACACAGCTGCCTGCCAATTAACAAACCCTCCTACCCTGCCTTTGAAGAAAAGGAAGAGGGAGAAAAAAATAAACAGAGAGAGAGAGCAAGAGAGAGAGAGAAATAGACGTTGATTAATTATCAGTGGTTAGAAAACCAGCTCTTTATTATGTCTTAAGGATCCAAGGCAGATCTTTAGAGATGGAGCTTCAGGTTCAGGGGTATCTGGGATCAGTGTTGGGTTAGGAGGGGTTTGGAAGAACTATCATCATGGGACTGGAACATTAATGAATACACTGTGTTTATGTAACCACGTTTTTCTTTACCTGTCGGTCTCTCTATCCATCTTCCTTTCTGGTGCCTTTGATCCACAGTGATCACTTGTACTGATTACGAACTAAAGTGGTCATCTTGAGAGAGATGTGGTGGCTGGAGCAAAGGAAAGGGAGAGAGAATCAGAGGAGGGTGGAGAGGGAGCGAGGGAGGTGGGTGAGCGGAGGGGTGCAGATATGACAGCCATTATTACACACAGCAGAGCTACAGCAGTTTGTCTCCTGAGACTCATAACATGTTCAAGGGAGAGGAAGAGAGAGAGAGAGAGAGAGAGAGAGAGAAAGAGAAATTTGCCAAAATAGGGAAAGATGGACACAGAGAGAGCAACAGAGGAGATGTGGTCAAGAGAGAGAGGGAGGAAAAGAAAGTAATGGAAGGAGGAATAGAATTCCACCAGAGCCGTCTCCAACCAACCAACCGCTCCACGCCGCCACACCAAGGTCAGCATTATGGTCATCACGGAGACAGATTTACGAGGCTTGCTGGACCTATCGTTGAGGGAAGCTCGCCTAATTAAAAACACTGCGGCACACTGATGAAATTACCGCCTGCCCGCCTCATTTGCATACACGCCAGGGGATTAGCCGGGCTGGACTTGGAAGGAATCAATTTCCTTTGTGTTGTGTTCACGTTCCTCCTACTTCACTCTGGCCGTGTTTTATTGACGTGTAAACACATAATTCTCCCTGCCTGTCGTTTTCACAATGTCCTTTTAAATGACATGTTTGCTTTTGCCCTCCCCAGCTGGATTGATGAGGAGTACATTTTACACAGTAAACTGGAGACTCAGGGGCGCTGCAGCTGCTTTCCCCTTTGAATTTGAGGTCTGTGTCTGTCTGTCTGTCCTTCATAGGTGAACCACGTTTGAGAGGATGTCTGGTTTCATCTAGGTTCCCTCTCAGTCCCACTGGTCTACCTGCACTTCTAGATAACCTGACATAATCCGCTTCAATGCTTCTCTGGGAATATCTCTATCTCATGCATACACCTGCCACCTGTACACACGTATGCACACATCCGAGCACACACACACACACACACACACACACACACACACACACACACACACACACACACACACACACACACACACACACACACACACACACACACACACTTGTATGGTCAGGTGCTACGAGAGGGACCTCGGAAAAATACAATTGGCTCAGAACAGGGCAGCACTGCTGGCCATTAAATGTACACAGAAAGCTAACATTAATAATATGTATGTACATCTCTCATGGCTCAAAGTGGAGGAGAGATTGACTTCATCACTACTTGTTTTTGTAAGAAGTGTTGACAAGCTGAATGCACCGAGCTGTCTTTTTAAACTAGATATGCAACCAGAGGTCTCTTCACAATCCCCAAGTCCAGAACAAACTATGGGAGGCGCACAGTAATACATAGAGCCATGGCTACATGGAACTCTATTCCATGCAAGCAGTAGAATAAGATTTAAAAAAACAGATAAAAATACACCTTATGGAACAGTGGGGACCATGAAGAGACACACACACAAGCACAGACACACACACACCTGCACCTTAGAGACTATTTGCACCTCAGAGAATATCTACACTGACTCTCCAGATATGAACCCTTACACACAAGCACACACACACACACATGCACACTCACATGATGCACACACAAGCACACACACACACACATGCACACTCACATGCTGCACACACAAGCACACACACACACATGCACACTCACATGATGCACACACACACACACACACACACACACACACACACACACACACACACACACACACACACACACACACACACACACACACACACACACACACACACACACACACACACACACACACACACACAATGACTTGTTAGTTTTGATCGACCTCTGATTAATATTGTTTGATATTGTAATGCCATGTTGAGGGGTGAGCACGCAAGTATTTCACTGCACCTTTTATACCTGCTGCCAACTGTGTATGTGACAAATAACATTTAATTTGACACACACACAAAAACAGTGTCACACAATGTCCTAGTGACACAGACAGAGCAATCTGCTGTGGGAATCTTCGTCGCTGGGCAGTGTTCTCTGTCACTGTCACAGTACAGAGCCATCCCTCTCTCAAACACACATTTGGACATGAAAGAAAGCATGCACACACACCCTCCAGAGTCCTAATGTACTCAGACAGTCCCCACAGAAGACAGCCTACACCCCTCACTTTCTCACCATCTTCCTCTCTTTGTTCTGCTCTCTCTGACCCCCTCCCACTCACATACCTCTCTCTCTCTCAGAACAGGAACGGCTGTGCCTGTGACAGCTACAGTTACCTCCATGATGTCCAGTAGTGAGTCCCTCGTCTTTTTAAAGCACCCTATACGTCTCATCAGACCCTTTCTAAAGACAGCAGGACAAGCCCAGCTCTCTGAGGCTTCCAGCTGATTAGCACTGTGCTGACAGACAGAAACAGAGAAATTAAGGGTTGTCAATGAAAACGCAGCTCTTAATGAGCTAAAGGGTTTGTCTTTGTCACTCAGAGACAGCATGTTTCCTGGGGATGTGGGTGGTGGGAAAGATGGAGGGAAGGACAGTGTCAGAGTCACCGAAGAGAGAAGGAAAAAAGGGAAGTAGAGAGAGAGTCTAATCAGATATACTGTATACCCATTACAGGATATCTATCCAACTGTCCCAATAGGTGATGGACAGTGATGTTCACTGTACTTAGACTTGAACAGATTAAAGGATAAAAATTTGAAAGTTGAGATCTGGGCTCTTCGCTGGCCATGGCAGAACACTGACATTTCTGTCTTGGTCAGACAAAACCGTGACTCGTCAGTGAAGATCACTTTTTTCCAGTCCTGTCTGTTCCAGCGACGGAGGGTTTGTGCCCATAGGCGACATTGTTGCCGGGGATGTCTGGTGAGGACCTGTCTTACAACAGACCTACAAGCCCTCAGTTCAGCCTCTCTCAGTCTGAGCACTGATGAAGGGATTGTGCGTTCCTGGTGTAACTCGGGCAGTTGTTGCCATCCTGTACCTGTCCCGCAGGTGTGATGTTCGGATGTACCAATCCTGTGCAGGTGTTGTTGCACGTGGTCTGCCACTGTGAGGACGATCAGCTGTCCATCCTGTCTCCCTGTAGCTCTGTCGTAGGCATATCACAGTACGGACATTGCAATTTATTGCCCTGGCCACATCTGCAGTCCTCATGCCTCCTTGCAGCATGCCTAAGGCACGTTCACGCAGATAAGCAGGGACCCTGGGCATCTTTCTTTTGGTGTTTTTCAGAGTCAGTAGAAAGGCCTCTTTAGTGTCCTAAGTTTTCATAACTGTTTCCTTAATTGCCTACCATCTGTAAGCTGTTAGTGTCTTAACGACCGTTCCACTGTTCATTAATTGTTTATGGTTCATTGAACAAGCATGGAAAACAGTGTTTAAACCTTTTACAATGAAGATCTGTGAAGTTATTTGGATTTTTACTAATTATCTTTGAAAGACAGGATCCTAAAAAAAGGGACATTTATTTTTTTGCTGAGTTTAGAACCGTAGAGTATATCATTTTCCCAACATGCTCTATTGCATGATGATTTTCAGAATTGTTTATTTTAATGTGTTTTTGCATGGACATTGATTGGTTGATACATGTTATGCTACACAAAGATAAATAACATATATTTTTTGTAAACTAAAACAATTTGTTAATAATTTGACTTATTGCACCCATTACTGAGATGGTTGTTCCAGTTTAGATTATTGAGGTAGTATCTTCCCTAACATGGCAGTCATTCTCAATGCAAATTGCGGGTGATAAAAAAATCCACTTGTTGGATATCCTAACTCCAGCTGGATTCCAATAGGAATTGAACATCACTTTGCAAGCCAACAAAGTGATGCAAACATCACTTTGCAAGCCAACATCACTTTGCAAGCCAACATTACTCTTTACCACTTGCAAGCCTGATGTGGCCCGTAAACCAGGGGTTTTCTAACAACACTGTGTTAGGGTATAACATGGCCCTCAATGAAAGGTGTTATGATTTACTGTATGGTTCTACAT
Source organism: Salvelinus namaycush (assembly GCF_016432855.1). Taxonomy (NCBI): domain Eukaryota; kingdom Metazoa; phylum Chordata; class Actinopteri; order Salmoniformes; family Salmonidae; genus Salvelinus; species Salvelinus namaycush. The sequence goes on along the minus strand of NC_052336.1, from coordinate 18,571,641 downwards.
AGCACCTTCTAAGACTGTACGGAAGCTCAATTGTCACCTGAAACAATTATCCCTCCTGCTATTTTCCTGTCACTATTCTGTTCTTCATCTGCCGGTAAATCCATCAGATTTTCTATCACCACACACACCTCAGCCCTGACCTGTCCAGTTCTGTCCAGCCCTGTCCTATCCAGTCCTGACGTGCACTCCCATACACAGTAATAATCACCTCTAAGGATGTGTAAGAGCTCTAATCCTCTGGGAACACACAGCAGGCTGCCAGCCATCCCCTCTTCCCTCTCACCGCGTGTCACCGCGTCCCTTTGCTTAGCTCAGCCAGTCTCGGAGGCCTTAGGTTTATTTCTGACAGCCACATTGGACCCAACACAAAGCCAACTTGTAATTGACAGGGTGGCAGGAGGGATAGGGTGTAGGAGGGTGGGAGGTATCTATCAACCCCTGATAAACGTTCATTAGAAGTGCTGTGTTTTGGTACTAGGAAAAAGTATTTCTGAACAGACATTTGTGCTGCCGTGTGCATTATTGTGCTTGTGACTGTCTGTGAACTAACATCTCTTAGGGTGTGTGTGTGATCTCTCATCACAACACACACACACACACACACACACACACACACACACACACACACACACACACACACACACACACACACACACACACACACACACACACACACACACACACACACACACACACACACACACACACACATATATACATGGCTCTCTGCCACCAGTAAAGTCTTTAGGGGTGTTTATTACTCTTTACCTCTGGCTGGCAGCTCTGTGTTGAACTGTTGTGAGCTGGATGCGCAGGGCATGCCTGAGGCAGCAAAGAAACTTCTCTACATCTCTGTGGACTTAAGTACCGCTTCTATCATCCTTTCCTCATTCTTCATCTCCCTTTCCTTGCTATCCCTCTTTCACCTTTTCATGCTTTTTAGGCACTTCAGTCAGTATTTCTGTTCTCTCTCTTCCTCTCGCGCTATACTCTCTCTCTTCTCTCTTCTACTTTTCATATTTAGTCATTTAACAGGCACCTTTATCCAGAGTGACTTGCAATCTGTGCATTGATCAACTAAAGGTAGGTAAAACATCACATATCACAATTATTGCAATTGTGACTTTCTTCAAAATAGTCCCTTCTCTCTGTCCTCCAGTCGTGCTGCCCCGTCGGCTGAGTTCTCAGTGGACCGTACCCGTCACCTGATGTCCTTCCTCACCATGCTGGGGCCCAGTCCTGACTGGAACGTGGGACTATCTGCAGAGGACCTCTGCACCAAGGAGTGTGGTTGGGCCCAGAGGGTTGTCCAGGATATGATCCCCTGGGATGCAGGCACCGACAATGGGGTAACCTATGAGGTCAGTGACCCCCTCAAAATGTCACAACTACACGCTCTAATATTCACACTATCTCCACCACAGTGATTCTAACCATAACCCTGGAGCGCAAGCCCCAGACATCACTCACACCACCTACTGTATAGAATCACACTTCTTATAGGGCTGGGAGTTGCCAGGGACCTCATGATACCATATTATCATGATGTGTCAAGTTGGCTGGAGGTCCTTTGGGTGGTGGACGATTCTTGATACACATGGGACACTGTTGAGAGTGAAAAACCCAGCAGCATTGCAGTTCCTGCCACATTCAAAGCGGTGCGGCAGGCACCTACTACCATACCCCCGTTCAAAGGCACTTAAATATTTTGTCTTTTCCATTTACCTTCTGAATGGCACACATACACAATTCATGTCTCAAGGCTTAAAAATCCTTCTTTAACCTGTCTCCTCCCCTTCATCTATACTGATTGAAGTGGATTGAGCAAGTGACATCAATAAGGTACTATAGCTTTCACCAAGATTGACCTGGTCAGTCTGTCATGGAAGAGCAGGTGTTCCTAATGTTTTGTACACTCTGTATATATGTCAATATATAATTTTTCCATATGGACAGACTGGTTGAGGAGAGTCTATGACTGTGCTGTGCTGTGTGAGCTCACAGACAGACCTTGGGCTGATCCCTGGGAGTTCACAGACGAACCTGTTGAACTCTTACTCCCCTGTTTGATTTGGCTCGCCCCACCAATGATCTTACTCATATCAAATGTCTGTAGCCTCAGACATATTTACAGTGTACCTGGGTGGAAGAAAGAACAAGTTGTGTAAGAACCGGTCAAGAGTTATGAAATGAGGTTGGAGAGTATTTTGTTATTGAACAGTGTCTATATATTTTAGTGGTCTCTGTTGTTTCAGGAAGCCTGAAGTTGACGTTTGGAGTTGTTAAAACAGCTCCTGGTAACCTCCTGTGGTGTTCTCTCTCACTGTGTGACTCTGCTCTACACTGGTGTGAAATAGTATGATGTATGTAGTGATGTACCAACCACATTCTGTACATTCTAATTGAATCAGAAGTTCACAGGTGTGAAAGATTTTGATCACCATAACACAACAGCACTTTTACGAAGTTACATGTCAACCCTTCATGTTCAGACTAGTGGATGGCTTGTTTTCCAGTGTTGTGCCTTCAGAAGCCCTGTGGCTGTGTTTGCTGTGTTAGACCCCTGCTGGCAGACGTTTGCTGCAGACTAACAGTTTCACCACATATCCCCATAACTCACAGTGTCCCTGACCAAGATCTATGGATTCATGTTGTTTTAGTGGATGTGGCTTTGTGACTTGTATAATCTAGGTTTGCCAGTCTTAGGAGGTCGTATGTTATTTGTGCTGGGACGAGACTATATTATAGATGTGTTGTATACCTCCATATTGCACATGAAGAGACCTATTGCAACCTTTCAAGGTTATCTCCAAATACATATTTTATCACTGATATCATGACACTGTTCCTCAATACTACAATGGAACACATATTGACATGAAAAGCACAGTCATGTATCTATGTTGACTCTCCATTTGTGTGTGTGTGTGTTCTGACCTCCAGTCTCCCAACAAGCCCACAGTCCCTCAGGAGAAGATCCGCCCCCTGACTAGCCTGGACCACCCTCAGAGCCCCTTCTACGACCCTGAGGGGGGCGCCATCATCCCCGTGGCCAGGGTAGTAGTGGAGCGCATCGCCCGAAAGGTCTGTTCATCCAATCATCTCTCTCCATTTCTTCCATTCCTTTGGCTGCTATATCTCTCCCACTTTTGTTGCCTCGATCCTCTTTCTTTGCTCACTTCAATTCCTATTTCCATCCTCATCTGTCTCACGCTCTACTCACTCCTCATGTTCTTTCCCTCCAGCTGTCACCAACACAACCTGATTTCATGCACATCAAGGCATGTTTGAGGTTGGCTCTAAGATCTCAAAGCGGTTACAAACGTTTGATTATGTGCCTGTGTTCATAGCGTTTCGGTATACAATTCGAAATGAGAAGGTAAACAAACAGAACAATGGAACATATTGGTGTATCGAACTAGAAATGTCAACTTAAAATCTTCAGACACTGAGAGGAAGATACATATTTTTCAGTCAGAAGAAAGTAACTTTATTTTAACTCCCTCTGCATTGTTCCAGTGTCTAACTGAAGACGTTGTGGGTCAATACAGCTGTAGATATAGATGTTAGTTGTATAGGTACAGTTTGAAGAGAACAGGCGTCGAACAGTGATGTAAATGTCAGCGGACTATAGCATTTACACAGCATCCAGCCTGACAGACTCAACTGGAATCTCTCCATCTACTCATAGTCTTTATCAATATATTGATCCTCACACACTGAAGCACAATCCTGCTATGCCCTCCGACGTACCATCAAACAGGCAAAGCGCTAAGATTGAATCGTACTACACCGGCTCCGACGCTCGTCTTATGTGGCAGGGCTTGCAAACTATTACAGACTACAAAGGGAAGCACAGCCACGAGCTGCCCAGTGACACAAGCCTACCAGACGAGCTAAATCACTTCTATGCTCGCTTCGAGGCAAGCAACACTAAGGCATGCATGGGAGTATCAGCTGTTCCGGACGACTGTGTGATGACGCTCTCCGTAGCTGACGTGAGTAAGACCTTTAAACAGGTCAACATTCACAAGGCCGCGGGGCCAGACGGATTACCAGGACATGTGCTCCGGGCATGTGCTGACCAACTGGCAGGTGTCTTCACTGACATTTTCAACATGTCCCTGATTGAGTCTGTAATACCAACATGTTTCAAGCAGACCACCGTAGTGCCCAAGAACACTAAGGCAACCTGCCTAAATGACTACACACCCATAGCACTCACATCCGTACCCATGAAGTGCTTTGAAAGGCTGGTAATGGCTCACAACACCATTATCCCAGAAACCCTAGACCCACTCCAATTGGCATACCGCCCAAACAGATCCACAGATGACGCAATCTCTACTGCACTCCACACTGCCCTTTCCCCCCTAGACAAAAGGCACACATACGTGAGAATGCTATTCATTGACTACAGCTCAGCGTTCAACACCATACACTGTTCACCCTCAAAGCTCATCACTAAGCTAAGGACCCTGGGACTAAACACCTCCTTCTGCAACTGGATCCTGGACTTCCTGACGGGTCACACCCAGGTGGTGAGGGTAGGTAGCAACACATCTGCCACGCTGATCCTCAAAACTGGAGCCCCTCAGGAGTGCGTGCTCAGTCCCCTCCTGTACTCCCTGTTCACCCACAACTGCGTGGCCAGGCACAACTCCAACACCATTAAGTTTGCAGACGACTCAACAGTGGTAGGCCTGATCACCGACAACGACGAGACAGCCAATAGGGAGGAGGTCAGAGACCTGGCTGGGTGGTGCCAGTACAACAACCTATCCCTCAACGTAACCAAGACTAAGGAGATGATTGGAAAAGGAGGACCGAGCACACCCCCATTCTCATAGACGGGGCTGTAGTGGAGCTTGTTGAGAGCTTCAAGTTCCTTGGTGTCCACATCAACAACAAACTAGAATGGTCCAAACACACCAAGACAGTCGTGAAGAGGGCACGACAAAGCCTATTTCCCCTCAGGAAACTAAAAAGATGTGGCATGGATCCTCAGATCCTCAAAAGGTTCTACAGCTGCAACATCGAGAGCATCCTGACTGGTTGCATCACTGCCTGGTACGGCAACTGCTCGGTCTCCGACCGCAAGGCACTACAGTAAGTAGTGGACCTCTACACCAGGCGGTGTCCTGAGGAAGGCCCTAAAAATTGTCAAAGACCCCAGCTACCCCAGTCATGGACTGTTCTCTCTACCACCGCATGGCAAGTGGTACCAGAGTGCCAAGTCTAGGACCAAAAGGCTTCAAGAACAGCTTTTACCCCCAACCCATAAGACTCCTGAACAGGTAGTCAAATGGCTACCGGACTATTGGCATTGTCCCCCCCCCCCCACCCCCCCCCAACCCCTCTTTTACGCTGCCGCTACTCTCTGTTTATCATATATGCATAGTCACTTTAACCATACCTACATGTACATACTACCTAAATTAGCCCGACTAACCGGTGCCTGTATATAGCCTCGCTACTGTTATAGCCTCGCTACTGTATATAGCCTCGCTACTGTTATTTTTCACTGTCTTTTTACTGTTTTTTTTTTATTTCGTTCCTTATCTATTGTTTACCTAATACTTATTTTTTACTTAAAAACTGCACTGTTGGTTAGGGCCAACAAGTAAGTAAGCATTTCACTGTAAAGTCTACACCTGTTGTATTCGACTCACGTGACAAAAAACTTTAATTTGATTTGGAATCGCACACACACAGCAACGCCCCCAGCCCTATCACTCTGATCGTTTGTCACTTGCCCTAAGCGGACCTCTGTTGTTATGACAGCTGAATGTCATTATCAGCATGTCCCCATATCACCTCCCCGTTCGCCAGAAAGACCGATAACTAAATACGCTAGCTAGATAGCGACAACGTGTATCTGTGAGCACCACCCCCTTCTCTGTCTGATAGCCGCCAGAGGCAAACGGAGGATCTTATCACAACAGAGTAGTATGTATTCCACAACGCAGGCCTGTGTTTGTCTGTCCGCAGGGAGAGCAGTGCAACGTCATGCCTGATAATGTGGATGACATTGTGGCTGATATCGCCCAGGAGGAGAAAGAGGAGGGTCTGTGTCTCTCTTTATCTCTCTCTCCCCTCTGTGTCCCTGTATCTCCTCAACTCTGCCAACAAAGGTTGTAACAGAGGAGCGATAAGCAAGAGAGAGGAGAAAGGCATGTCTCTCGCTCTCTCTCATTCTCCAACTGCCCATCTCCAGGAGTGGGAGATTAGAACCAGAGTTTGAGAAACAGTAGAATTAGTTAACCCAGCTCAGCATAATCGTCCTCCATGTTGCCTTTTCTCTCTCTCTCTCTCTCTCTCTCATGGGAATGCTGCACAGATGGAATCGTAAGCAGATTTGATCAGTAGTGGCATTTTCAATAAATCAGTAAGGCTGCAGTTGAGATTGTTCCAAGTGAATTTTCGCTCCTTAATATGTCCCAGGGACAGAGATGTTTGATTTGAGTCAGATGAATGTTTCAATAGCACATCACTTAGTGAGGAGGGGCTTAGGCACTCAACACACACCTGAGGAAACACATAACTAGTTATGACTTTGAACGTTTGTGTTTGTGCCCTTCATTTGATTAATGTCTTTCTCCTCTCTCTCTCTCTCTCTCTCTCTCTCTCTCTCTCTCTCTCTCTCTCTCTCTCTCTCCACACCCCTCTCTCTTCCTCTAAGCCCTCTCTCTCCTCTCCTCTGCCACCCTTTCTCCCCCCTCCCTTTCCACTCTTGCTCTCTCTCTCTCTCTGTCTTGCTCTCGCTCTCTCTTGCTGTCTCTCTCGTTCCCACTTTCCCTCCCTTCAGACGACACTCCAGAGACGTGCATCTACTCCAACTGGTCTCCGTGGTCAGCCTGCAGCTCAGCCACCTGTGACAAGGGCAAGAGGATGAGACAGAGGATGCTGAAGGCCCAGCTGGACCTCAGTGTACCCTGTCCTCACACCCAGGACTTTGAGCCCTGCATGGGGCCCGGCTGCAGCGACGAGGGTCAGTATGTTGGATGTACTTGGCAGCTCATGAGACATGGTGGGTTTCGAACACAGGTTAACCTGAGATTTACAAGACTGTGTTTACAAGACTCCTGAGCTAAAGCCGGATATATTAGCTCAGGGAGCAATGTTACTCACCACGTGAACGTGGTTCACCGAACCACCCCCGTTACACAAATGTATATTGACATGAACACATATAGTGCAATACAATCTAGGATACAATCTGGAAATGTGTATTTCTTGTTGCTGTCTTGGTGTTTAAACACCCATCTAAAAACAAACTTTAACATCTGACCAAGTCCCTGTATGAGCTGTAGGAGCTTTATTAGTGTGGACGTCATCTTTGTTAGCATTTCATAGGTTATTGCAAAGAGTCAGACAGGGAAAGGTAAAATCTGGTTTACTGCAGGTCTTTATTGGTGTTGGATCATCGATAAAGCCCCCAGCTCGTTTGTAGCTCAGCCAATGAAGTTGTAGCAGCATAGAGGTGAGAGGGACACTGTGTTTCTGAGACAAGCCTATAAAATGTGTAATGGGCTAAAGCTGCCGGGAGGCCACAGTGGATACTAAGGCTTTATTAAAAGACATATAACAAGTTATGAGAATACACACAGGGGGCATCACGTCTTTGCTGCTTGCAGTGAAAGACTAATGAATAATAAAATAGGCTTGGTATGTGTGTGTGTGTGCGTGTGCGTGTGCGTGTACGGGTCCCGTACACACACACATGGGCTCTTATTCGGGGCTCTTATTCATGATTTGCTTATTATTAATGATTCATTAATGATTTGCTCATCTTATTAATGATGAGCTGCTTTATTGAGCAGAATTTAATGAGTCTTTCAGTCTGGAGAGGGAGGGTTTAGATATAAATCCATGTGAGTCTCACCCAGAACGACTCTTATCCTCCCTCCCTCCCACCTGAACATAATGCAACAACAGCAGGGGGTTGTTATTATTGAGGAGAAACATGTCTGCATAAATGTGTTCACAGCTCATGCATTTTCAAAGCTTGTGGGTAACACTTTGGGTACATGCTTACTGGTACAAGCTCTTGGGTAACACTTTGGGTACAGGCGTACTGGTACAAGTTATTGGGTAACACTGTGGGTACAGGCGTACTGGTACAAGCTCTTGGGTAACACTGTGGGTACAGGCATACTGGTACAAGCTCTTGTAATGGCCATGAGTTGACGTAGATGCTCATAGTCTCCTATTGTCTTATCATGATAAATGAGACTAACAGAAGGTCCCATGATGTAGATGCATCATACACTGGTTGATTATATAAAGTGTGATGTAGCTACTAACACTGTAATGACATTAAAATCCTGAATGCAACTCAAATGCCATAACTGACTGTGACCTTCTGCAATTTGCCCCCGACCTCTCAGAAGGGTCCACCTGCACGATGTCAGAGTGGATCACCTGGTCTCCGTGCAGCATGTCATGTGGGATGGGCCTGCGGTCCCGGGAACGCTACGTCAAGCAGTTCCCTGACGATGGCTCTGTGTGTACCTTGCCTACTGAGGAGAACGAGAAGTGTATTGTGAACGAGGAATGCAGTGAGTAGCTTTAACCCCTGAAATCAATGGTTCACAAAGTCATTTATCACTTTGCTGCATTTACCAAAGTTTTTGTTTTAATCAGGTAAACAACATTTCCCGAGGTATAGGAAACGTTTGATTAATCTGTGTATGTACTTTTCATACAAACACATCTATGTATTTCTAGGCTGTAGATAAATGAGGCTCATTGTGTGCATCAATTCTCAGTGGAAGAGCATCTGCTAAATTATTCAAATGTACTGTTCAAACTATTAGGATGATGTATAATTATGCGTGATTACAGGACAAAGTAATGCATATGTGGATTAAGTTCTGTCTCTCCCATTGAACACACCCACTCCATTCCCCTTCTCTTCCTCTCCCCCACCCCCACCCCCCCTCCCCTCTTCCCTCTCCCCTTCTTATTCCCTCCTCCTCTTCCTTTCCCCCTCTCCACCTTTTCCCCTTTAACTGTCTTATCCCCCCCTCTCCCTCTCTTCAGCCCCCAACAGTTGTCTGGTGACAGAGTGGGGTGAGTGGGACTCCTGCAGTGCCACCTGTGGGCTGGGCATGAAGAGGAGGGAACGCATGGTGAAGATGCCTCCACCAGACGGCTCCATCTGTGGGGCTGAGGTGCTGGAGGTGGAGAAGTGCATGATGCCAGAGTGCCGTGAGTAACACACACACGCACTCACACATACTCACTCACACACACACATACTCACACGCACGCACTCACACTCACACAGATAAGCATAAGCAGGCTTATACAAACAAACATACACATGCACACACACGCTCATCTGTACACACACCTGCACACTTACACACACCACAACAAATGCAAACTACATGAAATCAGATAGACACTGTGTGTGACACTGATTCTGTGTGTGTCCTGTGTGCACAGACACCATCCCCTGTATGCTGTCTCCGTGGTCTGACTGGAGTGACTGCAGTGTGACGTGTGGGAAGGGCATGCGGACGAGGCAGCGCGTGCTCAAGTCTCCTGTGGAGCTGGGAGAGTGTACAGAGGACCTGGAGCAGGTGGAGAAGTGCATGCTGCCAGAGTGTCGTAAGGAACACACACACACACACACACACACACACCACACATTGGAGCGAACCTACTTTATTAATGTGTGGACACACCAACTGAAACAGTACTGCATATGTGTAATTCATGATAATGCTGATTAGTATCTTCATTGTGCAACCTAAACATCCGTCTGCTTATAATACTCTCCCTATCATATCCACTTGCATACACACTTAAAACACACTTGGCTTGTTAGTGTGTACACATCTGTTTGACATCTGCGTTAGGAGTGCCCATAGTCTCATCTCTCCAGCCCAAACTCTCCTAGAGAGTGTTATCATGGGAATACCCTGCTGGGGTTTTAGCTGGTTTATATGAGAGGGAACAGCTTCCTCACATTTAAGCCTGACTTAATCGGTTATATACAGTTGAAGTCGGAAGTTTACATACACCTAGGATGGTCATTAAAACCCGTTTTTCATCCACTCCACAAATGTCTTGTTAACAAACTATAGTTTTGGCAAGTCGGTTAGGACATCTACCTTGTGCACAACACAAGTAGATTTTCCAACAGTTGTTTACAAATCAAATCAAATCATATTTATTCATATAGCCCTTCTTAAATCAGCTGATATATCAAAGTGCTGTACAGAAACCCAGCCTAAAACCCCAAACAGCAAGCAATGCAGGTGTAGAAGCACGGTGGCTAGGAAAAACTCCCTAGAAAGGCCAAAACCTAGGAAGAAACCTAGAGAGGAACCAGGCTATGAGGGGTGGCCAGTCTTCTTCTGGCTGTGCCGGGTGGAGATTATAACAGAACATGGCCAAGATGTTCAAATGTTCATAAATGACCAGCATGGTCAAATACTAATAATCACAGTAGTTGTCGAGGGTGCAACAAGTCAGCACCTCAGGAGTAAATGTCAGTTGGCTTTTCATAGCCGATCATTGAGAGTATCTCTACCGCTCCTGCTGTCTCCAAAGAGTTGAAAACAGCAGGTCTGGGACAGGTAGCACGTCCGGTGAACAGGTCAGGGTTCCATAGCCGCAGGCAGAACAGTTGAAACTGGAGCAGCAGCATGGCCAGGTGGACTGGGGACAGCAAGGAGTCATCATGCCAGGTAGTCCTGAGGCATGGTCCTAGGGCTCAGGTCCTCCGAGAGAGAGAAAGAAAGAAAGAGAGAATTAGAGAGAGCATACTTAAATTCACACAGGACACCGGATAAGACAGGAGAAATAGTCCAGATATAACAGACTGACCCTAGCCCCCCGACACATAAACTACTGCAGCATAAATACTGGAGGCTGAGACAGGAGGGGTCAGGAGACACTGTGGCCCCATCCGATGACACCACCGGACAGGGCCAAACAGGCAGGATATAACCCCACCCACTTTGCCAAAGCACAGCCCCCACACCACTAGAGGGATATCTTCAACCACCAACTTACCATCCTGAGACAAGGCCGAGTATAGCCCACAAAGATCTCCGCCATGGCACAACCCAAGGGGGGGGCGCCAACCCAGACAGGAAGACTACGTCAGCGACTCAACCCACTCAAGTGACGCACCCCTCCTAGGGACGGCATGGAAGAGCACCAGTAAGCCAGTGACTCAGCCCCTGTAATAAGGTTAGAGGCAAAGAATCCCAGTGGAGAGAGGGGAACCGGCCAGGCAGAGACAGCAAGGGCGGTTCGTAGCTCCAGAGACTTTCCGTTCACCTTCACACTCCTGGGCCAGACTACACTCAATCATATGACCTGCTGAAGAGATGAGTCTTCAGTAAAGACTTAAAGGTTGAGACCGAGTCTGCGTCTCTCACATGGGTAGGCAGACCATTCCATAAAAATGGAGCTCTGTAGGAGAAAGCCCTGCCTCCAGCTGTTTGCTTAGAAATTCTAGGGACAATTAGGAGGCCTTCGTCTTGTGATCGTAGCATACGTGTAGGTAAGTACGGCAGTACCAAATCGAAAGATAGGTAGGCGCAAGCCCATGTAATGCTTTGTAGGTTAGCAGTAAAACCTTGAAATCAGCCCTTGCCTTAACAGGAAGCCAGTGTAGGGAGGCTAGCACTGGAGTAATATGATCAAATTATTGGGTTCTAGTCAGGATTCTAGCAGCCGTATTTAGCACTAACTGAAGTTTATTTAGTGCTTTATCCGGGTAGCCGGAAAGTAGAGCATTGCAGTAGTCTAACCTAGAAGTAACAAAAGCATGGATTAATTTTTCTGCATAATTTTTGGACAGAAAGTTTCAGATTTTTGCAATGTTACGTAGATGGAAAAAAGCTGTTCTTGAAAGAGTCTTGATATGTTCGTCAAAAAAGAGATCAGGGTCCAGAGTAACGCCGAGGTCCTTCACAGTTTTATTTGAGACGACTGTACAACCATCAAGATTAATTGTCAGATTCAACAGAAGATCTCTTTGTTTCTTGGGACCTAGAACAAGCATCTCTGTTTTGTCCGAGTTTAAAAGTAGAAAGTTTGCAGCCATCCACTTCCTTATGTCTGAAACACAGGCTTCTAGCGAGGGCAATTTTGGGGCTTCACCATGTTTCATTGAAATGTACAGCTGTGTGTCATCCACATAGCAGTGAAAGTTAACATTATGTTTTCGAATGACATCCCCAAGAGGTAAAATATATAGTGAAAACAATAGTGGTCCTAAAACGGAACCTTGAGGAACACCGACATTTACAATTGATTTGTCAGAGGACAAAACATTCACAGAGACAAATTGATATCTTTTCGACAGATAAGATCTAAACCAGGCCAGAACTTGTCCGTGTAGACCAATTTGGGTTTCCAATCTCTCCAAAAGAATGTGGTGATCGATGGTATCAAAAGCAGCACTAAGGTCTAGGAGCACGAGGACAGATGCAGAGCCTCGGTCTGACGCCATTAAAAGGTCATTTACCACCTTCACAAGTGCAGTCTCAGTGCTATGATGGGGTCTAAAACCAGACTGAAGCATTTCGTATACATTGTTTGTCTTCAGGAAGGCAAACATTTTAGAGAGGAATGGAAGATTAATATATGCCGATAGTTTTTTAATTTGAGGGGTGAAGGTTTGGCTTTTTCAAGAGAGGCTTTATTTCTGCCACTTTTAGTGAGTTTGGTACACATCCGGTGGATAGAGAACCGTTTATTATGTTCAACATAGGAGGGCCAAGCACAGGAAGTAGCTCTTTCAGTAGTTTAGTTGGAATAGCGTCCAGTATGCAGCTTGAAGGTTTAGAGGCCATGATTATTTTCATCATTGTGTCAAGAGATACAGTATAGTACTAAAACACTTGAGTGTCTCCCTTGATCCTAGGTCCTGGCAGAGTTGTGCAGACTCAGGACAACTGAGCTTTGGAGGAATACGGAAAACGTTTACAGACAGATTATTTCACTTATAATTCACTGTATCACAATTCCAGTTGTTTTACATACACTAAGTATCCTTAGCTTGGATAATTCCAGAAAATGATGCCATGGCTTTAGCTTCTGATAGACTAATTGACATAATTTGAGTCAATTGGAGGTGTACCTGCGGATGTATTTCACGGCCTAACTTCATGGGAAAATCTAAATAAATCAGCTAAGAATTTTTTTTTGTAGATCTCCACAAGTCTGGTTCATCCTTGGGAGCAATTTCCAAACGCTTTAAGATATCACGTTCATCTGTACAAAGAGTAGTACGTAAGTATAAACATCATGGGACCACGCAGCCGTCATACCGCTCAGGAAGGAGACGTATTCTGTCTCCTAGAGATGAACGTTCTTTGGTGTGAAAAGTGCAAATCAATCCCAGAACAACAGCAAAGGACCTTGTGAAGATGCTGGAGGAAATAGGTACAAAAGTATCTATATCCACAGTAAAATGAGTCCTATATCGACATAACCTGAAAGTACGCTCAGGAAGGAAGAAGCCACTGCTCCAAAACCGCCATAAAAAATACAGACTACAGTTTGCAACTTCACATGGGGACAAAGATCGTACTTTTGGGAGAATTGTCCTCTGGTCTGATGAAACAAAAATAGAACTGTTTGGCCATATTGACCATCATTATGTTTGGAGGAAAAAGGGGGAGGCTTGCAAGCCGAAGAACACCATCCCAACCATGAAGCACGGGGTAGGCAGCATCATGTTGTGGGGGTGCTTTGCTGCAGGAGGGACTGGTGCACTTCACAAAATAGATGTCATCATGAGGTAGGAAAATTATGTGGATATATTGAAGCAGCATCTCAAGACATCAGTCAGGAAGTTAAAGCTTGGTCACAAATGGGTCTTCCAAATGAACAAGCATACTTCCAAAATTGTGGCAAAATGTTCTATGGACAACAAAGTCAAGGTATTTGAGTGTCCATCATAAAGCCCTGACCTCAATCCTATAGAACATTTGTGGGCAGAACTGAAAATGTGTTTGCGAGCAAGGAGGCCTACAAACCCAACTCAGTTACCCCAGCTCTGTCAGGAGGAATGGGCCAAAATTCACCCAACTTATTGTGGGAAGCTTGTGGAAGGCTACTCAAAACGTTTGACCCAAGTTACACCATTTAAAGGCAATGCTACCAAATACTAATTGAGTGTATGTAAACTTCTGACCCACTGGGAATTTGATGAAAGAAATAAAAGCTGAAATAAATCATTCTCTCTACTATTATTCTGACATTTCACACTCCTAAAATAAAGTGGTGATCCTAACTGACCTAAGACATGGAATTTATACTAGGATTAAATGTCAGGAATGTGAATAACTGAGTTTAAATGTATTTGGCTAAGGTGTATGTAAACTTATGACTTCAACTGTATATTCTAGTCAGGTACGGGACTGGCAGACACATTACCATAGGAAAATACTCTCTTTCTCCTCTCCTTTCTCCTGTTCCCTAGAAAATGAGGGAGCTAATTTAAGGGCTGTATTGTGAAGAAAGGGATTAAAAGGCAGAAATATCCAGCTTTAACTTTGGCAGACATGTCATTGTATTGCGGTGAAAAAGCTTGTTAACTGATCTTCCTTCAGTCTTAGTGATGGGATAAAGCTGGCCATATTATTCTGGCCAGCCCTAATCATCCTTGCAGTTCGTAAGAATGTTCTCGTTTTGGACATAAGTCAGAGAATTTGTTTCCAGGGCATTCATATTGTGTTATGTTTAGAACAAGGAACGCTAATGCAAAGTCATGAGTTGTATCTACAAGCTTTCTTCCCATATTAACTCTTCACCTTTCTTACTCCACCCTGTCCCCCTCTTCATTATCTCTCATCCCCCCTCTCTTCTGTCTCTCTCTCTTTCTCTCTCTCTGTACAGCGACAGACTGTATGGTGTCAGAGTGGACGGAGTGGTCTGAGTGTAACAAATCCTGTGGTAAAGGTCACATGATAAGGACACGTATGGTGAAGCTGGAGCCCCAGTTCGGAGGGGACTCGTGTCCCGAGACAGTACAGAGGAAGAAGTGTAAGATCAGGAAGTGTAACCGTGGTGGTGGCCAGGGCCAGGTCAACAGCGACGAGAAGAAACGACGCAAGGAGGCGAGGGAGAAGAGGAGGAGCAAACAGGGGGGTCGACAGGGGGAGGAGACCACGTCACCTGCTGAACACCCAGGTTGGTGGGACTCATTATCACCACCATAACCATTGTTAGCAGCAGTGTTATAGTCATTATCATTTGCATAATCATCAACTATGTAATCATCATCACTGTCATCACAAATCATAGCAAGCTAAATCATAGAGTGTGGATACATGCACATAATAATGTGATTATTGTGGATAGTCAGGTTAATATAATAGTTTGATTAAAATGTTTACATGCAATGCAAGAAGAACGATTTCCCTAATAACCCTGTTTACATGGACACATCTGAGATCAGGCTACCTGATGGCACTCTGATAAATGTAAAAAATAAAAAGTTCTACCACAGCGAACATGTTATTTGTGGGAAGCATATTTGATTCTGAGTTGGGACATATAAAGTTTGTTTGTGAAAACTACTTCTAAGACACGTACATTCAGTTGTTCCGAACACACTTTACTCGCTCTAAAGAGGGAGGCTCACTCAGCTGGTGCTATCACATTCACAGATCAAATACACCGCTGGCACGCCGATTAAGGTGTTTACATGTCCTAATAATTGCTTACTTCTTTAGACCCCGATTAAGATGAGCAGAGTAATTTGTTTACATGACTATTGAATAATCTGCCTACTGCCATAATCAGTTTAATATTGCATTAGGGTGCATGTAAATGTACTAATAGAAAACTAAATCACAGTCAGTTTTGATAGTAAGTATCTTCAATATGATCATTGCTATTCTTTAACAAGGAACAATTTTCAATGAAAATGTATAAAATCTCTCTCTCTCCTTCTCATCAGGCTGTAAGATGAGGCCGTGGTCCAGCTGGACGGACTGCACCAAGCTGTGTGGCGGGGGGATCCAGGAGCGGCTCATGACAGCCAAAAAGAGGCTTAAGAGCGCCCAGCTCCCCAGCTGCAAGGACAGGAAGGAGATCCGAGCGTGTAACGTGCACCCCTGCTAGATGGACCAAGGTGGGCAGGACGGGGATGGGATGGGTACGGAGTGGGTGGAGGTTGCCCATAAACACTGGTGTGAGCTCAGTTGTTTTCCCCTCTGACAGTTCAGGTTAGGTTTGGGGATTGTAAGCTGATCCTACATCTGTGCCTATGGGCAAGTTGGTTATGGGACGGAGCGTGAGGTGGCATAGTGTCACTCAATGATCCAATGCACTCTGTTTAGGGCTGGCACAGACCTTAATCTCTCTTGGTTTAATCTAGGGCTGAGTCTGAAGATTCTAGATTGGGGATTGAAGATTCTAGATTGGGGAAGGTACACTGGTTCTGTATATACCTCTAGTCTGAGGTTGGAAAGAGTTTGGCAAATTCTGAAATGACCCATCCTTCAAGGTCAATGGTCATGGGTTATTTTACAAGAAGGAAGGAAGGAATTCCCTTGGTCTCTTCTCAAGCCTAAAACAAACAGCCATTTTGAGAGAGGATCTAGGCGTCCCCAAATAACGCCTAGCCTATGATGAACCTGACTGATTTTCCTCTGTGTGTACAATAAACTAGCTCTGTTACATATAGGATTCTTCTGCAAGATTACTGTAAACTTGTTGTGGTATAATATTCTTGAATAATGATAATGATGAAAACACCAATTGATTTAATAGGAGATAGTACTGTTAGGCTATATCCTGTAGTATCCTCTTTGGCAGTGTATATAATCCCAGAACTTAAAGCACAGTTACCCAGCCATTCCAGCATTTTATAATCCTTCAGAAAATAAATATGTTTCTAGGATCAAGAAATCTCCTGTTTGAACATTTACTCAGCTGTACTGCTGTTCATGTAGACACATTGTTATTATAAGATCATTTTTATTTTTTTTGCTGTGGATTTTTTGATAACAATATCACCCAAGAGTCTTACCAAAGTCTTGTGTAGATGTTTTTTACGTGTCTTTACGTCTCTTTTTCCTCTGCTCCTCTAACATATTAATATTTTGGAATATATCACCTTTACAATAAAAGTAAATGTTAGAAATTGTCATACGGATGTTTATTTTTGTTTGAATACCATTTATATTGAGGTAAATGTATTATATTACGTTGAGGTCCATATTCATACCAGGGTTAACATACAATACATAAACCAATGCATTTCATACTCTTGGCCACTAGATGGAGACTATAAGCTGATTAGAAGTGAGTTCTTTTTCATTTGACAGGTGGAGTCAGTAAACCAGTAGGTGCCATCTAAGCCTGTGCTATTTCAATACACTTTGGTCATACATAGTACTGTAACAGCATACTTGATTAGCATGACCCCTTTTTCTCAACCCATAACCAGAGATATGTGAGTGTCTAGGCAGGGAGCTGCATAAGCAGCACAGTAACACTGCTCTGCAAAAGGGTGAGCTTCCCGGTGGTGCAGTACATACACACATTGACCAGACGGTGGCAGAAGATACCTATTTAGTGTTGAGCCTTGAGGTGTTGAGGGTTTTATTTGTTTAGCCTTCAGGCAACACTGTGATTAGTGCTGAGTGTGTGTAAAGGTCCACATATTAGGCCACTTCACTCTGTCAGAAATGTATGGAAATCCAACATCAGTCTCATACAGTGAGACATGTGCCTCGTCCCATCAGCGTTTGGCCCTAAACACAGTCACGAGGGCCATGTTCAGTATCCAAACATTAGGAAACGCTGTGGATAGAAATGTCATGAGTAGAACTGATATGATTCCTTATTCTACATATCAGAGAGGCATGTTTGTTCTACATGCTATATTTCTACATGCTATCTGAACGTTGTACAACGTTGTGCTTTGCTGAATGCACCCAGGTTGCTCATAGTCTGAGCTCATCTTCTAAAGATATTCACAGTGACACAATCAGGGACAGTTAGTTGCCAGCTTTGCTCATTAAAGCAACATGCTTTGGTTTCAATTTGCGTCTCCATTAAGTAGTATTTCACTTAAACCAAGCAGAGTAAAGAGAGGGGAAATAATTGAACAGAGATGTCATGCACTGGCGGCCATCTTGAAGAAAATATTTTAATTAGTCTGACTCGACCTTTGACAGCCTGAGGGATATGATGGTGTCCTATGGGTGGTGGAATTCAGAGGGAAAAGGTGAATAATGCAACACAAACACACTTTACAATGGTATACACAATGCTATAACAACCACACATTAGGTTCACACTGCAGCTTTGGGAGACTTCCAACATGAATTGTCAAGGTGATATCTGCTGAAATATACGTTAAATATCCATGGTGATAGTGGCTAAATGGGAGAAGAGAGATGTGAGATAAAGAGTTGCATAAGATCGTTGTTGCCGTCTTTGTACTCGGATGAGTGATGCTGTTGATGTGTGTGTGCGCGTGCGAGTGTGCATGTTTGCATGTGTGTGTGAGTGAGTGAGAATGCAGCACACGGCGACTCGTCTCAAAGCGCTGCCCCGGGACCTCATCAGGCGTTGTTTTTTTGCATTCACTGTTGCCACAGCAACCACTCACAGCAGATCATAAGCAGCTCTCCAGGACTCGCCACTGCGGGCCTATTTGAAACGTTGCCCACAGTAAATAAGGGAGGTGCTACAGCTTTACACACACAGACTGGGGGCAGTGCAGTGGTCGACTGTGTGGGAGTGTTCCAGAGTACCCATAAGGCATCCATCAACATGAACTGTCTCTTCTCTGACAGAAGGCTGGCTTTCTGGATTCTCTCCGCCTTCTCTCCCTGTTGGCAACAAGGCAGGATAGGTGGGCTCAAAATAGATGTGATGTCTACCTCTATATCTCAGACTGCCTTTAGGCTACTGCTGGTGAGGTCTCAAGTCAACTGATGAAAAACTTTGAGTCCAATGAGAAGTATTGCTTCGGTATGTTAAGTGCTCTGTGGTATAAACATTGATAAAGCCACTAGTAGGAAAAGCTTCCTTTGTGCTGCAATGGCACTGCATAATGTATGGTGAGACTCTTTATATGCCTCTGCATTCCTTTGCATTGAAAATCACTCTGATTGACTTATGGTGTAAAATGACTGTGCATAGTGTGAAGTTGGCATGAATAGTTTTACATTTATTAACTGTAGAGAGACTGAAACAGTCATGTGGAAATGGAGCTTGAAGACACAAAATAGTAAATCTGCCCTAACATCATGATGCTGTACTGTAATTGATGACTTATGGTGATATATCATCACAGATTAATCTAAAACATTCATTACGAGACATTTAATATGAAATACATATCTTCCCCGGGGTCTTTTGGTGTTATTTGAATAATTATTGTGCGCATTGAGATTCAGGTAATTAAGTGTTTCGGTCCTGCATTTGTTTTCTGTATCTTTCCCAAAAACAAATCTACATAAACACAACACTTGTTTTAAAACACAGCAGGTGGCTGCTCGTACATATGGAGCTTGTACACATGCTTGTACAATTCCTGATATGGAGTCAGTCAAAAAATGTCAAAAGCCCTAAATCAAATCAAATCAAATCAAGTTTATTTTATATAGCCCTTCGTACATCAGCTGATATCTCGAAGTGCTGTACAGAAACCCAGCCTAAAACCCCAAACAGCAAGCAATGCAGGTGTAGAAGCACGGTGGCTAGGAAAAACTCCCTAGAAAGGCCAAAACCTAGGAAGAAACCTAGAGAGGAACCAGGCTATGAGGGGTGGCCAGTCCTCTTCTGGCTGTGCCGGGTGGAGATTATAACAGAACTATGCCAAGATGTTCAAAATGTTCATAAGTGACAAGCATGGTCAAATAATAATCAGGAATAAATGTCAGTTGGCTTTTCATAGCCGATCATTAAGAGTTGAAAACAGCAGGTCTGGGACAGGTAGGGGTTCCATAACCGCAGGCAGAACAGTTGAAACTGGAATAGCAGCAAGGCCAGGTGGACTGGGGACAGCAAGGAGTCATCATGCCCGGTAGTCCTGACGTATGGTCCTAGGGCTCAGGTCCTCCGAGAGAGAGAAAGAAAGAGAGAAGGAGAGAATTAGAGAGAGCCAAGATTTTCAAAATGTTCATAAATGACAAGCATGGTCAAATAATAATCAGGAATAAATGTCAGTTGGCTTTTCATAGCCGATCATTAAGAGTTGAAAACAGCAGGTCTGGGACAGGTAGGGGTTCCATAACCGCAGGCAGAACAGTTGAAACTGGAATAGCAGCAAGGCCAGGTGCACTGGGGACAGCAAGGAGTCATCATGCCCGGTAGTCCTGACGTATGGTCCTAGGGCTCAGGTCCTCCGAGAGAGAGAAAGAAAGAGAGAAGGAGAGAATTAGAGAGAGCCAAGATTTTCAAAATGTTCATAAATGACAAGCATGGTCAGATAATAATCAGGAATAAATGTCAGTTGGCTTTTCATAGCCGATCATTAAGAGTTGAAAGCAGCAGGTCTGGGACAGGTAGGGGTTCCATAACCGCAGGCAGAACAGTTGAAACTGGAACAGCAGCAAGGCCAGATGGACTGGGGACAGCAAGGAGTCATCATGCCCGGTAGTCCTGACGTATGGTCCTAGGGCTCAGGTTCTCCGAGAGAGAGAAAGAAAGAGAGAAGGAGAGAATTAGAGAGAGCATACTTAAATTCACACAGGACACTGGATAAGACAGGAGAAGTACTCCAGATATAACCAACTGACCCTAGCCCCCTGACACATAAACTACTGCAGCATAAATACTGGAGGCTGAGACAGGAGGGGTCAGGAGACACTGTGGCCCCATCCGATGATACCCCCAGACAGGGCCAAACAGGAAGGATATAACCCCACCCACTTTGCCAAAGCACAGCCCCCGCACCACTAGAGGGATATCTTCAACCACCAACTTACAATCCTGAGACAAGGCCGAGTATAGCCCACAAAGATCTCCACCACAACACAAACCAAGGGGGGGCGCCAACCCAGACAGGAAGATCACGTCAGTAACTCAACCCACTCAAGTGACGCACCCCTCCTAGGGACGGCATGAAAGAGCACCAGTAAGCCAGTGACTCAGCCCCTGTAATAGGGTTAGAGGCAGAGAATCCCAGTGGAGAGAGGGGAACCGGCCAGGCAGAGACAGCAAGGGCGGTTCGTTGCTCCAGAGCCTTTCCGTTCACCTTCACACTCCTGGGCCAGACTACACTCAATCATATGACCTACTGAAGAGATAAGTCTTCAGTAAAGACTTAAAGGTTGAGACTGAGTCTGCGTCTCTCACATGGGTAGGCAGACCGTTCCATAAAAATGGAGATCTATAGGAGAAAGCCCTGCCTCCAGCTGTTTGCTTAGAAATTCTAGGGACAATTAGGAGGCCTGCGTCTTGTGACCGTAGCGTACGTGTAGGTATGTACGGCAGGACCAACTCGGAAAGATAGGTAGGTGCAAGCCCATGTAACGCTTTATAGGTTAACAGTAAAACCTTGAAATCAGCCCTTGCCTTAACAGGAAGCCAGTGTAGGAAAGCTAGCACTGGAGTAATATGATCAAATTTCTTGGTTCTAGTCAGGATTCTAGCAGCCGTATTTAGCACTAACTGAAGTTTATTTAGTGCTTTATCCGGGTAGCCGGAAAGTAGAGCATTGCAGTAGTCTAACCTAGAAGTAACAAATGCATGGATTAATTTTTCTGCATCATTTTTGGACAGAAAATTTATGATTTTTGCAATGTTACGTAGATGGAAAAAAGCTGTCCTTGAAACAGTCTTGATATGTTTGTCAAAAGAGAGATCAGGGTCCAGAGTAACGCCGAGGTCCTTCACAGTTTTATTTGAGACGACTTTACAACCATCAAGATTAATTGTCAGATTTAACAGAAGATCTCTTTGTTTCTTGGGACCTAGAACAAGCATCTCTGTTTTGTCCGAGTTTAAAAGTAGAAAGTTTTCAGCCATCCACTTCCTTATGTCTGAAACACAGGCTTCTAGCGAGGGCAATTTTGGGGCTTCACCATGTTTCATTGAAATGTACAGCTGTGTGTCATCCGCATAGCAGTGAAAGTTAACATTATGTTTTCGAATAACATCCCCAAGAGGTAAAATATATAGTGAAAACAATAGTGGTCCTAAAACGGAACCTTGAGGAACACCGAAATGTACAGTTGATTTGTCAGAGGACAAACCATTCACAGAGACAAACTGATATCTTTCCGACAGATAAGATCTAAACCAGGCCAGAACTTGTCCGTGTAGGCCAATTTGGGTTTCCAGTCTCTCCAAAAGAATGTGGTGATCGATGGTGTCAAAGGCAGCACTAAGGTCTAGTAGCACGAGGACAGATGCAGAGCCTCGGTCTGACGCCATTAAAAGGTCATTTACCACCTTCACAAGTGCAGTCTCAGTGCTATGATGGGGTCTAAAACCAGACTGAAGCATTTCGTATACATTGTTTGTCTTCAGGAAGGCAGTGAATTGCTGCGCAACAGCTTTTTCAAAATTTTTTGAGAGGAATGGAAGATTCGATATAGGCCGATAGTTTTTTATATTTTCTGGGTCAAGGTTTGGCTTTTTCAAGAGAGGCTTTATTACTGCCACTTTTAGTGAGTTTGGTACACATCCGGTGGATAGAGAGCCGTTTATTATGTTCAACATAGGAGGGCCAACCACATGAAGCAGCTCTTTCAGTAGTTTAGTTGGAATAGGATCCAGTATGCAGCTTGAAGGTTTAGAGGCCATGATTATTTTCATCATTGTGTCAAGAGATATAGTACTAAAACACTTAAGTGTCTCTCCCGATCCCAGGCCCTGGCAGAGCTGTGCAGATCCAGGACAGCTAAGCCCTGGAGGAATACGCAGATTTAAAGAGGAGTCCGTAATTTGCTTTCTAATGATCATGATCTTTTCCTCAAAGAAGTTCATGAATTTATTACTGCTGAAGTGAAAGCCATCCTCTCTTGGGGAATGCTGCTTTTTAGTTAGCTTTGCAACAGTATCAAAAATAAATGTAGGATTGTTCTTATTTTCCTCAATTAAGTTGGAAAAGTAGGATGATCGAGCAGCAGTGAGGGCTCTTCGATACTGCACGGTACTGTCTTTCCAAGCTAGTCGGAAGACTTCCAGTTGGGTGTGGCGCCATTTCCGTTCCAATTTTCTGGAAGCTTGCTTCAGAGCTCGGGTATTTTCTGTATACCAGGGAGCTAGTTTCTTATGTCAAATGTTTTTCGTTTTTAGGGGTGCAACTGCATCTAGGGTATTGCGCAAGGTTAAATTGAGTTCCTCAGTTAGGTGGTTAACTGATTTTTGTCCTCTGACGTCCTTGGGTAGGCAGAAGGAGTCTGGAAGGGCATCAAGGAATTTTTGTGTTGTCTGAGAATTTATAGCACGACTTTTGATGCTCCTTGGTTGGGGTCTGAGCAGATTATTTGTTGCGATTGCAAACGTAATAAAATGGTGGTCCGATAGTCCAGGATTATGAGGAAAAACATTAAGATCTACAACATTTATTCCATGGGACAAAACTAGGTCCAGAGTATGACTGTGGCAGTGAGTAGGTCCAGAGACATGTTGGACAAAACCCACTGAGTCGATGATGGCTCCGAAAGCCTTTTGGAGTGGGTCTGTGGACTTCTCCATATGAATATTAAAATCACCAAAAATTAGAATATGATCTGCTATGACTACAAGGTCCGATAGGAATTCAGGGAACTCAGAGAGGAACGCTGTATATGGCCCAGGAGGCCTGTAAACAGTAGCTATAAAAAAGTGATTGAGTAGGCTGCATAGATTTCATGACTAGAAGCTCAAAAGACGAAAACGTCATTTTTTTTTTTGTAAATTGAAATTTGCTATCGTAAATGTTAGCAACACCTCCGCCTTTGCGGTATGCACGGGGGATGTGGTCACTAGTGTAACCAGGAGGAGAGGCCTCATTTAATTAACACAGTAAATTCATCAGGCTTAAGCCATGTTTCAGTCAGGCCAATCACATCAAGATTATGATCAGTGATTAGTTCATTGACTATAACTGCCTTTGAAGTGAGGGATCTAACATTAAGTAACCCTATTTTGAGATGTGAGGTATCACGATCTCTTTCAATAATGGCAGGAATGGAGGAGGTCTTTATCCTAATGAGATTGCTAAGGCGAACACCGCCATGTTTAGTTTTGCCCAACCTAGGTCGAGGCACAGACACAGTCTCAATGGGGATGGCTGAGCTGACTACACTGACTATGCTAGTGGCAGACTCCACTAAGCTGGCAGGTTGGCTAACAGCCTGCTGCCTGGCCTGCACCCTATTTCTTTGTGGAGCTAGAGGAGTTAGAGCCCTGTCTATGTTGGTAGATAAGATGAGAGCACCCCTCCAGCTAGGATGGAGCAGGTCAGGCTTGGTCCTGTTTGTGGGTGAGTCCCAGAAAGAGGGCCAATTATCTACAAATTCTATCTTTTGTGAGGGGCAGAAAACAGTTTTCAACCAGCGATTGAGTTGTGAGACTCTGCTGTAGAGCTCGTCACTCCCCCTAACTGGGAGGGGGCCAGAGACAATTACTCGATGCCGACATCTTTCTAGCTGATTTACACGCTGAAGCTATGTTGCGCTTGGTGACCTCTGACTGTTTCATCCTAACATCGTTGGTGCCGACGTGGATAACAATATCTCTATACTCTCTACACTCGCCAGTTTTAGCTTTAGCCAGCACCATCTTCAGATTAGCCTTAACGTCAGTAGCCCTGCCCCCTGGTAAACAGTGTATGATCGCTGGGTGATTCGTTTTAAGTCTAATACTGCGGGTAATGGAGTCGCCAATGACTAGGGTTTTCAATTTGTCAGAGCTAATGGTGGGAGCCTTCGGCGTCTCAGACCCCGTAACGGGAGGAGTAGAGACAAGAGAAGACTCGGCCTCAGACTCCGACTCGCTACTTAATGGGGAAAACCGGTTGAAAGTTTCTGTCGGCTGAATGAGCGACACCAGTTGAGCATTCCTACAGCATTTCCCTCCAGAAGCCATGAGAAAGTTGTCCGGCTGCGGGGACTGTGCGGGGGGATTTCTACTAACGTTACTATCTGTACTTACTTGTGGCACAGACGCTGTTTCATCCTTTCCTACACTGAAATTACCCTTGCCTAACGATTGCGTCTGAAGCTGGGCTTGCAGCACAGCTATCCTCGCCATAAGGCGATCGTTCTCCTGTATATTATGAGTACAGCGACTGCAATTAGAAGACATCATGTTAATGTTACTACTTAGCTTCGGCTGTTGAAAGTGCTTACGAACCATGTCCAGATAAAGCGTCCGGAGTGAAAAAGTTGAAGGAGGGAAAAAAGTTGTGATGGAAAAACTAAAAATATAAACGGTAATTAAAAAACAAAAAAAACAAACGTAAAGTTGTCAGCTAGTAAAGTAAGGTTGGCAACAAAAACCCTAGAGCTGAAAGAAATGACTGTTGCTATAGGAGCTGTGATAACACAATGTTTTATTACAGTTTTATTTAACTACCACACAAAGCGGAACCTAGTAGATAAGCAATGGAATTCCAATTTGGCCAATTGCATTATGCAAATGTTGCATGCTTTCAGTGAATATTAATATGAATACTAATTTCTGTCCAAACATGGCTATTCTTATTGGGTACTTGTATGAGCTCTGGTCAAATATATCAAATGACTGGAAAGCTAATATTATGGGTATTTTACAGTATAGCACCTTATACCCTCTCATTTGGCAAACGTGTCTTTCTTTCATTCTCATGTAATGGGTGTCTGAATTCTCTTTTAAGCTGCAGTGATCAGAATGGCTTGGCTGCAGAAGCAGGGCATGGAAAGGGTTAACCACATACACATCTCAGTCTAGTGTGGCTAAAAGGAGAGATGTGTCTCTGAGATAATTGCTCTGTGATGTGCCTGACACTCAAATCATCCCAGTTGCTGACAGACTGCAAGACGAAAGAGAAAGAAAGAAAAGGAGAAGAAAAAAACAATAACTTGATTTTCAATTTTCAAACTGCATTGGGAAACACAGCAGCTCTTTCCTTCCCTAGCCAGGCTCTCCATCCGTCTGGAGAAGGAGTCAGAGGAAATCTAAGATTTCATAAACCAATAAGCCAGGCTAGTAAAAATCAATACGAAGACCAGACCTCCAGAAGCTCTTTTCCACAAATGTATAGACCTCAATTGGGCTCCATGGCAGTGATAAAGTCATATAGGGAGGGGAGGGGACGGTGGGGAGTACTGACTACGGCTGTTCATATTAATATTGGTGCATATGAAGAGTGATATGTGGCATGGCAGAACAAGGCCAGTCGTCTCGTTAAACGCACCATGTCTATAGACTGGCACTGAGCTGCAATGTTATAATTTAATGCCAGTGGTGTAAAGTACTTAAGTAAAAATACTTTAAAGTACTACTTACAACGTTTTTTTGGTATCTGTACTTTACTTTACTATTCATATTTTTGACAACTTTTACTTTTAATCCACTAAATTCCTAAAGAAAATTATGTATTTTCTACTCCATACATTTTCCCTGACACCCAAAAGTACATTTTGAAGGCTTAGCAGGACAGGAAAATGGTCCAATTCATGCACTTATCAAGAGAACATCTCTGGTCATCCCTACTGCCTCTGATCTGGCGGACTCACTAAACACAAACGCTTTACTTTTCAAACTTAAGTATATTTTCGCTTTTACATTTACTTTTGATACTTAAGTATATATAAACCAAATACTTTAAGACTTTTACTCAAGTAGTATTTTACTGGTTGACTTTCACGTTTACTTAGTCATGGTTTTGTTTTTCCATGTTCACTGGCCCAGCATATTTCATGTATATCATATGCAATTGTCTCTGCTGGCAGGTGTCATACAGAGGCTCAGTCAGTCAATATCATGGTTGAGTATAATTTATAATTTACTATGGATAGTTTGTTTAGTCTTGTCTACATTTTTATATACATTTTTATTTTATTTACTGTCTTTCTTCCCCCATTACAGAAAGAGAAAAGAAAATCCCATCCTGGCGATAGCAGAAAACAAATTCCCTGTCATGTTATCTCGCTGTTGCTTGGGAAAGGCATTTCACGGGATTTCACTACGCACTAACCAGAAATTGACTGCCGTTCCACAGCAATGCCAAAGGACTCCAAACAATGTGGCGGTTGGCTTGGTAGCCGCTGGTCATTGTTTAATTAAAGCTAGAGGAATGGATGAGTTCAGAAATAATAAGAGTGTTTAATAATGTATTAAATAATGAAGATGATCGTTAGACATAACAAATGTCTGGCGTAACCTAAACCCAAACGATCCTTTTCTCTCCCTCAAGCCTCAATGAAATCTAATGAGTTGTTTCCTCTCCACTCAATATTTGTTTGTCTCTCACTCTTTCTGTTAGCCATGATATCAACAATGTGGAGGTCCATGAAGTCCACAAATATAGAAAATGTCATATCATGTTGGACAAGAGAAAACCCAACAGGTGGGTGGTCAAGCCTGAAGAAGAGTATCGGTTAGCCTGAGGGTGTATCCATATGTTGGTGTGTTGAATTCTTCCCCCCGTGGTGTGACACCTCCTGCTCTCTCTCTCTCTCTCTCTCACACACACACACACACACACACACACACACACACACACACACACACACACACACACACACACACACACACACACACACACACACACACACACACACACACACACACACACACACACACGCGCGCGCGATCACACACAAACTAGAAAACCACATGTACAGTCATGGCAAGAGTACAGACACTCACACCCATTCCTCCTCTCTCCCACACTCTAACATTCATCCATCTGCTCTGCTGCATTTAGATAAAGAGTGGTTGTTATGTGGCTCTAGGATCTCTGCCTTACAGCCTCTCCCCACACTTATACACACCCTACTGGCTCACCTCTCTTATCTCAACAGCCCAACACGTATAACTCAAACACCTAGGAGGGTGTCTATGCCCAGTCAGGAACCACACATGCTACTCTGAGGGGATCTGGACTCACCCACTGAAAAACACAACTATTCAGACTGGAAGCCTAACATAAGAGTGTAATGGTTTGGCCTGCATATATACGATAGATAGATCGATAAGATAGATGGCATTTTTCTTACTTTGTTGCCTTACAACCTATAATTAAAATTGATTTTGGGGGGTTTGTATCATTTGATTTACAGAACATACCTACCACTTTGAAGATGACAAATATTTTTTATTGTGAAACAAACAAGAAATAAGACAAAAAAACAGAAAACTTGCATAACTATTCACCCCCACAAGTCAATAATTTGTAGAGCCACCTTTTGCAGCAATTACAGCTGCAAGTATCTTGGGGTATGTCTCTATACGCTTGGCACATCTAGCCACTGGGATTTTTGCCTATTCCCAAGGCAAAACTGCTCCAGCTTCTTCAAGTTGGATGGGTTCCGCTGGTGTACAGCAATATTTAAGTCATACCACAGATTCTCAATTGGATTGAGGTCTGGGCTTTGACTAGGCCATTCCAAGACATTTAAATGTTTCCCCTTAAACCACTCA
Organism: Salvelinus namaycush; assembly: GCF_016432855.1. NCBI lineage: Eukaryota > Metazoa > Chordata > Actinopteri > Salmoniformes > Salmonidae > Salvelinus > Salvelinus namaycush. The sequence continues at coordinate 18,543,078 of NC_052336.1, read as the reverse complement.
AGTGTTGCTTTAGCAGTTTGCTTAGGGTCATTGTCCTGCTGGAAGGTGAACCTCTGTCCCAGTCTCAAATCTCTGGAAGACTGAAACATGTTTCCCTCAAGAATTTCCCTGCATTTAGTGCCAATCATCATTCCTTCATTTCTGACCAGTTTCCCAGTCCCTGCCGATGAAAAACAGCCCCACAGCATGATGCTGCCACCACCATGGTGTTCTCGGGGTGATGGGAGGTGTTGACCAAAAACTAAATTTTAGTCTCATCTGACCAGAGTACCTTCTTCTATATGTTTGGGGCGTCTCCCACATGCCTTTTGGCGAACACCAAACGTGTTTGCTTATTTTTTTCTTTAAGCAATGGCTTTTTTCTGGCCACTCTTCCGTAAAGGTCAGGTCTGTGGAGTGTATGGCTTAAAGTGGTCCAATGGACAGATACTCCAATCTCCGCTGTGGAGCTTGGCAGCTCCTTCAGGGTTATCTTTGGTCTCTTTGTTGCCTCTCTGATTAATGTCCTCCTTGCCTGGTCTGTGAGTTTTGGTGAGCGGCCCTCTCTTGGCAGGTTTGTTGTGGTGCCATATTCTTTACATTTTTTATAACAGATTTAATGGTGCTCCGTGGGATCTTCAAAGTTTCTGATATTTTTTTAAAACCCAACCTTGATCTGTACTTCTCCACAACTTTGTCCCTGACCTGTTTGGAGAGCTCCTTGGTCTTCATGGTGCCACTTGCTTGGTGATGCCCCTTGCTTAGTGGTGTTGCAGACTTTGGGGCCTTTCAGAACAGGTGTATATATACTGAGATCGTGTGACAGATCATGTGACGCTTAGTTAAATAAAGTCCATCTGTGTGCAATCTAATTATGTGACTTCTGAAGGTAATTAGTTGCACCAGATCTGTTTTAGGGGCTTCATAGCAAAGGGGGTGAATACATATACATGCACCACTTCCTTTTATCTATATTTAGAAACATTTTAAACAAGTAATTTATTTTATTTTATGTATGTCCATTACATGAAATTCAAATTAAAATCCATTTAAATTACAGGTTGTAATGCAACAAAACTGTTAAAATGTGCAAGGCACTGTAGATAGATATATGTACAGTACCAGTCAAAAGTTTGGATACACCTACTCATTCCAGGGTTTGTCTTTTTTTAAACTATTTTCTACATCGTATAATAATAGTGAAGACATCAAAACTATGAAATAACACATACGGAATCATGTAGTAACCAAAAAAGGGTTACATTTTTTTTTAGATGCTTCAAAGTAGCCATCCTTTGCCTTGATGACAGCTCTTGGCATTCTCCCAAACAGATTCATGAGGAATGCTGTTCCAACAGTCTTGAAGGAGTTCCCACATATGTTGAGCACTTGTTGGCTGCTTTTCCTTCACTCTGCAGTCCAACTCATCCCAAACCATCTCAATTGGGTTGAGGTCGGGTGATTGTGGAGGCCAAGACATCTGATGCAGCACTCCATCACTCTCCTTCAAATAGCCCATACACAGCCTGGAGGTCGGTTTTGGGTCATTGTCCTGTTGAAAAACGAATGACAATCCCACTAAACGCAAACCACATGGGATGGCCTATAGCAGCAGAGTGCTGTGGTAGCCATGCTGGTTAAGTGTGCCTTGAATTCTAAATAAATCACAGACAGTGTCACCAGCAAAGTACCCCCATTCACCTACTCTGCGTCTCACAAAGACAAGGCGGTTGGAACCAAAAATCAAATTTGGACATCAGACCAAAGGGCAGATTTCCACCGGTCCAATGTCCATTGCTCGTGTTTTTTGGCCCATGCAAGTCTCTTCCTTTAACTTTTACTGCCTCAGAAACCCGGATCCGGGATCACCCCCCACCCCCCCACACTGATTAGCATCACTAGCATAGCGTCACATTTAAATAGTAGCATCTAAATATCATTAAATCACAAGTCCAAGACACCAAATGAAAGATACAGATCTTGTGAATAAAGTCACCATTTCAGATTTTTTAAATGTTTTACAGGGAAGACAAAATATGTAAATCTATTAGCTAACCATGTTAGCAAAAGACACCCTTTTTCTTTGTCCACCATTTTTTCTCAACACCAGTAGCTATCACCAATTCGGCTAAACTAAGATATTGATAGCCACTAACCAAGAAAAAACCTCATCAGATGACAGTCTGATAACATATTTATGGTATAGGATAGGTTTTGTTAGAAAAATGTGCATATTTCAGGTATAAATCATAGTTTGCCATTGCAGCCACCATCACAAATCTCACCAAAGCGACTAGAATTACTACAGAGAGCAACTTGTATTACCAATTTACTCATCATAAAACATTTCTTAAAAATACACAGCACATAGCAATGGAAAGACACAGATCTTGTGAATTCAGACAACATTTCAGATTTTCTAAGTGTTTTACGGCGAAAACACAATAAATCGTTATATCAGCATACCACATATGCAAACGTTACCAGAGCATTGATTCTAGCCAAAGAGAGCGATAACGTAATCATCGCCAAAATATATTAATTTTTTCACTAACCTTCTCAGAATTCTTCAGATGACACTCCTGTAACATCATATTACAACATACATATAGAGTTTGTTCGAAAATGTGCATATTTAGCCATAAAAAACCGTGGTTATACAATGAAAATAGTAGCAAAACATGCCTGAAAATGTCGGTCGCCATCTTTCAGAGTGATCTAGTTTAATCAATAGCTAATCATATACTTGACTAAAAAATACAGGGTTGACAGGAATCGAAAGACAAATTAGTTCTTTATGCAATCGCTGATTTACATTTCTAAAATTATCCTTACTGTGCAATACAGGGTTCGCCAAGCGAAGCTATAGCAAACAAGATGGCGGAACGTGCGTTTAACATTTTTCTACAGAACAACGATTTATCATCTTAAATATTTCTTACTTTTCGACGAGCTTCCATCAGAATCTTGGCATGGTGGTTCTTTGTCCAAAAGAATCGTTGCTTGGTTGTAAAACGTTGCATTCAACTTCTGATATAGCAGCTAACAGTAGCTAACAATAGCTATTTTGCCCCAACGTGTCCAAATCCTCAAGGCGCAATACTGAGGAAATTCCGAAAAATAGCAATATACTCGCATAATCTGATATAACTCGGTTTAAAATAGCTTCGTTATGATGCTTCTAACACCTATGTCTAATTAAATTACAGACGGATACATCTAACGTTGATAATTGAGCGTTTGAAAATGGCATCCTGAGGTCCCTCTCTGCGCAATGTTCAGTGTCGAAAGGAAGGCTACTCTCACTCCTTGGCCTTTTATAACCTCTGAGAGCTACGCAGCAAGCCCATTCCACTTCTCATTGGTTACTGACATCCAGGGGAAGGCGGGTGCAGTTCATGTCGTTCCATAGGATACACACAGACTTTTAAAACTGATCTGAAACCAGAGCTTCGCTCTCAGACCATCGCAGTACCTGTCATGGATTTCGCTGTAGAAAGAGTTCTGGGTCACCCACAGACATAATTCCAACGGTTTATGAAACTAGAGAGTGTTTTCTATCCAATAGAATTAATAATATGCATATTGTACGAGCAAGAATTGAGCACGAGGCAGTTTAATTTGGCGACACCCAGAAATAAAAAATGCTAACTGCTCCCCCTATTGACAAAAGGTTAATGACCGTTAGTAGTGGTTTCATTGCAGCAATTTGACCATGAAGGACTGGTTCACGCGGTCTCCTCCTTCCGGATTAACTGACCTTCATGTCTTAAAGTAATGATGGACTGTTGTTTCTCTTTGCAATCAGAAGGAAAGAAATTCCACAAATTAACTTTTAACAAGGCACAACTGTTAATTGAAAAGCATTCGAGGTGACTACCTCATGAAGCTGGTTGAGAGAATGCCAAAAGTGTGCAAAGCTGTCATCAAGGCAAAGGGTGGCAACTGAAGAACCTCAAATACATTTTGATTTGTTTGACACTTTTTTGGGGTACTACGATTCCTTTTGCTCTCTCTCTCTCTCTCTCTCTCTCTCTCTCTCTCTCTCTCTCTCTCTCTCTCTCTCTCTCTCTCTCTCTCTCTCTCTCTCTCTCTCTCTCTCTCTCGTAATGTATAGTTTAAAAAGTAATGATTGAACACTTGACCTTTCTTCAATGTATTTTACGTGGAGTATAACCCTTTCATTCTTATTTTGAATGTGATATATTTGATTGAACGCATCCCTCATATCTCTAAATCATATTTTGACCACTCTGCTGTGTTAAGACAAATTACTGACTCAATTCCCATTGCCAACAAATATACAATCACATAATCTGAACTGATATAGGAAAGGCATATGATCCATACTGTACTTTCTCAGCCAATACAAAACAGTTCCCATCATGTGCCAACGTGTGTTTGCATCTTTATTTCCATCTAACTTTCATTTAACCAGGACTTTAAGGTCTTGACTGTTTCACAGCTGGTTAGAATGTCTGGTGTTGAAGTGATTTATACAAACAATTGGAGAGCTTTGAGATTCTGATATTCAGTTTTTTCTATGACAACATAACCTTTGTTATACTGTGTCATATCCATGTTATTAAGTACTGTACATGTCCCATGTGGCTCAGTTGGTAGAGCATGGCGCTTGCAATGCCAGGGTTGTGGGTCTGATTCCCATGGGGGACCAGTATGAACAAGTATGAAAATGTATGCACTCACTACTGTAATTCGCTCTGGATAAGAACATCTGCTAAATGACTAAACTGTTATGTAAATATAATAATCAGGCACTCATCTGCAGTACTTTTCTGAGAAGTCACCCTATATTAATAAAACTTAACATGTACGCATTATTCATAACAGGTGTAAAATTAGTCCTGTGCAGAATATTTACATTTTAATAATTGGATCTACCTACTCTATAACAAAAATGTAATCTTATGCACTATTGTGATTGCATTTGTAATTTGAGTCCAACCCAATCATGGTCCTTCTTTGAGGGAGGCTGAACATCCATTGTTATAAGACATTGCATCAGTTATGAAGACATTACACCATGCATCTACCATCAGTCATCCTGTTATGTTCCAACTGATTCATGTTCCTGAGAATCATGTTGTCTTGAGCATACCGCACAATCAAACAAGCCCAGCTCTCCCCTGCGGCTTGCACGCCTTGGTTTGTGTTTCCGTGGCAACAGCTTCCCTCGTGTCAGAAATTGCGATCTGTGGGTGTGGGTGGGCGTATCAATGTGTGTGTGTGGTATGTTTCCGTGGGTGGGAGTGTATGTGTGGGTGGGAGTCCGAGTATCTGTGTGTGTCCAAACATGCATAGATTGTGTGTGTGCGTGCCTGTGTGCGTGCGTGTGTGTGTGTCATTGAAGAACACATCTCCGTGTGCACTATTCCACACAAAGGGAGTGTTGGAATCCCACACACCCATATGGAGGCATCGATCGGCTGCTTCCTACGGGTCGGGCTGCCATAGTTCTAAAACGAGGTCACAATGAATCAGCCCAGCTCAGAGTAGGCAGGAGAGAGAGAGGGAACCAGAACACACTCACGCACACACACACTCATCCATCAAACTGTGATCCACTTAAATGGAGCGGAAAGAGAGGGTTAAAACCTCTTAACTGGCCCCCACGCCCTGTAGTAAAGCCATAAAAAGACATTCTCATGGTATCATCCCTCCTTCGATAGATTGCTGTTGCTGAGGAAGATTAACAATTTATATTATTGATACATTGAAGGAGGTGGAACTGTCTCCAAAGTTAAGTTACCCTAGGTCATTTGGAAACTTCAGTATTGGGATTTTCCTTACCCTTTCCATCTTTAATTTCCATTCACCTGTGTCACAAACTGCCAGGCTCAAGCTCACACTCTCTGTACTGTCTTTGTATGTCACAGAACACTCCAACAGGGAACTAGCAACAGGACACTACAGAGACAGCCCTTGGACAGAGTATCACTCCACCATGCTGTTACTGTACTATCCTCTATGAGTCATAAAACATACTCCCTATGCAATAGAACACGCTCCCCATGCAAGGCCTGTTTCTCCCTCTGTAAGTTCTCCCTGGTTGTGTTCCCCTGCTGTGGTTTTCTCTCCTTTAGGTTGCCTCTTCCAGTATCCCCTGTCTCCATAGTGTTTCCCCCATTACCCGTAGTCTCTGCATACTGCTCCCGACACCCTAATGTCCCCTATTCTCCCCTACTTTAACCCAGCCTCACCTTGCCACCTCAGCCTCCCCCAGCCTCCCCCAGCACCCCAGCTTTCACCCGCCTACAACAGTCTCTCGCAGCCTCCCCTCTCCCAGGCTGGGTAGAGACAGACGGATGAAACATGGGCCATGACAGCTAGTGCCAAATTAGATCAAGGCTCTGTCAATGTGGCTGGCAGGCAGCACAGGGACGGGAACGGAACCACACACTCAGCAGGTAGTCTACTGAGTCTACTCCTTACTTCACTACCAGACAGCATAGTAGCTGATCGGAGCTGTGTAGGGAATGGCAATGGCTGTGTCTCATCGATCACAAGATCACCTGAAGAAGGCTTTCATAGTGACATATGTGTAAAGAGTTCAAATGAGGCATTTTGGAGTTTGGGGATTTTGAAATACATTTCTGAACGAGTAGTTATACTGTACCTGGCAGCCTGTTTAGGTGATGGTGCTTGATCATTAATGAACACATTTGCGAGGTATGTTTTCAGTAAATGTGCCATGGAATAGAAATTATAACCCTTATTATGTAAACAACAATGGGGTTAAAGATCCATCCCTTTAGATTGTGTAAAGAATTTCTGTTTAACGTTTACATACATGAGACTTAATACAAATGACTTATAATAGGTTGGTTGCTATACAGTTATAGTACAGTCCTTAAGTTCATAGTCTGATTTGGAAAGTTCTGGATGTTCGACTACATGTGCGCCTGGAGGGAGGGAGTGGAGAGAGATTATCTGTAAATCAAGGTGCAGAGCTCTGGGGAGGAATGGACTATTTTCACAAGGTAATGGCTCCCTTAGCAGAGCCTGGGGACATACAACTCTCACTAATCATTTACTCTCTACTGTGGATAGGTCACTGTCTGTCCATCTGTTAGTTCCACGCGATATCTCAGACAGCAATGGCCCGATTTTTATGAAACTTGGGTGAATGATGCGTATTGCCATTGTATTTACAAAATTATACTGATTGGCCCAAGGCGAGAGCTATAGTAATTAACTGAAATTTGTAAGTCACACCAGAGAGGATGAGGTGAAGCGAGAGTGACAACTGGGCCCAAAGTCTGTCTTCTCCAGAAGGTGGCTGTTTTTTGGAGGCACATGACATTGAGTACAGGCAGTGGATTAGCTAAAGAAACTGCAGTTGCTGGCCCAGCAACATCTGCCAGTTAATCAAGCTTTCATACGGCCCACTTGGGCCAGTAGGCTACATTTTCTAACTCCAAAACAAATATATTGGTATTTAATCCTTCACAATCTCCCTGACGTCTGACACTTCACACTTGTTATCAACCAGCATTCTCTCTCAAGTGAGCCCCGCCTCACAGTACATTTTGACCAGATACGGCGCCTCCGCTTGGCCGCTTCGTGGGTGTGTGCGTAGGCATGAACCTATTCAAGTAAGTAAATGTATTATTAGCTAGCTAGCTACAACAGGCCACTGTGTGTAGGCTAATGAGCTGCTAGCTAGATAGCCAACTTTACTTAATATAGCTAAGTAAAATGTCATCAATTAGCTAACTACATACTGTATTAGCTTGTTATCTTGACGTAAGCCTATTTATAGTTGTAAATTATAAACACATGATCCAAATACATTTGTAGATAACAACAATGTAAAAGGGTGAAAGGATTTGCTGTTCGAGCTGTCCGAAAAGGAAGTAGGTGTACTAGTTAGATAGGGCAGGTTTTGGGATGACATTATGAAAAGATTCTAGTCCATATAGAGGAAAACTATGAGACAAAGAGAGATAATAGTCAGAGCTGTCTAATTGTAATTATTACATTTATTTGGTACTTTTTACCCCTTTTTCGTGATATCCAATTGGTACGGATGGACTCAGGAGAGGCGAAGGTCGAGAGCCATGCATCCTCGAAACACGACCCTGCCAAGCCGCATTGCCTCTTGACACACTGCTTGCTTAACCCGGAAGCCAGCCGCACCAATGTCTCGGAGGAAACACTGTACAGCCGGCGACCAATGTCAATGTGCATGCACCCGGCCTGCCACAAGGAGCCGCTAGAGCGCTATGGGACAAGGTCATCCCAACCGGCCAAATCCTCCCCTAACCAAGGACGACGCTGGGCAAATTGTGCGCCGCCTCATGGATCTCCCGGTCTCGGCCGGCTGCGACACAGCCTGGGATCAAACCCTGGTCTGTATTGACGCCTTTACCACTGTGATGCAGTGCTTAAGACCTTTGTGCCACTCGGGAGGCCTGTCTAATTATAACATAATGAAGCCTGTTTCTTTGTGCTGATGTCTGTTCTCAGATATGGAGACCTGCGAAAGCCTCTCTGCAGATTAATTGGTCACAGTGAATGCCCCAAGAGACTGCTGGCACATCCTTTTATGCAATGGGTTGTATGTGTACTTACAGTGCATTCTGAAAGTATTCAGACCCCCTTGAATTTTTCCACATTTTGTTACGTTACAGCCTTATTCTAAATTGGATTTTTTTTTTATATCCCTCATCAATATACACACAATACCCCATATTGACAAAGCAAAAACAGGTTTATAGAATGAAAAAGTATAAACAAGAAATAACCCTTTACGCATTACTTTTGTTGAAGCACCCAGTCCCTGCCGCTGAAAAAGGAATGGAATGGTGCCGGGTTTCCTCCAGACGTGACACTTTGCATTCAGGCCAAAGAGTTCCATCTTGGTTTCATCAGACCAGAGAATCTTGTTTCTCGTGGTCTGAGAGTCCTTTAGGTGCCTTTTGGCAAACTCCAAGTGGGCTGTCATGTGCCTTCTACTGTGGAGTGGCTTCCGTCTGGCCACTCTTCCATAAAGGCCTGATTGGAATGCTGCAGAGATAGTTGTCCTTCTGGAATGTTCTCCCATCTCCACAGAGGAACTCTGAGCTCTGAGTGACCATTGGGTTCTTGGTCACCTCCCTGACCAAAAGCCCTTCTCCCCCGATTGCTTGGTTTGGCCGGGCGGCCAAGTCTAGGAAGAGTCATGGTGGTTCCAAACTTTTTCCATGTAAGAATGGTGGAGGCCACTGAGTTCTTTGGGACCTTCAATGCTGCAGAAATGTTTTGGTACACTTCCCAAGATCTGTGCCTCGGCACAATCCTGTCTCAGAGCTCTACAGACAATTCCTATGACCCCATGGCTTGTTTTTTTGCTCTGACATGCACTGTCAACTGTGGGAACTTATATAGACAGGTGTGTTCCTTTCCAAATCATCTCCAATCACTTGAATTTTCCACAGGTGGACTCCAATCAAGTTGTAGAAACATCTCAAGGATGATCAATGGAAACAGGATGCACCTGAGCTCAATTATGAGTCTCATAGCAAAGGGTCTGAATATTTATGTAATCAAGGCATTTCTATTTTTTGTCTAAAACACTGTTTTTGCTTTGTCATTATGGGGCATTGTGTGTAGATTGATGAGGATTTTTTTTATCTAATACATTTTATAACAAGGTTTGTAACGTAACAAAATGTGGAAATTAGGGAACCGGTCTACGAACTAGAGCTAGCTATATGTTCTCAATTTAAAATTATACCAGTAGGTCATGTATATGAAGCTAACCATAAGCTAGATTTTCTACATGATTTTTCTGACATATTAAATTGTTTAGGCAAATCCAACCCTTGTATTCTAGGTACTGTACTGTACATGGAAATAAGGAGCTGACAACTTGTAGGATAAAATGTCAACAAAGGAAATAATGGGGCGTGGGGAGCATTGTAATTCTACCTTGTTTATTTGCTGAGAATGATTTTTTAGAACACAGAGACAAAATCAGAAGGTCAATGGCATGGAGGAGGATTGCAGATTGTTGGTGTTGATGGTGTGTGAAGAGAGATTTGCACAACAATGTTTGCAAGTCAAACCCCAATTTCCTTTACCCAAAGTACCCATTCATGTGCATTTTACATGCAGGCCTATGTATTTTACAGGAAGTGAGCTATAACCATCAATGTCATGACACAGGTATAATGAAAGAGCCATTAGATATAATATATGAGAATCTTAATGTTAAAATATCATAATCCAATTGGTAGCATATTGCATGGGAAATGTATGCTTAGTGTCACTCCCTGACCTTAGAGAGCCTTTTTATGTCTCTATTTGGTTTGGTCAGGGTGTGATTTGGGGTGGGAATTCTATGTTTTGTTTTCTATGTTTCTTTATTTCTATGTTTTGGCCGGGTATGGTTCTCAGCTGTCTATCGTTGTCTCTGATTGGGAACCATACTTAGGTATCCCTTTTTCCCTCCTTTCGGTGTGGGTAGTTGTCTTTGTTTGTGACACTATAGCCCATAAGCTTCACGGTCGTTTTGTATTGTTTACTGTTTTTGTTCATTCTTGTTCATTCATTCCAAAATAAAAAGTAATGTACGCTCACCACGCTGCACTTTGGTCCAGTTCTTTCGACGGCCGTGACACTTAGTGTATAATTTGCAATGTTACTGTATGTGTGATTTCTATCCCTTGGCAGTCACAATTTCATTTAGTCAACACAATGGTGGCTTTGATCGCAGTTTTGAGGTTTGAGTTGATTGACGTTCATATCTAGCTGGCAGCACAAGCACATCTCTCTTCACCCATCATCAACACCAACACTCTCTGCAGTCCTCTTCCATTCCATTACCAAGCACATCTCTCTTCACCCATCATCAACACCAACACTCTCTGCAGTCCTCTTCCATTCCATTGACCAATCACATCTCTCTTCACCCATCATCAACACCAACACTCTCTGCAGTCCTCTTCCATTCCATTACCAAGCACATCTCTCTTCACCCATCATCAACACCAACACTCTCTGCAGTCCTCTTCCATTCCATTACCAAGCACATCTCTCTTCACCCATCATCAACACCAACACTCTCTGCAGTCCTCTTCCATTCCATCACCAAGCACATCTCTCTTCACCCATCATCAACACCAACACTCTCTGCAGTCCTCTTCCATTCCATTGACCAAGCACATCTCTCTTCACCCATCATCAACACCAACACTCTCTGCAGTCCTCTTCCATTCCATTACCAAGCACATCTCTCTTCACCCATCATCAACACCAACACTCTCTGCAGTCCTCTTCCATTCCATTACCAAGCACATCGCTCTTCACCCATCATCAACACCAACACTCTCTGCAGTCCTCTTCCATTCCATTACCAAGCACATCTCTCTTCACCCATCATCAACACCAACACTCTCTGCAGTCCTCTTCCATTCCATTACCAAGCACATCTCTCTTCACCCATCATCAACACCAACACTCTCTGCAGTCCTCTTCCATTCCATTACCAAGCACATCTCTCTTCACCCATCATCAACACCAACACTCTCTGCAGTCCTCTTCCATTCCATTGACCTTCTGATTTTCTATCTTTATTCTAGCATTGTTGCTTTTCATCAATATGTTATTGGGCTCATCATTTCTGGAGGGAATATTACATTTTAAACAGTTTAATATAAGCTATATGTCAACATTGAGAGGGGGATGGTTGAATTTTTGCTTTCCAAACAATCAGTGTAAATATCAGATTTGATGGTTTGACGTAATAATATAATGTAGTTGCCCAGACTGCAAATAAAACATGAAATCAACCACGATTTAAATTCTGCGTGCATAACTTGCTGTGATCTTGGCCCAGGCCAGTCATTTTCTGGTACTGGCCCGGTGTGCCACTGGCAAATTTACCTGAATGTCAAGCCCCGGACTGGTACCCAGGCTAACTGCCTTCCATTTTTAAAGACATTTATAATCATTGTTAGAGCGGCCATTTGCATATCTGGTCAATATCATGGATAATCTGTGGTCACACATGATAGTCACACGTGATATCTTAATTGGGGGGGGGGTGCTGCATCCTTCGTGAGGGACGATATGTTACTTGTTATCTCTCTTTCGCTCTCTTCTCTCTCTCTCTCCCTCTCCTTCCCTCTCTCTCTCTCTCTCTCTCTCTTTCTCTCTGCCTCCCTCTCCCTCCCTCCCCCTCTCTCTCTGTCTCTCCTCTTTTATTCTGCACTTCCTTAATGTACATACTGTATTATATATAAACATTTTACAGTTATTATTGTTATTTCCTTTTTTTACATCATTATTTGGTTGTGTAATGAAATTCAAGAGGGTAAGTCAAAAGAACTGGAGGAGGTTTATGTGGGCTTATAGCCACATTCTTTATCTTCTTTTTTATTGTTGGTGTTTATATTTCTTGAATAAAGTTTAAGTTAATGCCTCTACACAATGAATGGCCGCCAGCACCCACTCATGTTTATTGTTTATTTATCTGGAGTTACGATTTTTCACTTTGAGGGTTGGTTATTAACAGGAATTAGGAACTGTGTGTGTGCGTGTGTGCACGTGTGTTTGCGCGTGTGTGCGTGTGTGTGTGAATGCACGTGCATTCCAGTGGAGAGAATTCAGTGTTTGCCGTCCTAGCCTGAGGGCAAACTATTTCCTACTATACCCACTGGGGAGTCTGTCACACACAGGTCAATGTGAACTGGAGAGGAGTTAAGCCAGGGTGTTGGGCAAAATGTCATACAGTCCTCTCTCCATCCACTGACTGTACTCAGATCAGTTGTGATACAGTATTAATGCCCTGTTCCTGTGTGTGAGGCATGCTGCCTAATGTGTGCTGTGTTCAGGAACGCCGCCAAATTATTCATAGGCCGATGTGTGTCTACAGAGATATACAGTGACATGAGATATGCAGTATCATCACATGATAAGGAAAGTGCATGAACCCTGGCAAAAGGGCGGCATGTAGCCTAGCGGTTAAGAGCGTTGTGCCAGTAACTGAAAGTTTGCTGTTTTGAATCCCAGAGCCGACTAGATTAAAAATCTGTTGAGGTACCCTTTAGCAAGGCATTTAACCCTACTTGTTCCTGTAATGTAAGTGGCTCTGGATAAGAGCATCTGGTAAATAATGTAAATATAAGGACACAGGGAAAGGCTAGACATTAATTTAGTGTCAAACTCAAATGTTGCCTGACCGTTGTTTCATTGTTGCTTCAGTGTCACACTATGGTTGTGTTGAATTATTCAGACATAGCACATCATGGGAACGCCACCTGAACATACAGGTTGTCTTTGTTCGTCAAAGCAAACTGCAGTGGCCTTTTGTTAGCTAGAACAGATCTGTGAAGGTGGGTAAGGACAAGGACACGTTGTCTTCCCTTCATCCATATGGTTCTCTCATCTTTTGCAATGTTTTGAGAGGAGTGTGTATTTTTACATGCTATGTGATGTGAGACAGGCTTTACTGAGGGGGGATCTGGGAGACAGACTTTACTGAGGGGGATCTGGGAGACAGACTTTACTGAGGGGGATCTGGGAGACAGACTTTACTGAGGGGGGATCTGGGAGAATGAGTGAGGTGCTGATGGTGGTGGTGGTTGCTGGGTTGCTATGGCAACAAGAGTGTGGGAAACGACATACAGCTGTATATGGAGTTTTACATGGGGTGTTTGAGGATATTTGTGACTCCCCTACACTCTTAGAAGAAATAGTTCCAAAAGGGTTCTTCGGCTGTCCCCATAGGAGAACCCTTTTTGGTTCCAGGAGAACCTTATTTGGTTCCAGGTAGAACTTTTTGGGATTCTTTGTAGAACGTTTTGGGGTTCTATGTAGAACCCTCTGTGGAAAGGGTTCTACATGGAACTCAAAAGAGTTCTACCTGGAACCAAAAAGGGTTCTTTAAAGGGTTATCCTATTGGGACAGCTGAAGAAGCCTTTTAGGTTCTATATAGTAAGCATAAATACACCTGTTGTATTCGGCGCATGTCACCAATAAAATTTGATTTGAAAAAGCACCTTTTTTTCTAAGAGTATACCTTATTGGTGGTAACAAACCTGGTTAATTTTTTTCCATTATTCACCCCCAAATATGTAGAATTTGCCAATATGGTTTTCAATTACCCCTTCTCAGTTCCATAGGAGCTGAGGTCCAGGGTTGGAGAGGGACACTGTCACACTGTAAAACTAATCTCCCATATTGAATAATAATTGATGCTGGCCATGGGGATACTGAATAATAATTCATACTTTTTACAGACAGTTCCAGCATACCTTAAATCCTGCGTTGACACTGTTGAGAAGATATAATTGTTTTTGAGGCTCATGGTAGCATGTGTCATGCAAGGACACGCACACCAAAACGTCTATTGAATACGGCACATATTTTATATAGCCATTAGACCAACTGACACCAGCTTGATTAATGGGAGCTAATGGGCTCATCCATCCCGAACAAATCAAAGCCACATAATGAAAATTATGTGAATCTATAGGAAGTCATATTTAGTAAATATCATGAGAGACATCTAGTTCATAGTAGATCAGCAGGGCCAGTTTAAGGCACAGACAGTATATACAGTGGGGAGAACAAGTATTTGACACACTGCCGATTTTGCAGGTTTTCCTACTTACAAAGCATGTAGAGGTCTGTAATTTTTATCATAGGTACACTTCAACTGTGAGAGACGGAATCTAAAACAAAAATCCAGAAAATCACACTGTATGATTTTTAAGTAATTAATTTGCATTTTATTGCATGACATAAGTATTTGATCACCTACCAAACAGTAAGAATTCCGGCTCTCACAGACCTGTTAGTTTTTCTTTAAGAAGCCCTCCTGTTCTCCACTCATTACCTGTATTAACTGCACCTGTTTGAACTCGTTACCTGTATAAAAGACACGTGTCCACACACTCAATCAAACAGACTCCAACCTCTCCACAATGGCCAAGACCAGAGAGCTGTGTAAGGACATCAGGGATAAAATTGTCGACCTGCACAAGGCTGGGATGGGCTACAGGACAATAGGCAAGCAGCTTGGTGAGAAGGCAACAACTGTTGGCGCAATTATTAGAAAATGGAAGATGTTCAAGATGACGGTCAATCACCCTCGGTCTGGGGCTCCATGCAAGATCTCACCTCGTGGGGCATCAATGATCATGAGGAAGGTGAGGGATCAGCCCAGAACTACACGGCAGGACCTGGTCAATGACCTGAAGAGAGCTGGGACCACAGTCTCAAAGAAAACCATTAGTAACACATTACGCCGTCATGGACTAAAATCCTGCAGCGCACGCAAGGTCCCCTGCTCAAGTCAGCATATGTCCAGGCCCGTCTGAAGTTTGCCAATGACCATCTGGATGATCCAGAGGAGGAATGGGAGAAGGTCATGTGGTCTGATGAGACAAAAATAGAGCTTTTTGGTCTAAACTCCACTCGCCGTGTTTGGAGGAAGAAGAAGGATGAGTACAACCCCAAGAACACCATCCCAACCGTGAAGCATGGAGGTGGAAACATCATTCTTTGGGGATGCTTTTCTGCAAAGGGGACAGGACGACTGCACCGTATTGAGGGGAGGATGGATGGGGCCATGTATCGCGAGATCTTGGCCAACAACCTCCTTCCCTCAGTAAGAGCATTGAAGATGGGTTGTGGCTGGGTCTTCCAGCATGACAACGACCCGAAACACACAGCCAGGGCAACTAAGGAGTGGCTCCGTAAGAAGCATCTCAAGGTCCTGGAGTGGCCTAGCCAGTCTCCAGACCTGAACCCAATAGAAAATATTTGGAGGGAGCTGAAAGTCTGTATTGCCCAGCGACAGCCCCGAAACCTGAAGGATCTGGAGAAGGTCTGAATGGAGGAGTGGGCCAAAATCCCGGCTGCAGTGTGTGCAAACCTGGTCAAAAACTACAGGAAACGTATGATCTCTGTAATTGCAAACAAAGGTTTCTGTACCAAATATTAAGTTCTGCTTTTCTGATGTATCAAATACTTATGTCATGCAATAAAATGCAAATTAATGACTTAAAAATCATACAGTGTGATTTTCTGGATTTTTTCTTTTCTGGATTTTTTCCGTCTCTCACAGTTGAAGTGTACCTATGATAAAAATTACAGACCTTTACATGCTTTGTAAGTAGGAAAACCTGCAAAATCGGCAGTGTATCAAATACTTGTTCTCCCCACTGTCACGTTCCTGACCTGTTTTCTGTTAGTTTTTGTATGTGTTAGTTGGTCAGGACGTGAGTTTGGGTGGGCAGTCTATGTTTTCTGTTTCTATGTTGGTTTAAGGGTGACCTGATATGGCTCTCAATTAGAGGCAGGTGGTTTTCATTTCATCTGATTGAGAGTCATATTAAGGTAGGTGTTTTCACACTGTTTGTTGTGGGTGGTTGTCTCCTGTGTCTGTGTCTATGTACGTTGCGCCACACGGGACTGTTTTCGGTTTGTTTGTTCGTTTGTTCGGTTTATGTAGTCTGTTCCTGTTTCATGCGTTCTTCGTGTTATGTAAGTTCTTATGTTCAGGTGCGTCTACGTCGTTTGTTGTTTTGTAGTTTGTTAAAGTGTTTTCGTGTTTTTTCGTCTTGTTAAATAAATTCATCATGTCAAGTTACAACGCTGCGTCTTGGTTCAATCCATGCTCCTCCTCTTCGGATGAAGAGGAAGAGGAGAACCGTTACAGAACCACCCACCAATCCAGAACCAAGCAGCGCAAGTTTGAGCAGCGGCCAAGAAATCAGGACTCATGGACTTGGGAGGAAGTATTGGAGGGAAAAGGACACTGGGCTCACATTGGGGAATATCGCTGCGCTCGTGAGGAGATGGAGGCAGCGAGAGCCCAAGAGCGGTGGTATGAGGAGGCAGCAAGGAGACGTGGCTGGAAGCCCGAGAAGAGACCCCAAAAATTTCTTGGGGGGGGGCTAAGAGGTAGTGGGCCGAGGGCAGGTAGGAAACCTGCGCCCACTTCCCAGGCTTACCGTGGAGAGCGGGAGTACGGGCAGACATCGTGTTACGCAGTAGAGCGCATGGTGTCTCCTGTACGTGTGCATAGCCCGGTGCGGGTTATTCCACCTCCCCGCACTGGTAGGGCTAGATTGGGCATTGAGCCAGGTGTCATGAGGCCGGCTCAACGCGTCTGGTCTCCAGTGCTTCTCCTCGGGCCGGCTTACATGGCACCAGCCTTACGCATGGTGTCCCCGGTTCGCCTACATAGCCCGGTGCGGGTTATTCCACCTCCCCGCACTGGTCGGGCGACGGGGAGCATTCAACCAGGTAAGGTTGGGCAGGCTCAATGCTCAAGGGAGCCAGTGCTTGCACGGTCCGGTATTTCCGGCGCTACCTTCCCGCCCCAGCCCAGTACCACCAGTGCCTACACCACGCACCAGGCTTCCAGTGCGTTTTCAGAGCCCTGTTCCTCCTCCACGCACTCTTCCTATGGTGCGTGTCTCCAGCCCAGTGCCTCCAGTTCCGGCACCATGCACTAAGCCACGGTTTGTTTGTTCGTTTGTTCGGTTTATGTAGTCTGTTCCTGTTTCATGCGTTCTTCGTGTTATGTAAGTTCTTATGTTCAGGTGCGTCTACGTCGTTTGTTGTTTTGTAGTTTGTTAAAGTGTTTTCGTGTTTTTTCGTCTTGTTAAATAAATTCATCATGTCAAGTTACAACGCTGCGTCTTGGTTCAATCCATGCTCCTCCTCTTCGGATGAAGAGGAAGAGGAGAACCGTTACACCCACTGTAGCTGTATACTCCCTAATTACACCATTATGTCATGTCCCAGTAGCTGAACTGTCTTGTTGATGTAGCTGTCTGTGTATCCTCCTCTACAGTATACTGGCCCATAGGGACACATAGCTTCCACTCAATGAATTATTACTGATACATCAACACACACACGCACACACACAAATATATGGATGCACAAACAGATGTACATCCATAAACAAATAAACACATACACGGTGTACACATGTACACAAACATGCACACACTCGCACACACTTGCAAACTCGCACACACAAACATATGCACAATCGTACATCTATCTCCACAGTCCATCCCCATGAGGCCATTTAGAATGCCCTCTGAGTCAGAAGCCATGAGCCCAGTAATGTGGAGCTGGGAATGTGTCAGACTAACTGAGAGGAGTGTAACTGCACCACTCAGACTACTAACCATCCTTAGGATTAGGATCTTACTTTCTGTAATTAACCACACACACTGTATGAGGAGTATTTTTTACCATGGATGTGTGCTAGTCTTAAAATACAAAGTAGTAGATGAAAGCTTTGGATGTCACATGCTCACACATGCATTATTTTAAAGTATTCTAGTCACACATAAAGCAAATGTCATGATGTCAGTCTAAGGGAGAAGGCATAATAGTTGTGCTGCTGTGATGCAGACTTTCAGATCCCAATTTGAATAGAAACGGGAAGATACGGAAGTGAACCTGATAACCACACAAAACGAGGAAGTTGATATCATACCGAAGCCAGTCTAAACTGAGACTGTGAATAAGGTTGAGGTTCAAAGGTTTGTATGAATGGAAGAGGACCAGTGTGTGAGGTCCTTACCTGCTGCAGCATCTCTTCTGTAGAGTTTAGCTTGTGTTGGTGTTCCTCCAGAGAACTTCCAGATCACTGATCTTTACACCCTGAGCTTCCACCTGGTCCGTCAGAATGCTCACCTGTGTGTGTGTGTGTGTGTGTGTGTGTGTGTAATGGAGGAGAAACTTAGTCACACCAGTAGACAGCAATACTTCAACATTTCTGACCCCTTCTTTCAATGTTGTCAACCCTCTTGACCTCTGTTGATCCTTCATTCCCACTCTCTCTTTCTCCCTCCCTTCTTCCCCCCTTCCTGGCTCCACCCTTTACTCCTCCTGACCTGGGAAGTTATCTAACCCCAACATCCACATGCACTTTCTCCAAGTCATTAAAATCACCTCTCTTTGCCTGCCATCCATTTCACAACATATCAGTTCCTTAATTGATATACACTTCACACTGCCAGATTAAACAGTGCAAATATTTCCAAAGCTGAATGAAGGACTGATTGACTCGAAAGAGTCAATCAGTTACAAAAGGCAGGGCTCAACCATCCAATCAGGTGGAGTTTAGTGGAGGAATGTGTTAGTGTGTACATGAGACCTATACACAACAGCAAGTCATCACATCTGCCAACAAACAGAGGTGTGTTGTAGCCAGCAAGTCTGGACGTGACTGCAGAAAAACCCTTACTCAACAGCCCTGAGAACTAGTGTACGCACGCACGCACGCACGCACGCACGCACGCACGCACGCAC
Source organism: Salvelinus namaycush (assembly GCF_016432855.1). Classification (NCBI taxonomy): domain Eukaryota; kingdom Metazoa; phylum Chordata; class Actinopteri; order Salmoniformes; family Salmonidae; genus Salvelinus; species Salvelinus namaycush. Next base: position 18,523,805 of record NC_052336.1, on the reverse strand, counting down.
GCACGCACACACACACACACACACACACACACACACACACACACACACACACACACACACACACACACACACACACACACACAGTGGGTGGCAGGTAGCTTAGCGGTTAGAGCAATGGGCCGGTAACTAAAAGGTACATAGTTTGAATCCCCGAGCCGTGAAAAATCTGTCCATCTGCCCCTTGAGCAAGGTGTTCAACACTAATTGCTCCAGGGTCGCCTAATTGCTCCAGGGTTGCCATCAATAATGGCTGATCTCTGGCTGTGTCCCCATTCTCAGGGATATGCAATTTCCATTTCACACCACACACTTGTAAAGGTTACCTGTACTGACTTTATTGTCCCCTTGGGGACATTTTGTTGCAGTGTCATGTGCACGTTTAAAGTGGTGTTTTAATTACAAATAAATGGACAATATAACTTTCATAACAGTTACATACCAACAAAAAGTTACTAGCCTGCTGGCCTTACTGGGTTGATAGGAACATTAGCCCGAGCTATTTAGGAGGGATTTCACACCTGGCACAAATTGTTGTCTAGTTGTGTTTTTTTTTCAAAGTCCGGGTACAGGGGGTGGCTTGGGTCTAAAATGATTTTATGAGCCTTGTAGTCTGACAAGATTTAAAAAATCTGAGCAACAGGTAACTCCTCCAAATTGATTCATCCTTCAAATCGATGCATCCCCCAAACCTCCCCGACCACCTCATCTACGAAGGGCCTATGTGATACTTCAATAAGTGATGAGGCCTTTATAAATGATGCATTCATTTGTTCAGTGAAATATACATAGGCAGAACAGTTTTGTTTGCTGTTGCATTTTAGCCCTGAAGAAAATGACTAATATCCTGGATTTGTTCAAGTCTCATCCTCTCTAAATGGTTATGCTTTTAGAGAACAGTAAATAATACCTCTATAGAACTAGAGACCATGAGCTTCTAGTGCTTTCTATCAAAACTAGCTGCTAATTAGCTACAAATATGTCCTACATAATAGTCTGCTTTTGACTAAATGTTTCTATCATGGACAATGATCATAGCTAGGGTTGCAAAAAATCCAGTTACTTTCCCAAAATTCACAGGTTTTCCAGAAATCCTGGTTAGAAGATTCCCAGAATCAGGAGGGAACAAGAAGGGAATCCAACAGTTTTGGAATACCTGGGAATTTTGTGAAATGTATTGAGGTTTTGCAACCCTAATCATAGACGTTGGTTGTTGGCGGGAATCAGCTAACTATGCAATCTATACATCAAACTCTGGCAGCATTATCACCCAAATCAAAAGTAACATTGAAATATAGTCATCAATATATAGAGAAAAACAGAATCCCAAACACCAAGCATGATGTTCATAAATCTGAGTGTTGTGTGGTGTATACACTTCTTATGTGTCATTTGAACATGTTTGTTTGCTAATTGCAGTTATACACAATGAGAGAATGAGACAGATCTGGGTGTCTGCTGTAGACACGACACTGCCTGTAATTTGCATGTTTCATCATAGATATACAATGCAATATATTTAATCATGTGGTTCATAGTAAAGTGTAGTGCAATACTGATCAGTAATGCTGGCTTGTTCCCAAGGGCCGAGGGAGGGAAAACCGAGAACATCAGCCACTGCAGAAACCCCTCCCTCTCCCATTCACATTCAAATTTCAGTTATTGTCCACAAATAAGCAAATTCATTTTCACAGCTTGAGGAAAACAACGAGACGCATGAGAAACAACAACCGGCAATTTCCCACAAGGCATTTCAGAATTCCAAGTAGAAGCAAAATAATGTTCCAAATGATTCACTGCAGTTGATCCAAAATTCCTACGTGGGCCATATTGCATCAGAGATATCCATATTAAACCGATAGCATAGACTAGAAACATGTCTTCTAGCTAGGGTAAGACACTGATTTATGTTGTCATCTGGTATCCCAGTCTGTATCCAGTGTCAAGGATTACTTTTGTATTGACATGTCGAGGTTCAGAGATCCACAGTTAAGACACTGAAGCCTCCAGCCAGCAACTACAGGCTTTCCTCAGGATTACAGGCTAACCACTCCACTGCAGCCTTAGTTACCCCCACAGCGAGACTAAGACCTGAGTCAATGTGAAGAGATACAGTAAACAACTGGCAAAACGAGTGAAGGGGAAGATGAGGTGTGAGCAGAATATCCTTAACTGTAATCTCTAGCAATGTTTCCTTACTCCATAAGAGAAGGTTTCGTGCTGTTTGTAATCGGCTGTTTGTAGAGATGCCGTCAACCGGGAGAGGGGAGTTCCCTGAGACAGACGATTGTTGCTTAATGCTTTGATGTAAGGTATAGCAAACACCTACTCACGTACACACACGTACACACACCTACACACACACACACACACACACACACACACACACACACACACACACACACACACACACACACACACACACACACACACACACACACACACACACACACACACACACACACACACACACACACACACACACACACACACACAACTACCCCCCCACACACACTCCCCCAACACAGCTTTATCCTTTATCCTCCCATGAGGGCCAGGTTTCTGCAGGTCTAACAGGTGTGCTCCAGTATCAGCAGGGTTCCCTAACCCCCATCAAGGCTGCTTCTCCCTGGGGTAACACCTAGCCTAGCGGAGCACCAGGTCTCATCCCTTCAGCAGCTCTCGTTCCGTCATTCACCCAGGTGGAGCCAGGAGACAGGCAGAGGGATGGGAGAGGGGTTGTCTTCCTCTCTCAGTTTGACAGCTGTGGGACTCCCAGAGTGGATGGGAGGTAAGCCAGTGGAACAGCATCAGTTTCAGATCCTATTCAGGCTTTCTCATTAGCATACTCCCAAGCCAATACTGACAACCACACACACACCATGTGGGCTAGCAAGTATAAAGAGAGTACATAGTCATTATGGGTACGAAGACGCTACATGTTTTGGGACAACTCCATATGAGTGCTGAACAACTCATGTCTGTATAACTCACATGACCCTCAATCTGCTGGAACATGTGTACTTGTTGTCCATAGAGACAGGACAGCATCAAGGTTGGTTATTTTGATCTCTATGCAGATGCATCAGTTTTTGTATTACGCACTGCGGACGTGACCAAACTCATGAATACAGACATATTAACAATAGCAAAGTGACTTCAGCTATCATGAACACGATTTCCCTCCATTCAGCCCCATGTGTTTCCTTTTCATGTGCACATTACACATCTGCATTCACCGCTGTAATATGGATGGACACTCAAAAGGTTTGGGCCAGAGCCGAGGAAAGGAAAGTAAAATCATCCCCAGGGATAGGTTTCCATTGTCCAGTCTGCTGTTATGATATAGAGTTGAGTCCAGTACAGTACAGCTATGTAATAGAGTTGAGTCCAGTACAGTACAGCTATGTAATAGAGTTGAGTCCAGTACAGTACAGCTATGTAATAGAGTTGAGTCCAGTACAGTACAGTTATGATATAGAGTTGAGTCCAGTACAGTACAGCTATGTAATAGAGTTGTGTCCAGTACAGTACAGCTATGTAATAGAGTTGAGTCCAGTACAGTACAGCTATGTAATAGAGTTGAGTCCAGTACAGTACAGCTATGTAATAGAGTTGAGTCCAGTACAGTACAGCTATGTAATAGAGTTGAGTCCAGTACAGTACAGTTATGATATAGAGTTGAGTCCAGTACAGTACAGCTATGTAATAGAGTTGAGTCCAGTACAGTACAGCATGTAATAGAGTTGAGTCCAGTCCATTACAGCTATGTAATAGAGTTGAGTCCAGTACAGTACAGCTATGTAATAGAGTTGAGTCCAGTACAGTACAGCTATGTAATAGAGTTGAGTCCAGTATAGTACAGTTATGATATAGAGTTGAGTCCAGTACAGTACAGCTATGTAATAGAGTTGAGTCCAGTATAGTACAGCTATGTAATAGAGTTGAGTCCAGTCCATTACAGCTATGTAATAGAGTTGAGTCCAGTACAGTACAGCTATGTAATAGAGTTGAGTCCAGTACAGTACAGCTATGTAATAGAGTTGAGTCCAGTATAGTACAGTTATGATATAGAGTTGAGTCCAGTACAGTACAGCTATGTAATAGAGTTGAGTCCAGTATAGTACAGTTATGATATAGAGTTGAGTCCAGTCCATTACAGCTATGTAATAGAGTTGAGTCCAGTACAGTACAGCTATGTAATAGAGTTGAGTCCAGTACAGTACAGCTATGTAATAGAGTTGAGTCCAGTATAGTACAGTTATGATATAGAGTTGAGTCCAGTATAGTACAGTTATGATATAGAGTTGAGTCCAGTACATTACAGCTATGTAATAGAGTTGAGTCCAGTACAGTACAGCTATGTAATAGAGTTGAGTCCAGTACATTACAGCTATGTAATAGAGTTGAGTCCAGTACAGTACAGCTATGTAATAGAGTTGAGTCCAGTACATTACAGCTATGTAATAGAGTTGAGTCCAGTACAGTACAGCTATGTAATAGAGTTGAGTCCAGTACAGTACAGCTATGTAATAGAGTTGAGTCCAGTACAGTACAGCTATGTAATAGAGTTGAGTCCAGTACAGTACAGCTATGTAATAGAGTTGAGTCCAGTATAGTACAGCTATGTAATAGAGTTGAGTCCAGTACAGTACAGTTATGATATATAGTTGAGTCCAGTACAGTACAGCGCTGTAATAGAGTTGAGTCCAGTACAGTACAGCTATGTAATAGAGTTGAGTCCAGTATAGTACAGTTATGATATAAAGTTGAGTCCAGTACAGTACAGTTATGATATATAGTTGAGTCCAGTATAGTACAGTTATGATATAGAGTTGAGTCCAGTACAGTACAGTTATGATATATAGTTGAGTCCAGTACAGTACAGTTATTATAAAGAGTTGAGTCCAGTACATTACAGTTCAGAAGCGGATGTAATAATAGTGGCCTGGACTTCCTGCTATGTCCCCTGGCTTGTTCACTCAATTATTTAAGAGAGCTCTCTATCTGTGTTTTGTCAAAGGGTCAGAGAACACACAGCAGCCTGAATACAGCCTGTTAATAGTGCCAGTCTCCTATTTCACATTAGTCAGACAGATGGAAGAGTGGACACATACATGCCCATATGCAGGTAGGCAATCAGACTGACAGGATGCACACACGCACACACACTGAAACCATTATACACGGGTAACATTTGTTTGACTAATGGATGTTTATTTAGTCTCTTATCACCAAGGGGATGATATATACCATAGAATTTAGTCTTTGATTCCACCATGCAACGCTATTTAGCTCCATTCATCACAGGCCCATTGATACCGTGTGGAGGTATCTTCCACCCAAGTACAGTAGAAATGGAGAGTCATCTAAATGGTGTGTATCTCTATCAGGTAATGGCATTGAAAGGAGAGATCTAAGGGAGATAGAGTGTAATATCAAATGATATCTAATTATCTCTGCTTGTTACACAGAGAATAAAAGACGCTGGGTCTATTTTTAGCGCCATTCAGGCCCTTTCCTCCGCGCTGCGCCCTGAAGACACTACTACCATGTGTGAAGAATGCTTCCGTTCAATTAGCATTGGGCTTTTCGGGGTTGACGGCTGTTCACGGCTCCAAGTTAAAATTGCTTCTTTTTAATTTGCGTCTTTGGTGCTTCCACGTTCCCGTGTTCCCATCCCCTCCCTCTAGCAACCCCATTCTCCTGAAAATCTGATAACGAGGGTTTCATTTACATTTTTTAAGGGGCCTAGTTTTTAGCAGAGAGCCGAGGAAATGGGGAAGCATTGTGTTGCTTGCTCCAACACAAAACTACAGCAGGAGAATGGTGGGGGAGGGATTCTGTGTGTGTGTAACTGTGTCTGTAACACTGGGGCATATCCACACACTTTCTTAGTGTTTAGTGTGGGTCCAGCAAACCCCGGTCTGTTATGAGGGTATTGTGTCTGGTAAATGGCCAGGAGAGGCTCTGGCCTGGGGGACTCATAGATTAAGCCTTACAATACAGTGGTGGTCATCTCAGAATGTAAATGAGGCAGTTTTCACTCAAGGGACACTCTCTGTTCGCAGCTATCTAAAGCCTGGGTTAGTTTGAGCCTCTTTTCTGATTTCTCAGCTCTTGTATAGGGTAGTGAAATGCCTGTTCGATATTTCAAGATGGTTGTGTGTAAGCATGTTACGATGCAATTAATATACACATTTCACAATAGATATCTTCATCGTTTTACTATACATTATTAATAAACTTGTTTCACATCCATACTGTATTGAGAGGTATATATACTTGGTGTAGAAGTGTAAGCCTGATATACAATGGAGTAAACACATAAGCTACTGTGAATGGTGAAGGTTGTGAGATGAGAGAGTGTACCAATCTGCCACATCTCAGGAAGATGGGATAACGAGTGGGCTACAGGAAAGCTCAGGCCATCCAGACGATTACCGAAAGATTACAGGATACTCAGAGTGCTTAACTGTAGAACACAAGGGAGCCATTTTACATCTCTCAGTCTCCTGCTCGCTAAAAAGCCTAGCACTGAAGATGTGAGTGAAATGCAAACAGGTTTGATGAGACGTGAGGTGAGATGCTAGATAATGTTTTATAGAGAAATAGTCATCAGTTTCCGCCAATGGAGGAATGACTCATACATGGAGGAATGTGATGGAGTGATGTTTGGTTTGCTGGAAGTAACAGAGATTTCATTCAAGATATGAACTCTGAAGCGAAAAGGTTAGCTAAAGCTTTCAGGGATGCAGGTCTCTGTCATGCATACTAACTACAAACAATACAGCACATTTATCACAAGCCAAATCAGTAACAAACAGAAACAGCTCTTGATGAAGTCTCAATGAGACAGCACTGTCTTTCTTTAGGGCTGAGACACAGAGAGATATCTGCCTACTCATTTGCTTCAGATGTAAATGAAATGCACGATTGTCTGGCACATGAGTTCGCATTGCCTCAGAGAAGTTTTCGATGTAGTGTTTTACACAAGGGAATTCAGGCAACCACAGAGAGAGATGAGGAAGTAGAGACTGCTGTGCAATGCTCTCTCCTCTGGAGCAGATAGTAAAGTGTTCCTCGTCGCAGCTTCGCTACTCCTTCTCTCGGTCTCTCCAGGGAATACGTTGATGAAAAATAAATATGTTTACGGCTAAAGCTCTTTGGTTGCGTGTGTGTATTCCCTGGGGTTCCCGCTTTAGCGTGCTGGTCGTCTAGAGGGAGAGAGCAGACGAGGCGGGTGGCGCCAACACACGCCTGTCAAAACACCCTCAGGGCGACCTCTTAGTCCTAAGCCACAACGCATGTTTCATAAATCCATAAGCACACATACGTACATACACGTAAAGACAAACAAACACGCCTTTTGAAATGTATTGGAATATAAAAAGGGCGTTAGCACCTCGGAAGCTGATACATGTATGTCCTGAAGCCTACTGTGTCTTTATCCTTTATCAATGTAACTGATAACAGATGTTTGCACGCTGGCCCTATGCATGTGGCTAGCATAGAGTGAAGGCTCTGAGACCAGCAGGAATCAATGGTAGACTATATTTGTATGATTTTGCATTCCGAGCTAGGGAGATAGACAGGTGCGATGTCGGCCAGATACTCTGAATGGTGATTGGGAGCAAATCACTCAAATTAACTGCAATTACGGCACTGGCACAGCCAGGTGAAGGTCTCATCTCCCTAGTTAATCAGGCAAGGGGGTTGTGGCGAAATGACCATAATGCCTCTAGCCAGTGGGCTCTGAGCATGGACATGGTCATGACCAGCTGTGGTCAATGGTTAATGACTGCCTGCTGCCAGACCAGTGGTCCTAGGCTAAGCAGAACAGGTTACCTGTGGAATTCTTCTTCACATATAATTTGTGTGATAGAGAACCTGCTGGTTGTGTAACACCAGCCTTTGTTTTAAGACATGGAGTTAAGAGGCTTGGGCACCGCTTGTGAGCTTCTGCTCCCAATAAACAGTAATGAATCATCTGAGTTATGAGATGCAGAACCATCTCTCTTCTCCATTTGACATTTCAGAATCCCCTCACTCCGTCCTACCTTCTGACAGTGATGGCTTAATTGTGTACTGCACAGAACAGTAAAGCCATTTTGGATAAACTTTGTATTTGGAGGGATTTTTAAAAATGTATAATTATCCTCTTTCTGCAATTTACATTTATTTTTGGGCACTCATGTTTATTTGATGCGATGATGTATCAGAGTATTTAAGATTGAACACTTAAAACCATACAGACCAATTGCAACAGAAAAGAGCCAGAGGCACAATTCAGCCTAGCTTCCTAGCATAACACACCTTGAAACGGTTATAGTGCTCAATAGTGCTTAAACCCTATCCACCACTGGCCCACAGGATACGAGAGAAGGAAATAGAAAAGGAGAGAGATCCGTAAACAAGAGAATAAGAGAGAGATCCATAAAACAATATCAACCACTCATTACAGAATGTCACCATCACAGAAGAATCAATCAGAATGTGTTTAGAGATGGGCCTGGGGAGCCAGTCTATTGGATTAATGTTACAATAATCAAAACACAGGGTCAAAACACTACAGAAAGAGCCATATATCCTGGTTGTATTGTGGCACTGATTAGTTTTGAATTGATCATGCCATATGCTTTGTTTTAATAAACAAACACCAACTGAACTGCACAATCTGTACATGTATATAATTGATACAGTAGGCTGAGCTTTTTATAATGTCTTCTTGCTTTCCCATCATATGATTACAGCTTAGATCATCACTTTCTATATTGGCTGGAGCCATATGCTTCCAGTGCCCAGAGTTATCTCATAGCCTCTGAGAGACTACAGTATGAATGTGGGTTTGAGGGAAATACAGAAAAATACATTCCAGAGACTTTCTCCTCTATTACTCCATTTCTCATACCTTCCCTGTTGCTGGGGTGGGCTGGAGGGGGTTAAGGGTTGGGGTGAAGTGGTGATGAGGATGGGGATGCAGGCTGTGTGTGCCCAGGGGCTCTGTGATGGTGTGTGTGTGTGTGTGTGTGTGTGTGTGTGTGCGTGTGCGGTAAGGCTCTGCCGGTGCATTCCACCAGCCTTTTATCACTGTGATGCTCTGCCCCATTGAGCTGCTTCTCAGCTACAGACTGTAACACACTGCCATTATTGGAGCAGAAGAGAGAGAGGGATGGAGAGTGAGAGAGAGAAATAGAGATATGGATACAGATGGGATTATGGGTAGGAAAGAATTGAGGAGGAAAAGGAGACCATGTGGATGATTGAGCCGTAGAAAAACTGGAGGGATGATGGGAGAAGGTGCATAGGGATAGATTGAGTAAAGAGGAAGGGTAGAGGAGGCAGGGTAGAGGAGTCAGGGTAGAGGAGTCAGGGTAGATATTGAGAGGAGGAAGAGTAGAGGAGACAGGGTAGAGGAGGCAGGGTAGATATTGAGAGGAGGAAGAGTAGAGGAGGCAGGGTAGAGGAGGCAGGGTAGATATAGAGAAGGAGCAGGGTAGAGGAGTCAGGGTAGATATATAGAAGGAGCAGGGGAGAGGAGGCAGGGTAGATATAGAGAGGAGGCAGAGTAGAGGAGGCAGGGTAGAGGAGGCAGGGTAGATATAGAGAGGAGGCAGGGTAGATATATAGAAGGAGCAGGGGAGAGGAGGCAGGGTAGATATAGAGAGGAGGCAGAGTAGAGGAGGCAGGGTAGAGGAGTCAGGGTAGATATATAGAAGGAGCAGGGGAGAGGAGGCAGGGTAGATATAGAGAAGGAGCAGGGTAGAGGAGTCAGGGTAGATATATAGAAGGAGCAGGGGAGAGGAGGCAGGGTAGATATAGAGAGGAGGCTGAGTAGAGGAGCAGGGGAGAGGAGGAAGGGTAGAGGAGGCAGGGTAGATATAGAGAGGAGGCAGGGTAGATATAGAGAGGAGGGAGGGGAGAGGAGGCAGGGTAGATATAGAGAGGAGGCAGAGTAGAGGAGGCAGGGTCGAGGAGGCAGGGTAGATATAGAGAAGGAGCAGGGGAGAGGAGGCAGGGTAGATACAGAGAGGAGGCAGAGTAGAGGAGGCAGGGTAGAGGAGGCAGGGTAGATATAGAGGAGCAGGGGAGAGGGGGCAGGGTAGATACAGAGAGGAGGCAGAGTAGAGGAGGCAGGGTAGAGGAAGCAGGGTAGATATAGAGAAGGAGCAGGGGAGAGGAGGCAGGGTAGATATAGAGAGGAGGCAGAGTAGAGGAGGCAGGGTAGAGGAGGCAGGGTAGATATAGAGAAGGAGCAGGGGAGAGGAGTCAGGGTAGATATAGAGAGGAGGCAGGGTAGAGGAGTCAGGGTAGATATATAGAGAGGAGGCAGGGTAGAGGATGCAGGGTAGATATAGAGAGGAGGCAGGGGAGAAGAGGCAGGGGAGAGGAGGCAGGGTAGAGGAGGCAGGGTAGATATAGAGAGGATGCAGGGTAGATATAGAGAAGGAGCAGGGTAGAGGAGGCAGGGTAGATATAGAGAAGGAGCAGGGGAGAGGAGGCAGGGTAGATATAGAGAGGATGCAGGGTAGATATAGAGAAGGAGCAGGGGAGAGGAGGCAAGGTAGATATAGAGAGGGTGCAGGGTAGATATAGAGAAGAGGCAGGGTAGAGGAGGCAGGGTAGATATAGAGAGGAGGCAGTGTAGATATAGAGAGGAGGCAGGGGAGAGGAGGCAGGGTAGATATAGAGAGGAGGCAGGGGAGAGGAGGCAGGGTAGATATAGAGAGGAAGCAGGGTAGAGGAGGCAGGGGAGAGGAGGCAGGGTAGAGGAGGCAGGGTAGATATAGAGAAGAGGGAGATATGGGAGTAAGGGATCAAGTGCAGAATATGCTGTAGAGGAAAAGAGGAGGAGGAGGAAGAGAGCGTAATGGAAGATGGAAGGGAGAAGAACTGGATGAGAGGAGGGAAAACAGAAAGTAAAGTGGGAAGAGGAGTGGGAATGGGAGGGTAATTCCCCACTTGAGCTACCTCATTTCCCTAAACCCAACCATCATATTGACTGAACAATAAGGGAGGTTAAGTAGCTTACTGTAACAGACATATGCACACACACATATTTTCTGTGAAAGAGAGAGAGAGAGAGAGACAGAGACAGAGAGACAGAGAGACAGAGAGACAGAGAGACACTATAGAAGAAGAGACAGACAGAGATTCACAGAGAGGCACAAGTGTCTCTTAGTTGCCATGGACACCAAGAAAGCTGACTTGAGGCTGTGCAGAAAGAATTTCTCACAATTCACACACACCAACACAAACACATACACACAGCACCATTGCCCCCACCCACTTTTCTCTTCAGCTTTCTCCCCTCCAACTGGGGATGGTGGAGTTTAGATACAGAAACATGCCTGTATGAGAAAGAGAAAATGGTATACAAATGGTGTGCTTTTAACAGAATGACTGTGGTAATCGGTGCACAGTTTTCTGATGTTGTTGTGTGATAAGTATGCATTGTAGGATAAAACTGTTCTTTATTGAATGCAGGTGTGAAAGCACAGCACGCAATTGGAGAAGCGAAGGAGGGCGAAAGCGGGAATGCGAACACACTGGTTACAGTTCACTGTGAGTCGTGCATGTCTTTGATGGCATGAACACTGCTGGAATCTGTGTTCTTATTTGAGAGCAGGCAGAAAGCACATGAAGGCTCACTCATCTCTCCTCTACTCCCTCGAATTCTTATATATTCTGTGTGTGCGGGGGAGTGGTGTGTGTGTGTGTGTGTGTGTGTGTGTGTGTGTGTGTGTGTGTGTGTGTGTGTGTGTGTGTGTGTGTGTGTGTGTGTGTGTGTGTGTGTGTGTGTGTGTGTGTGTGTGTGTGTGTGGGCTGGATGTATGTTTGTGTGTGTGTTTGTGTATGCGTGCGTGCGTGCGTCAAAAGTAATTCTAATGTCACCATATTTGCAATGCTTATACCTTCACGTATATCCTACTCGACAAACGGGGGCCCAGAAAATCATAGTTGAAAGATGATCCTATTGTTTTCTCAATAGTGATACTGCAGTTAGCGTGGGTGCACTGAGATGGAAGGCTCTGATCATGTGTCTCACTGATTGAACTTCATACTGTTATAGATGTAGGATATGATTGGACCCACTGATCATTCAGTCTGTTCTGATGTAGGCTATGATTGGACCCCCTGATTAATCAGTCTGTTCTGATGTAGGCTACGATTGGACCTCCTGATCACTCAGTCTAGTCTGATGTAGGCTATGATTGGACCCCCTGATCAATCAGTCTGTTCTGATGTAGGCTATGATTGGTTAAAAAATAAAGGAGAGCCGCACACTCTAGGAGCTCAGATGCAAAAATTCTATTTGCGCCCCTACTGGATGGAAATTACAAGTGTAATAGCTGTGCTCAATGCAATGGCACTTATAAATGCAGATCCTTCAAACACCCACAAACAGGGAAATCGATCCCAATCAAAGGTGTTATTACGTGCTCCACTAAGGCAGTTATTTATCTTATAACTTGTCCTTGTGGTAAAAATTATGTGGGTAAAACAAAGCGCGAATTAAAAGTACGTATCTCAGAGCATCGTAGCACCATTAGGTGCATAAACTTGACTTACCCAGTTGCGGCTCACTTTTTGGAGGCAGGCCACTCGATTTCGTCTCTGCATTATATTGGCATTGAACATGTCACCCTCCCTAGGAGAGGGGGTGACCTTGATAATTTATTGTTAAAACGAGAGGCTGCCTGGATCTTTAACTTAAAGACCCTTGCTCCCTTCGGTCTCAACGTAGACTTTGATCTGAAGCCATTCTTGTGATTATTGTTTGCCATTGTAATTGTTTGTAAGCTTGTGTAGTATAAAATGAATCTATGATCGTATGCTATCCATTTGTTTTTTGTATGCTGCTCTTTGTATGCCATTTTAATATTTGAGAATTAACCAATGATATTAGGCCACTCTTGGCCATGATTACAGACACCTGTGTGTCTTTTGACACTATATAAACGAGTCATCCCGCAGTGTTTGTGATTATACCCTGATGAAGACAGCTTGGCTGTCGAAACGTTGGTAATTACATTTTTGCATCTGAGCTCCTAGAGTGTGCGGCTCTCCTTTATTTTTAACTTTTCTACTCCGCTAGCCAGCACCTCGCCTAAATAGGTGTGCGTTTCTTTTTCTTCTAGTAGGCTATGATTGGACCTCCTGATCACTCAGTCTAGTCTGATGTAGGCTATGATTGGACCCTCTGATCTCTCAGTCTGTTCTGATGTACATGTAGGTTATAATTGGACCCCCTGATCATTCAGTCTGTTCTGATGTAGGCTATGATTGGACCCCCTGATCTCTCAGTCTAGTCTGATGTAGGTTATGATTGGACCCCCTGATCATTCAGTCTAGTCTGATGTAGGCTATGATTGGACCCCCTGATCATTCTGTCTAGTCTGATGTAGGCTATGATTGGACCCCCTGATCTCTCAGTCTGTTCTGATGTACATGTAGGTTATAATTGGACCCCCTGATCATTCAGTCTGTTCTGATGTAGGCTATGATTGGACCCCCTGATCATTCAGTCTAGTCTGATGTAGGCTATGATTGGACCCCCTGATCTCTCAGTCTGTTCTGATGTACATGTAGATTATGATTGGACCCCCTGATCATTCAGTCTGTTCTGATGTAGGCTATGATTGGACCCCCTGATCTCTCAGTCTAGTCTGATGTAGGTTATGATTGGACATCCTGATCATTCAGTCTAGTCTGATGTAGGCTATGATTGGACCCCCTGATCTCTCAGTCTGTTCTGATGTACATGTAGGCTATGATTGGACCCCCTGATCATTCAGTCTAGTCTGATGTAGGCTATGATTGGACCCCCTGATCATTCAGTCTAGTCTGATGTAGGCTATGATTGGACCCCCTGATCATTCAGTCTAGTCTGATGTAGGCTATGATTGGACCCCCTGATCATTCTGTCTAGTCTGATGTAGGCTATGATTGGACCCCCTGATCATTCAGTCTAGTCTGATGTAGACTATGATTGGACCCCCTGATCATTCAGTCTAGTCTGATGTAGGCTATGATTGGACCCCCTGATCATTCAGTCTAGTCTGATGTAGGCTATGATTGGACCCCCTGATCATTCAGTCTAGTCTGATGTAGGTTATGATTGGACCCCCTGATCTCTCAGTCTGTTCTGATGTACATGTAGGCTATGATTGGACCCCCTGATCATTCAGTCTAGTCTGATGTAGGTTATGATTGGACCCCCTAATCGTTCGGTTCAAAGTAACTGACATACCTGATAGTAATTTTTTTCCTATCAACCGTGTTTTCATACTGGTGTTGGTCAGCATAGTTGTTTCTTCGCAGCACATTATGTATAACAAAGGCAACCTACAAAGACACTATGTCAGAAGTGGAAGCCAAATTAGTGCTGTATATGCTTCCTATACTGTGTACTGTTTCATCATGTCTTCCTTCATCTCCCAACAACCTCACTAAAGATGTGGTTTCTCTCCCGTCCTGTGATGTAGAAGACTTGTTTGATGTGCTGTTGCATGAGAAATTATTGCACATACTGTAGATCATATTTAAAAAAATATATTATACCTTGGTGGTGACCTAGGTTCGAACCAAATAATTACAGTGGCTTAGTATACTGTATGTGCTGTATGTACAGTGCATTCTGAAAGTATTTAGACCCCTTGACTTTTTCCACAATTTGTTACGTTGCAGCCTTATTCTAAAATTCATTAAATAGTTTGATGGGGGGAAAACAATCTACACACAATGACAAAGCGAAAACAGGTTTTTTGAAATTCTTGCAAATGTATTTAAAAAACAGAAATACCTTAAGGATCATGGCTATCCCTAAGAAGCTTTTTTAAGATAGATATTCAGACTCGAAATTGAGCTCATGATCATCCTTGATGTTTCTACAACTGGATTGGCGTCCACCTCTGGATGAGCTCCAGAGTTCTTCTGTTGAGATGGGAGAACCTTCTAGAATGACAACCATCTCTGCAGCACTCCACCAATCAGGCCTTTATGGTAGAGTGGCCAGACGGAAGCCATTCCTCAGTAAAATGCACATGACAGCCCGCTTGGAGTTTGCCAAAAGGCACCTAAAGGACTCAGATTATGTGAAACAAGATTCTCAACTCTTTGGCCTGAATGCCGAGCGTCACGTCTGAAGGAAACCTGGCACCATCTCTACGGTGAAGCATGGTGGTGGCAGCATCATGCTGTGGGGATATTTTTCAGTGGCAGGGACTGGGAGACTAGTCAGGATCGAGGGAAAGAAGAATGGAGCAAAGTACAGAGAGATCCTTGATGAAAACCTGCTCCAGAGTGCACAGGACCTCAGACTGGGGTGAAGGTTCACCTTCAAAAAGGACAAAGACCCTGAGCACACAGTCAAGACAATGCAGGAATGGCTTCGGGACAAGTCTCTGAATCTCCTTGAGTGGCCCAACCAGAGCCCGGACTTGAACCCGATCAAACATCTCTGGAGAGACCTGAAAATAGCTGTGCAGCGTCACTCCCCATCCAACCTGTCAGAGATTGAGAGGATCTGCAGAGAAGAATGGGAGAAACTCCCCAGATACAGGTTTTCCAAGCTTGTAGAGTAAAATCCAAGAAGACTCAAGGCTGTAATTGCTGCCAAAGGTGCTTCATCTGTCACGAACCGGCTCGAAGCCCGTAACAAAAAGGGAGACAACGTGGCGATAAGGAATAACAAAAATATATTTATTAACTGAGGTAACCTATATACAAATAAACAATGGTGTGTGTAGTCAATAATCAGTAGTGTAAGTGACTGGTTGCGTGTATAGATGTGATAATGAGGAGTGTTGAAAGATGCCAAAGCACGCAAACAAACCAGTCACAAAAATGCCACAACCAAAATCCAACAGTGTGTCTGCATGGGGAGAGTCTCCTCAATGAATGGGGAAAAGGTCTATTTAACCCAGGACACACCCGAGCCCAGGTGTGTACCATTTCTCTGACGACCCTCCCAGCTCTGCCCACCGACATCCTAATAAGGAAACCAGAGCAAAGAGAAAGAATACGGCAGACAGAGTGGGAGGGTCGTCACACAACAAAGTACTGAGTAAAGTGTCTGAATACTTACGTACATTTTTGATAAAACATGTATAAGCCTGTTTTTGCTGTGCAATTATGGGGTATTGTATGTAGATTGATGAGGGGAAAAAATGATTTAATACATTTTAAAATAAGTCTATAACGTTACAAAATGTGGAAAAAGTCAAAGGGTCTGAGTACTTTCCGAAAGCACTGTATATGACAATGTTCCATTGAAACTTTGTGGCGGCAGGTAGCCTAGTGGTGAGAGCGCTGGTCTAGGAACCGAAAGGTTGCAAGATCAAATCCCTGAGCTGACAAGGTCGTTCTGTCATTCTGCCCCTGAACAAGGCAGTTAACCTACTGTTCCTAGGCTGTTATTGTAAATAAGAATTTATTCTTAACTGACTTGCCTAGATAAATAAAGGTTAAAACAAATGTTTTAAAATACACTTGGATCATGGGAATAACCAAACCCTGGTTCCTCTTCAAATGAATCATACGAAACAAAGACCTCTATGATTTCACTGAATGAATACATAAAAAAATTTGCCCTTTGGTGCAATTTTCACTCTTCGTACAAAACTCAAAACAGATCATCAAAAAGGCAGTTGTTTCAAAACTCTAAGCACAATTTCAATTGCCAAAGTACAATACACAAAATCATAGTAAATTTTTTACCTAGAAATACATGTTTCACATTCCAATACATGTTAATAGAAAGTAATTGCTTTTCACAATGCAGTGATCACATTACTTTTGATATGATTATATTCTCTTTTGTTAAAATACATTTTACTATTACTTAATCCGACTGCTTTTAATTGCTGATTACTTAAACATTTGGTAAACCTGTAGATTTTACAGGTAAACTGGTTTGTCTAATACAGATTTTAAAAACTACATAAAGAAAATGTCTGTAAAGTAGGGGGGGTTATACTGATTTACTAAAATTGCATTGGCCATGTCGTCCAAAAAGTTATACTTTTGACTCATCTGTCCATAGAACATTCTTCCAAGTGTCTTGATGATCATCCAGGTGCTTCCAGGTGCTTTTTTTGGCAAACTTGAGTTAACTTTTTGGACGAGATGGGTTCCATTATGTCTGGTGAAAACCAAACACTGCATTCCACAGTAAGAACTTCATACCAACGGTCAAGCATGTGTGATGGTTTGGAGATGCTTTGCTGCCTCAGGACCTTCACGACTTATGAATTATGCTCAGTATCAGTGAATTCTACAGGAGAATGTCAGGCCATCCGTCTATGAGCTGAAGCGCAATCAAGACTACATGAAAATTGTTAAAAAGCAACAAATTGGAAGTTTTGGAATGGACTTGTCAAAGTCCAGATCTAATCCCAATTCTGATGTTGTTGCGGGACTTGAAACGAGCAGTTCATGCTTAAAAACCCCAAAATGTCACTGAGTTAAAGCAGTGCGGCATGCATTTCTGGAAGGCATAAAATGTGACATATTGTGACCCCAATGGCCTGAGCTTGATCTAATAACCCAACCTTCTGCATTTCTCACATGCCCCTGATTGATGAATGGTACAAGATGTGGCCCATAACCCCACCCCCATCCTTTCAGTCAAAACCTCTCTTCACTCTCCCATCTCTTTGCTCCCCTCTCCCTTCTACTCTATCCTCTTCTCTCCCGTCCACAGTGTTGTGGGAGACTGATCAACAACTACAGGAAGCATTTGGTTGCAGTCATTGCAGCTAGAGGTGGCACAACCAGTTATTTTTTTAAATATTGATTTATTTCACCTTTATTTAACCAGGTAGGCCAGTTGAGAACAAGTTCTCATTTGCAACTGCGACCTGGCCAAGATAAAGCAACGCAGTGCGACACTAACAACAACACAGAGTTACACATGGGATAAACAAACATACAGTCAATAACACAATAGGGGAAAAAAACAGATATTGAGTGTAAGGGGGTAATTACTTTTTCACACAGGGGAATTATATGTTCCATAACTTTGTTAATTAAATAAATAAAATATGTATCCATTTTTTGTTGTTGTTATTTGTAAACTCAGGTTCCATTTATTTAATATTAGGTTTTGGTTGAAGCTCTGATAACATTCAGTATAAAAAAATATGCAAAAATAGAATGGAATGGCACTCTATGCCATTTACACAGCAGACATTTTAAACTTTTTGTATGTGTCCCCAGTGGGAATCTAACCCACAACTCTGGTGTTGCTAATGCCATGCTCTCGTCAACTGAGCCACACACAAGACCACTACAATACATGTTTACAATGGAAGATGTATGATTGCCATCCCCATGAGAGTAACACCCTCATTCAGGCCATGGATGAGACATGCAATGACTTAAATCCAGACCTACAGTATTTTAGGCTTGGATTCACCATGCCAAAAGGTTTTTCCCCAGGTGCATGAACAATGAGGATATTTACTGTGATTTCAATGACAACCTATGTCAAATGCTCAATACAGGCTTGATACAAACTAATGCCTGAAAAACACTAGGTTTCTTTAATTTGTTTCATTTGATTACATTGTAAAGAGGTCTTCAATGGTCACACCATTGACACACATGGGATAGAAATGTACATTTTATGTTTAGTACATTTTAATGAGTAGTGGAAGTGTATTGTCTAATGTGAAAACAGTGTAATGTACTGTAATTTAGCATATTACCAAAGGGCAATTTATTAGGGCAATTTATCTTCAAAGTTTTGCTTTTGAATGAACTGGTTGTTAAAATAATGACATTGAGAAGATATCATTATGTTGTGTTTTGGTGATTAAACCAATGTACTCATTATATTTCACATTAAACATATATTTTGGATCAATGGTTGTTAAGTGAATATAATACCAAAGCGACAAAAACATGTTAACATGTGTCCAATGGTGCTAAGCTTTATTTAATGTGTTGCTCTTTATGAGGTAATCCTGCCCTCCGGCATGGAAAGGGTTTGCTCTCATTCATTATGGAGTCTGATTCTACTCCTGTATAAGGCTCTATGGGACTGGTAGCTTTAGCTCCACTGTGCTGCTTAAATAACTATTTGGTGCACAGGCTGTTTTCATTCATCTTTACAAAACTGTCTGGACAAGGGTTAGACAGGAATGTATTACATATACCTCAATTCCCCTATAGTTCTGTCTTTAGATCTATAGATCAAATACATATACTGTACATGTATGCACACACACACACACACACACACACACACACACACACACACACACACACACACACACAGACACACACACACACACACACACACACACACACACACACACACACACACACACACACATTTCCACATGGTTAATACAGTGCCTGTCAATCACTGATATGGACTGAGAAATTATTAAATTGACTGCACAATAAAAGAGGTGCTTACTGATCAATTGTGCAAATCTACAATATAATTAGTTATCAACCAGCCTCACCATGCAGCCCTTAATGGCATTGACATACTGTATATCCCAAGATAAATAGGTAGAACAACAGTCCTACCTGGCCACTATTATGTTGCACTCTCTCTAACATGTCCAAAGCAATAAACAGAACAGCATAGAACATAACTGAGAAAAACAATAAAAATGAATGCAGTAGCAGAAAACAGGCACTTACTACTAAACAACGTGCACAGTCAACACCACTAATTAGTTTGTTCTCAGGGCCAGTTCTATGGAAAGCCAGTTGGGCGTCACTCTTGACGTGCATTTGGATGCCAGCCCAGGGGTCTCGGCGCAAAGAGAGCATTGGGGGTTTAATGTTGACTGCGCCGTTACTAAGCGGAGCGCTTTGAACCGTGGAGAGTCGGGATCACGCTCGCTCATTGCGTTAATGGTGAATTGAGAGACCGGCTGCGCGGCGCTGGTCATTCACACATCGAGAGAGCGCATGCACTTTTTCAGCACCAATTGAGTGTGGACAGCGCACGGTGCCTCATAGCCTGTGAGTGATCGGACATTCAACCTGTGGCTAAATTGTACGATATGCTACTTTGATGGGGAAACCCCAAAATTGAATACTACACACTCGAAAAGGGATGCCGACGTTTGGAAAAAAATAAAGGAATATGATGTTTTTTTGACCTAGTATACTTACCTGTTCCTCCTCCGCTACCCTGGTTGGTTTTTCAGACAGCCAGAGTGGTGCTGAGCTGCGGGGTGTTGGTGACTCCGCTTCGGCTGGAGTGGTGCGCTGCTACTGGGGCTTCAGTTGACTCTCTGCCGGGAGGATTAGTGTGATTCTGCGGGGGCTAGTCGACTCTCTGGTGGGCGGGGTGGTGTGGTGGTGCCATAGGAGCCCCTCCATTCAGAAGGATGCTGGTGGGAAATGCCTGGCGACAGAGAGGACGAGATTTGTCAAAAAGCACTAGAACTACTGTCTGACCTGTGCTCTAAAGGGGAAGTACAGAATGAGAACTGTCTGGATTTCATTTACCATTTCCGGGACCTCGCCAGACCACGCTACACGGACTCAGGTATTAATGCACCGGTCAATCATATCCAATTAATCGGCCCTGAAAGCAGTGTGTGTATGCAATGCGTATGCGCTCTTCAGTTTGAATTATACAACGATGTAACTTTTTTCCCTGTGCTCTGAAATCTACATACACTTTGAACAGATTTTTTCACACATTAAGCATGGAGAGATAGGGTTCCATTTCTGCACAGAACTTGTTGCATGGAGAATAGGAGTGGGGGAATTATTTTATGTAGGGTTTTGCAGGAACACTTGTTTGATAAAAAAACAAAAGTCAGTAGGCTATATTCAACCTTGCCTATAAATGTAGTGTGGGATATGTGCGCGCCATGGATCTTGTTATATGTGCCTTTATTTCTGGTGCACCTGAGGTGGATGGGGGGTTGGGAGTGGGGGATGGGGACTGGCGCGAGTTTGCGTAGTCCTTGGTAGCATTCATTGAAGCTTGAGCTCGCGTGATTCCCAATGCTATCTCATTTTTTGCATTGGCACATGCGATACAACACTCGGCCACACTAAAGATCTCAGCGGATTCGTTTTGTAATCCCTGACCCATTCATCAAGGGTGAGCGGTGAGTGCATGCGTAGGTGTGCTAGCCTCAGCAAAGGAGGGAGGCAGTGCTTATAGTGGAGCGGGAATTTTGGGGAACCTAGCACGCTGAGCAAGCGCGTCTGGGGAGAGGGAGGAGTGCATTCTTAGTAATACAGTATCACACTAACCCACGCGAGCTGTTTGTGTGTGAGTGTGTGTGTTTGTGTGTTTGTGTGTGTGTGTGTGTGTGTGTCCCACTCTACCCACTGATCCATGACTGCCTGTTGCAGACCCTGGTGATTACTACCTGGTGAAGGTTCTCTGGAGGTTTCTGGAAGGCATAACATGTGACATTGTGTCCCCAATGGGGGGAGCGTAACCCCACCCCCATCCTTTCAGTCAAAACCTCTCTTCACTCTCCCATCTCCTTGCTCTCTTCTCTCCTCCCATTCCCCTATAACCCCTCTACCTTCTATTCTCTGTGCACTATCCTTCCCTGCTCCTCTCCCCTGTGCACCATTTCTTCTCCCTTCAGCAATATTCTCTGTGCACTCTCCCTTCTCCTCTCTCCATTCTCCCCTCTGCATTGACAGCCAGGTGGAGTGTCTATGGCGGGGTTATTGAACTGCGATCAGGGGCAGGTTCCCTTGAGTCCATAGTCCCTGGTTTTATTTACATATCCAACTGAGCCATGTCATCCTGTCCTGGATGACTGGCACCTCAATAAAACCATAGAGAAATAAGGATGAAAGAGAGAGGAGAAAAATATATAGGAAGATTGACAAGTCTTTTTGCATTGGTCTCTGGCATTCAAAGATAATATGTTACCAAACGGAGAGGACTGTGTGTGTGTGGAGGGTTAAAAACCAACCATGGCTAAAACATTTGCAGTGTTTGTACAGGCCAAGCGACTCCTTCACACCAGATCAGGTCAAAATGAATGTCTGCACCTTACTCAATGTTAATGCCACTTTGAAGCTTACTATTTTAAATCATCTAGAGAATGAAAAAATATATATACAGTGGGGAGAACAAGTATTTGATACACTGCCGATTTTGCAGGTTTTCCTACTTACAAAGCATGTAGAGGTCTGTAATTTTTATCATAGGTACACCTCAACTGTGAGAGACGGAATCTAAAACAAAAATCCAGAAAATCACATTGTATGATTTTTAAGTAAATAATTTGCATTTTATTGCATGACATATGTATTTGATCACCTACCAACCAGTAAGAATTCCGGCTCTCACAGACCTGTTAGTTTTTCTTTAAGAAGCCCTCCTGTTCTCCACTCATTACCTGTATTAACTGCACCTGTTTGAACTGGTTACATGTATAAAAGACACCTGTCCACACACTCAATCAAACAGACTCCAAGCTCTCCACAATGGCCAAGACCAGAGAGCTGTGTAAAGACATCAGGGATAAAATTGTAGACCTGCACAAGGCTGGGATGGGCTACAGGACAATAGGCAAGCAGCTTGGTGAGAAGGCAACAACTGTTGGCGCAATTATTAGAAAATGGAAGAAGTTCAAGATGACGGTCAATCACCCTCGGTCTGGGGCTCCATGCAAGATCTCACCTCGTGGGGCATCAATGATCATGAGGAAGGTGAGGGATCAGCCCAGAACTACACGGCAGGACCTGGTCAATGACCTGAAGAGAGCTGGGACCACAGTCTCAAAGAAAACCATTAGTAACACACTACGCCGTCATGGATTAAAATCCTGCAGCGCACACAAGGTCCCTTGCTCAAGCCAGCGCATGTCCAGGCCCGTCTGAAGTTTGCCAATGACCGTCTGGATGATCCAGAGGAGGAATGGGAGAAGGTCATGTGGTCTGATGAGACAAAAATAGAGCTTTTTGGTCTAAACTCCACTCGCCGTGTTTGGAGGAAGAAGAAGGATGAGTACAACCCCAAGAACACCATCCCAACCGTGAAGCATGGAGGTGGAAACATCATTCTTTAGGGATGCTTTTGTGCAAAGGGGACAGGACGACTGCACCGTATTGAGGGGAGGATGGATGGGGCCATGTATCGCGGGATCTTGGCCAACAACCTCCTTCCCTCAGTAAGAGCATTGAAGATGGGTCGTGGCTGGGTCTTCCAGCATGACAACGACCCGAAACACACAGCCAGGGCAACTAAGGAGTGGCTCCGTAAGAAGCATCTCAAGGTCCTGGAGTGGCCTAGCCAGTCTCCAGACCTGAACCCAATAGAAAATATTTGGAGGGAGCTGAAAGTCCGTATTGCCCAGCGACAGCCCCGAAACCTGAAGGATCTGGAGAAGGTCTGTATGGAGGAGTGGGCCAAAATCCCTGCTGCAGTGTGTGCAAACCTGGTCAAGAACTACAGGAAACGTATGATCTCTGTATTTGCAAACAAAGGTTTCTGTACCAAATATTAAGTTCTGCTTTTCTGATGTATCAAATACTTATGTCATGCAATAAAATGCAAATTAATTACTTAAAAATCATACAATGTGATTTTCTGGATTTTTGTTTTAGATTCCGTCTCTCACAGTTGAAGTGTACCTATGATAAAAATTACAGACCTCTACATGCTTTGTAAGAAGGAAAACCTGCAAAATCGGCAGTGTTTCAAATACTTGTTCTCCCCACTGTATAACTTACAATAGATCTCTCACCTTTACCAAAATAACTTCACAGACATCTGCCAGCTGTCTATACAT
This sequence comes from Salvelinus namaycush, assembly GCF_016432855.1. NCBI lineage: Eukaryota > Metazoa > Chordata > Actinopteri > Salmoniformes > Salmonidae > Salvelinus > Salvelinus namaycush. The sequence continues at coordinate 18,500,058 of NC_052336.1, read as the reverse complement.
TAATGTAGTGCTGAGCATGTTGCTACGTAAGCACTCAGACTTATTATGCACATGGATGTGATTCTGGGCTAATGTGTAACACATGCCTTGTTGAGTCTTCAGTAATAGCAGCCCCGGGGGAAATTAAGCTACTCTATCTTAAGCCAGATCATGGCCATAAAGCGAGTGGCTGGGAAAAGAGAGTTTTCCAGCAACATGTCCCCCTGCTGTGCTCACCTTGTAGACTTGATAGACTGAGAGCAGGACTTCCAGCTACTCAACACTGTTTAGGTGTCGTTGCCACAGTATTATGAAACTCTACTTATAGATAATGTCTGTGATATATGCCTGTGAGGTTTTTGGTTGGTAGCAGCTCACTCATATCCACATACAGTAGCTAATCTACACTGAGCGTACATAACATTAAGAACACCTTCCTAATATTGAGTTAAAAAATATGTTGTCTTGCCCATTCACTCTCTGAATGGCACACATACACAATCCATGTCTCAATTGTCTCAAGGCTTAAAAATATTCCCCTTCATCTACACTGATTGAAGTGGATTTAACAAGTGACATCAATAAGGATCATAGTTTTCACCTGTTCAGTCAAACTATGTCATGGAAAGAGCAGGTGTTCCTACTGTTTTGTAAACTCAGTGTATATTGACTGCTAATGCTGCTGATGACTTACTGAGGAGAGATGTAGGTAATGTAGATGATTACATATCAGTTTGTTATAGGGGCACACTAATTAGTGCTTCCTAACTAATCTCTCACTAATTCAACATCAAACAATCTGTAAGGCACCTTAGAGCAACACAAAGGAATACTACTGTAGGTCCAAGGTAATGCTTAAATTGGCAGTATCCCCCCCTCTCTTTCTTTTGGATGTTTTTGTTAGCTATCGGGGTCATTTGAGTCTTTTCAGATATACTATGAATCTTTACCTCCTCAGGCAGTACCAGGGCATCCTGCCAAGTAAACCACCACTAGGCCTCTGGATCAATGTGCTCTCAGGCTACAGGGCTGCCCATGTCAGTCTATCGCCCTCATCTCTGAGCTCAATATCCACAGTCCAATCAGATGCCACAGTGTGATCTAAACACAACTCACCCCTGGTGTACCATGTCTTTGGTTTGTTATGCCACACAGGTGACAGGAGTGTCTTTCCACATTTTGTCTTTCCACAGCTGTGCAAAATTTTTACTGTTACTGATGATTGCCAAACAGCTGTCTTCACTATTTTCACCTCTGTGAAGGTACAGTATGTAAAAGGGCTATGATAAGATTTCATTAAGATGTGGTCACTGAGATCCAGAGAAACATGGTATCTCACAAACCCAGACCTTGTTTAAGACAAGATAACATCCTGAGTGTTCTCTTGCATAGCCCTGTCTGTGCTTAGCCATTTAGCATATATATATATATAGATATATATTTTTTTTTTTTTATAATTCCCCCAGTGGATTAATTAGACAAATCATAATTTAATATGCCTCAGTTGATGTAAACCCACAGGGTTTCATAAACAAACGGACAAACAGGGCTGGAGAATGGGACAGTATATGGAAAAATATGGTAAACTACATGGTACAATACGTGATGATGCAAAACAATTTACAGTTGAGTGGGTTTGTTTTGTAAATGCCTCTAGAAAATCTGGCCATTTTACTCCCATAAAGACAGCTTGGCAAAATGCCCAGCCTCTGCAGGTGTGCCATTATGTGTAGTAGTGATGAGTGCTGATTTACTCTGCAGTTCGGAAGGTGTACGTTGGTTAGGTTGTCACGACTTCCGCCGAAGTCGGCTCCTCTCCTTGTTCTGGCGGTGTTCGGCGGTCGACGCCACCAACTTTCTAGCCATCGCCGCTCCATTTTTCATTGTTCCATTTGTTTTGTCTTGTTCCTTGCACACCTGGTTTTCATTCCCTAATCACACTGCATGTATTTATTCCTCTGTCCCCCTCCGTGTCTTTGTGTGAAATTGTTTATTGTTATGTGGTTATTGTGGCGCGCCAGGCTATGTTTCCATGTTCCGTGTTTGTGCACGTTGTATGTTCATTTGGTACATTAGCTTTGGTGAGTGTTTTTTCGCGCTTTGCACTTTTGCCTTTTTTCCTGGAGGTTTTGACGCAGTTTGCGTCCATCTGTTTGTTCACTCTAGCCTGAATAAAGTGTGCGCCTGTTCAAAACCCTCTGCTCTCCTGCACCTGACTTCGCCACCAGTACACACACCCTTGACAGAGTTAGCAGGAGCAGGTACCCAGGTCAGAGGAGTCGAGGAGCGCGTCCAGGAACACTTGGCAATGCTGCATCAGCTCGGTGCCATGATGGATTGCGTTGTCCAGACCATGGACCGCTGGGAGAGACAGGAAGTCTCTCCAGCACCTCGACCAGTACAACCGGGGTTACCTCTACGCGTCCCGTTCGGATCCAGTTCCAGTGGGATTCCTCTCTCCCTTCCCAGGGAGTATGATGGGACGGCAGCACAGTGCCAGGGGTTCCTCTTGCAACTGGACCTATACCTGGCCACCGTTCACCCAGCTCCCTCGGGAAGGGAGAGAGTGTCCGCCCTCGTCTCATGCCTCTTGGGGAGAGCTCTGGAGTGGGCAAACGCCATGTGGGGGGAAGGAGACGCGGCGTGGGACCACTTCGAGGAGTTCACCCGTTGCTTCCGGGCCGTCTTCGACCATCCGCCCGAAGGAAGAGCGGTGGGGGAACGGCTCTTCCACTTGAGGCAGGGCACGAGGAGCGCCCAGGAGTTCGCCCTGGAATTCCAGACCTTGGCCACCAAAGCAGGATGGAACGACAGGGCCCTCATCGACCACTACCGATGCAGCCTGCGCGACGATGTCCGATGGGAGTTGACCTGCAGGGATGCCACCATCACTTTTGACCAACTGGTGGATCTGTCCATCCGGTTGGATAACCTGCTGGTCACCCGCGAACGTCCAGAGGGGGCTCTGTCGGTTCCATCTTCCAGCACCCCCGCTCCGCTGCCCATGGAGCTGGGAGGGGCAGCACGTAGGGAGGCTGGAGGAGGGGCCATCACGTGCACCATCTGTGGCCACAGAGGGCACACTGCCGGTCGGTGCCGGGTCGGTCCCTCTGGGACTCGAGGCAGCAGGCAGGGCACTCTGGCGTCACCCCAGGTGAGTCTGCACCACTCTCATCCAGAGTCCTCTGTTGTACACCTGTTTGTACATGTTTGTTTTCCTGAGTTTTCCCCGCATTCCCAGCATAAGGCGCTCGTCGATTCAGGCGCAGCTGGGAATTTTATAGACAGAGCGTTCGCCCTTAGTTTAGGGATCTCCATTATTCCTGTGGTTAGACCTTTCCCGGTACACGCTCTGGATAGTCGACCATTAGGGTCCGGGCTATTCAGGGAAGCCACCATCTCCCTGGCCATGGAGACGCAGGGGGGTAACGAGGAGAGAATCAGTCTCTTCCTCATTGACTCTCCTGTGTTTTCCGTGGTACTAGGCCTTCCCTGGTTGGCTCGTCATAACCCCACCATTTCCTGGCAACAGAGGGCTCTCTGGGTGGTCGTGAGAGTGCTCGGGGAGGTGTGTAGGGGTTTCCGTTGGTGCTACCACGGTGGAAAGTCCAGACCAGGTCCCCACCGTGCGCATCCCCTCAGAATATGCCGATTTGGCTCTCGCCTTCTGTAAAAAGAAGGCGACTCAATTACCACCCCATTGACGGGGGGATTGTGCGATAAATCTCCTGGTAGACGCTGCACTTCCCAGGAGTCACGTGTATCCCCTGTCGCAAGCGGAGACGGCGGCTACATAGACATATGTCTCTGAATCCCTGCGTCAGGGGTACATTCGGTCCTCCACTTCACCCGCCTCCTCAAGTTTATTTTTTGTGAAGAAGAAGGAGGGAGGTCTGCGACTGTGCATTGACTATCGAGGTCTCAATCAAATCACGGTGAGGTACAGTTACCCGCTACCGTTCATCGCCACGGCGATTGAGTCAATGCACGGGGCGCACTTCTCAATAAACTGGATCTCAGGAGCGTGTACAACCTGGTGCGTATCCAGGAGGGAGACGAGTGGAAGATGGCATTTAGTACCACCTCAGGCCAATATGAGTACCTCGTCATGCCGTACGGGTTGATGAATGCTCCATCAGTTTTCCAATCCTTTGTAGATGAGATTTTCAGGGACCTGCACGGGCAGGGTGTAGTGGTGTATATCGATGACATTCTGATATACTCCGCTACACGCGCCGAGCATGTGTCCTTGGTGCGCAAGGTACTTGGACGACTGTTGGAGCATGACCTGTACGTCAAGGCTGAGAAATACCTGTTCTTCCAGCAGGCCGTCTCCTTCCTAGGGTATCGCATTTCCACATCAGGGGTGGAGATGGAGAGTGACCGCATTGCAGCAGTGCGTAATTGGCCGACTTCCACCACGGTAAAGGAGGTGCAGCGTTTTTGCCAATTACTACCTGAGATTTATCCGGGGTTTTGGCCAGGTGGCTGCTCCCATTACCTCAATGCTGAAGGGGGGTCCTGTACGGTTGCAGTGATCGGCTGAGGCGAACAGGGCTTTTGTTTTCTGTTTCTATGTTTTGGCCGGGTGTGGTTCTCAATCAGGGACAGCTGTCTATCGTTGTCTCTGATTGGGAATCATACTTAGGCAGCCTGTTTTTCCACCTTAGTTGTGGGTAGTTGTCTGTGTTAGTGGCCTGTATAGCTCTAGTAAGCTTCACGTTCGTTTTTGTTGAGTCTTGTTTTGTTGGCGACATTTATAATAAAGTAAAACGTACGCTCAACACCTTGGCCCGGTCATTTCCACCCTGACGACGATCGTGACAGGCCGAGTGTGGTTCCCAATCAGAGGCAGCTGTCTATCGTTGTCTCTGATTGGGAATCATACTTAGGCAGTCCTTTTTCCCTCTTTCATTTGTGGGTTCTTATTTTTGCACTGGTTGTTATTTTGCCCTGCAGAACGTCACGTTCGTATTTTGTTTTGTTGTTGTCGGTATTCAGTTAATAAATAAATAGAATGAACACGTACCACGCTGCGCTTTGGTCCACTTCTTCCCATGTCCATCGTGACAAACCTAGATATAGTTAGATTCTCCATTGGGCATAAGTCCATCCTCTCCTCAACTCCTCCTGACCCAGAAACCGATAAGTCATTGCACCTCCTCCCAGCTGCCCACTGCACTGAGGCTAGGTAACACGGTCACCACCGATAAATCCATGATAATCGAAAACTTCAACAAGCATTTCTCAACAGCTGGCGATGCCTTCCACCTGGCTACTTCAACCTCGGCCAACAGCTCCGCCCCCCCCGCAGCTACTCGCCCAAGCGTCCCCAGCTTCTCCTTTACCCAAATCCAGATAGCAGATGTTCTGACAGAGCTGGAAAACCTGGACCCATACAAATCAGCTGGGCTTGACAATCTAGACCCTCTATTTCTGAAACTATCCGCCGCCATTGTCGCAACCCCTATTACCAGCCTGTTCAACCTCTCTTTCATATCGTCTGAGATCCCCAAGGATTGGAAAGCTGCTGCGATCATCCCCCTCTTCAAAGGGGGAGACACCCTAGACCCAAACTGTTACAGACCTATATCAATCCTGCCCTGCCATTCAAAAATCTTCGAAAGACAAGTTAACAAACATGTCTCCGACCATTTCGAATCCCACCGTACCTTCTCCACTATGCAATCTGGTTTCCGAGCTGGTCATGGGTGCTCCTCAGCCACGCTCAAGGTACTAAATGATTTCATAACCGCCATCGATATAAGACAGTACTGTGCAGCCGTCTTCATCGACCTGGCCAAGGCTTTCGACTCTGTCAATCACCATATTCTTATCGGCAGACTCAGTAGCCTCGGTTTTTCTGATGACTGCCTTGCCTGGTTCACCAACTACTTTGCAGACAGAGTTCAGTGTGTCAAATCGGAGGGCATGTTGTCCGGTCATCTGGCAGTCTCTATGGGGGTTACACAGGGTTCAATTCTCTGGCCGACTCTTTTCTCTGTATATATCAATGATGTTGCTCTTGCTGAGGGCGATTCCCTGATCCACCTCTACGCAGACGACACCATTCTGTATACTTCTGGCCTTTCCTTGGATACTGTGCTATCTAACCTCCAAACGAGCTTCAATGCCATACAACACTCCTTCCATGGCCTCCAACTGCTCTTAAACGCTAGTAAAACCAAATGCATGCTTTTCAACCGTTTCTCTGCCTGCACCCGCCCGCCCGACTAGCATCACCACCCTGGACGGTTCCGACCTAGAATTTGTGGACATCTATAAATACCTAGGTGTCTGGCTAGACTGTCAACTCTCCTTCCAGACTCATATTAAACATCTCCAAAATCAAATCAAGAATCGGCTTTCTATTTCGCAACAAAGCCTCCTTCACTCACGCCGCCAAACTTACCCTAGTAAAACTGACTATCCTACCGATCCTCGACTTCGGCGATGTCATCTACAAAATAGCTTCCAATACTCTACTCAGCAAACTAGATGCAGTTTATCATAGTGCCATCCGTTTTGTTACTAAAACACCTTATACCACCAACCACTGCGATCTGTATGCTCTAGTCGGCTGGCCCTCGCTACATATTCGTCGCCAGACCCACTGGCTCCAGGTCATCTATAAGTCCATGCTAGGTAAAGCTCTGCCTTATCTCAGTTCACTGGTCACGATAACAACACCCACCCGTAGCACGCGCTCCAGCAGGTATATCTCACTGATCATCCAAAAAGCCAACACCTCATTTGGCCGCCTTTCCTTCCAGTTCTCTACTGCCTGTGACTGGAACGAATTGCAAAAATCGCTGAAGTTGGAGACTTTTATTTCCCTCACCAACTTTAAACATCTGTTATCTGAGCAGCTAACCGATCGCTGCAGCTGTACATAGTCCATCTGTAAACAGCCCCCCCCCACCCCAATTTACCTACCTCATCCCCTTACTGTTTTTATTTATTTACTTTTCTGCTCTTTTGCACACCAGTATCTCTACTTGCACATGATCATCTGATGATTTATCACTCCAGTGTTAATCTGCTAAATTGTAATTTTTCGCTCCTATGGCCTATTTATTGCCTTACCTCCTCATGCCTTTTGCACACAATGTATATAGACACATTTTTCTTCCCTACTGTGTTATTGACTTGTTTATTGTTTACTCCATGTGTAACTCTGTGTTGTTGTCTGTTCACACTGCTATGCTTTATATTGGCCAGGTCGCAGTTGTAAATGAGAACTTGTTCTCAACTAGCCTACCTGGTTAAATAAAGGTGAAATAAAACATTTAATAAAAAATTGCCATATGTAGGAGAATAGAAGGACACAAGGCGAGACCCAAATGCAGACACAGGAAGCAGATGGATTAATAAATAGGAGCTCAACCAAGGGGTAGGCAAAAGGTAGGTCGAGAACAGGCGTGAGTTCATAAACCGGGACAGAGTCCAAAACAGTACCAGTCGAAGGGCAGTCTGGTCTAGTAACCAGATCCGAGTTCAAACAGTGCAAGGGGATAGGCAGACTTGAAGACAGAACAGGTAGAGTGGTCAGGTAGGCGGGTTCGGAGTCAGAACAGGCAAGTGTCGAAACCAGGAGGACTACACACAAAAGAGACTGGGGGAAAAAATAGGAGCAAGGAAAACCACTGGTTGACTTAGCAAACAAGACAAACTGACACAGAGAGACAGGAAACACAGGGACATATACATCGGGGATAATAAGCGATACATGGAGGGGGTTGAGACAATCACAAGGACAGGTGAAACAGATCAGGGTGTGACAGGTGAATATCAATTTGTTAATAGGTGAACGAAGGAGTTTGAACCTCTCCTCGATAGCCTCTTCCGGCCGAGAATTCTTACGTATATCCTACCGGATTCCTACCAGGAAGAGTTTTGTAATCTGCCACACCCCCTTTGAATCAACAGTATTTTTCTCAGAGGAGAAAAGCATGCACACATTTTAAAAACCCCACTTTTAATCTATAAAATGTCTGGTACAGCTAGCAAAATGTGTTTGTACCATGTTATACATAGTTTGCCTAATGACGCACTTGTGGAGGAGAATCTCATTTCATTCAAGCGCATTTGTTTCCACGTTTCCACTCCTCAATTACATTGACATTTTTCAAAAGGAGGCAGAAGAGGGTGGAGGAGAAGATGCATCCTTGAACGATTCACAATTTCGTCAAAAATAAGTTGAAATTGAAAACATTGGTGTTCACATGTGTATTTGTTTGATTTACAACTGCACAGGACCACCTCAAAGTCCAAAAATGGCATGGATAAATTATTAAAAATTCAAACTAATTTGGTTGGAGGCAAGTGATTCTCAGCAAGTGTAAATTACCTCACCTGTGCCAACGGGGCAAAAATAGCCATTAAACCAGCCATTCAACCAGCTGAGTTGAGATCTGGTGACTGAGACAGCAATGGCATATGGTTTACATAATTTTTATGCTCATCAAACCTAAATTAACTCAGGATCCCCACCTGTGTGGAAGCTCATGCTTTCAATATACTTTGTATCCCTCATTTACTCAAGTGTTTCCATTATTTTGGCAGTTACATGTATGATGTGATTAGTTGGTACGTAAAATACCTATCCAGGCATAAGATCTGGCATGCGTCAGCCCACGCCTGGGCAGAGGAGCGTGCCCTTTACCTGCACCAACAGCTCTCCTTGGATGAGGAGGAGACGTTCGGCATCGGTAAAGGACCTGGCATAAACCATTCAAACCTCTAAACAGGTATTCTGTTCTCTATGAACATAGCCTTGGTTAGTGCAAACCTTTATACTGTATATATGGTCTATGTCTATGGCATAAACATTAGAGTTTCCAATACTAAGGCTAAATATTTCAAATGGTTAATATATTATAAGAAGACATACATGGCATTTGTTATTTTATATTACTCTACAAAGCATAAGGTTTTATCTTGAATTAGATATAGCTGGTATGTTTGTGGCAAACAATTTAGCAAACAATGAGTTCTGTGAGGAGAAATGAACAGATATGTCCGACGTCGTCACAACATTTTAAACTCTTACAGAGGATCCATCACATACTTTAATCACCCAAAATTACTGTTAAATATCACCTGCACGCCAGGTATATCTAAATATTAATGATTTTAGCATGACAAGGGGCTTAGAACTCAAGATGGGTCAATAGATTCCCATAGAATGTTTCCCCACAACACATTGTCTTGCTCTATTCTTATCAGTCAAGGACAGTGGATTACAGCAGCGCTACAATCAGGACCATGGCCTCATATGGGACTCCAGAGGAGATAATTAAACAACTTCGGATAATTCCTAATTAAGTTTGTCACGCACTCTCTTTATTTTTTTCTTAAGGGAGGATGAGAAAAGTTCCTGCAAGCCATGTTTTTTCAATTAGTGCACAGTGATTTAATCAGTCTTAGGCCGTTCCTTGTGGTTTGTCTTTAATGGCACCCATCTAGAGAAGCACACAGGCAAACTATGACTTATACGTTACATGACCAAAAGTATGCTCGTCGAACATCTCATTCCAAAATCATGGGCATTAATATGGAGTTGGTCCCCACTTCGCTGCTATAATAGGCTCCACTCTTCTGGGAAGGCTTTCCACTAGATATTTGAACATTGCTGCGGGGACGTGCTTTCATTCAGCCACTAGAGCATTAGTGAGGTCAGGCACTGATGTTGGGAAATTAGGCCTGGCTTGCAGTTGGCATTCCAATTCATCCCAAAGGTGTTCGATGGGGTTGAGGTCAAGGCTCTGTGCAGGCCAGTCAAGTTCTTCCACACTGATCTCTACAAACCATTTCTGTATGGACCTCGCTTTGTGCACGACGGGGGCATTGTCATGCTGAAACAAGAAAGGGCCTTCCCCAAACTGTTAACACAAAGTTGGAAGCACAGAATCATCTAGAATGTCATTATGTGCTGCAGCGTTAAGATTTCCCTTCGTTGGAACTAAGGGGCTCAGCCCGAAACATGAAAAACAGCGCCAAACCATTATTCCTCCTCCATCAAACTATGAATTGGGGCAGGTAGCGTTCTCCTGGCATCCGCCAAACCCAGATTTGTCCGTCGAACTGCCAGATGGTGAAGCGTGATTCATCACTCCAGAGAACGCGTATCCAATGCTCCAGAGTCCAATGGCGGCGAGCTAGAAATGTTGTGAAATTATATATACGGTTTTTATTTTTTTATTTCTCCTTTATTTAACCAGGTAGGCCAGTTGAGAAAAGTTCTCATTTACAACTGCAACCTGGCCAAGATAAAGCAAAGCAGTGCGACAAAAACAACAACACAGAGTTAAACATGGGATAAACAAATGCACAGTCAATAACACAATAGAAAAGTATACGTACAGTGTGTGAAAATGTAGTAAGATTAGGGAGGTAAGGCAATAAATAGGCCATAGAGGCAAAATAATTAGAATTTAGCATTAACACTGGAGTGATAGATGTGCAGGTGATGATGTGCATGTAGAGATACTGTGGTGCCTAAGAGCAACCAAAAACAAAAAAACAATATGGAGATGCGGTAGTTGGGTGTGCTATTTACAGATGGGCTGTGTACTGGTACTCTCTGACAGCTGATGCTTAAAGTTAGAGAGGGAGATATAAGTCTCCAGCTTCGGTGATTTTTGCAATTCGTTCCAGTCATTGGCAGCAGAGAACTGGAAAGAAAGGCAGCCAAAGGAGTTGTTGGCTTGGGGATCACCAGTGAAATATGCGAATCAAATCAAATCAAATGTTATTTGTCACATACACATGGTTAGCAGATGTTAATGCGAGTGTAGCGAAATGATTGTGCTTCTGGTTCCAACCATGCAGTAATATCTAACAAGTAATCTAACCTAACAATTTCACAACAACTACCTTATACACACAAGTGTACAAGAATGAATAAGAATATGTACATAAAAATATATGAATGAGCAATGGCCGAACGGCATAGGCAAGATGCAGTAGATGGTATAGAGTACAGTATATACTTATGAGATGAGTAATGTAGGGTATGTAAACATTATATAAAGTGGCTAGTGATACATTTATTACATCAATTTTTTCATTATTAAAGTAGCTAGAGATGAGTCAGTCTGTTGGCAGCAGCCATTCAATGTTAGTGATGGCTGTTTAACAGTCTGATGGCCTTGAGATATAAGCTGTTTTTCAGTCTCTCGGTCCCCGCTTTGATGCACCTGTACTGACCTCGCCTTCTGGATGATAGCGGGGTGAACAGGCAGTGGCTCGGGTGGTTGTTGTCCTTGATGATCTTTTTGGCCTTCCTGTGACATCGGGTGGTGTAGGTGTCCTGGAGGGCAGGTAGTTTGCCCCGGTGATGCGTTGTGCAGACCTCACTACCCTCTGGAGAGCCTTGCAGTTGTGGGCGGAGCAGTTGCCGTACCAGGCGGTGATACAGTCCGACAGGATGCTCTCGATTGTGCATCTGTAAAAGTTTGTGAGTGTTGTTGGTGACAAGCCAAATTTCTTCAGCCTCCTGAGGTTGAAGAGGCGCTGCTGTGCCTTCTTCACCACGCTATCTGTGTGGGTGGACCATTTCAGTTTGTCCGTGATGTGTACGCAGAGGAACTAACTACTTAACTCCGCTACTGTCCTGTCGATGTGGATAGGGGGCTGCTCCCTCTGCTGTTTCCTGAAGTCCACGATCATCTCTTTTGTTTTGTTGACATTGAGTGTGAGGTTATTTTCGACACCACACTCCGAGGGCCCTCACCTCCTCCCTGTAGGCTGTCTTGTCGTTGTTGGCAATCAAGCCTACCACTGTAGTGTCGTCTGCAAACTTGATGATTGAGTTGGAGGCGTGCATGACCACGCAGTCATGGGTGAACAGGGAGTACAGGAGAGGGCTGAGAATGCACCCTTGTGGGGCCCCAGTGTTGAGGATCAGCGGGGTGGAGATGTTGTTACCTACCCTCACCACCTGGGGGCGGCCCGTCAGGAAATCCAGGACCCAGTTTCACAGGGCGGGGTCGAGACCCAGGGTCTCGAGCTTAATGACGAGTTTGGATGGTACGATGGTGTTAAATGCTGAGCTGTAGTCGATGAACAACATTCTTACATAGGTATTCCTCTTGTCCAGATGGGTTAGGGCAGTGTGCAGTGTGATTGCCATTGCATCGTCTGTGGACCTATTGGAATGGGTCTAGGGTGTCAGGTAGGGTGGAGGTGAAATGGTCCTTGACTAGTCTCTCAAAGCACTTCATGATGACGGAAGTGAGTGCTACAGGGCGATAGTCATTTAGCTCAGTTACCTTTGCTTTCTTGGGAACAAGAACAATGGTGGCCCTCTTGAAGCATGTGGGAACAGCAGACTGGGAAAAGGATTGATTGAATATGTCCGTAAACACACCAGCCAGCTGGTCTGCGCATGCTCTGAGGACGCGGCTGGGGATGCCGTCTGGGCCGGCAGCCTTGCGAGGGTTAACACGTTTAAATGTTTTACTCACATTGGCTGCAGTGAAGGAGAGCCCGCAGGTTTTGGTAGTGGGCCGTGTCAGTGGCACTGTATTGTCCTCAAAGCGAGCAAAGGAGTTGTTTAGCTTGTCTGGGAGCAAGACATCGTGGTCCGCGACGGGGCTGATTTTCCTTTTGTAGTCCGTGATTGACTGTAGATCCTGCCACATACCTCTCGTGTCTGAGCCGTTGAATTGCGACTCTACTTTGTCTCTATACTGACGCTTAGCTTGTTTGATTGCCTTGCGTAGGGAATAGCTACACTGTTTGTATTCGGTCATGTTTCTGGTCACCTTGCCCTGATTAAAAGCAGTGGTTCGTGCTTTCAGTTTTGCGCGAATGCTGCCATCAATCCACGGTTTCTGGTTGGGGAAGGTTTTCATAGACGCTGTGGGTACACATCACCGATGCACTTGCTAATAAACTTACTCACCGAATCAGTGTATTCATCAATGTTATTGTCCGACGCTATGCGGAACATATCCCAGTCCTCGTGATCGAAGTAATCTTGAAGCGTGGAATCCGATTGGTCGGACCAGCGTTGCACAGACCTGAGCATGGGCGCTTCCTGTTTTAGTTTCTGTCTATAGGCTGGGAGCAACAAAATTAAGTCGTGGTCAGATTTTCCGAAAGGATGACGGGGGAGGGCTTTATATGCGTCGTGGAAGTTAGAATAACAATGATCCAGGGTTTTGCCAGCCTGGTTCGTGCCTTTGATATGCGGATAAAATTTAGGGAGCCTTGTTTTCAGATTAGCCTTGTTAAAATCCCCAGCTACAATAAATGCAGCCTCGGGATATGTGGTTTCCAGTTTACACAGTTTACATAGAGTATACCTGCTGGAGCGTGTGATACAGGTGGGTGTTGCTATGGTAACCAGTGAGCTGAGAGAAAGCGGGGCTTTACCTCGCATAGGCTTATAAATGACCTGGAGCCAGTGGGTTTGGCGCCGAAGCTTTCCAATCTTTGGGGATCTCAGACGATACGAAAGAGAGGTTGAACAAGCTAGTAATAGGGGTTGCAACAATTTTGGCGGATACATTTATAAAGAGAGGGTCCAGATTGTCTAGCCCAGCTGATTTGTAGGGATACAGATTTTGCAGCTCTTTCAGAACATCAGCTGTCTGGATTTGGGTGAAGGAGAAGCGGGGGGATGGCTTGGGCAAGTTTCTGCAGGAGGTGCTGAGCTGTTGGCCAGGGTAGGGGTATCCAGGTGGAAAGCATGGCCAGCCGTAGAGAAATGCCTATCGTAGATTTATCGGTGGTGACAGTGTTTCCTAGCCTCAGTGCAGTGGGCAGCTGGGAGGAGGTGCTCTTATTCTCCATGGACTTTACAGTGTCCCAAAACTTTTTGGAATTAGTGCTACAGGAGGCAAATTTATTTTTGAAAAAGTTAGCCTTAGCTTTCCTAACTGACTGTGTATATGGGCCCTCTACTAACGGGATGAGGTCAATATCCTTCCAGGATACCCGGCTCAGGTCAAATAGAAAGACCTGCTCGCTTAAGTGTTTAAGGGAGCATTTGACAGTGATGAGGGGTGGTCGTTTGACCGCAGACCCATTACGGACTCAGGCAATGAGGTATTGATTGCTGAGATCATGGTTGAAGACAGCAGAGGTGTATTTAGAGGGCAAGTTGGTCAGGATGATATCTATGAGGGTGCCCATGGTTACAGATTTAGGGTTGTACCTGGTAGGTTCCTTGATAATTTGTGTGAGATTGAGGGCGTCTAGCTTAGATTGTAGGATGGCTGCGGTGTTAAGCGTATTCCAGTTTAGGTCACCTAACAGTACGAGCGCTGAAGATAGATGGGGGGGCAATCAATTCACATATGGTATCCAGGGTACAGCTGGGGGCTGAGGGGGGTCTATAACAAGCGGCAACGGTGAGAGACTTATTTCTTGAAAGGTGGATTTTTAAAAGTAGAAGCTCGAATTGTTTGGGCACAGACCTCGATAGTATGACAGAACTCTGCAGGCCATCGCTGCAGTCGATTACAACTCTGCCACCTTTGAAATATCTATCTTGTCGGAAAATGTTGTAGTTGGTGACCTTCCTAAGTCAGGATTCAGACATTGCTAGGACATTAGGGTTGGCGGAGTGTGCTAAAGCAGTGAATTAAAAAAACTTAGGGAGGAGGCTTCTGATGTTAACATGTATGAAACCAAGGCTTTTACAGTTACAGAAGTCAACAAATGAGAGCACATTGGGAATAGGTGTGGTGCTGGGTGCAACAGGGCGTGGGTTAACCTCTACATCACCAGAGGAACAGAGGAAGAGTAGGATAAGGGTACGGCTAAAGGCTATAAGAACTGGTCGTCTAGTGCATTGGGGACAGATTTCTGGGTGTGGTAGAATAGATTCAGGGCATAATGTACATACAAGGGTATGGTAGAAGGTGAGTACAGTTGAGGTAAAGCTAGGCATTGAGTGACAATGAGAGTGGTTGCGTCTCTGGAGGCACCAGTTTAGCCAGGTGAAGTCTCTGCATGTGTGGAGGATGCGACAAAGAGCTATCTAAGGCATTTAGGGCGGGGCTGGGGGCTCTATAGTGAAATAAAACAATAATAACTAACCTAAACAGCAGTAGATAAGGCATATTGACATTAGGCAGAGAAATGAGTAGCCGAGTGATCATAGGGTCCAATGAGCAGCAAAAGGTGAGTCGCGGCCATTCGGTAGTCTCTGCTACGCTAGGCGAGCTGGAGACACAGCGATTAAGATAGCCAGCGGGCCGTGGCCAGCAAATGGATCTTCGGCGACATTGCAATGGAAAAGCCTGTTGAAACCACCTTGAACGATTACGCCGGCAGACCAGTCGTGATGGATCGGCAATAAAGGGTCCAGGCCAATTGGCAAAAGAGTTATTGTAGCCCAAGAATTAGCTGGTGGACCTTTTCGGCTAGCCGGGAGATGGGCTAGCTCAAGGATAACTGGTGTTGCTTCGGGACAGAGACGTTAGCCAGGAGTAGCCACTCGGATTGCAGCTAGCTAGCTGCGATGATCCGGTGTAAAGGTCCAGAGCTTGCGATAGGAATCCGGAGATGTGGTTGAGAAAAAGCAGTCCGATTTGCTCTGACTTGATAGCACGCTGTGCAGACTGGCAGGTATTTACCGAGCTAAGGCTGGCTGGTGTCCGAGTTAACGGTGAAGACCGCTAGCAGTGGCTAACTGACAACTAACTAGTAGCTAGTTAGCTGGCTAGCTTCTGATTGGGGTTCCGGTTCTAAAGTATAAAATAGCAGATCTGTACCACATTGGGTGAGGCGGGTTGCAGGAGAGTATATTCAGTCCATAGATGGAAAGTGAGATTAAAACCTGTTGAGGACAGAGGGCGCTGTTTTCACTTTGGGGGAAAATCGTGCCCAATTTAAACGGCCTCGTACTCAATTCTTGCTCGTACAATATGCATATTATTATTACTATTGGATAGAAAACACTCTCTAGTTTCTAAAACCGTTTGAATTATATCTGTGAGAAAAACAGAACCCCTTTTGCAGCAAACTTCCTGACAGGAAGTGGAAATTCTTAAATCGATGCACTGTTCTAGGGCCTGCCTATTAAAGTCCTTGATATTTATTAGTTTAGATGCACTTCATACGTCTTCCACTAGATGTCGACAAGCAGTGAGAGAAGAAATTGAGTGTGTAACTTGATCTGGGGTCGAATAATAGCTCTTGGCATGACGTGTCACCAGTTTCCTGTTTTCTGGAGAGCGCGAGAAGGGACCTGGATTTGCCTTCTGATAAGCTGTCGTTATGGACGACTAATATCTCCGGCTTTGATTTTATTTGATACATGTGACAATATCATTGTAAAGTATGTTTTTTCAATATAGTTTAATCAGATTATTGATTTTTTTTCGGGAGTTTTGCCGTGTTCCGTTCTCTGAGTTTGTTGACGATGGAGAGATTCGCGCCACTTGGCAAGTGTGTTTGCTAAATCGAGAGGGAAAAAGGACGTTCTAAAACCAAACAACGATTGTTCTGGACAAAGGACCCCTTGTACAACATTCTGATGGAAGATCAGCAAAAGTAGGACCCATTTTATGATGTTATTTCATATATCTGTCGTACATGTGAACTAGTAGTTTGCGGCCAGGTTTTGGGCACGCTCTCGCCATAACGTAAACTGCATATCGTAATGAAGTTATTTTTAGAATTCTAACACGGCGATTGCATTAAGAACTAGTATATCTATCATTTCCTATACAACATGTATTTTTTTGTTATGTTTATGAATAGTTATTTGGTCAGAATATGTGTGTCAGAAAAAGTGTCAGAAAAATATCCGGACGTTGTGGGAAAAAGATGCTACGTTAGCACAATGTATAACCACTGATTTCAGCTCTAAATATGCACATTTTCGAACAAAACATAAGTGTATGTATAACCTGATGTTATAGGACTGTCATCTGATGAAGCTTATCAAGGTTAGTCAAAAATTATATATCTTTTGCTGGTTTATTCGCTATCGCTAACGTGCCTATTGCTATCGCTAACGTGCCTTGATGAATGAATGCGGTAGTGTGGTAGGCTATTGTAGTAAGCTAATATAATGCTATATTGTGTTTTCGCTGTAAAACACTTAAAAAATCAGAAATATTGGCTCGATTCACAAGATGTTTGTCTTTAATTTGCTGTACACCATCGATTTTTCAGAAATGTTTTATGATGAGTATTTAGGTATTTGACGTTGGTGTCTGTAATTACTCTGGCTGCTTCGGTCCTATTTGTGACGGTAGCTGTGATGGTAGCTGCAATGTAAAACTGATTTATACCTCAAATATGCACATTTTTCGAACAAAACATAGATTTATTGTATAACATGTTATAAGACTGTCATCTGATGAAGTTGTTTCTTGGTTAGTTTGGTTGGTTCTTGGTTAGTTAGGTTGGCTTTGTGCATGCTACCTGTGCTGTGAAAAATGTCTGTCCTTTTTTGTATTTGGTGGTGAGCTAACATAAATATATGTGGTGTTTTCGCTGTAAAACATTTAAAAAATCGGACATGTTGACTGGATTCACAAGATGTGTATCTTTCATTTGCTGTATTGGACTTGTTAATGTGTGAAAGTTAAATATTTCTAAAAAATATCTTTTGAATTTCGCGCTCTGCCTTTTCAGTGGAATGTGGGAGGAGTTCCGCTAGCGGAACGCTGGTGCCAGACAGGTTAAAATATATACGAAAAAACTAGGAAAACTATTATTTACACGGGACAAGACGGGACAAGACAAAACAGACATCCAACTGCATCTTGGAATTTTTTTATGTGGTGATGATGATTAATTCTCTCCCAAGCCTTTGTCTTGTACATGTGTCATTGATCTTTGTTTGTCTCACTGTGCCTCTCAGCTCCTTATATCAGTAAAATTACCCTACTAACTCTCTCCCTTTCTTTCTTTCCTCCCTCTCTCCATCTTTCCCCCCCTTCCTGCATTCTGTAGATGTGTCAGTGAGCCTGCTGTCCCTGGTGGTGACAGCCTGTGGCCTGGCCCTGTTCGGGGTCTCAATCTTCGTCTCCTGGAAGCTCTGCTGGATCCCATGGAGGGAGCGTGGCCCCTCCCCCAGCATCAAGGAGCCCACCCATGGGCACCACAATTCCCCCATGGCACCTTTACAACCCTATGTCCCATCCAGGGAGTCAGTCTACACAGCCGTCGACCCCCTTGTCCCCACCCTCGACCGCCGTGAGTCCCATCGCTGCTCCATTGTCCCTGTGGCATCTGGGACCGTGACGGGGCCGGTGACCCCCGTATCACCGCCCCCCATAGCGGCGATCATCCCCATCCCAGAGGCGGCCATGAAGATTAGCCACACGTCTCCAGACATCCCCCTAGAGTCCCAGAGTAAAGGCCGCGAGAACGGGGTCCACACCAACCCTCGTACGCAGAGGCAGACTACTGAGCCCTCACCCTCCGTCCGGTCAATGTCTATACACACAGAGATTGGGTGAGTACTATATCACAGTCCTCTACTATGATGAAGTCACTATTGTGCTATGTACTGTGCTTGTATACTGTAGTACCTACTATACCAAGCTCCCTTACAATATAAGACTGCTACTAAGACTGCTACTTTGCTTTCATAATACATAGTATTTAATTAGTTCACCACAATGGTTATCACAGTAGGAGTAAAGCTTTCAATACAGTACACTGTCAGTCCATGAGTACCACAGTCCACCAAGATTGGGGTTGATTCCACAAATGTATTATAAATTCAATTTAATTTAATTCAAATTCCAGGTCAATCTTTCAATTCAGAGATAATTCCATTCCTCTGAATTCCAATGTTAGGTTTAAATTCCAAGAATTCCACAAATTCAAATTCAAATTAAATTCCTTCAGGCTTTCAGGCTCATGTCACCGTTCAGACAGCCTACCTATACTGGAAATATAGGATTACAGGTTAAAATTATTACAAATAAAATCTACAGTAAATGTGTTATACTATTTGTGATCATTCCTTTTTAACTGGGTAATGTAAAAATATTGAATTCCAATTAAACTCCAAAGATTAAATTTCCTTTACAATTACAATTCCATTCAAATTAAACAAGTACAGTCTAATTCCAATTCCATAATTTGAAGATTTTTTAAATTTCAATGTAATTCAATGTCAATTCTCCACCATGAGTGAATTTATGAATATAATTGGACATTCTAATTAAATTAATATTTACCCCAACCCTACTGTACAAATATTTATACTGTCCTTCTGAAGTAAAGACATTATAATTGGTTCTTGACTTTGGTTTGCACAATATTTTCCACGAGTAAAATACACCCCGACAGCCCATTCATTCATTTGAAAAAAAAATCTCCAGATTCTTAATTTCACTTTCAGAACATTGTAAACTTCATCCACACTTAGGTAGAAACCATGACTCACTCCGGAACTGCAATCTGGGAGGTATTCCATTGATATTCCCGTAGACAGCCATTTCAATGACTGGTGAGCTCAACAACAACAAAAATCCGGATGGATTCTCCTCAGGTTTTCACCTGCCATATCAGTTATGTTATACTCACAGACATTATTGTAACAGTTTTGGAAACTTTAGAGTGTTTTCTATCCAATACTACCAATTATATGCATATCCTAGCTTCTGGGCCTGAGTAACAGGCAGTTTACTTTGGGCACCTCAGTCATCCAAACTTCAGAATACTGCCCCCTATCCCGAAGAACTTTTAAAGCCCTGTGTGACACAAAAGAGGCAGTTGGGAAGTTCTAGCATTAACAAGGTTTAGAACATTGAACAGAAGCTCAGACATAGCAACCCAGCAGCTGTAGGGCAGCTATCCCACTGAGTCTTGTGGAGTCAGAAAACATTGTTCTGTGAGTAATTCTAACCCAAGACACTCTTTTTATCAATGAGTTTCACTTTAGCTGTTAGTAATTTGTTTGTGTTTGAAGGAAAGTCTATCCACTGCTCAGCACGTAACACTTACCCACAACTCATCCCTCTTGAAAAACCGAGTAGAGTGAATTTGTTATTTTTGGCGATTGTTGCTTGAGCCGTAATGTTCATATTTACATAAATCCTTCATCTATATTATTCAGGTACTCTGTTGTTGTATCAAATACACATTTTCTGTCTCTCTGTGTGTGTCCTCTCACCTATGCTGACAATGGTAATGTGTCTCTTTCTGTCTGTTCTCTGCACAGGTCTAACTCTATTCGTAGATTATCCGTAAACAGGTCCAACCCGGACTTTAACGTGGCCCAGTTCCAGAGACAGGACTCCCTGACTGGGATGGGACTGGGTCTGGGCCGTCTCAAACCAGAGCTTTATAAGCAGCGCTCCTTGGAAGGGGATGAGGGCGGCCGGCGGGGCGGAGGCTGTGGACACCTACACTTCATTCTCAAGTTCGACTGTGACCTGGAGCAACTAATCGTCAAGATCCACAAGGCGCAGGATCTCCCCGCCAAGGACTTATTGGGCACCTCGGACCCCTACGTCAAGATCTACCTACTACCGGACCGGCAGACCAAGCACCAGACCAAGGTTCACCGCAAGACACTCAACCCCGTGTTCGATGAAGTATTCCTGTTCCCCGTGGAGTACGCTGAGCTGCCGACTCGCAAGCTGCACTTCAGTGTTTATGACTTTGATCGCTTCTCGCGCCACGATATCATCGGCCAGGTGGTGGTGGACAACTTCCTTGATCTGGTGGACTTCCCTGCAGAGACAAAGCTTTGCCGGGACATCCAGTATGTCTCCACGGTCAGTCAACACATCCTGTTTGATCACTTCCTGTTTCCAGCTTTTAGGGGAATGTTTGTTCTGCTTGAACCCTGTTAGATTTACGAAGATAAATGGTAAATTATAACTATAGCAGGATATTAATTTCAGATTAGCCATTTTTTACAGTACTGTCCTCTGGTTGAATGCCTCATATACATTTTTTCAAGATGAGCCACAGTAAGCTGTCAGTGAGTCACTTCATCTGAAACAGAGACAATAAGCTTTATTTTCGGCAGGCGTTAAGGCGGCCCTAGTGTCAAACCTGCGTTAGTTTGCAATCTTTTCATGTAAAAACTGGAGCACAGCATTTTCCAGCCCTAACGCCGTGTTCGTCAATTTACCTGTCTTATACCAGCTCACTTGTGCTCCGATGAGAGGAGTGGAAATATTTTAGGTGTGTCCTTAAAAGCATGATACAAAGTGCTAATTTCAGGCAGCACTGATAGGGGTATCTAAGACCAACCAAACGCTGGTTTGAGCAGTAACGCAGTTGGTTATGGCATGAATTTTGACAGTAGAAACGCAGCCTATCCAGCTGTGACAGACAAGAGTAACCTAATGTGCTTTTGGTGCCTGCATATACTTCGTATTTATAAACAAAAAAAACATTCATATATATATATACGTATATACTGTATATATAGATTTGTTTCATTTTATTTGGTTAGAAACCAAACATAGCCCCACCTCGTCTCAAACAAGGCTTTTTGTAGTCCTGCCCAATGCAATTGCAAAGTAGTCAAGACTCGATAAAGGGTTTGGCTCCTGAGACCGCTTGGAAATAAATCTTCATTACTATAGCTTTATTAAAATATGAAGTTTGAGAGGAGTAAAACAGTGAGCTGACATTTCCTTTTTATCTATGCATTGTAGGCAAGTCCACATTATGTTAGCCATGCAGGTCCCGTTTGGACGTGTTTAAAAACAAAGAATCATGATGTAGGCTGTGTCAATGCCCATCATGAATAGAGAGATGAGAACCTTGGTGAATACCGGTGAACCTTGTATTCAGAAGTTATCTGTACCTGAAACAATTGCTTGTTTTCCGTTTTATATGTTCAAAACCCAACCCCTCCCTTAGGCCTACTATAAGGCTGGTTCAACTGCAATGCATGTCTTTTTTTCCTGGAGATTTTGCATTTATTTATTGTTGTTGTTTAAAAAAAACTGATTGCTGGTTTTTCGTTTCATTTTATTACAACCAATCTTATTAGAATGATTCACCTGCATGGTTTAATGGTTACAATGTCGTGGCGCGCCTGCAATGCAACTTCTGGAGATGTGTGAATGGGACCTGATCTGTAAGATGGTTCCGATTATGTTCATAAAACATATACTGCTCCCAAATCGGCCTAACAGTGAATGGACATTCTCCCTTTCTCTTTATATTGGATCTTTGTCCAGCTACTGTGAAAAGTTACGATGTTCCGTAAAACCCTCCATAGTCTGCATTGTTTTAATGGTATATGGCCATGGGGAGAAATGATGGTGCCTGTAAGTGTGACACAGCCTATTTAAAACAAGTTGTTATTTCGTTTTGTTTAGAATTTGATTATAATTATTTGTTTTATTTTTAGGCCTTATCAAAAATTAATTTAATCTTGCTTATTGACAAAATTTTGCATGTCCCTGCTCAGCCATAAACCTATTATGACCACGCTGGGCCAATTGTCACCACAAGGGACAGCAGGCTCACTAACACATCTACAGAATGCAGGAAGGGGGGGGAAAGATGGAGAGAGGGAGGAAAGAAAGAAAGGGAGAGAGTTAGTAGGGTAATTTTTACTGATATAAGGAGCTGAGAGTCACAGTGAGACAAACAAAGATCAATGACACATGTACAAGACAAAGGCTTGGGAGAGAATTAATCATCATCACCACATAAAAAAATTCCAAGATGCAGTTGGATGTCTGTTTTGTCTTGTCCCGTCTTGTCCCGTGTAAACCTAGCCCCTATATCATTGTGAATGCTTTTGAAACCAAGCGATTTCTTAGAACAATGTGGACTGCAAATGGCTTCAAGTTAACGTGTTTAGCAAAGATAGGTCTACATTTTGTTATTTCGTTTCTGTAAGCCAAGCTATAACGGACTAACATTGGTATTGGAGTTGATTCCAAGGCAATACGTAAAATACAGTAAATACACAACTTGAAGCAACCACATATTTCACCAGGGAGCACGTTCTGATTGGCCAGTGAGCGGCCAAGCCTTTGAAGCTCCAAGTCTGTACTGTTATAAACTGTATAAAAGAAACGTTTTTGTGAAAAATTACAATAAGCCTAGGATCGTGTTGCCAGTCACATATAGTAGACTATCTATGGTAATGTGCAAGGTAATGATGGAGTATATGTTCCAGGGCGGTGCACAGAACAGACCTTTGGCGGTGCAGGTGCTCAAAGTGAAAAAAGGCCACCCCCTCTCCCCAACATAAAACAAAAAATGTACAGCAATGAACTGCCACACTCAAAGTGGCAGAAATGCGGGGGAGGGGACTTTTTTCAAGATTCTTAAGTTTATGAGAAATGATCTAATTTGGATAGGCAATTCATTATATTTACAGTTACAATTGTATTTTTAATTAACCTTCATTTAACTAGGCAAGTCAGTTAAGAACAAATTCGTATTTACAATGACTTCCTAGCCTGGCCAAACCCTAACCTGGACCACGCTGGGCCAATTCTGCGCTGCCCTATGGGACTCCCAATCACAGCCACTTGTGATACAGCCAGGAATCGAACCAGGGTCTGTAGTGAAGCCTCTAGCACTGAGATGCAGTACCTTAGACCGGTGCGCCACATGGGAGAAGAGACAAAAAAATGAATAGGAAAAGAGACAAAAAATATAAAGTAATTTGTTTAAAAAAAACACCAAATGGGCAGGTGCCCCAGCACCCCTAGGGCTCTATCTATCTCATCTCTCAGTAGTGAAGCATTGTCTCCTTCAGGAAGGTAACTCATAATCACTTTCTCTGCATTGTTCCATCAAGTGGACCCTGGTGAAGGACACAGAGGCATTTCCATTAGTATTAGCATTAAGCACTAATCTTCCCAATTCACCTCATCTCAGCTCCTTTCCACCAGGTCCTAACCTCATTCAGCAGAGCTAAATGGGACCATGGTGATGATGCCTGAGGTCATCAGGAATGAGTGCTCATCACGGTGCCACGCAAATTAGACAACTGACAGCACTGTGTGTGTTTGTGTGATGTTAAATTCAGTGTGTGTGTGTGTGTGTGTGTGTGTGTGTGTGTGTGTGTGTGTGTGTGTGTGTGTGTGTGTGTGTGTGTGTGTGTGTGTGTGTGTGTGTGTGTGAGTGAGTGTAAAAATACACTACCATTAAAAGCAGCCAGGCATATGTGGGAACTCCTTCAAGACTGTTGGAAATGCATTCCAGGTTAAGCTGGTTGAGAGAGTGTGCAAAGCTGTCATTAAGTGAAAGGGTGGCTACTTTGAAGAATCTCAAATATAAAATATATTTTGATTTGTTTAACACTTTTTGGTTACTATGTGATTCCATATGTGTTATTTCATAATATTTATGTCTTCACTATTATTCTACAATGTAGAAAAGAGTAAAAAATAAAGAAAAACCCTGGAATGAGTAGGTGTATCCAAACCTTTGAATGGTACTGTGTGTCTGTCAATCTTAGGGCTGACACAATTACAATTACTGTATAACCTTGTAACCGACAGTTATGGATGAAGACCGTCATGAAAAGAAAATAACTGTCATAATCGGTTAAGAATTATTTTTTACGGGACAGGACGGCCGGGCGTTTGTGCGGTTGAATCAATATCTGCTGTAACATGGACTCTACAACGTGAAGAAATATTGTTGCTCCTTGCTGAAACAAGCAAGGTGTTGTAGCAGACAATCGCAGGTAGGCCCTGTCTTCAGTAATTGCATTGATTGACAAGCGCCTTTCTCAGTGTGTGAGAGTGAGCTACAGTAGCTGTGATGTGTCCATTGATCCTGTCTGTGTTTTTCATGTCATATGGAACTGGCATTTATCAGAGCTCTGCCCTCGCATTGATTATAAAATACGATTCATATTATTCCAGGGAGGTCAGTGCTGAATCAATGAGGCGTAGCTGATGAAGAGAACACCCTCACACACACTGATATATGATGACATTTGTCACAGATGATTTAACACCCACTCAGAGCATTCCTGTACGCACAGGTTTGCGATACAGTCACAGAGCAAGGACAGCATGCAAATGTTGAGTTATGAATAATTCATGAGCTGGTTATTCTGTCCTCTGTGTTGGGGTGCAGGTGATTCTGTACCTTTAATAGTGATACAAGTCTTTGTAGTTTGTCTGAACAGCAACCATTTTGACTTTCATGAGTTTGGAACCCAGGTGACCTGACTCTAGGTGACTCATTATTCCTCCAGGATGACTGTGTTAGAGCCCTGTGCCCTGTAGCCTGGAGAATAATAGGTATAGCTAATGACCTGTCCTTCCCTTCAACCCATATCAATGGAACTTAAAGGCACATAGACCAGGGGTGGTCAATCCTACTCTGGCCCTGGCTGTAGACTTTTGTTCCAGCCAATGTGGCTGGTTGCATAGTGTAAGTCAGGGCTGGCCAGCCCTACTCCTGTGAAGCTACATAGAGGGTGTGCAGACTTTTCCAGCACTGATTCAACCAATGCCCTGCTGATTGGTACAATCCTGTGTTAGTGCTGGGCTACATTCAAATAGGGATTTTTTTTATTGAGGCCCTTGGATTTTGGATGTAAAGGTTGGGCTTCAGAGTGTACTCAGTGGTAATTATCTGATTGCAGTCTCTCTGCTGCCTTGATAAAACCTGTCTGGACTCCCCATCCCGGATCCGGGATATTTGTCATCAGAAACGCTGACTAGCATAGCCTAGCCTAGCGCAAACGGTATATAATAAAATATAATTTCATGAAATCACAAGTGCAATATTGCAAAACACACCTTAGCCTTTTGTTAATCCATCTGTCATCTCAGATTTTGAAATGATGCTTTACAGCGCAAGCAATACTTGCATTTGTGTAAATTTATCGATCACTCGACAAAACAATAAGAACACCTAGCGTCAGGTAACTTGGTCACGAAAATCAGAAAAGCAATCAAATTAATTGTTTACATTTGATGATCTTTGGATGGTTTCACTCACGGGACTCCCAGTTAGACAGCAAATGTTCCTTTTGTTCCATAAAGATATTTTTTATATCCAAATACCTCCGTTTGTTTGCTGCGTTATGCCCAGGAATCCACCGGAAAGAGCGTTTGCGACAACGCCGGAAAAAATTCCAAATTATATCCATAATGTCCACAGAAACATGTCAAACGTTGTTTATAATCCATCTTCAGGGTGTTTTTCAAATATCTATTCGATAATATATCAACCGGGACAGTTGGCTTTTCACTAGGACCGAGAGAAACAATGGCTGCCTTTCACTTTTGCGCAAAAATCACTCGGAGAGCCCCCACCTATCCACTTACGCAATGTGGTCGTTCACGCTCATCCTTCAAAATAAAAGCCTGAAACTATGTCTAAAGGCTGTTGACACCTTAGGGAAGACATAGAAAAAGAAGTCTGGTTGATATCCCTTTATATGGGAAATAGGGATGCATGGGAACAGAGAGGTCTCAAGAACAGGGCCACTTCCTGGTTGGATTTTCCTCAGGTTTTAGCCTGCAATATCAGTTCTGTTTAACTCACAGACAACATTTTCACAGTTTTGGAAACTTCAGAGTGTTTTCTATCCTAATCTGACTATTATATGCATATTCTAGTTTCGGGGCTGAGAAATAGGCAGTTTCAAATGGGTACGCCTTTTTAGCCAAAAGCGAAAACTGCGCCCCCTAGTCTTAAGAAGTTTTAACATCAGCCGTCCTCTCCTCTCCCCTCTCCTCTCCTACTCTGCTCTCTCTCTTCACTGCTCTCCTCTCCTCTCCCCTCTCCTACACTGTTCTCTCTCTTCACTGCTCTCCTCTCCACTCTCCTACTCTGCTCTCTCTCTTCACTGCTCTACTCTCCTCTGCCCTCTCCTCTCCTCCTCTCTCTCTCTTCACTGCTCTACTTTCCTCTCCCCTCTCTCTTTTCACTGCTCTACTTTCCTCTCCTCCTCTGCTCTCTCTCTTCAGTGCTCTATTTTCCTCTCCTCCTCTGCTCTCTCTCTCTTCACTGCTCTGTTCTCCTCTCCCCTCTCCTCCTCTGCTTTCTCTTCACTGCTCTACTCTCCTATTCCCTCCTCTGCCATTTATTATTCTCACATAATTGGTTGTCTAACATATTGACCACATGTGCGTGTGTGTCTGACTGTCTCAGTGTGGTTTAATTGGATGCTCTGTGACAACTGAACTCTACCTCCATCCCCTCACCTCCTCTTCCCCCTCTCTCTCACCTCCCTCCTCCCCTCAGCTCTGCCTCCTCTCTCTCACCTCCCTCTTCACCTCAGCTCTGCCTCCTCCGCCTCCACCTCACCTGTCTGGTAATCAGGCAATCGGTTCTCTCTCTCTCTGGGTGATGACAGTGAGATGCCGCTGTACCCACCATCTCTGATGAGCTCTAATATAATCTGCATGCTAATGTTAGACTAATTAATAATATGAATACACTCTAAGAAAAAAACAGTTCTACCTGGAATCAAACATTTTTTTACTAGGAGTGTACAGTGGGACACAATGAGGGTGGTAGTAGGCTGGGCAGAGAAATAAAAGTATATAGTGGAGGGCAGACTCAGTGTAGGTAGTAATTAATAAATCGCCACTCATATTGGGTCTTTGATAAGTTTAATTAGACTTTCAAATGTCTTTGCCACTTTGATCCAGCCATTATTTAGGAAGATGACCTAAATAATGTGCCAGTGAGGGGTTGTCTGGTAACATGGGTCATTAGCTCTGAGTGTATCTATATTTGGGAAGGACAAAAATATCAGTCTCAAGCCCATGGTATTTCATTTAACCGCAGGCATTTGGATGTTGGTATTTGGATGTGTGTGTGTGTGTGTGTGTGTGTGTGTGTGTGTGTGTGTGTGTGTGTGTGTGTGTGTGTGTGTGTGTGTGTGTGTGTGTGTGTGTGTGTGTGTGTGCGGGAGTGTGAGTGTGCATGCATATGACACGTGCTTCTGTGGATGTTTATGTTTGCATACACATAGCAGGATGGAGGGCTTCATTTCAGAGGGGAGTGACCTACATCTCGGCTGTTAGTGAGAGGGAGGCAGCTTTGACAGGTTGACACAGAGATGGTGATGGCATCCATTAATCACTAAAGCCTGTCTAGGGCTGGACCAGGCCTCCCACTAAGTCTGGAGCCCCAGCAACAACAGAGAACAGCCCTAACCAAGACCATGAAATCATACATCCCTCATGACTAAGACCAGGAGTTTACCTGACCATGTAACCTGACCAGGAAATACTCTGGGCCTAATTATAGCCTGTAAGTCATACATTTATAGTTTTTGCTCTTTATATTTTATTTTCACAATGATATTACAATTGGATTGCAATAGGCTTGTTTGTGTTGAGCTGCCTGTGGTTAGCAGTCCTTACCCTGAGGGCACATGAAGCTCTCTGGAACATTTCAAAACCCAATCCAAACCACACAAGATCTGTCTAAGATGCTCTGTCAGAACAGTTCACAGACCCAGCCCAGTGAAATGACTTTCATAAGCAAGCATTTGGCCCCAAACACAACAATTTACTGCAAATGACAACCCGCTCATACAGAGTGTAGCTACAGTATATGATGTACATGTTAACCGCTCACTGTGTACTGTGACATGAATACACATGCATATCGGAGGAGCTTGTTAGGGTCTTGAAGGTAAAACTGTTGTGGATGATGAGGGGGCTTGAAACAGAGACCCTCCAGTTATAAGTAACACATTACCTCCAAAGCTATCATGTAGCCAGTCAGAGTCTGGACCCAGTGAAGAAGGTCAGATCACACATATATTAGCATAGATCAGAAGAAACAAAGAAACCTGACAGGACTACTCTCTAGTGTCTATAACACTCGGTGTCCACCCAATATCTTCCCTCTCTCTGAACCACTACTCAAGGGGAAAAGAGAAAGAACAAAAAACAGAGTGAGATGAAGGGTGAGACAGTATGAAACAACCCTGCTGAAGTGTTACTGAGAAAGAGGGAGGAGTGTGTCTCATAGAGCTGACAGGATCATGCATCTCTCCCTTCTTTCACAACCTGAGGCAATCAGATCCACATCTCCTCACATAGCTGACAGAATCACACACCTCACTGACCAGCTGTATCAGTGCTCGGTATGATGGGGAAGATATACATGGGACGGAATGTTATTCTTTACAACATTCCAGTTGCTCTGAAATCTCACAGTTATTGTAAGATGACAACACGCCTCGAATACTTTGGAAATGTAGCAGGTTCTCTGAAATGGCATAGTTATTATTATGGAGTTTTAGTTTTCACAACATATCAGTTTTTCTGAAATGGAACAGTTATTGTAATATAACAACTTGCCTCGAATGACAAAATATCTCCTCATCCCTTTCATCATTAGCTAGACACAGGCAGAAACCTGACAAAACAGTTGTATTGTTCAGTGTTATCACAGCCTTTCGGATCTGTTGTAAGCTGCTGTTATGTTTGGCGTGTTAACTTTGAATATGTGTAGACAGAGTGCGTGTTACTACTGCACTCCGAGACCACTGCACACCAAACATAGACGAAGTCGACGACAGTCACAGCTCCCGAAATAGGAGAGCAGTGACGTTGTTCAATTTATTTATTTATAAAAATATTTAAAAAATCACCTTTATTTAACCAGGTAGGCCAGTTGAGAACAAGTTCTCATTTACAACTGCGACCTGGCCAAGATAAAGCAAAGCAGTGCGGCAAAACAACAACAGAGTTACACATAAACAAACGTACAGTCAATAACACAATAGAAAAACCTATGTACAGCGTGTGCAAATGTAGAAGAGTAGGGAGGTAAGGCAATAAATAAGCCATAGAGGCAAAAAAATTAAAATTTAGCATTAACACTGGAATGACAGATGTGCAGATGATAATGTGCAGGTAGAAAATAGAGATACTGGGGTGCAAGTAACAATATGGGAATGAAGTTGGGTGGGCTATTTACAGATTGGCTGTGTACAAGTACAGTGATCGGTGAGCTGCTCTGACAGCTGATGCTTAAAGTTAGAGAGGGAGATATGAGTCTCCAGCTTCAGTGATTTTTGCAATTCGTCCCAGTCATTGGCAGCAGAGAACTGGAAGGAAAGGCGGCCAAAGGAAGTGCTGGCTTTTGGGGTGACCAGTGAAATATACCTGCTGGAGCACGTGCTACAGGTGGGTGTTGCTATGGTGACCAGTGAGCTGAGATAAGGTGGGGCTTAACCTAGCATAGACTTATAGATGACCTGGAGCCAGTGGGTTTGACCTGTTATTTGTGTTGTTGTAGATGAGTGGTCACCTTAACTCTCAGATTAAGTTGGGGTAGCGTGCTGTATCTGTCTGCCGGACAACCAATCAGAGGGAAGGATTCCTGATGGAAGAGGGTAGGAGGGAGATTCAGGGATACAAATACAACACAAATACAATAAGCCCGTCCTCCTATAGCTCCTCCCACCATCCTCTATTTCAGTCTTTAGCACCATCTCTCTTCCTTATTCCCTCCTTCAGGTTCTCTACTATCCTTTGGGGGATGTCTAAACCAAGTATGGTTTCTGTTGTTTGCCAATGCATACACACGCATATTTTTACATTTTAGTCATTGAGCAGACACTTATCCAGAGCGACTAACAAGAGCAATTAGGGTTAAGAGAAAGATTTTTCACCTCGTCGGCTCAGGAATTCGAACCAGAGACCTTTCGGTTATTGGCCGAAAGCTCTTAACCGCTAGGCTACCTGCCGTCCAGCACATACATACCCGCACGCGCACAGGCATGCGCACACACACACACACACACACACACACACACACACACACACACACACGCACACGCACACGCACACACGAACGCATACACAAAACCAATATCAGTTGAAGTATAACTGATTGTTTGGCCCGGGGGAGAGCAGCTCTGCTAGTCATAGAGGGGTGTTTGCTTATCTGTGTGAAGGGCCTATACAATTCAACGGAAGTGCAGCTGTATTCCGCGTCTGTGCTGAGGCCATGGCCATAGAAGAATCCTTGTAAATGTAATTTTGCTGTACTGAAACAAAGGGGTATGACTGCACAACTGTAGGACTAATTTAGCTTCTCCTAGGCAGAGTAGTAGCTTCTGTAAGTAGATTGTGTTACCTGAAACCATGGCGTTAGCAGTAAATGCTCTCTACGAGGCTGTACTTTAGCTGGGATGTGTAAAGCCAATGAGATTTGGGGTTGTGAGGCGACGTGATGACCAGAGACTCAGAGGAGCACCCGCTGTTGCCTCCTACACCTACTGTCACCCCCCCCCCCCTCCCGCTCTCTTAAAATGCTATTTCCTGCTGGCGAAGGCCCTTCGGGGGGTCCCTGGATGCCTGGGACACGGATCTAACCCTTCTCATCCTGCTTGCACCCCAGAGCAACTCGATAGGAAGACGATTAGGGAGAGGTGTGTAAATGTCACAGGACGTAGGGACCTCATCACAGAACACCGCAGGGGGTTCTAGGAGAAAACAACCCCCCTCCCCCCCTCGGGCATGGTAGACGGCAGAGAGAGACCAGCAGAATGCCCTGCTATTAACAGTCTGAGGGGCATTCTGTTTGTGTTCGCTAATCTAGTTTGGGAAGGAGAAAGTAACTATAAAAAAAAAATGCACGGCTGCAAACGCATCAATATGCCTTAGGAATGTCTAGAGGTATTCATTAGTAGGACTACAGTACAGTAGCAAAACATTTTGTGTAAGTTTGGTAACGTTTTTATGAAACCTTTCATTGGGTTAATCAATTAAAATCTTGCATAGAAAGTTATTGCTCTCCCATTAAAATGTTCCAGTGGAATTCTCAGTGTGTCAGAGGAGCTCTCACTACCTCTACGGAGTTATTTTCAGAACAGGGTGATATTTGAGCTGTTGCTTTTTACAGCCGAACAGAAGTCTTGTCACTATCATCATAAGGAGTGGACCAAAATGCAGCGTGGTATGTTTCCATCCTTTTGATTAGGAAGAGAAAACTCAAATAACAAAAACAATAAAGCGAACAAACGAAACGTGAAGCTCAGCGTAGTGCTCACAGGTAACTATACCTAGACAAGATCCCACAAAGCACAAAGGGTAAATGGCTGCCTAAATATGATCCCTAATCAGAGACAACGATAAACAGCTGCCTCTGATTGGGAATCATACCAGGCCAACATAGATATATAATTACCTAGATGACCCACCCTAGTCACACCCCGACCTAACCAACATAGAGAATAACAGGCTCTCTATGGTCAGGGCGTTACAAGTCTTCTCTCTCGTGTAGCATCAATGTTTATTATTGGAAATATGATAGGGAGTTTTCCAGACCAATGACTGGGAAGGGTTTCAGATAAATCTAGCCTGACACCTTTGCTACAGCACCGTTACTGTAAGGCCTGGGTGTCGGAGTGTGGAGTCAACACGCAGGAAACAGCAGGTGCCAAATACAAAATGTTCTTTAATGAACACGGACCATCTAGTCCACCCTATAAACACACTGGGTGTACTATCTAACCAACCCCAGACACGGGGGAAAAGGAACACAGTCCAGAAAACACGTAGCACACAATCAACACCACTACTTACAAGCAAACAATCCCGCACAAAGAAACGTGCGGGCCGGCTGACTAATAAGCCCAACTAATTAACCCTAATACACCACAGGTGAACCCAATAACCACATAGGGAGGGGGAGAAAAAGATCAGTGGCAGCTAATAGGCCGGTGACGACGACCGCCGAACGCCACCCGCACGGGAAGGAGAGCCTGCCTCGGTCGAAGTCGTGACAGTTACCTGTGATTGAGATTGTGATGATACTTATGAGGACATGTCAGTGATGAGTTCTCCTATAAATTAGCAACATATTAGTTATAAAGAGATTGAGGGAATTTGCCATTGTTAATCTCATAAGAAAAAGCTCTGCCTACCCTTCAGCGAAACCAACTAGAGAGTTGCCATGATAGGGTTTTGGTCAACATGTTGGCTCAAGTCCTTGTAAAATCCCACGGCAATGGTTTGAGCTTGATATGGTCAGAGCTTGTTGTGATAGTGTTCTATTCCATCCTTATTCTAATGATATTGGGGTAAGAACAATAAGGATCTTGCCCTTGACCGATCCGGACCGTATATTGATTATTTTGAGATTATTTATTTAGTGGTTGATATAGTGGTGTTGTGTTTCCACCCTGCAGGATACAGTGGTTGATATTGTTGTGTTGTGTTTCCACCCTGCAGGATACAGTGGTTGATATTGTTGTGTTGTGTTTCCACCCTGCAGGATACAGTGGTTGATATTGTTGTGTTGTGTTTCCACCCTGCAGGATACAGTGGTTGATATTGTTATGTTGTGCTTCCACCCTGCAGGATACAGTGGTTGATAGTATTGTGTTTCCACCCTGGACACAGTAGTTGATATTGTGGTGTTAGGTTGTGTTTCCACCCTGCAGGATACAGTGGTTGATATTGTTATGTTGTGCTTCCACCCTGCAGGATACAGTGGTTGATAGTATTGTGTTTCCACCCTGGACACAGTAGTTGATATTGTGGTGTTAGGTTGTGTTTCCACCCTGCAGGATGTGGTTGATATTGTGGTGTTTCCACCCTGCAGGATAATGTGGACCTGGGAGACCTGATGTTCTCTCTGTGCTACCTGCCCACTGCCGGCAGACTGACCATCACCATGATCAAGGCCAGGAACCTTAAGGCCATGGACATCACTGGGGCATCAGGTAGAAGTCAACACTACCACAAAAATACATCATATCTCACTGTGGATTTCTATTCAGCACATTACTATAACACTGTGTGTTTCTATTTAATACTACCTAACATCAACATATGCTGTATACAACAAAAATAGTACAGTAGACTCTGTCTCAGTCTCAATGTCTCAGTCTCAATGTCTCAGTCTCAATGTCTCAGTCTCAATGTCTGAATGTCTCAGTCTCAATGTCTCAGTCTCAATGTCCGAATGTCTCAGTCTCAATGTCTCAGTCTCAATGTCTCAGTCTCAATGTCTCAGTCTCAATGTCTCAGTCTCAATGTCTGAATGTCTCAGTCTCAATGTCTCAGTCTCAATGTCTCAGTCTGAATGTCTCAGTCTCAATGTCTGAATGTCTCAGTCTCAATGTCTCAGTCTCAATGTCTCAGTCTCAATCTCTCAATCTCTCAGTCTCTCTATGTCTCTATCTCTCTAGACCCGTATGTGAAGGTCTCGCTAATGTGTGACGGTCGGAGATTAAAAAAGAGGAAAACTTCAACTAAAAGGAACACTCTGAACCCTGTCTACAATGAAGCCATAGTCTTTGATGTCCCCCCAGAGAACATTGACCAGATCGGCCTTATGATCGCCGTCATGGACTACGACCGGTGAGTAAATTTAACTCAGAGATCCAGTAGTTTTTAACTCAGTGACTCGGTAGCTTTTAACTCAGTGACTCAGTAGCTTTTGAAAGTGCTAGCTACTGCCCTCATTCAACACCATTTTAACTATGCTAGTACTTCCTGGTTTGGGGGCTTATCTAAATGTATGAAGGGGAAGCTCCAGGTAGCCCAGAATAAGCTGATCAGGGTGGTATTGAAGGTGAGTCCACGTACTCACATAGGCAGGAGCTGCTTTCAGGAACTAAACTGGCTGCCTGTTGAGGCTAGGGTGTCCCAGATTAGACTAGGTTCGGTTTACAGGACTATTTATGATCCTGCGCCCAGATATCTAAGTGATTGATTTCCTCATGTTAGGGATGCACACAATCACAGCACCAGATCAGGTGTTGCTGATGTGTGCTTTTACAGGTTCAGGAGTAATGCTGGGAAATATACTTTCTTATGTACTGGAGCCTCAGAATGGAATGAGTTGCCTCTGCTCATAAAAACAACTTCCTCCATGGGAAGCTTTAAAAATAAAGTAAAAATATGTTTGTGCCCATATGAATAACTGTTATGATGTAACTGGAATGATGAGATAGATGTTCTTCTTCTCTGTTTTTGTTTTATTATTTCACTGCCGTACTGTGTTCGGTCTTGTCTAGCCATCTTGTCTCAAGAGGACCACAATGGAAATAAGTCCCAGACTTTATTGTGTGTTATCCTCAATGATTTTATTCATGTACACGTACGGCTTTTTCAAGTTTTATGTGTGCTTGTTTTTTTTAAATGGTCGAATTAATAAATTAAACTAAAAGCTAAACTCAATGACTCAGTAGCTTTTAACTCAGTGACAGTAGTTTTTAAATTGTGGTTCTTATGCAGTATATACCCTTGTGCTACTTGTCAGTCTCTCAGAATTGATGCATGGCATATAGAAGGTTAAAACGCTTTCAATGCAGATGGGAGTGAATTAGAGAAGGTTACATTACCCCGGAGCCTCCTATCTTGTGGGTAGCAGTCCAACATCTCCACGTCTTTATCTTCCTTCTATTCTTTCTCTTATCAATTCTCATTTTAGTACCGCTATGTTTTTCTACCATGGCAAATGTATCATCATTACTGTGAAGGCAGACATATTCACATGATCACCTAGCTTTGAATGACTGTTCTGTCACACCATTATTGAAAAGATTCTCTCTTTCTGTCACATCCTTTAGTTCTGTCACACCATTCATACAGACACAATATGAATGTTCTTTCCTGAGATTTCACATCCCATCATACATTTTGGTTGATGCCCTATTTTTCGCTGAATTCACACATTTTCAATGAGTCATGTGATTCACTTTTAGATCCACACAGGGTTACTGTAATGTTACTTTAATGTTCTGTCTAAAGTTAGGAATAAACGTGTATGTTTATCTTACTACCCAAATAAACATTACGTTTAGGTAGAGACAGTACTCCTTCATCTCCAGTCCAAAGGCAGGAGTAATGAAGGCCTCTGTGTGTTTCCCTATCCAGTGTAGGCCATAATGAGGTCATCGGGGTGTGTAAAGTGGGCACCGATGCAGAGCACCTGGGCCGAGACCACTGGAACGAAATGCTGTCTTACCCGCGAAAACCCATCGCCCACTGGCACCCGCTCATAGAGGTAAAGCCGGTGTTCGTTTGTGTGTGTGTGTGTGTGTGCCCACATATGTGTCTTGTTTCCAAGTGCAACATTTTCAAGGTTTGTCTCAGCCTAAATAGGTTTTTATTGCATACTGTCAAAATGACTCAAATACCCGGCATCTTTGAGCTGACTAGTTTGACCTATGTCTGGTGGTTTTAGACTTCAAACGGTAGAGTGTCGTTAACTGCCACAGAAACTCATTCATCAGAATTACCCTCCTCTTTTCTAAAGCCTCATTCTTCTCAATAATCAATACCCTAAGAGGCTCTCAACCTCTCTACCTCCCAACGCAAAAAATACTCCATTGTTAAAAACAGCTGAGAATGCCAAGGCTTTCAGCGAGTAGGTGTACCTTGATGGCAGCAAGAAGCATGGCAGCAAGTATACTGATTCTTCTGAAGAAGAATCAAGGCCTTTCTACATTTCATGTTTACATTGCATTGTATAAGATGTTGCTATGTACAAGGTAGCTGAACAG
Organism: Salvelinus namaycush; assembly: GCF_016432855.1. NCBI lineage: Eukaryota > Metazoa > Chordata > Actinopteri > Salmoniformes > Salmonidae > Salvelinus > Salvelinus namaycush. Next base: position 18,463,700 of record NC_052336.1, on the reverse strand, counting down.
CGGTATACATACAATAGCTGACATGAATTGGAAATATATAATAATACATCTATTATTATGGCGGCTAAATTGAGTGGAGAGGAGTGTTGAGGAGTTGAAGGAGAGAGTGTGTGACCTGTGCACTCAGCCTTGTGTAATGGCTTTATTGTGTTGGCATCAAAGGAGACTGTCTTCCTTTTAGAACACAGCTGAGTGAACCACCAATGTTTAGAGAGGGAGCGAGGGGGAGAAAGAGAGAGTGAGACAGACAGATAGGGAGAGACACTGTAGATTAAGTGAAAGAGACAGTACGAGAGCAAGAAAAGAGGTAGAGAGACAGACAGAGCAGGATTTGAGAAAAGGAACAATTAAGCAGACTATTCTGTTTGCTTCAGGGATACTTACTTAGTTAGTTACATTATGTGACTATACTTTGAAATCCTAATTTGAGCCCCCAGGAAAGCACATCTATTATTTAGCAGTCTGCCTCACCAGCCATTTGAATCAATGTTGTTCTGCCTTCACAAGGCCCTCCCCCAAAAAATCACATATTCAAAACACACCCGGGACGCAAAAGGACTTCAAACGCAGCTTTGTTTGTGTGTGTTTGTTTGCTCTGTAACCCATCACTCTCTCCCTCACTCTCTTTCCGTAATGGCTTCTGTCTTTTTGCTTTTTAGCCAGCAAACAAAACAATTACTGTCAAGAAGAACTGAACCTTTAACTGGAAAATACATCTGACTTTGATGAGATGAAAAGAGAGGAAGACGTTTTTCTGCTTGCTTAACTAACCGATTCTGAGCGGCTAGATTTCTGCAAGCGAAAGAAGAGAATCAATCAAGTGCTTTCATGTTGAAGTGCTGGGAGTTTGAGAGAATCTCTGTTTTCACTACGGGTGTTTTAGAGAGTAGTTCTGTTTGGCAGTCCTCTAAGGAGGATTCAGAGGCAATAAAGATTATTTCCAAAACATATTTTAGTTTGGCACAGCTTGTTGCTTATCACCTACAATTAGTGAGAGAGTCTTGCATTAGTGAGCTCTTATTAATGTCTTTAGGTCACAATTGCTGCTATTACGCTTTAACTATAGTGCAGTGAACGTCACTTTCTAACAGAACTCACAATTTAATTAGTTTATTGAAGTAGCAGATTTGGTCAATACACTGACCCGAAGTGATCTGTTATCTTCATCCCCTTTACAGAATGTCTCTAGGACTACTAATCTACATGTACACAGCTATCTTTATTGGAGGTTTATCTCTCTCATCTCTCTTCTCTCTCTCCCACAGTACCAAGGCACCACAGGCGGGAGCCAGGCAGGGTCCTGTAATTCCCTGAAGACTCCTCCGTCTCCGTAAGCCCGTAAGCTTAACCGTCTGGTCCCTCCTGGAATACGACCACAAGGAGAAGAGCCAGGCAGCCCAGCCCAACCGTAGGAGTACCGTTCTGCTGAGTGGTCGACATACTGTTATACGTCACGACCGTGTGCGGTCGATCTCCTGGTTATCAGAGACCAATTATTGTCTGCTCTGCGTCTCTGGGACAGGACGTTTGCATGGGGAGTTGGATTGATTCAGTTGCATGTTGAGTGACCACATAATATGGTTGTTTTCTTTTTTATTCAGTTCCAAAAAGAAAATCGATGACAAAAACAACCAGGAAGTTTTAACAGTTTGGTCTAAGCCTGAGTTTGAAGTAACCGTTTTTTACATTAGTCTTGTTCTACCTGTTTTTAATGGGGTGTGTCTGTATTGCACAGTGTACTTAAAAACAACCAGTTGAACTGACATACATATTTCATTTGGAAACGGTGCATGAGGTCATGGTTTTTGGTGGAATATCTTCTCATCAGTTTCTTTCGGTTTCTGTTCTTGGAATAGATTGTTCTGTCGGATGATCACATGACATGTGCAGTGGCAATTCATTTCTTAGACTTAGTACCTGTACGTAAAAATGTCCTTTCAATTGTTATCAATAAATATTTATTAATAAATACACAGCTGGGTGTTCAATGTTAATACTCGTCACCTGTTGCTATGGCAACTACAGATTGTCTTGAGGCGATAAAAGGCAAGTGTAAAACCATATGGTAATGAAAACCAACATGCCTAATCTGATCATGTAAATTAATACAATTATTATGTGTAATTGGGGGACTGTGATTCTATTACAGTTTTTAACAATCACTTTGGCACTAATTTCAGAACCTTGTGGTCATTTTTCAAAACTCTAGACACAAAACTCAAAACGGTCATCACTTGTAACACAGGCTGTCCAATGTTCAAAACATTGCATTGTGCATTCATATCTTTAAAGAAACCTTGCACTTGAAGAATCATTGGTTCAAATAACTCATTTATCATGAAAAACCATAGGAACATTCATTGAGATCACCCACACACAAGATACCGATAGTTTCACTGTGTAGTTGTTCATACAATCATTAAATATTGTAGTACAAAATATGTGATACATGTTTCATTATGCTACTACACGTTAATACATCACTGTAAAAGGACTAGTAGAGAGAATACTACAGACATAGTGGAATCATTGAACAAAATATGAAATGTATTGATGAAATACATTAAAATCACAACATAGGTTTCTTTGAATCAAAGCTAAAATAATTAGCTAAAAAAAAGAAAAAACAGTTAAAGGTCAACTGCAGTGTTCCTCACCTGGCTTACTGTAAAAAGCTAAACAAAAGATTGATTACTGTACTTCTATATTTTCATCAACCCTGTCTTGTGGATTTGGCCACGGGTTCTCATCCACATCACAATGGATGTTTTCATTAGCCAAACATCTTAGGAAGAATCTTCGGACATGGCGAATCCAGGCCTGACACTGGTCTGCCGTGATTTCATTGCATGCGTCATCCATGGTCTGGAGAAGGGTGGCTTGTTCGTGAGGGCGCCTATCATATACCTTCCACCTCCTTTTGGAGAAAAATTCCTCAATCGGGTTAAGGAAAGGAGAGTATGGGGGTAAGTACATGGTGGTAAATTGTGGATGGGCCTGAAACCATGCTTGCACCATTTGAGCATGGTGGAGCCTGACATTATCCCACACAATGACATAGGTCACACCATCAGCTCTACAGACCTGATTTAGATCATCAAGGAATGTTACAAGGAGAGCTGCATTATATGATTCAATACGAGGTCTGCGTCCCACCACACCATCTTCCGATTTTGCCGCACACATGGTGATGTTGTCCAGGTACTGGATGGTTGCCCGCTGGCAAATGAAATTCTGACCTCTCCTCCTTGTCTTGGCCAGGTTGAAGCCTGCCTCATCCAAAAATAGGAATTTGTGATGGTTTTCGTCAGCATCCAGCTCCATCACCCTCTAAAAATACATTTTGGAAGGAGAATTACTGATTACAATGATGCAGAATTTGGGGGGAATTTTTCACAAGAGGCATCTTGAAACTGAACATACCTGAGCGTACTCAGTGCTCAGTTGCTTCACTTTGTCTGCATTTCTTTCAAAAGGCACACGGTATAGCTGTTTTAGAGACACCTGGTGCTTTTCAGCACGCGTGCAATAGTCCGCAAACTTATGGCTTCCACATTGTTGAACATGTCGTCATTGTCCAAGATGTGCTGCCGAATTTCAGTAAGGTGAATATCATTTCTGGCCCGAACCAAATTGACCACAGCCCACTCTTGTTGGTCAGTCAGAATTTTGCCTCTGCCTCCCCTATTTGGCCTAGTCTCAATTCTGCAGGGAAAATTACAGTAAGAACACATTTAGTCACATCACCTACTCTGTGGTACACATTTGTATGCAGTATACAGTTGTTTGACAATTGAGAGTAGCCTAAAGTTTAGTGCATGCTGAAGACTTACCGGTTCTCATTGCAGAAAGTTCTGACCATGGTGCTTCCAGCATCTCATAAACAGCTCCCCTCCTGGGATTATTCCTCACTACAGTCGCTAGAGTTTACAGAGAATGGTGTGATAAACACAACACAATCAGTGAGCGGCTGTTCTGTGGGCAAAAACATCATGTTAATGAGAGAGGTCGGAGGAGAATGTCCAGACTTATTCAAGCTAACAGAAAGGCCACAAATACCAAAATAACAGCCGTTTAAAACAGTGGTGTGCAGAAGGGCATCTCTTAACGTACAACGCCGTGAATAATTCAGGCTGTTGTGGAGGCAAAAGGGGGTCCTACCCAGTACTAGATAGGTGTACCTAATAAAGTGTACAGTAATGTCAAATCTGAAAACATGGTCTGGAAAAGTGGTACATGGGACCATAGAAACAGTTTCTGATAAAGTTTCTGATATTGATGATGAAATATTACATCCATAGATAATGTAGTCCAATTTGTTCCACGGAAATTGGTGTCAATGGATCTCGTTATCCTGAAACTTTCATGATCTAAACATGGAATATTGTTTGTCAGTTTCCATAAAACTATGCATTAAAAATAATGCTACAGTTACTTATCATTTTGAGCAGTTGTATCAATTGATAGTTAGATCATTGTAATGAAATGAATAGACAGTCATCTCAGACGTAATGTGTGAATTGTATTTTGAAATGGTAATACTTTGATGTTAACTTCTTAGAACTAGGGGGCGACATTTTCACTTTTGGATGAATTGGTGCCCAAATTGAACGGCCTCGTACTCTGTCCTAGATCATATGATATGCATATTATTATTACTATTGGATAGAAAACACTCTGAAGTTTCTAAAACTGTTTGAATTATATCTGTGAGTAAAACAGAACTCATATGGCAGGCAAACTTCCAAACAGGAAGTGAAAATTCTGAAATGGGTTGCTGTGAAAGGCATCGCCTATTCAATTCTCCTATATTTATGGATCTGTCTGCACTTCATACGCCTTCCACTAGATGTCAACAGGCAGTGGAACGTGGAATGAAGCGTCTAGCTTGATGTGGGACCGGATGAGAGCCATTGGAGTGACTGGTCAGGCATATTGCCAGTTCTTGGCCACGCACACTGCGCATGTGATGTCCTTCCTTTCTATCGGTTATATAGATATGAAGAAATGCTCCGTTTGGGACGTTATTGGATATATATGATAAAAACATCCTGAAGATTGATTCTCAACTGAGTTTGACCAGTTTATTCGATTTGTAATATCACTTTTTGAAGTTTTCGTTCATTAGCGTAAATTTGGATGGACACGTGAACTACACATGCTAGCCAAAGTTGCTAATTCGACAGAAGTAATGGACATTATAAAACAAAAAAACTATTTATTGTTGAACTAGGATTCCTGGCACTGCATTCTGATGAACGATTATCAAAGGTAAGGGAATATTTATGATGTAATTTCGTATTTCTGTTGACTCCAACATGGCGGAGAATGGCTGAGCGCCGTCTCAGATTATTGCATGCTGTGCTTTTTACTAAAGTAATTTTTTAAAATCTAACACAGCGGTTGCATTAAGAACCAGTGTATCTTTAATTATATGTTAAACATGTATCTTTATCAAAGTTTTATGATGTGTATTTCTGTATTTCACGTGGCTATCTGTAAATACTCTCGCTATTTTGGAGCCATTTCTGAACATGGCGCCAATGTAAAACCACGATTTCTGGCTATAAATATGCACATTATCGAACAAAAGATAAATGTATTGTATAACATGATGTCATATGACTGTCATCTGATGAAGTTGTTCAAAGGTTAGTGATTAATTCTATCTCTATTTGTGGGTTTTGTGAAAGCTATCTTTGCTGTGAAAAAATGGCTGTGTTTTTTGGGATATGGTGGTGAGCTAACATAAATATATGTTGTGTTTTCGCTGTAAAACATTTTATAAATCGGACATGTTGGCTGGATTCACAAGATGTTTATCTTTCATTTGCTGTATTAGACTTGTGATTTCATGAAATTATATTATATTATTTAAGTTGTGTCATTTTGAACAGGTGATTTTAGTTCAATGAACAAATGATCTTAGTTTTATGTGTATTGATCCAAGCAAATGGAAAAAGTGTTAGAGTTTTGAAAATTGTGCATTTTGATCATCGGATGTGAGTTTTGTGTCTAGAGTTGTGAAAAATGACATCAAGGTTCTGAAATTAGTGCCACAGTTATTGTAAAAAACTGTAAGTTATTACAATAAGATAAATGTCAAACTGAGTGGCTGTAAAATACTGTAGAGAGAGGGGGAAAGACGACCAAGACCAGAGAGAAGGGCTATCAAGAGATAGTCATAAAAATAAACAGCGAAACTGTGTGTGTGTGTGTGTGTGTGTGTGTGTGTGTGTGTGTGTGTGTGTGTGTGTGTGTGTGTGTGTGTGTGTGTGTGTGTGTGTGTGTGTGTGTGTGTGTGTGTGTGTGTGTGTGTGCGTGTGAGTCTAAGTGTTTTCTGAGAGATGGAGATGGGGTCTAGTCATTTGTTTTGTACCTTGTCGATGATCAGTTGCTTTGCAAATTACAAATCCAATCAATGAGATCGCAGCCAAGTGGATAACCATGACTGGAAGAAGCGCCTGTATTTGTGAGAAGGTTACTAATGAATCCACATAGAAACCAATGCCAAATGAACATCTGCTCAGAACATTCACAGATGACTTATCATTATGGTTTAGAATAATCTGGATACATGCCTAGTTGCTAACTACTGTTTCACTTTATCAGCTGGGTTCAGCCAATAATAATGTGTGGCTATGCATACCTCTTGGGGATACATGTACTTGTACATTTGAGGCTCTGACAGAATATTGACTCCACTGTTTCCTTCAGTGTCATACAGGCTCATCAGTTTTAGAGCAAGCTGATTGGTTATCGAACCATGTGTCTCCTCATTGCGTAGGCTGCATGTTCTGGGGCTAATTTGGTCCTCCGTCGCTCTCCATGGATTAGCTGCCTCCAGTGATGATGAGCTGTGATTTGTCACTGTCAGAGAGAGTGTTTTCAATCAGACATGCCTGCCCCTCACAAAGTGCCAGAAATCAGAGTCTGATGAAGTTGTACCTACTCCATATGCTGTTCTCAGGTCCATTTAGCATGTTCCTCCTAATGGTAAAGTTAGGGATTAGGAGGGTCAACTGATCCTAGATCTGTGCCTACTACCCGCAGCACTAGAAGTGTGGTGTTCTAATCTAATCAATTGTACCTCGTGTATTGAGCCAGTTTATCAGATATACTGTAGATCAGAAGAGGTCTACCGTGACTGTCTGTTGAATATCCATGTTTCATTATCTTATGCTTTTAGTGATGAATGACTTTACATGTTGAACTCTACCTGAATGATGGCTACCATTGTATTGACTTTAGTCATGGGAATCATGTAACATCTGTTGTACTCTGGACTTTTAACATTTCTGGAAATCACTCTTATGGCTACTGTGAAGGTTAACCACATTTACCAGCATGACTTCATAGCTCCATACACATCTATAACAAGCCAACATTGTGTACGTTTTGAATATGACAAGAGAGAACATTAGGAACTGGAGCCATCCATTTCTTTATTAGCTGAGTATGTCATCAGCCGTGGTGTGAAGTATTTAAGTACAATAATAATTTAAATTGAAATTACTACTTAAGCAGTTTTCTTTGGTATCTGTACTTTACTATTACTTTACTACATTCCATAAGAAAATAATGGACTTTTTACTTTTTACTCCATACAATTTCCCTGACACACAAAAAACCCATTACACCCAAAATACTCATTACATTTTGAGTGCTTAGCAGGACAGGAAAACAGTCTAATCCACTCACTTATCTAGAGAACATCACTGGTCATCCCTACTGCCTCTGATCTGGCAGACTCACTAAACATACATGCTTCGTTTGTTAATTATGTCTGAGTGTTGGAGAGTGCCCTGGCTATCCGTAAAAAAAATACAAAACTAGAAAATGGTGCTGTCTGGTTTGCTTAATATAAGGAATTTTTTATTATTTACACTTTTAATTTTGATAATTAGGTATATTTTAGCAATTACATGTACTTTTGGTGCTTAAGTATATTAAAATCAAATAGAATTTTACTGAAGTAGTATTTTCCATGTGACTTTCACTTTTACTTGAGTCATTTTCTATTAAGGTATCTTTACTTTTAGTTTGGCAACTGGGTACTTTTTCCACCACTGGTCATCAGCCGATGCATTCCCTCCCTGCATATGGGACACTTTAGAAGATGACGCGTGACACCGTTTAGATGATGATGATGATGATGCAACGTTCGCTATAAACTGGGCAATTTCCCCGTTCTGTGTAGCCTACAGGATGCTTTTGATGGTCTAAAGGGTCAGCCATTTTGGTCAGGGAGTTGGTCAAACATGATTTGCCAGTGCTGTGATAAGATAGTGTAAAACAATGAATTTGAAGATTATCTGCATTGTATGTTTGTAATAGCCAGACAGTTTAATAGCAATGATTCCATACATTTTTCTAATTATGCCAATATGCCAACATTCTATTTAAACAATGCGGTCAATCCACAGCTATACACTGGCTGCAATCAGTTGATGATATGATTTAGACAAGTTGTGAATGCATCAAGTACTGATAATGTATAATATAATATCAAACACAGATTTGCAAGTTTTTTTTTTTTTTGACATTTATGGTCTGTTTACATATATTTTAGAGGCTATTTATACCGAAACAGTATTTATAATTATACAACAATATTTTGGGGTTACAACTGCCCTATCCCATCTGGACAAGAGGAATACCTATGTAAGAATGCTGTTCATCGACTACAGCTCAGCATTCAACACCATAGTACCCTCTAAGCTCATCATTAAGCTAGAGGCCCTGGGTCTCAACCCCGCCCTGTGCAATTGGGTCCTGGACTTTCTGACGGGTCGTCTTCTGGTAGTGAAGGCAGGAAACAACATCTCCACTTCGCTGACCCTCAACACTGGGGCCCCACAAGGGTGCGTGCTCAGCCCCCTCCTGTACTCCCTGTTCACCCATGACTGAGTGGCCATGCATGCCTCCAACTCAATCATCAAGTTTGGAGATGACACAACAGTAGTGGGCTTGATTACCAACAATGACGAGACAGCCTACAGGGAGGAGGTGAGGGCACTCGGAGTGTGGTGTCAGGAAAACAACGTCTCACTCAACAAAGCAAAGGAAATGATCGTGGACTTCAGGAAACAGCAGAGGGAGCACACCCCTATCCACATTGAAGGGACAGTAGTGGAGAAGGTGGAAAGTTTTAAGTTCCTAGTCGTATACATCACAGACAACCTGAAATGGTCCACCCACACAGACAATGTGGTGAAGAAGGCACAACAGTGCCTCTTCAACCTCAGGAAGCTGAAGAAATTTGGCTTGTCACCTAACACCCAGTCAAACTTTTACAGATGCACAATTGAGAGCATCCTGTCGAGCTGTATCACCGCCTGGTACAGGAACTGCAGCGCCCTCAACCGCAAGGCTCTCCAGAGGATGGTGCGGTCTGCACAACGCATCACCGGGGGCAAGCTACCTGCCCTCCAGGACACCTACAGCACTCGATGTCACAGGAAGGCCAAAAAAATCATCAAGGACAACAACCACCCGAGCCACTGCCTGTTCACCCCGCTACCATCAAGAAGGCGAGGTCAGTACAGGTGGATCAAAGCTGGGACCGAGAGAATGACAAACAGCTTCTATCTCAAGGCCATCAGACTGCTGAACAGCGTTCACTGACTCAGAGAGGCTGCTGCTTACTTAGCCTCTACCACTTCTCTCTCCCGGATCCGGGATCCTCCTCATCAATAAAGCTGACTAGCATATCCTAGCCTAACGGGACAGGGAAATCATATAATATAATTTTCATGAAATCACAAGTCCAATACAGCAAATGAAAGATAAACATCTTGTGAATCCAGCCATCATTTCCGATTTTTAAAATGTTTTACAGCGAAAACACAATATGTATTTCTATTAGCTAACCACAATAGCCAAAGACTCAACCGCATATTTTCACCATGTTTCTACTGCATAGGTAGCTATCACAAAACCGACCAAATAGAGATATAATTAGTCACTAACCAAGAAACAACTTCATCAGATGACAGTCTTATAACATGTTATACAATACATTCACTATGCTGTATAGCACATAACACTGCTAAGCAGGGCATTGACATGGACCACCATAAAGAGAGATCGTGTATCACCGCTACCACGAGTGCTGTCAACAGACAGACTGGTGCTACTGCACTGCTACTGCACTGTAGAACATCCTCTTCCATATCTGATCCCCATTACATTCAGCTAGCTGCAGTCTTTTTCTTTTCTATTGTCCCTCTCTTCTCCTCTGTCTAGCATATAGCATCACTCAGGCCGTTGGTTAGAGTTGCTGTGATGTAGATAAGGCCTCTCATCCCTGACTGATTTAAACCAGGCCGTTAGCTAGCTGCGCTGCTGTTGGATGTTGCCGTGCTACAGATTAATTATTTAGTTACCATTAGTATGCGCAGTGTCACAGGTCTCTCTCTCTCCGCCTTTATGACAGCCAGCCTGCGGTCGCCTCTCGTCAGGTTAACAACCGTGACCTATGAACCCGCAGTCCACCTATACCAACCATTACTGTGTGACATTAGGGTGTGTGAGAGTGTCCGTCCGTCCGTCCGTCCGTGCGTGCGTGCATGTGGTGTGTGTTTGTGTGTGTGTGCATGTGGTGTGTGTTTGTGCGTGCATACCTGCAAACCTGTCGTTAGTGGTCTGAGTGAAATGGATAAACTACTGTGATCCATCCAGGTGCCTACAGAGGTGTTAGCCTATCATGTTGTGTGAGCTTTTATCACTAATCGCCTCAGCGGATGACACACAGAGTAATTATCAGGCTGACATGTAGCACTTAAAAGCTGACACTAACAGGCGCTGAGCCAGGGAGGCTTGCTATCTCTTACGCTACTTGTGGCTGCGATCTGCTTTTAATAGTGCAGACATAGAGGAGGTATGAATAGACGTGTTGCCATGACTCTTGCCCACTGGGCTGCATGTATTCACTGAGTCGACTCTTGGACAACAACAAGCATGTATTCTGATTACCAACAGTAGTAGTCTGTTGAATGTGGCACTTGATAATCAACTGTATAATCATACGCAATGTGGAGTGATTGACCTGTGCTCAGACACTCTCTCCTTGCAACATGATGCAGGCAAATGATGAGAAAATAAACTGCTGCAATAGGGTGAAGGCAGAGGTTGAATATGAGTACAGACAGAGAGAGAGAGGTAGAGAGAAGGAAAGAGAGAGACAGACATACAGTTGCTGGATCTTAATTTGATCCAGTTTGCTACAGCAGGAAAATAGACATACAGGCAGACTAGGTCTATAGAAATAGGCTGTTCCAGTGTTCTGGGTGGATATGTGGATAGGTAACTAACTTGATAATGTCACAATGCCCCGTTACCAGGGATGGAGCACTAGTTATTATAAGGGAACATTATGAGGTAACATGTTGCCACGGAAACACACTTATGTCATAATCTCAGACCACACTGAAACTGTCAGACAAGCTCAGGTAGAGCGCATTAGCTACATTCGGACGATCTCTCAACCTATAACTGATTTGATTGATTACAACATTACACTACCTTGTCGTGACATGGGTCAGAGACTAAGTGACCCTGTCCCTGAGGTATCCCACAGGGAGAAACCAAAGGAGACACAGGAACATAAAGATAAACCCAAGAAGAAGAAGAGGATCCCTCAAGCCCTGACTTTTCTTCAGCTGTTTACACTGCTGAGCTGCGTCAAGGTGAAGAAAACCCCCTTTGATCCCTCCCAGAGTGGTGAGGGGAGAAAGGGAACAACGATACACGATACGAACAACAATAATGACTCTGATACTGGTGAGTGTTAGGAGGTGTATATTGATTAGTGCTGCTACATAGTACAATTATTTAGGCTTCACTTGGAAAACAACAGGTCATGTGTCTTAGAAATGTTTCACTTACAGGCTTGGACTACTCTGGAGGTGACGTGAAAAGGATCAAGGACAAGAGTAAAGGAAAGGTTGGGGGAGAGAAATATTGCATTGAATCTCAGGACCACAAATGCAGAACGACACCGGAAAAAGAAAAAGACATTAAACAAAGACCTAACTCGGTAAGACATCCAAACTTGTTTATTAATGAGGATTAACCAAAGCATTTGACAACTGATAATGACCACAATAAGGAAAACACAGCATATTGTGTTGAATCTGATCCTTTGACATGGCTTGACAAATGTGATAATGTCACAATGCCCCTTCGGATGGGGTAGGCCCTAATAGTTATTAGGAAAAGTCTAAACAGAATCCATGGAACGTCCCAACTCTGACCTTTGACGTTGAAATTGAAATAGTTAAGGTAGGGGTTAAGGTTAGGGTAAGGGTTAAGGTTAGGGTTTAGGTTAGGGTTTAGGATAGGGACGTCCTAAGGATCACGGACAGCACTAACCCTAGTTATTATGGTGTAACATTTTGACATGGAAACACACTTAGGAAATAATATTTGTTGTCAATCAAGCTAGAGCTCATTGGCTACATATATTCAACATTGATATTGTAGTTTGAAATATCAGTAGATTTCTAACTGATGTACTGAATGCGACACTGAGGTCTCCTCTGAGGATCAAGCAAAGGAGACCCAGCAGAAAGAGAAGAAGAAGAGCATCCATCCAGCTGTGGCGGCAATGCAGATGTTCACTCTCGTCTGCTGTGGTGGGAAAGTCAAGCTGAGGAAGACTGGTCTCTCTCAGAACAGACAGAGTAGAAAGGACCAGGACAAAGACAATGCATCTGATACTGGTGAGTGTTATGGGGTGTCTGCTGATTAGATATAGAATGAGATTGGCTCCACTTGGAAGAACGTTTCTTCAAAATCAAAATGTCTAATCTACACAGGCTCGGTCGTGTCTGGAGGTGATGTTACAACCAAAAGGGTAAAGGACAAGAGTAATGGAAAGGTGGGGAGGGAGAAAGACCGTACTGAAGTTCAGCTGTTGAAATCATCTCAAGACCACAAACCCATAAGTACAACACCAGAAACAGACAAGGGAACTAATTTGGGACAAAGACCTAACTCTGTGAGACAACCAAACATGCTGTATCATATTTTATTGTGAGCAAAAGATCTTTCCCCAAATGCTGTGTTATCATTGGGTGTTACAATTGTGTTATTCAGGAAAATCGAAGGACACCCCGGCAAGTGAAGACCCCTGTGGAGGAAATTTACATAAGACCTGACTCTCCGACTCTACCACGTGCCAACGTAAGTTACTGAAACCTAAATTACTATACGGACAGACAGAGATTCAAACATCTCGACAATTTCCCCTCTGACCTCAACCTAACCCCCCTTTTCCACTGAGTAGAGCTCCCTCTCCCAGGAATCCCTGGCTAGGAACCTGGCCGTCCTCCCGCTGGAGTGGCAGCTACCTGGAGTCCCTCTGACCACCTCGTCTACGGCAGCTAGGACAGAGAGAAAGCCATCCTCTACCAGCACTTCGACACATGCGCAGATGGAAACACAGACAACAGAAATGAACACAGACACACAGACCACTGCAGCCTCTCAGAGCCAGACCTCCATGGTCTCATCGGAGACCATGATAGATGTTCACACGTCAGACTCCATTACCAAGACCTCCACTCTTGACATGGCACTGACCCCTGAGAGCACTAAGGACATGATCATTACTGATGAGGATGTGAAGGATGACTCTGCTAAAGATTTGATCTCCAACCTAACAGACACCTCTATGGAGAAATCCATCAGTGAGACCAGCCTGAAAGACCTCATCGCTGAGTATGAAGATGACAATGAGCTGAAGGATATGGCTGCCTCCTCTACCACTGCTACTGATAATGCCACCGTCAACATGACTACATGTTGACAGTGGAGATCGAGCTGCCTCTGGATTTCTGAAGAGCCAATAGGCCTAATGGATTTCTGAAGAGCCAATAGGCCTAATGAACATTTCAATGTAGCAAAAGCTATACTATGATCAATTAATAAAACATTTTTTCTGCAGCAAATTTTCATTACTGTTGAAATGTGACGCAGCATGTTTAGATTAGACCTATTTGTTTGAATTCACCAAAAATTATAAATATTACTGCCAAGGGAACAATCAAACCACTACAGGTAGGGGAGAGTGAATATATCAGCATAGAGTTCATTTGGACAATAATGATCCATAGGAATATTGCATTCTCTAATGTATGAAATAACATTCACCCACAGCGAATACAAATCAGACGTGTTCAATTTTCTCCCTCTGTCCGTCCCTCCCACATCCTGATGAGGTTTAGATTGTCATGTTGTCCAGCCCTTAAACTGTTTAGCATTTTAATAACACCTCGCAAACTCAGGGCCTAATTACCTTTGTTACACATGCATCAAATAGAGTCCTCCTATCACCACATATCTGGGCCACCTGAAGGTGCTGTGTTACTGGTGGGTTTCCAACAGATTACAGGGGGATTGGTTAAATCAGTCAACCTAAATAAGGATGGTGGGAACATCCTCATACTACAGCACATCATTGTCTTTGCCTATATTACAGGAGGGGAGGATATATTGGTGTCATCAGAGTAATTGATTAGCACACATACTGTATGTGTCGTTTTATCACCTTGAATGGTGACAGAATAGAGAACTTTGAAACTATTGAATTAAGTGTTAAAATGCAGGGTGAAAAATGCTCCGTTAGAAAATCATTTTGAGAATTTAGGTATTTTATGAATTCTCACAGGTAAGATTTCGGTCAAACTGCACTTTTCTGTCTCTGTCATGCCTGTGGTCACCAGCTGTACAGCCTCCCCAGAGCTGCATATTCCAGTGGCCTACATGCATGGATAATGAGCTGAGAGAAGTAGTAGTAGCAGCACATCGTTTAGGGCTACAGCCAAGCTGTACTTCACCTGAGAAACCCCCTAGTTGTACATGAGTGCACTCTCCACAATAAAGATCAGCCTGACATCAACATACTGTTGACAAAGTAGACATGGAATTAAATCAACATAACATAGATACTGTACATGTATGTAATTAAGCATGACGTTTTTGATGATTGTTAATCTAGAAAAGATGCAGAACATATTAACTCTGAAAGGGGAGGGAGAGAAGAGAGAGGGGGATGAATGGGTTGATATAGAGGAGAGACAGTAGGAGGGATGGTGAGATGTGTCCATCTATGATTTCAAATATTAATCTACCCAATAAGGGGATCAAAGGGTCTCTTACCCAGGTGTACACACAGACATGCACGTACACATAGACATGCACGTACACACACCTACACACACAAAAGCACACACACGCTCACACCCACTCCTCTATCCACATGAAGTGGTCAGGGCATCACAGTGATCTAGTTACTACAAGGACATTGAGAGAAGCCATTTCTTTCCTCTAGAGACAGCAACATTGATGAGGTCTCCAACAAGTCTGTGAAACAAAAGATTACATCATCATTTTAATCCAAGTACTTTTCATATGACTGCACAGTTAGATACATATTACTACAGTGTGGACCATTAATAGAGATCCACACTCTTTTCACACTTCGGTAGGCTATCTATGCCAGGGGCTATTCTAGATCCTGAGCTACGAGTATCCATTGACCTGGCCCATCATGGCTTTAAGTGCACAGGCTATCCTCAGGGGGATACTACAAGCAAGCAGATGTGGGCATTCTATGTTGTGTGTCTAGTTTGTCTGTTTCTGTGTTCAGCCTAACATGGTTCTCAATCAGAGGCAGCTGTCAATCGTTGTCCCTGATTGAGAATCATATATAGGTGGCTTGTTTTGTGTTGGGGATTGTGGGTGGTTGTTTCCTGTCTCTGTGTTTGTGTTCTGCACCAGATAGGACTGTCTCGGTTTTCACGTTTGTTGTTTTGTATTGTTGTAAGTGTTCACAGTTCGTTAAATTAAACATGTTGAACACTAACTGCGCTGCATTTTGGTCCTCTCCTTCATCCCAGGAAGAAAACCGTTACAGAACCACCCACCTAACCCGGACCAAGCAGCAGCAGCAGGAGAGGCTGCAGCAGCAGCAGCAGCAGCAGCAGCAGGAGAGGCTGCACTATTTGGAGGAATGGACATGCGAGGACGAATTAGACGGCAAAGGACCCTGGTCAGAGCCAGGGGAATATCGCCGCCCCAAAGAAGAGCTGGAGGCAGCGAAGGCGGAGAGGCGCTATTATGAGGCGCTAGCACGGCAGAGCGGCTGGAGGCCCGAGAGGCAGCCCCAAACATTTCTTGGGGGGGTACACGGGGAGTGTGGCAGAGTCAGGAGTCAGACCTGAGCCAACTCCCCCTGCTTACCGTAAGGAGCCGGTCAGGGCGGAATTGGAGGTGAGCGACGCAGAGACAGTGAAGGAGTTAATGGGGAAATTGGAGGAGAGAGTTATGAGGGAGGTGCTGGTTTGGTACATGAGGCACGACATCCGCCCGACTGAACGTGTCGGGGAGTTGATGTCACCGGGAACAGCTCTCCATACTCGTCCTGAGGTGTGTGCTAGCCGTCTGGTTAAGACTGTGCCAGCCTCACGCACCAGGCCTCCTGTGCGCCTCCCTAGCCCTGCACGTCCTCTGCCAGCTCGGCGCTACAGCTCTCCCAGCCGTGCTTCCAGTGGAGAGAGAGGGCGTCGTACCGGGCAGGCACCGTGTTATGCGGTGGAGCGCACGGTGTCCCCGGTGCGTGTGCTTAGCCCGGTGCGCAACATCTCAGCTCCCCACCTCTGCCGGGCTAGGGTGAAGATCCAGCCAGGGCGGATGGTGCCAGCCCTGCTCTCAAGACCTCCAGTGCGCCTTCACGGTCCGGTCTGTCCAGTACCACCAGTTCCGGCACCACGCACCAAGCCTCCTGTGCGTCTCCAGAGTCCTGTACGTACTGTTCCTTCTCCCCGCACTAGCCTTGAGGTGCGTGTCTCCAGTCCGGTACCACCAGTTCCGGCACCACGCACCAGGCCTACTGTGCGCCTCAGCAGGTCAGAGTCGGTCGTCTGCCCAGCGGCGTCTGAGCCATCCGTCTGCCCAGCGCCGTCTGAGCCATCCGTCTGCCCAGCGCCGTCTGAGCCATCCGTCTGCCCAGCGCCGTCTGAGCCATCCGTCTGCCCAGCGCCATCTGAGCCATCCGTCTGCCCAGCGCCATCTGAGCCATCCGTCTGCCCAGCGCCATCTGAGCCATCCGTCTGCCCAGCGCCATCTGAGCCATCCGTCTGCCCAGCGCCATCTGAGCCATCCGTCTGCCCAGCGCCATCTGAGCCATCCGTCTGTCCCGAGCCATTAGAGCCGCCCGTCTGTCCCGAGCCGTCAGAGCCGTTCGTCAGTCAGGAGCCGCTAGAGCCGTCCATCAGTCAGGAGCTGCCAGAGCCGCCAGCCAGTCAGGAGCTGCCAGAGCCGCCAGCCAGTCAGGAGCTGCCAGAGCCGCCAGCCAGTCAGGAGCTGCCAGAGCCGCCAGCCAGTCAGGAGCTGCCGGAGCCGCCACCCAGTCAGGAGCTGCCAGAGCCGCCAGCCAGTCAGGAGCTGCCAGAGCCGCCAGCCAGTCATGAGCTGCCCTCCAGTCATGAGCTGCCCTCCAGTCATGAGCTGCCCTCCAGTCATGAGCTGCCTTCCAGTCATGAGCTGCCTTCCAGTCATGAGCTGCCTTCCAGTCATGAGCTGGCCTTCAGTCATGAGCTGCCCTTCAGTCATGAGCTGCCTTCCAGTCATGAGCTGCCTTCCAGTCATGAGCTGCCTTCCAGTCATGAGCTGCCTTCCAGTCATGAGCTGCCCTCCAATCAAGCTGCCCTCCAGTCATGAGCTGTCCTCCAGTCATGAGCTGCCCCTCAGCCCGGAGCTGCCATTAGTCCGGAGCTGCCCTTCAGTCCAGAGCTGCCTCTCTGTCCGGAGCTGCCCTTCAGTCCGGAGTTGCACCTCTGTCCTGAGCTACCTCTCTGTCCTGAGCTACCTCTCTGTCCTGAGCTACCTCTCTGTCCTGAGCTACCTCTCTGTCCTGAGTTATCTCCTCTATTTAGGAGGGACCTTTGGGAAGGTTCCTAGACCAGGATCGGGGGCGAGGGTCGCCACTCAAAGGACGCTAAGGAGGGGGACAAAGACAATGATGGAGTGGTGTCCTCGTCCTGCGCCGGAGCCGCCACCGCGGACAGATGCCCACCCAGACCCTCCCCTTGAGTTTTAGGGGTGCGCCCGGAGTTCGCACCTTGAGGGGGGGGGTTCTGTCACGTTCCTGACCTGTTTTCCCTTGTTTTTGTATTTGTTTAGTATGGTCAGGGTGTGAGTTGGGGTGGGCATTCTATGTTGTGTGTCTAGTTTGTCTGTTTCTGTGTTCAGCCTAATATGGTTCTCAATCAGAGGCAGCTGTCAATCGTTGTCCCTGATTGAGAATCATATATAGGTGGCTTGTTTTGTGTTGGGGATTGTGAGTGGTTGTTTCCTGTCTCTGTGTTTGTGTTCTGCACCAGATAGGACTGTCTCGGTTTTCACGTTTGTTGTTTTGTATTGTTGTAAGTGTTCACAGTTCGTTAAATTAAACATGTTGAACACTAACTGCGCTGCATTTTGGTCCTCTCCTTCATCCCAGGAAGAAAGCCGTTACAGGTCCCCGCAGCCGGACAACTTTCTCATGGCTTCTGGAGGGAAATGCTGTAGGAATGCTCAACCGGTGTCGCTCATTCAGCCGACAGAAACTTTCAACCTGTTTTCCCCATTAAGCATCGAGTCGGAGTCTGAGGCCGAGCCTTCTCTGGTCTCTACTCCTCCCGTTACGGGGTCTGAGACGCCGAAGGCTCCCACCATTAGCTCTGACAAATTGAAAACCCTAGTCATTGGCGACTCCATTACCCGCAGTATTAGACTTAAAACGAATCACCCAGCGATCATACACTGTTTACCAGGGGGCAGGGCTACCGACGTTAAGGCTAATCTGAAGATGGTGCTGGCTAAAGCTAAAACTGGCGAGTGTAGAGAGTATAGAGATATTGTTATCCACGTCGGCACCAACGATGTTATGATGAAACAGTCAGAGGTCACCAAGCGCAACATAGCTTCAGCCTGTAAATCAGCTAGAAAGATGTGTCGGTATTGAGTAATTGTCTCTGGCCCCCTCCCAGTTAGGGGGAGTGATGAGCTCTACAGCAGAGTCTCACAACGCAATCGCTGGTTGAAAACTGTTTTCTGCCCCTCCCAAAAGACAGAATTTGTAGATAATTGGCCCTCTTTCTGGGACTCACCCATAAACAGGACCAAGCCTGGCCTGTTGAGGAGTGACGCACTCCATCCTAGCTGGAGGGGTGCTCTCATCTTATCTACCAATATAGACAGGGCTTTAACTCCTCTAGCTCCACAATGAAATAGGGTGCAGGCCAGGCAGCAGGCTGTTAGCCAGCCTGCCAGCTTAGTGGAGTCTGCCACTAGCACAGTCAGTGTAGTCAGCTCAGCTATCCCCATTGAGACCGTGTCTATGCCTCGACCTAGGTTGGGAAAAACTAAACATGGCGGTGTTTGCCTTCGCAATCTCACTAGAATAAAGACCTCCTCCATTCCTGCCATTATTGAAAGTGATCGTGATACCTCACATCTCAAAATAGGCCTACTTAATGTTAGATCCCTCACTTCAAAGGCAGTTATAGTCAATGAACTAATCACTGATCATAATCTTGATGTGATTGGCCTGACTGAAACATGACTTAAGCCTGATGAATTTACTGTGTTAAATGAGGCCTCACCTCCTGGCAGTTCTCATTTGTTATTTTTTTCTACTTTCTGTACTGTCTTGGAAACAAGTAATTTTTGAAAATGTCTCTGTTTGTACTCTGACTGAATTGTCTGCTTCAAATCAGTGAAGAGAAGATTTTATTTTTGTATTTCCTATTAGAAAGTGAATCATTACTTTTCATTGTCTAACATTGCAGATGTCATTTTTATTTGAAGTGACCATATACCCCGTGCATCCCGCAAAGGCGGAGGTGTTGCTAACATTTACGATAGCAAATTTCAATTTACAAAAAAAAAACTGACGTTTTCGAGCTTCTAGTCATGAAATCTATGCAGCCTACTCAATCACTTTTTATAGCTACTGTTTACAGGCCTCCTGGGCCGTATACAGCGTTCCTCACTGAGTTTCCTGAATTCCTATCGACCCTTGTAGTCATAGCAGATAATATTCACATTTTTGGTGATTTTAATATTCACATGGAAAAGTCCACAGACCCACTCCAAAAGGCATTTGGAGCCATCATCGACTCAGTGGGTTTTGTCCAAAATGTCTCTGGACCTACTCACTGTCACAGTCATACTCTGGACCTAGTTTTGTCCCATGGAATAAATGCTGTGGATCTTAATGTTTTTCCTCATAGTCCAGGATTATCGGACCACCATTTTATTACGTTTGTAATCGCAACAAATAATTTTCTCAGACCCCAACCAGGAATCATCAAAAGTTGTGCTATAAATTCTCAGACAACCCAAAGATTCCTTGATACCCTTCCAGACTCCCTCTGCCTACCCAAGGATGTCAGAGGACAAAAATCAGTTAACCACCTAACTGAGGAACTCAATTTAACCTTGTGCAATACCCTAGATGCAGTTGCACCCCTAAAAACTAAAAACATTTGTCATAAGAAACAGCTAGTTGCTGATGTGTACCAAACCCTGGTATACAGAAAACACCCGAGCTCCGAAGCCATCTTACAGAAAATTGGAACGGAAATGGCGCCACACCAAACTGGAAGTCTTCCGACTAGCTTGGAAAGACAGTAACGTGCAGTATCGAAGAGCCCTTACTGGTGCTCGATCATCCTATTTTTCCAACTTAATTGAGGAAAATAAGAAAAATCCTAAATTTATTTTTGATACTGTCGCAAAGCTAACTAAAAAACAGCATTCCCCAAGAGAGGATGGCTTTCACTTCAGCAGTAATAAATTCATGAACTTCTTTGAGGAAAAGATCATGATCATTAGAAAGCAAATTTAAAAAAAATATATATATATTTTTTTAAATTCTTTCTTTCTTTCTTTCTTTCTCTCGGAGGACCTGAGCCCTAGGACCATGCCTCAGGAATACCTGGCCTGATGACTCCTTGCTGTCCCCAGTCCACCTGGCCGTGCTGCTGCTCCAGTTTCAACTTTTCTGTCTGCGGCTATGGAACCCCGACTTGTTCACCGGACGTGCTACCTGTCCCAGACCTGCTGTTATCAACTGTCTAGAGACAGCAGGAGCAGTAGAGATACTCTGAATGATCGGCTATGAAAAGCCAACTGACATTTACTCCTGAGGTGCTGACCTGTTGCACCCTCGATAACCACTGTGATTATTATTATTTGACCCTGCTGGTCATCTGTGTACATTTAAACATCTTGGCTATGTTCTGTTATAATCTCCACCCGGCACAGCCAGAAGAGTACTGGCCACCCCTCATAGCCTGGTTCCTCTCTAGGTTTCTTCCTATGTTCTGGCCTTTCCAGTGAGTTTTTCCTAGCCACCGTGCTTCTACACCTGCATTGTTTGCTGTTTGGGGTTTTAGGCAGGGTTTCTGTACAGCACTTTGAGATATCAGCTGATGTAAGGAGGGCTTTATAAATACATTTGATTTGATTTATAAATACATTTGATTTGACAGCCAGGCTCTATTACGATCTGTCAACTGCTGTTTTTGCTGGCCCTGTCTTTTCCCTGCTCATAGGACATGATGGACAGTGTGTGTGTGTCCGTTTCTTCAGTAATGTGTGTGTGCATGCGTTCCTAGGCATGCATGTGTGGTTGCAAATGCATTTGTGTGTGTGTGTGTGTGTGTGTGTGTGTGTGTGTGTGTGTGTGTGTGTGTGTGTGTGTGTGTGTGTGTGTGTGTGTGTGTGTGTGTGTGTGTGTGTGTGTGTGTGTGTTTGCATGTGGTGTGTGTGTGTGTGTGTGTGTGTGTGTGCGTGCGTGTGTGTGTGTGTGTGTTTGCATGTGGTGTGTGTGTGTGTGTGTGTGTGTGTGTGTGTGTGTGTGTGTGTGTGTGTGTGTGTGTGTGTGTGTGTGTGTGTGTGTGTGTGTGTGTGTGTGTGTGTGTGTGTGTGTGTGTGTGTGTGTGTGTGTGTGTGTGTGCATGTGGTGTGTGCATGTGGTGTGTGTTTGTGCGTGCATACCTGCAAACCTGTCGTTAGTGGTCTGAGTGAAATGGATAAACTACTGTGATCCATCCAGGTGCCTACAGAGGTGTTAGCCTAGTCGACTCTTGGACTGAGTCGACTCTTGGACAACAACAAGCATGTATTCTGATTGCCAACAGTAGTAGTCTGGTGAATGTGGCACTTGATAATCAACTGTATAATCATACTCAATGTGGAGTGATTGACCTGTGCTCAGACACTCTCTCCTTGCAACATGATGCAGGCAAATGATGAGAAAATAAACTGCTGCAATAGGGTGAAGGCAGAGGTTGAGTATGAGTACAGGCAGAGAGAAAGAGGTAGAGAGAAGGAAAGAGAGAGACAGACATACAGTTGCTGGATCTTAATTTGATCCAGTTTCCTACAGCAGGAAAATACAGACATACAGGCAGACTAGGTCTATAGGAATAGGCTGTTCCAGTGTTCTGGGTGGATATGTGGATAGGTAACTAACTTGATGATGTCACAATGCCCCGTTACCAGGGATGGAGCACTAGTTATTATAAGGGAACATTATGAGGTAACATGTTGCCACGGAAACACACTTATGTCATAATCTCAGACCACATTGAAAGTGTCAGACAAGCTCAGGTAGAGCGCATTAGCTACATTCGGACGATCTCTCAACCTATAACTGATTTGATTGATTACAACATTACACTACCTTGTCGTGACATGGGTCAGAGACTAAGTGACCCTGTCCCTGAGGTATCCCACAGGGAGAAACCAAAGGAGACACAGGAACATAAAGATAAACCCAAGAAGAAGAAGAGGATCCCTCAAGCCCTGACCTTTCTTCAGCTGTTTACACTGCTGAGCTGCGTCAAGGTGAAGAAAAACCACTTTGATCTCTCCCAGAGTGGTGAGGGGAGAAAGGGAACAACGATAAACGATACAAACAACAATAATGACTCTGATACTGGTGAGTGTTAGGAGGTGTATATTGATTAGTGCTGCTACATAGTACAATTATTTAGGCTTCACTTGGAAAAAAAACAAGTCATGTGTCTTAGAAATGTTTCACTTACAGGCTTGGACTACTCTGGAGGTGACGTGAAAAGGATCAAGGACAAGATTAAAGGAAAGGTTGGGGGAGAGAAATATTGCATTGAATCTCAGGACCACAAATGCAGAACGACACCGGAAAAAGAAAAAGACATTAAACAAAGACCTAACTCGGTAAGACATCCAAACTTGTTTATTAATGAGGATTAACCAAAGCATTTGACAACTGATAATGACCACAATAAGGAAAACACAGCATATTGTGTTGAATCTGATCCTTTGACATCTCTTGACAAATGTGATAATGTCACAATGCCCCTTCGGATGGGGTAGGCCCTAATAGTTATTAGGAAAAGTCTAAACAGAATCCATGGAACGTCCCAACTCTGACCTTTGACGTTGAAATTGAAATAGTTAAGGTAGGGGTTAAGGTTAGGGTGGGGGTTAAGGTTCGGGTTTAGGGTAGGGACGTCCCAAGGATCACGGACAGCACTAACCCTAGTTATTATGGGGTAACATTTTGACATGGAAACACACTTAGGAAATAAT
Source organism: Salvelinus namaycush (assembly GCF_016432855.1). NCBI lineage: Eukaryota > Metazoa > Chordata > Actinopteri > Salmoniformes > Salmonidae > Salvelinus > Salvelinus namaycush. The sequence goes on along the minus strand of NC_052336.1, from coordinate 18,440,069 downwards.
ATTTGTTGTCAATCAAGCTAGAGCTCATTGGCTACATATATTCAACATTGATATTGTAGTTTGAAATATCAGTAGATTTCTAACTGATGTACTGATTGCGACACTGAGGTCTCCTCTGAGGATCAAGCAAAGGAGACCCAGCAGAAAGAGAAGAAGAAGAGCATCCATCCAGCTGTGGTGGCAATGCAGATGTTCACTCTCTTCTGCTGTGGTGGGAAAGTCAAGCTGAGGAAGACTGGTCTCTCTCAGAACAGACAGAGTAGAAAGGACCAGGACAAAGACAATGCATCTGATACTGGTGAGTGTTATGGGGTGTCTGCTGATTAGATATAGAATGAGATTGGCTCCACTTGGAAGAACGTTTCTTCAAAATCAAAATGTCTAATCTACACAGGCTCGGACGTGTCTGGAGGTGATGTTACAACCAAAAGGGTAAAGGACAAGAGTAATGGAAAGGTGGGGAGGGAGAAAGACCGTACTGAAGTTCAGCTGTTGAAATCATCTCGAGACCACAAACCCATAAGTACAACACCAGAAACAGACAAGGGAACTAATTTGGGACAAAGACCTAACTCTGTGAGACAACCAAACATGCTGTATCATATTTTGTTGTGAGCAAAAGATCTTTCCCCAAATACTGTGTTATAATTGGGTGTTACAATTGTGTTATTCAGGAAAATCGAAGGACACCCCGGCAAGTGAAGACCCCTGTGGAGGAAATTTACATAAGACCTGACTCTCCGACTCTACCACGTGCCAACGTAAGTTACTGAAACCTAAATTACTATACGGACAGACAGAGATTCAAACATCTCGACAATTTCCCCTCTGACCTCAACCTAACCCCCCTTTTCCTCCGAGTAGAGTTCCCTCTCCCAGGTATCCCTGGCTAGGAACCTGGCCGTCCTCCCGCTGGAGTGGCAGCTACCTGGAGTCCCTCTGACCACCTCGTCTACGGCAGCTAGGACAGAGAGAAAGCCATCCTCTACCAGCACTTCGACACATGCGCAGATGGAAACACAGACAACAGAAATGAACACAGACACACAGACCACTGCAGCCTCTCAGAGCCAGACCTCCATGGTCTCATCGGAGACCATGATAGATGTTCACACGTCAGACTCCATTACCAAGACCTCCACTCTTGACATGGCACTGACCCCTGAGAGCACTAAGGACATGATCATTACTGATGAGGATGTGAAGGATGACTCTGCTAAAGATTTGATCTCCAACCTAACAGACACCTCTATGGAGAAATCCATCAGTGAGACCAGCCTGAAAGACCTCATCGCTGAGTATGAAGATGACAATGAGCTGAAGGATATGGCTGCCTCCGCTACCACTGCTACTGATAATGCCAATGAGGATGCAAAGCTGCTGGAACTTGCAGCTCTTTATGACTACATGTTGACAGTGGAGATCGAGCTGCCTCTGGATCTCTGAAGAGCCAATAGGCCTAATGAACATTTCAATGTAGCAAAAGCTATACTATGATCAATTAATAAAACATTTTTTCTGCAGCAAATTTTCATTACTGTTGAAATGTGACGCAGCATGTTTAGATTAGACCTATTTGTTTGAATTCACCAAAAATAATAAATATTACTGGCAAGGGAACAATCAAACCACTACAGGTAGGGGAGAGTGAATATATCAGCATAGAGTTCATTTGGACAATAATGATCCATAGGAATATTGCATTCTGTAATGTATGAAATAACATTCACCCACAGCGAATACAAATCAGACGTGTTCAATTTTCTCCCTCTGTCCGTCCCTCCCACATCCTGATGAGGTTTAGATTGCCATGTTGTCCAGCCCTTAAACTGTTTAGCATTTTAATAACACCTCGCAAACTCAGGGCCTAATTACCTTTGTTACACATGCATCAAATAGAGTCCTCCTATCACCACATATCTGGGCCACCTGAAGGTGCTGTGTTACTGGTGGGTTTCCAACAGATTACAGGGGGATTGGTTAAATCAGTCAACCTAAATAAGGATGGTGGGAACATCCTCATACTACAGCACATCATTGTCTTTGCCTATATTACAGGAGGGGAGGATATATTGGTGTCATCAGAGTAATTGATTAGCACACATACTGTATGTGTCGTTTTATCACCTTGAATGGTGACAGAATAGAGAACTTTGAAACTATTGAATTAAGTGTTAAAATGCAGGGTGAAAAATGCTCCGTTAGAAAATCATTTTGAGAATTTAGGTATTTTATGAATTCTCACAGGTAAGATTTCGGTCAAACTGCACTTTTCTGTCTCTGTCATGCCTGTGGTCACCAGCTGTACAGCCTCCCCAGAGCTGCATATTCCAGTGGCCTACATGCATGGATAATAAGCTGAGAGGAGTAGTAGTAGCAGCACATCGTTTAGGGCTACAGCCAAGCTGTACTTCACCTGAGAAACCCCCTAGTTGTACATGAGTGCACTCTCCACAATAAAGATCAGCCTGACATCAACATACTGTTGACAAAGTAGACATGGAATTAAATCAACATAACATAGATACTGTACATGTATGTAATTAAGCATGACGTTTTTGATGATTGTTAATCTAGAAAAGATGCAGAACATATTAACTCTGAAAGGGGAGGGAGAGAAGAGAGAGGGGGATGAATGGGTTGATATAGAGGAGAGACAGTAGGAGGGATGGTGATATGTGTCCATCTATGATTTCAAATATGAATCTACCCAATAAGGGGATCAAAGAGTCTCTGACCCAGGTGTACACACAGACATGCACATACACAAAGACATGCACGTACACACACCTACACACAAAAGCACACACACACGCTCACACCCACTCCTCTATCCACATGAAGTGGTCAGGGCATCACAGTGATCTAGTTACTACAAGGACATTGAGAGAAGCCATTTCTTTCCTCTAGAGACAGCAACATTGATGAGGTCTCCAACAAGTCTGTGAAACAAAAGATTACATCATCATTTTAATCCAAGTACTTTTCATATGACTGCACAGTTAGATACATATTACTACAGTGTGGACCATTAATAGAGATCCACACTCTTTTCACACTTCGGTAGGCTATCTATGCCAGGGGCTATTCTAGATCCTGAGCTACGAGTATCCATTGACCTGGCCCATCATGGCTTTAAGTGACCAGTCTATCCTCAGGGGGATACTACTTACTTACTTACTTACTTACTTTATTGTCCCCATGGGGAAATTTTTGTTGCAGTGTCATGTACACATTTAAAGTGGCGTTAAATACAAAACAAGATTGACAATACAACTTTCAATAACAGTCACGCACCAATAAAAAAAATAATAATAGTAAGAAATAAGAAATAAGAAATAAAACATTTAAAACAAAGACTAGCCTGCTGGCCTTACGGGGTCAATGGGAACATTTGCCCGAGCTATTTAAGAGGGATATCACACCTGGCACAAATGATTGTCTCGTTCTATTTTTCCTGCTGAGTTGTGCCCTATACCTGCGCCCAGAGGGGAGTAATTCAAAGTCCAGGTACAGGGGGTGACTTGGGTCTAAAATGATTTTGTGAGCCTTACGGAGGGCCCTGACCTTAAAGGTCTCATCCAGGCCTGTCTGTTTGACTCCAAGTACCTTACTTGCTGTGGTAATAATCCTTCTCAGCATGTTTCTCTGACTGACAGTGGCATTGCCAAACCAACAAACAATACAAAAAGTTAAAATACTCTCAATAAAGGATTTATAAAACAGAGTCAATATAGTACAGTCTATATAGGGGGGCGCCATTTCGACTTTGTAAAAATTAGTTTCCAAATTAAACTGCCTCTTACTCAATTCTTGCTCGTACAATATGCATATTATTATTACTATTGGATAGAAAACACTCTCTAGTTTCTAAAACCGTTTGAATTATTTCTCTGAGTGAAACAGAACTCATTCTGCAGCACATTTCCTGTCAGGAAGTGAGATTTCTGAAATCGAGGTCCCTGTTCTTGGGTCAGTTTATAAGTCCCCATGTAAGCTATGGGGCTACATGCACTGCATACGCCTTCTTCTAGATGTCAGTAAGCGGTGAGAATTTGAATGGAGTGGATTGCACCATCTGGGGCACTATAAAAGCTCATGGAACGGAAGTACCGTTCTTTTCAACGGGGCGCCTGGCGCAAGAGGGACATCACAATGGCGTCCTGAAAAGCTTTCGTTTTAGCAGTTCTATATCTCCGGTCATGTTTTTATTCGTTATAGGTGTTAAAGACATCATAAGGTAGTTAATTTAAACCGACTTATAGCAGTTTATATCAGTTTATTGCGATTTTCTGGGATTTCTTTGTGACGCGCTATCACGAGTTGGACACCTCTCCAGTGGATGGCTATCGTTAGCTGCTATTTCTACAGGAGAAGAGGACATCTTTCAACCAAAAGACGATTGTTCTGGAGAAAGGACACCTTGCCCAAGATTCTGATGGAAGCTCAGCAAATAGTAAGCAGTCTTTATGCTGTTAATTCGTATTTATGTTGACAAATGTCAAATAATAATTCCGCCATGAATTTCGGTGCGGTCTCGCTTTAGCGCACGCTGTATTGCGCAGTAACGTTAATTTTAAAAATCTAACACAGCGGTTGCATTAAGAACTAATGTATCTTTCATTTGCTGTCCAACCTGTATTTTTTTTGTCAAGTTTATGATTACTTATCGATTAGAATAGGTGCCTCTCCAAGATGGCGCCGGACAGATTGCTTGAAGTTTTGGCCACTAATCACATTGTATAACCACGATTTGTGCCGCTAAATATGCACATTTTCGAACAAACCCTATATGCATTGTGTAATATGATGTTACAGGACTGTCATCTGATGAAGAATATCAAGGTTAGTCAAAAATTATATATCTTTTGCCTGTTTGTTACGATCGCTAACCTTTGCTGCTGGTAAATGGTGTTGTGTTTCTGGCTATTGTGGTAAGCTAATATAATGCTATATTGTGTTTTCGCTGTAAAACACTTAGAAAATCTGAAATATTGGCTGGATTCACAAGATGTGTGTCTTTCATTTGCTGTACGCTGTGTATTTTTAAGAAATGTTTTATGATGAGTAATTAGGTAATACACGATGGTCTCTGTAGTTATTCTAGTTGCTTTGGTGAGAGTTGTGATGGTGGCTGCAATGGTAAACTATGATTTATACCTGAAATATGCACATTTTTCTAACAAAACATATGCTATACAATAAATATGTTATCAGACTGTCATCTGATGAAGTTGTTTCTTGGTTAGTGGCTATTTATATCTTTATTTGGTCGAATTTGTGATAGCTACTGATGCAGTAAAAAAATGGTGGAGTAAAAAAAGTGGTGTCTTTTGCTAACGTGGTTAGCTAATAGATTTACATATTGTGTCTTCCCTGTAAAACATTTTAAAAATCAGAAATGATGGCTGGATTCACAAGATGTGTATCTTTCATCTGGTGTCTTGGACTTGTGATTTAATGATATTTAGATGCTAGTATTTACTTGTGACGCTATGCTAGGCTATGCTAGTCAGCTTTTTTTACTGATGGGGGTGCTCCCGGATCCGGGTTTGGGAGGAACTATAAGTTAAAAGAACCCAACTTTTTTAGAAAGTACAGTCTCTGTTGGCTCTTTTTGTAGATCTGGTCTGTACATTTACTCCACTGAAGCTTACTGTCCAAAAAAACACCCAGATATTTATATTCCTCTACAATTTCTATATTCTGGCCTCTGATAGATGTTGCAGAGGTAGGTGTTGTACGCTTCCTGAAGTCTATGCACATCTCTTTGGTCTTGTTAGTATTGAGGACCAAGTGTGATTCCTCACACCACTCTACAAAGTCATCTAGGACCGGGCCATGATGTTCCTCGTCATCATGCAACAGGCTGATCAAGGCAGTGTCATCAGCGAACTTAACGAGGTGTCTGTCAGTATGGGAACTAGTACAACTATTAGTGTACAAGATGTACAGAAGTGGGGACAAAACACATCCCTGAGGAGAGCCTGTGTTGGTATTGCGTATATCCGACACATGGGGACCTATTTTGACTCGCTGTGAGCGTTGGCTCAGGAAGTCCAACAGCCACAAAACCAGCCCCCCATCTAAGGAAAAGTCCCGAATTAGTCTCTGTGCCAGAATGTAGGGCTGGATTGTGTTGAAGGCAGAAGAAAAGTCAACAAACAGAACCCTGACATGGGATTTGGCACCTTCTAGATGTCTATAGACCATGTTAAGGAGGGTAAGAATGGCATCATCAACTCCTCTGCTGGTCTGATAGGCAAACTGAAATGGGTCGAGGAGCTTCTGGGTGACACTGAGAATATGACTTTTCACAATTTTCTCAAGGCATTTCATAACTAAGGATGTCAAAGCGACAGGGCGATAGTCATTCAGCACAGAGGGATTCGATACTTTAGGAATTGGTATAATTATTTATTTTTTCCACAATACTCTAACGTGTTGCTGGTTGAGTGAGGATTGGAAAATGTCTGTAAAAACACCAGCCAGTTGTTCAGCACAGTGCTTTAACACATGCCCACTTATTTTGTCTGGGCCTGGGCTTTTGTATGTGTTACATCCCCTGAACAACTTTAGAACATCAGACTGTTGAACAACAACTCTCTCAAACATTTGTAATGATGCTTCCATTTGTTTTACCTCCGACACAAAGTTGTCTGATTCAAATCTTGAGAAGAAAACATTCAGTTCATTAGCCATGTTCTGGCCCTCATATCCCCCAAGGTCAGCACTGGTTTTTCCCCTGCCTATATGGGGGGCGCTAGCCATGGATTTAATCCCTTGCCAGGCCACCCTTGCGTTTCCTGAGGAGAGGGTCCTCTCCACCCTTTGCTTGTATGCCTCCTTGTCCACCAGTATCTGTCTTTTTATCTCACGTTGTACATCTCTTAAAGACTGTCTATCACCCCCAGCATAAACTGCCTTCTTCCTATCAAGTAGTGATTTTAGATGTTTTGATACCCAAGGCTTGTTGTTAGGGAAGATTTTACAGGTCCTAGTAGGCACAACTGACTCAACACAGAAGTTTACATAGTCTGAAATAACCTCTGTGAGTTCATCCAGATCAGAGCTGCTGTCCTCAAATACCTCCCACATTGTACAGTCAAAACACCCCTGGAGACAAGTGATACTGTTGTCATTCCAGATCTGGACAGTTTTAACTGTGGGTTTCTCCCTCTCCAGGAGGCGACAGTAAGTTGGCCTGAGGTAGACCACATTGTGGTCTGATGTCCCCAGAGGAGGTCTGGTGGTGGCAGAGAACGCCTTTGGTATTGTCCCATAGCACAAATCAAGAGTCCTATTTTTCCTAGTGTGACATTTCACATACTGATGGTATGTGCGCAAAGTACAGTTGTTAAAATCCCCTAAAATAAATTTGGGTGCGTCGGGGGAGATGGATTCCAGTTTCTGTGACAGATTATAAATAATCTCTGATGCCTTTGTTATATTAGCTTTTGGTTGAATGTACACAACGGTAACAAACAATTGGGGGAACTCACGGGGCAGATAGTAAGGTCGCAGTGACACAGAAAGCAGTTCAATGTCGGGGGTACAGAGTCGCTCTCTTACCAGGATCGATTTACACCACTGGTCCCTGACAAGCAGGCAGACGCCCCCGCCGTGAAGTTTCCCTGTGACTGTCAGATCGCGGTCCGCTCTGACCAGGGTGAAGCCGGCCGGCTCCACTTCTCTGTCCGGGACTCTATCATCCAGCCCAGTCTCAGTAAATGCCAGCAAACAGGCCTCCCGATATTCGTGTTGGAAGCGCAGATTCGCTGACAACTCATCCGCTTTTACTGACAACACATTGAAAATGGGTGGGGTTATATCCTGCCTGTTTGTTCCTGTCCGGGGGTATCGTCGGATGGGGCCACAGTGTCTCCCGACCCCTCCTGTCTCAGCCTCCAGTATTTATGCTGCAGTAGTTTATGTGTCGGGGGCTAGGGTCAGTCTGTTATATCTGGAGTATTTCTCCTCTTATCCGGTGTCCTGTGTGAATTTAAGTATGCTCTCTCTAATTCTCATTTTCTCTCTCTTTCAATTTCTCTCTCTCTCTTTCTTTCTTTCTTTCTGTCTTTCTCTCGGAGGACCTAAGCCCTAGGACCATTCCTCAGAACTACCTGGCCTGATGACTCCTTGCTGTCCCCAGTCCACCTGGCCGTGCTGCTGCTCCAGTTTCAACTTTTCTGTCTGCGGCTATGGAACCCTGACCTGTTCACCGGACGTTTTCATATATCCATTTGTTTTGTCTTGTCCCATACACACCTGGTTTTCATTCCCTAATCATTCTACATGTATTTAGCCCTCTGTTTCCCATCATGTCTTTGTGTGTAATTGTTTGTTTGTTATTGTGGATTATTGTCGGGCGCTTTACTTTTGTCATGTTCCCTGTTTTTGGCACGTTAATGTTTTTATGTGCTGTGTATTTTGGAACAGAATTAAAGTGTGCCTGTTTACTACACTCTGCTCTCCTGCACCTGAATTCACCACCCGTACACACCTTTGACAGTCATCTATGAACATTTGAACATCTTGGCTATGTTCTGTTTTAATCTCCACCCAGCACAGCCAGAAGAGTACTGGCCACCCCTCATAGCCTGGTTCCTCTCTAGGTTTCTTCCTAGGTTCTGGCCTTTCTAGGGAGTTTTTCCTAGCCACTGTGCTTCTACACCTGCATTGTTTGCTGTTTGGGGTTTTAGGCAGGGTTTCTGTACAGCACTTTGAGATATAAGCTGATGTAAGGAGGTGTCACGCCCTGGCCTTAGTATTCTTTGTTTTCTTTATTATTTTAGTTAGGTCAGGGTGTGACATGGGAAGTTTGTGTGTTTTGTCTAGTTTAGGGTGTGTGTATTGTTTAGGGGGTGTTGAATAGTGTATGGGGTTGTGTTCAGGAGAGAGTTCTAGGAAAGTCTATGGTTGCCTGGTTTGGTTCTCAATCAGAGACAGATGTCATTAATTGTCTCTGATTGGGAGCCATATTTAAGGCAGCCATAGGCTTTAGGTGATTGTGGGAGATTGTCTATGTGTAGTGTTTGTGTCAGCACTATCTGTATTTATAGCTTCACGGTCGTCAGTTTTGTTATTTTGTTAGTTCGTGTATAGTTGTTCGTTTCTTGTTTGTTTTCTCTCTTCTTATAATAAAGAAGATGTATTTTGCACACGCTGCGCCTTGGTCCAATCTCTCACAGCAAGACGATCGTGACAGAATCTCCCACCACACATGGATCAAGCAGCGTGAGCGGAACCAACAACAGCGGCAAAGTAACCAGGACTCGTGGACATGGGAGGATGTATTGGATGGCAAGGGTTGCTACACGTGGGAGGAGATCCGAGCTGGAAGAGATCGCCTTCCATGGGAACAGCTGGAGGCGATTAGGAGAGCAGAGGCAACCGGAGAGAGGAACCGAAGTTATGAGGGTACACGACTAGCAAGGAAGCCTGTGAGTAAACCCCAAAAATGTCTTGGGGGGGGGCTAAGAGGTAGTGGGCCGAGGGCAGGTAGGAGACCTGCGCCCACTTCCCAGGCTAACCGTGGAGAGCGGGAGTACGGGCAGACACCGTGTTACGCAGTAGAGCGCACGGTGTCTCCTGTACGTGTGCATAGCCCGGTGCGGGTTATTCCACCTCCCCGCACTGGCAGGGCTAGATTGAGTATTGAGCCGGATGTCATGAAGCCGGCCCTACATATCTGGCCACCAGTGCGTCTCCTCGGGCCGGTTTACATGGCACCAGCCTTACGCATGGTGTCCCCGGTTCGCCTACATAGCCCGGTGCGGGTTATTCCACCTCCCCGCACTGGTCGGGCAACGGGGAGCATTCAACCAGGTAAGGTTGGGCAGGCTCAATGCTCAAGGGAGCCAGTACGCCTGCACGATCCGGTATTTCCGGCGCCACCTCCCCGCTCCAGGCCAGTACCACCAGTGCCTACACCACGCACCAGGCTTCCAGTGCGTCTCCAGAGCCCTGTTCCTCCTCCACGCACTCTCCCTATGGTGCGTGTCTCCAGTCTAGTACCACCAGTTCCGGCACCACGCACTAAGCCTCCTGTGCGTCTCCAGAGCCCTGTACGCACTGTTCCTTCTCCCCGTACTCGCCCTGATGTGCGTGCCCTCAGCCCGGTACCACCAGTGCCGGTACCACGCACCAGGCCTATAGTACGCCTTGAGAGTCCAGTGTGCCCTGTTGTTGTTCCCCGCACTAGCCTGAAGGTGCATGTCCTTAGCCCGGTACCTCCAGTTCCGGCACCACGCACCAGGCCTACAGTGCGTCTCAGCCGGCCTGAACTGCCCGTCTGCCCAACGGCGCCTGAACTGCCCGTCTGCCCAACGGCGCCTGAACTGCCCGTCTGCCCTACGCCGTCTGAACTGTCCGTCTGCCAAGTGCCGCATGAGCTGCCCGTCTGTATTGAGCCTTCAAAGCCGCCCGTCTGCCATGAGCCTGCAAAGCCGCCCGTCTGCCATGAGCCTACAGAGCCGTCCGCCAGACAGGAGCCGCTAGAGCCTTCCGCCAGACAGGAGCCGCTAGAGCCTTCCGCCAGACAGGATCAGCCAGAGCCTTCCGCCAGACCGGATCAGCCAGAGCCTTCCGCCAGACCGGATCAGCCAGAGCCTTCCGCCAGACCGGATCAGCCAGAGCCTTCCGCCAGACCGGATCAGCCAGAGCCGTCAGCGAGCCATGACCAGCCAGAGCCGTCAGCGAGCCATGACCAGCCAGAGCCGTCAGCGAGCCATGACCAGCCAGAGCCGTCATCCAGCCATGACCAGCTAGAGCCGTCATCCAGCCATGACCAGCCAGAGCCGTCATCCAGCCATGACCAGCCAGAGCCGTCATCCAGCCATGACCAGCCAGAGCCGTCATCCAGCCAGGATCCGCCAGAGCCGTCATCCAGCCAGGATCCGCCAGAGCCGTCATCCAGCCAGGATCCGCCAGAGCCAGCCAGCCAGGATCCGCCAGAGCCAGCCAGCCAGGATCCGCTAGAGCCAGCCAGAGCCAGCCAGCCAGGATCCGCCAGAGCCAGCCAGCCAGGATCCGCCAGAGCCAGCCAGCCAGGATCCGCCAGAGCCAGCCAGCCAGGATCCGCCAGAGCCAGCCAGCCAGGATCCGCCAGAGCCAGCCAGCCAGGATCCGCCAGCCAGCCAGGGTCAGCCAGCCAGTCCGGTGTTGTCCCTCAGTCCGGAGCTGCCGTCCCTCAGTCCGGAGCTGCCGTCCCTCAGTCCGGAGCTGCCCCTTATCCTGGTGCTGCCCCTTATCCTGGTGCTGCCCCTTATCCTGGTGCTGCCCCTTATCCTGGTGCTGCCCCTTATCCTGGTGCTGCCCCTTAGTCCGGTGCTGCCCCTTAGTCCGGTGCTGCCCCTTAGTCCGGTGCTGCCACTTAGTCCGGTGCTGCCCCTTAATCCAGTGGGGTTAATTTGGAGGGTGGCCATTTGGAGGAGGATACGAAAGCGGGTAGTGACTATGGTGGGGTGGGGACCACGACCAGCGCCAGAGCCGCCACCGTGGACAGACGCCCACCCAGACCCTCCCCTAGACTTTATGCTGGTGCGTCCGGAGTTCGCACCTTGAGGGGGGGGTTATGTCACGCCCTGGCCTTAGTATTCTTTGTTTTCTTTATTATTTTAGTTAGGTCAGGGTGTGACATGGGAAGTTTGTGTGTTTTGTCTAGTTTAGGGTGTGTGTATTGTTTAGGGGGTGTTGAATAGTGTATGGGGTTGTGTTCAGGAGAGAGTTCTAGGAAAGTCTATGGTTGCCTGGTTTGGTTCTCAATCAGAGACAGATGTCATTAATTGTCTCTGATTGGGAGCCATATTTAAGGCAGCCATAGGCTTTAGGTGATTGTGGGAGATTGTCTATGTGTAGTGTTTGTGTCAGCACTATCTGTATTTATAGCTTCACGGTCGTCAGTTTTGTTATTTTGTTAGTTCGTGTATAGTTGTTCGTTTCTTGTTTGTTTTCTCTCTTCTTATAATAAAGAAGATGTATTTTGCACACGCTGCGCCTTGGTCCAATCTCTCACAGCAAGACGATCGTGACAGGAGGGCTTTATATATACATTTGATTTGATTTATAAATACATTTGATTTGACAGCCAGGCTCTATTACGGTCTGTCAGCTGCTGTTTTTGCTGGCCCTGTCTTTTCCCTGCTCATAGGACATGATGGACAGTGTGTGTGTGTCCGTGTCTTCAGTAATGTGTTTGTGCATGCGTTTCTAGGCATGCATGCGTGGTTGCAAATGCATATATATGTGCGTTTGTGTGTGTGTGTGTGTGTGTGTGTGTGTGTGTGTGTGTGTGTGTGTGTGTGTGTGTGTGTGTGTGTGTTTGCATGTGGTGTGTGTGTGTGTGTGTGTGTGCATGTGGTGTGTGTTTGTGCGTGCATACCTGCAAACCTGTTGTTAGTGGTCTGAGTGAAATGGATAAACTACTGTGATCCATCCAGGTGCCTACAGAGGTGTTAGCCTATCATGTTGTGTGAGCTTTTATCACTAATCGCCTCAGCGGATGACACACAGAGTAATTATCAGGCTGACATGTAGCACTTAAAAGCTGACACTAACAGGCGCTGAGCCAGGGAGGCTTGCTATCTCTTACGCTACTTGTGGCTGCGATCTGCTTTTAATAGTGCAGACATAGAGGAGGTATGAATAGACGTGTTGCCATGACTCTTGCCCACTGGGCTGCATGTATTCACTGAGTCGACTCTTGGACTACAACAAGCATGTATTCTGATTACCAACAGTAGTAGTCTGTTGAATGTGGCACTTGATAATCAACTGTATAATCATACGCAATGTGGAGTGATTGACCTGTGCTCAGACACTCTCTCCTTGCAACATGATGCAGGCAAATGATGAGAAAATAAACTGCTGCAATAGGGTGAAGGCAGAGGTTGAATATGAGTACAGACAGAGAGAGAGAGGTAGAGAGAAGGAAAGAGAGAGACAGACATACAGTTGCTGGATCTTAATTTGATCCAGTTTGCTACAGCAGGAAAATAGACATACAGGCAGACTAGGTCTATAGAAATAGGCTGTTCCAGTGTTCTGGGTGGATATGTGGATAGGTAACTAACTTGATAATGTCACAATGCCCCGTTACCAGGGATGGAGCACTAGTTATTATAAGGGAACATTATGAGGTAACATGTTGCCACGGAAACACACTTATGTCATAATCTCAGACCACACTGAAACTGTCAGACAAGCTCAGGTAGAGCGCATTAGCTACATTCGGACGATCTCTCAACCTATAACTGATTTGATTGATTACAACATTACACTACCTTGTCGTGACATGGGTCAGAGACTAAGTGACCCTGTCCCTGAGGTATCCCACAGGGAGAAACCAAAGGAGACACAGGAACATAAAGATAAACCCAAGAAGAAGAAGAGGATCCCTCAAGCCCTGACTTTTCTTCAGCTGTTTACACTGCTGAGCTGCGTCAAGGTGAAGAAAACCCCCTTTGATCCCTCCCAGAGTGGTGAGGGGAGAAAGGGAACAACGATACACGATACGAACAACAATAATGACTCTGATACTGGTGAGTGTTAGGAGGTGTATATTGATTAGTGCTGCTACATAGTACAATTATTTAGGCTTCACTTGGAAAACAACAGGTCATGTGTCTTAGAAATGTTTCACTTACAGGCTTGGACTACTCTGGAGGTGACGTGAAAAGGATCAAGGACAAGAGTAAAGGAAAGGTTGGGGGAGAGAAATATTGCATTGAATCTCAGGACCACAAATGCAGAACGACACCGGAAAAAGAAAAAGACATTAAACAAAGACCTAACTCGGTAAGACATCCAAACTTGTTTATTAATGAGGATTAACCAAAGCATTTGACAACTGATAATGACCACAATAAGGAAAACACAGCATATTGTGTTGAATCTGATCCTTTGACATGGCTTGACAAATGTGATAATGTCACAATGCCCCTTCGGATGGGGTAGGCCCTAATAGTTATTAGGAAAAGTCTAAACAGAATCCATGGAACGTCCCAACTCTGACCTTTGACGTTGAAATTGAAATAGTTAAGGTAGGGGTTAAGGTTAGGGTAAGGGTTAAGGTTAGGGTTTAGGATAGGGACGTCCTAAGGATCACGGACAGCACTAACCCTAGTTATTATGGTGTAACATTTTGACATGGAAACACACTTAGGAAATAATATTTGTTGTCAATCAAGCTAGAGCTCATTGGCTACATATATTCAACATTGATATTGTAGTTTGAAATATCAGTAGATTTCTAACTGATGTACTGAATGCGACACTGAGGTCTCCTCTGAGGATCAAGCAAAGGAGACCCAGCAGAAAGAGAAGAAGAAGAGCATCCATCCAGCTGTGGCGGCAATGCAGATGTTCACTCTCGTCTGCTGTGGTGGGAAAGTCAAGCTGAGGAAGACTGGTCTCTCTCAGAACAGACAGAGTAGAAAGGACCAGGACAAAGACAATGCATCTGATACTGGTGAGTGTTATGGGGTGTCTGCTGATTAGATATAGAATGAGATTGGCTCCACTTGGAAGAACGTTTCTTCAAAATCAAAATGTCTAATCTACACAGGCTCGGTCGTGTCTGGAGGTGATGTTACAACCAAAAGGGTAAAGGACAAGAGTAATGGAAAGGTGGGGAGGGAGAAAGACCGTACTGAAGTTCAGCTGTTGAAATCATCTCAAGACCACAAACCCATAAGTACAACACCAGAAACAGACAAGGGAACTAATTTGGGACAAAGACCTAACTCTGTGAGACAACCAAACATGCTGTATCATATTTTATTGTGAGCAAAAGATCTTTCCCCAAATGCTGTGTTATCATTGGGTGTTACAATTGTGTTATTCAGGAAAATCGAAGGACACCCCGGCAAGTGAAGACCCCTGTGGAGGAAATTTACATAAGACCTGACTCTCCGACTCTACCACGTGCCAACGTAAGTTACTGAAACCTAAATTACTATACGGACAGACAGAGATTCAAACATCTCGACAATTTCCCCTCTGACCTCAACCTAACCCCCCTTTTCCTCTGAGTAGAGCTCCCTCTCCCAGGAATCCCTGGCTAGGAACCTGGCCGTCCTCCCGCTGGAGTGGCAGCTACCTGGAGTCCCTCTGACCACCTCGTCTACGGCAGCTAGGACAGAGAGAAAGCCATCCTCTACCAGCACTTCGACACATGCGCAGATGGAAACACAGACAACAGAAATGAACACAGACACACAGACCACTGCAGCCTCTCAGAGCCAGACCTCCATGGTCTCATCGGAGACCATGATAGATGTTCACACGTCAGACTCCATTACCAAGACCTCCACTCTTGACATGGCACTGACCCCTGAGAGCACTAAGGACATGATCATTACTGATGAGGATGTGAAGGATGACTCTGCTAAAGATTTGATCTCCAACCTAACAGACACCTCTATGGAGAAATCCATCAGTGAGACCAGCCTGAAAGACCTCATCGCTGAGTATGAAGATGACAATGAGCTGAAGGATATGGCTGCCTCCTCTACCACTGCTACTGATAATGCCACCGTCAACATGACTATATGTTGACAGTGGAGATCGAGCTGCCTCTGGATTTCTGAAGAGCCAATAGGCCTAATGGATTTCTGAAGAGCCAATAGGCCTAATGAACATTTCAATGTAGCAAAAGCTATACTATGATCAATTAATAAAACATTTTTTCTGCAGCAAATTTTCATTACTGTTGAAATGTGACGCAGCATGTTTAGATTAGACCTATTTGTTTGAATTCACCAAAAATTATAAATATTACTGCCAAGGGAACAATCAAACCACTACAGGTAGGGGAGAGTGAATATATCAGCATAGAGTTCATTTGGACAATAATGATCCATAGGAATATTGCATTCTCTAATGTATGAAATAACATTCACCCACAGCGAATACAAATCAGACGTGTTCAATTTTCTCCCTCTGTCCGTCCCTCCCACATCCTGATGAGGTTTAGATTGTCATGTTGTCCAGCCCTTAAACTGTTTAGCATTTTAATAACACCTCGCAAACTCAGGGCCTAATTACCTTTGTTACACATGCATCAAATAGAGTCCTCCTATCACCACATATCTGGGCCACCTGAAGGTGCTGTGTTACTGGTGGGTTTCCAACAGATTACAGGGGGATTGGTTAAATCAGTCAACCTAAATAAGGATGGTGGGAACATCCTCATACTACAGCACATCATTGTCTTTGCCTATATTACAGGAGGGGAGGATATATTGGTGTCATCAGAGTAATTGATTAGCACACATACTGTATGTGTCGTTTTATCACCTTGAATGGTGACAGAATAGAGAACTTTGAAACTATTGAATTAAGTGTTAAAATGCAGGGTGAAAAATGCTCCGTTAGAAAATCATTTTGAGAATTTAGGTATTTTATGAATTCTCACAGGTAAGATTTCGGTCAAACTGCACTTTTCTGTCTCTGTCATGCCTGTGGTCACCAGCTGTACAGCCTCCCCAGAGCTGCATATTCCAGTGGCCTACATGCATGGATAATGAGCTGAGAGAAGTAGTAGTAGCAGCACATCGTTTAGGGCTACAGCCAAGCTGTACTTCACCTGAGAAACCCCCTAGTTGTACATGAGTGCACTCTCCACAATAAAGATCAGCCTGACATCAACATACTGTTGACAAAGTAGACATGGAATTAAATCAACATAACATAGATACTGTACATGTATGTAATTAAGCATGACGTTTTTGATGATTGTTAATCTAGAAAAGATGCAGAACATATTAACTCTGAAAGGGGAGGGAGAGAAGAGAGAGGGGGATGAATGGGTTGATATAGAGGAGAGACAGTAGGAGGGATGGTGAGATGTGTCCATCTATGATTTCAAATATTAATCTACCCAATAAGGGGATCAAAGGGTCTCTTACCCAGGTGTACACACAGACATGCACGTACACATAGACATGCACGTACACACACCTACACACACAAAAGCACACACACGCTCACACCCACTCCTCTATCCACATGAAGTGGTCAGGGCATCACAGTGATCTAGTTACTACAAGGACATTGAGAGAAGCCATTTCTTTCCTCTAGAGACAGCAACATTGATGAGGTCTCCAACAAGTCTGTGAAACAAAAGATTACATCATCATTTTAATCCAAGTACTTTTCATATGACTGCACAGTTAGATACATATTACTACAGTGTGGACCATTAATAGAGATCCACACTCTTTTCACACTTCGGTAGGCTATCTATGCCAGGGGCTATTCTAGATCCTGAGCTACGAGTATCCATTGACCTGGCCCATCATGGCTTTAAGTGCACAGGCTATCCTCAGGGGGATACTACAAGCAAGCAGATGTGGGCATTCTATGTTGTGTGTCTAGTTTGTCTGTTTCTGTGTTCAGCCTAACATGGTTCTCAATCAGAGGCAGCTGTCAATCGTTGTCCCTGATTGAGAATCATATATAGGTGGCTTGTTTTGTGTTGGGGATTGTGGGTGGTTGTTTCCTGTCTCTGTGTTTGTGTTCTGCACCAGATAGGACTGTCTCGGTTTTCACGTTTGTTGTTTTGTATTGTTGTAAGTGTTCACAGTTCGTTAAATTAAACATGTTGAACACTAACTGCGCTGCATTTTGGTCCTCTCCTTCATCCCAGGAAGAAAACCGTTACAGAACCACCCACCTAACCCGGACCAAGCAGCAGCAGCAGGAGAGGCTGCAGCAGCAGCAGCAGCAGCAGCAGCAGGAGAGGCTGCACTATTTGGAGGAATGGACATGCGAGGACGAATTAGACGGCAAAGGACCCTGGTCAGAGCCAGGGGAATATCGCCGCCCCAAAGAAGAGCTGGAGGCAGCGAAGGCGGAGAGGCGCTATTATGAGGCGCTAGCACGGCAGAGCGGCTGGAGGCCCGAGAGGCAGCCCCAAACATTTCTTGGGGGGGTACACGGGGAGTGTGGCAGAGTCAGGAGTCAGACCTGAGCCAACTCCCCCTGCTTACCGTAAGGAGCCGGTCAGGGCGGAATTGGAGGTGAGCGACGCAGAGACAGTGAAGGAGTTAATGGGGAAATTGGAGGAGAGAGTTATGAGGGAGGTGCTGGTTTGGTACATGAGGCACGACATCCGCCCGACTGAACGTGTCGGGGAGTTGATGTCACCGGGAACAGCTCTCCATACTCGTCCTGAGGTGTGTGCTAGCCGTCTGGTTAAGACTGTGCCAGCCTCACGCACCAGGCCTCCTGTGCGCCTCCCTAGCCCTGCACGTCCTCTGCCAGCTCGGCGCTACAGCTCTCCCAGCCGTGCTTCCAGTGGAGAGAGAGGGCGTCGTACCGGGCAGGCACCGTGTTATGCGGTGGAGCGCACGGTGTCCCCGGTGCGTGTGCTTAGCCCGGTGCGCAACATCTCAGCTCCCCACCTCTGCCGGGCTAGGGTGAAGATCCAGCCAGGGCGGATGGTGCCAGCCCTGCTCTCAAGACCTCCAGTGCGCCTTCACGGTCCGGTCTGTCCAGTACCACCAGTTCCGGCACCACGCACCAAGCCTCCTGTGCGTCTCCAGAGTCCTGTACGTACTGTTCCTTCTCCCCGCACTAGCCTTGAGGTGCGTGTCTCCAGTCCGGTACCACCAGTTCCGGCACCACGCACCAGGCCTACTGTGCGCCTCAGCAGGTCAGAGTCGGTCGTCTGCCCAGCGGCGTCTGAGCCATCCGTCTGCCCAGCGCCGTCTGAGCCATCCGTCTGTCCAGCGCCGTCTGAGCCATCCGTCTGCCCAGCGCCGTCTGAGCCATCCGTCTGCCCAGCGCCATCTGAGCCATCCGTCTGCCCAGCGCCATCTGAGCCATCCGTCTGTCCCGAGCCATTAGAGCCGCCCGTCTGTCCCGAGCCGTCAGAGCCGTTCGTCAGTCAGGAGCCGCTAGAGCCGTCCATCAGTCAGGAGCTGCCAGAGCCGCCAGCCAGTCAGGAGCTGCCAGAGCCGCCAGCCAGTCAGGAGCTGCCAGAGCCGCCAGCCAGTCAGGAGCTGCCAGAGCCGCCAGCCAGTCAGGAGCTGCCGGAGCCGCCACCCAGTCAGGAGCTGCCAGAGCCGCCAGCCAGTCAGGAGCTGCCAGAGCCGCCAGCCAGTCATGAGCTGCCCTCCAGTCATGAGCTGCCCTCCAGTCATGAGCTGCCCTCCAGTCATGAGCTGCCTTCCAGTCATGAGCTGCCTTCCAGTCATGAGCTGCCTTCCAGTCATGAGCTGGCCTTCAGTCATGAGCTGCCCTTCAGTCATGAGCTGCCTTCCAGTCATGAGCTGCCTTCCAGTCATGAGCTGCCTTCCAGTCATGAGCTGCCTTCCAGTCATGAGCTGCCCTCCAATCAAGCTGCCCTCCAGTCATGAGCTGTCCTCCAGTCATGAGCTGCCCCTCAGCCCGGAGCTGCCATTAGTCCGGAGCTGCCCTTCAGTCCAGAGCTGCCTCTCTGTCCGGAGCTGCCCTTCAGTCCGGAGTTGCACCTCTGTCCTGAGCTACCTCTCTGTCCTGAGCTACCTCTCTGTCCTGAGCTACCTCTCTGTCCTGAGCTACCTCTCTGTCCTGAGTTATCTCCTCTATTTAGGAGGGACCTTTGGGAAGGTTCCTAGACCAGGGTCGGGGGCGAGGGTCGCCACTCAAAGGACGCTAAGGAGGGGGACAAAGACAATGATGGAGTGGTGTCCTCGTCCTGCGCCGGAGCCGCCACCGCGGACAGATGCCCACCCAGACCCTCCCCTTGAGTTTTAGGGGTGCGCCCGGAGTTCGCACCTTGAGGGGGGGGTTCTGTCACGTTCCTGACCTGTTTTCCCTTGTTTTTGTATTTGTTTAGTATGGTCAGGGTGTGAGTTGGGGTGGGCATTCTATGTTGTGTGTCTAGTTTGTCTGTTTCTGTGTTCAGCCTAATATGGTTCTCAATCAGAGGCAGCTGTCAATCGTTGTCCCTGATTGAGAATCATATATAGGTGGCTTGTTTTGTGTTGGGGATTGTGAGTGGTTGTTTCCTGTCTCTGTGTTTGTGTTCTGCACCAGATAGGACTGTCTCGGTTTTCACGTTTGTTGTTTTGTATTGTTGTAAGTGTTCACAGTTCGTTAAATTAAACATGTTGAACACTAACTGCGCTGCATTTTGGTCCTCTCCTTCATCCCAGGAAGAAAGCCGTTACAGGTCCCCGCAGCCGGACAACTTTCTCATGGCTTCTGGAGGGAAATGCTGTAGGAATGCTCAACCGGTGTCGCTCATTCAGCCGACAGAAACTTTCAACCTGTTTTCCCCATTAAGCATCGAGTCGGAGTCTGAGGCCGAGCCTTCTCTGGTCTCTACTCCTCCCGTTACGGGGTCTGAGACGCCGAAGGCTCCCACCATTAGCTCTGACAAATTGAAAACCCTAGTCATTGGCGACTCCATTACCCGCAGTATTAGACTTAAAACGAATCACCCAGCGATCATACACTGTTTACCAGGGGGCAGGGCTACCGACGTTAAGGCTAATCTGAAGATGGTGCTGGCTAAAGCTAAAACTGGCGAGTGTAGAGAGTATAGAGATATTGTTATCCACGTCGGCACCAACGATGTTATGATGAAACAGTCAGAGGTCACCAAGCGCAACATAGCTTCAGCCTGTAAATCAGCTAGAAAGATGTGTCGGTATTGAGTAATTGTCTCTGGCCCCCTCCCAGTTAGGGGGAGTGATGAGCTCTACAGCAGAGTCTCACAACGCAATCGCTGGTTGAAAACTGTTTTCTGCCCCTCCCAAAAGACAGAATTTGTAGATAATTGGCCCTCTTTCTGGGACTCACCCATAAACAGGACCAAGCCTGGCCTGTTGAGGAGTGACGCACTCCATCCTAGCTGGAGGGGTGCTCTCATCTTATCTACCAATATAGACAGGGCTTTAACTCCTCTAGCTCCACAATGAAATAGGGTGCAGGCCAGGCAGCAGGCTGTTAGCCAGCCTGCCAGCTTAGTGGAGTCTGCCACTAGCACAGTCAGTGTAGTCAGCTCAGCTATCCCCATTGAGACCGTGTCTATGCCTCGACCTAGGTTGGGAAAAACTAAACATGGCGGTGTTTGCCTTCGCAATCTCACTAGAATAAAGACCTCCTCCATTCCTGCCATTATTGAAAGTGATCGTGATACCTCACATCTCAAAATAGGCCTACTTAATGTTAGATCCCTCACTTCAAAGGCAGTTATAGTCAATGAACTAATCACTGATCATAATCTTGATGTGATTGGCCTGACTGAAACATGACTTAAGCCTGATGAATTTACTGTGTTAAATGAGGCCTCACCTCCTGGCAGTTCTCATTTGTTATTTTTTTCTACTTTCTGTACTGTCTTGGAAACAAGTAATTTTTGAAAATGTCTCTGTTTGTACTCTGACTGAATTGTCTGCTTCAAATCAGTGAAGAGAAGATTTTATTTTTGTATTTCCTATTAGAAAGTGAATCATTACTTTTCATTGTCTAACATTGCAGATGTCATTTTTATTTGAAGTGACCATATACCCCGTGCATCCCGCAAAGGCGGAGGTGTTGCTAACATTTACGATAGCAAATTTCAATTTACAAAAAAAAAACTGACGTTTTCGAGCTTCTAGTCATGAAATCTATGCAGCCTACTCAATCACTTTTTATAGCTACTGTTTACAGGCCTCCTGGGCCGTATACAGCGTTCCTCACTGAGTTTCCTGAATTCCTATCGACCCTTGTAGTCATAGCAGATAATATTCACATTTTTGGTGATTTTAATATTCACATGGAAAAGTCCACAGACCCACTCCAAAAGGCATTTGGAGCCATCATCGACTCAGTGGGTTTTGTCCAAAATGTCTCTGGACCTACTCACTGTCACAGTCATACTCTGGACCTAGTTTTGTCTCATGGAATAAATGCTGTGGATCTTAATGTTTTTCCTCATAGTCCAGGATTATCGGACCACCATTTTATTACGTTTGTAATCGCAACAAATAATTTTCTCAGACCCCAACCAGGAATCATCAAAAGTTGTGCTATAAATTCTCAGACAACCCAAAGTTTCCTTGATGCCCTTCCAGACTCCCTCTGCCTACCCAAGGATGTCAGAGGACAAAAATCAGTTAACCACCTAACTGAGGAACTCAATTTAACCTTGTGCAATACCCTAGATGCAGTTGCACCCCTAAAAACTAAAAACATTTGTCATAAGAAACAGCTAGTTGCTGATGTGTACCAAACCCTGGTATACAGAAAACACCCGAGCTCCGAAGCCATCTTACAGAAAATTGGAACGGAAATGGCGCCACACCAAACTGGAAGTCTTCCGACTAGCTTGGAAAGACAGTAACGTGCAGTATCGAAGAGCCCTTACTGGTGCTCGATCATCCTATTTTTCCAACTTAATTGAGGAAAATAAGAAAAATCCTAAATTTATTTTTGATACTGTCGCAAAGCTAACTAAAAAACAGCATTCCCCAAGAGAGGATGGCTTTCACTTCAGCAGTAATAAATTCATGAACTTCTTTGAGGAAAAGATCATGATCATTAGAAAGCAAATTTAAAAAAAATATATATATATTTTTTAAAATTCTTTCTTTCTTTCTTTCTTTCTCTCGGAGGACCTGAGCCCTAGGACCATGCCTCAGGAATACCTGGCCTGATGACTCCTTGCTGTCCCCAGTCCACCTGGCCGTGCTGCTGCTCCAGTTTCAACTTTTCTGTCTGCGGCTATGGAACCCCGACTTGTTCACCGGACGTGCTACCTGTCCCAGACCTGCTGTTATCAACTGTCTAGAGACAGCAGGAGCAGTAGAGATACTCTGAATGATCGGCTATGAAAAGCCAACTGACATTTACTCCTGAGGTGCTGACCTGTTGCACCCTCGATAACCACTGTGATTATTATTATTTGACCCTGCTGGTCATCTGTGTACATTTAAACATCTTGGCTATGTTCTGTTATAATCTCCACCCGGCACAGCCAGAAGAGTACTGGCCACCCCTCATAGCCTGGTTCCTCTCTAGGTTTCTTCCTATGTTCTGGCCTTTCCAGTGAGTTTTTCCTAGCCACCGTGCTTCTACACCTGCATTGTTTGCTGTTTGGGGTTTTAGGCAGGGTTTCTGTACAGCACTTTGAGATATCAGCTGATGTAAGGAGGGCTTTATAAATACATTTGATTTGATTTATAAATACATTTGATTTGACAGCCAGGCTCTATTACGATCTGTCAACTGCTGTTTTTGCTGGCCCTGTCTTTTCCCTGCTCATAGGACATGATGGACAGTGTGTGTGTGTCCGTTTCTTCAGTAATGTGTGTGTGCATGCGTTCCTAGGCATGCATGTGTGGTTGCAAATGCATTTGTGTGTGTGTGTGTGTGTGTGTGTGTGTGTGTGTGTGTGTGTGTGTGTGTGTGTGTGTGTGTGTGTGTGTGTGTGTGTGTGTGTGTGTGTGTGTGTGTGTTTGCATGTGGTGTGTGTGTGTGTGTGTGTGTGTGTGTGTGGGCGTGCGTGTGTGTGTGTGTGTGTTTGCATGTGGTGTGTGTGTGTGTGTGTGTGTGTGTGTGTGTGTGTGTGTGTGTGTGTGTGTGTGTGTGTGTGTGTGTGTGTGTGTGTGTGTGTGTGTGTGTGTGTGCATGTGGTGTGTGCATGTGGTGTGTGTTTGTGCGTGCATACCTGCAAACCTGTCGTTAGTGGTCTGAGTGAAATGGATAAACTACTGTGATCCATCCAGGTGCCTACAGAGGTGTTAGCCTAGTCGACTCTTGGACTGAGTCGACTCTTGGACAACAACAAGCATGTATTCTGATTGCCAACAGTAGTAGTCTGGTGAATGTGGCACTTGATAATCAACTGTATAATCATACTCAATGTGGAGTGATTGACCTGTGCTCAGACACTCTCTCCTTGCAACATGATGCAGGCAAATGATGAGAAAATAAACTGCTGCAATAGGGTGAAGGCAGAGGTTGAGTATGAGTACAGGCAGAGAGAAAGAGGTAGAGAGAAGGAAAGAGAGAGACAGACATACAGTTGCTGGATCTTAATTTGATCCAGTTTCCTACAGCAGGAAAATACAGACATACAGGCAGACTAGGTCTATAGGAATAGGCTGTTCCAGTGTTCTGGGTGGATATGTGGATAGGTAACTAACTTGATGATGTCACAATGCCCCGTTACCAGGGATGGAGCACTAGTTATTATAAGGGAACATTATGAGGTAACATGTTGCCACGGAAACACACTTATGTCATAATCTCAGACCACATTGAAAGTGTCAGACAAGCTCAGGTAGAGCGCATTAGCTACATTCGGACGATCTCTCAACCTATAACTGATTTGATTGATTACAACATTACACTACCTTGTCGTGACATGGGTCAGAGACTAAGTGACCCTGTCCCTGAGGTATCCCACAGGGAGAAACCAAAGGAGACACAGGAACATAAAGATAAACCCAAGAAGAAGAAGAGGATCCCTCAAGCCCTGACCTTTCTTCAGCTGTTTACACTGCTGAGCTGCGTCAAGGTGAAGAAAAACCCCTTTGATCTCTCCCAGAGTGGTGAGGGGAGAAAGGGAACAACGATAAACGATACAAACAACAATAATGACTTTGATACTGGTGAGTGTTAGGAGGTGTATATTGATTAGTGCTGCTACATAGTACAATTATTTAGGCTTCACTTGGAAAAAAAAACAAGTCATGTGTCTTAGAAATGTTTCACTTACAGGCTTGGACTACTCTGGAGGTGATGTGAAAAGGATCAAGGACAAGATTAAAGGAAAGGTTGGGGGAGAGAAATATTGCATTGAATCTCAGGACCACAAATGCAGAACGACACCGGAAAAAGAAAAAAACATTAAACAAAGACCTAACTCGGTAAGACATCCAAACTTGTTTATTAATGAGGATTAACCAAAGCATTTGACAACTGATAATGACCACAATAAGGAAAACACAGCATATTGTGTTGAATCTGATCCTTTGACATCTCTTGACAAATGTGATAATGTCACAATGCCCTAATAGTTATTAGGAAAAGTCTAAACAGAATCCATGGAACGTCCCAACTCTGACCTTTGACGTTGAAATTGAAATAGTTAAGGTAGGGGTTAAGGTTAGGGTAAGGGTTAAGGTTAGGGTTTAGGATAGGGACGTCCTAAGGATCACGGACAGCACTAACCCTAGTTATTATGGTGTAACATTTTGACATGGAAACACACTTAGGAAATAATATTTGTTGTCAATCAAGCTAGAGCTCATTGGCTACATATATTCAACATTGATATTGTAGTTTGAAATATCAGTAGATTTCTAACTGATGTACTGAATGCGACACTGAGGTCTCCTCTGAGGATCAAGCAAAGGAGACCCAGCAGAAAGAGAAGAAGAAGAGCATCCATCCAGCTGTGGTGGCAATGCAGATGTTCACTCTCTTCTGCTGTGGTGGGAAAGTCAAGCTGAGGAAGACTGGTCTCTCTCAGAACAGACAGAGTAGAAAGGACCAGGACAAAGACAATGCATCTGATACTGGTGAGTGTTATGGGGTGTCTGCTGATTAGATATAGAATGAGATTGGCTCCACTTGGAAGAACGTTTCTTCAAAATCAAAATGTCTAATCTACACAGGCTCGGACGTGTCTGGAGGTGATGTTACAACCAACAGGGTAAAGGACAAGAGTAATGGAAAGGTGGGGAGGGAGAAAGACCGTACTGAAGTTCAGCTGTTGAAATCATCTCGAGACCACAAACCCATAAGTACAACACCAGAAACAGACAAGGGAACTAATTTGGGACAAAGACCTAACTCTGTGAGACAACCAAACATGCTGTATCATATTTTGTTGTGAGCAAAAGATCTTTCCCCAAATACTGTGTTATAATTGGGTGTTACAATTGTGTTATTCAGGAAAATCGAAGGACACCCCGGCAAGTGAAGACCCCTGTGGAGGAAATTTACATAAGACCTGACTCTCCGACTCTACCACGTGCCAACGTAAGTTACTGAAACCTAAATTACTATACGGACAGACAGAGATTCAAACATCTCGACAATTTCCCCTCTGACCTCAACCTAACCCCCCTTTTCCTCCGAGTAGAGTTCCCTCTCCCAGGTATCCCTGGCTAGGAACCTGGCCGTCCTCCCGCTGGAGTGGCAGCTACCTGGAGTCCCTCTGACCACCTCGTCTACGGCAGCTAGGACAGAGAGAAAGCCATCCTCTACCAGCACTTCGACACATGCGCAGATGGAAACACAGACAACAGAAATGAACACAGACACACAGACCACTGCAGCCTCTCAGAGCCAGACCTCCATGGTCTCATCGGAGACCATGATAGATGTTCACACGTCAGACTCCATTACCAAGACCTCCACTCTTGACATGGCACTGACCCCTGAGAGCACTAAGGACATGATCATTACTGATGAGGATGTGAAGGATGACTCTGCTAAAGATTTGATCTCCAACCTAACAGACACCTCTATGGAGAAATCCATCAGTGAGACCAGCCTGAAAGACCTCATCGCTGAGTATGAAGATGACAATGAGCTGAAGGATATGGCTGCCTCCTCTACCACTGCTACTGATAATGCCACTGTCAACATGACTACATGTTGACAGTGGAGATCGAGCTGCCTCTGGATTTCTGAAGAGCCAATAGGCCTAATGAACATTTCAATGTAGCAAAAGCTATACTATGATCAATTAATAAAACATTTTTTCTGCAGCAAATTTTCATTACTGTTGAAATGTGACGCAGCATGTTTAGATTAGACCTATTTGTTTGAATTCACCAAAAATTATAAATATTACTGCCAAGGGAACAATCAAACCACTACAGGTAGGGGAGAGTGAATATATCAGCATAGAGTTCATTTGGACAATAATGATCCATAGGAATATTGCATTCTCTAATGTATGAAATAACATTCACCCACAGCGAATACAAATCAGACGTGTTCAATTTTCTCCCTCTGTCCGTCCCTCCCACATCCTGATGAGGTTTAGATTGTCATGTTGTCCAGCCCTTAAACTGTTTAGCATTTTAATAACACCTCGCAAACTCAGGGCCTAATTACCTTTGTTACACATGCATCAAATAGAGTCCTCCTATCACCACATATCTGGGCCACCTGAAGGTGCTGTGTTACTGGTGGGTTTCCAACAGATTACAGGGGGATTGGTTAAATCAGTCAACCTAAATAAGGATGGTGGGAACATCCTCATACTACAGCACATCATTGTCTTTGCCTATATTACAGGAGGGGAGGATATATTGGTGTCATCAGAGTAATTGATTAGCACACATACTGTATGTGTCGTTTTATCACCTTGAATGGTGACAGAAGAGAACTTTGAAACTATTGAATTAAGTGTTAAAATGCAGGGTGAAAAATGCTCCGTTAGAAAATCATTTTGAGAATTTAGGTATTTTATGAATTCTCACAGGTAAGATTTCGGTCAAACTGCACTTTTCTGTCTCTGTCATGCCTGTGGTCACCAGCTGTACAGCCTCCCCAGAGCTGCATATTCCAGTGGCCTACATGCATGGATAATGAGCTGAGAGAAGTAGTAGTAGCAGCACATCGTTTAGGGCTACAGCCAAGCTGTACTTCACCTGAGAAACCCCCTAGTTGTACATGAGTGCACTCTCCACAATAAAGATCAGCCTGACATCAACATACTGTTGACAAAGTAGACATGGAATTAAATCAACATAACATAGATACTGTACATGTATGTAATTAAGCATGACGTTTTTGATGATTGTTAATCTAGAAAAGATGCAGAACATATTAACTCTGAAAGGGGAGGGAGAGAAGAGAGAGGGGGATGAATGGGTTGATATAGAGGAGAGACAGTAGGAGGGATGGTGAGATGTGTCCATCTATGATTTCAAATATTAATCTACCCAATAAGGGGATCAAAGGGTCTCTTACCCAGGTGTACACACAGACATGCACGTACACATAGACATGCACGTACACACACCTACACACACAAAAGCACACACACGCTCACACCCACTCCTCTATCCACATGAAGTGGTCAGGGCATCACAGTGATCTAGTTACTACAAGGACATTGAGAGAAGCCATTTCTTTCCTCTAGAGACAGCAACATTGATGAGGTCTCCAACAAGTCTGTGAAACAAAAGATTACATCATCATTTTAATCCAAGTACTTTTCATATGACTGCACAGTTAGATACATATTACTACAGTGTGGACCATTAATAGAGATCCACACTCTTTTCACACTTCGGTAGGCTATCTATGCCAGGGGCTATTCTAGATCCTGAGCTACGAGTATCCATTGACCTGGCCCATCATGGCTTTAAGTGCACAGGCTATCCTCAGGGGGATACTACAAGCAAGCAGATGTGGGCATTCTATGTTGTGTGTCTAGTTTGTCTGTTTCTGTGTTCAGCCTAACATGGTTCTCAATCAGAGGCAGCTGTCAATCGTTGTCCCTGATTGAGAATCATATATAGGTGGCTTGTTTTGTGTTGGGGATTGTGGGTGGTTGTTTCCTGTCTCTGTGTTTGTGTTCTGCACCAGATAGGACTGTCTCGGTTTTCACGTTTGTTGTTTTGTATTGTTGTAAGTGTTCACAGTTCGTTAAATTAAACATGTTGAACACTAACTGCGCTGCATTTTGGTCCTCTCCTTCATCCCAGGAAGAAAACCGTTACAGAACCACCCACCTAACCCGGACCAAGCAGCAGCAGCAGGAGAGGCTGCAGCAGCAGCAGCAGCAGCAGCAGCAGCAGCAGGAGAGGCTGCACTATTTGGAGGAATGGACATGCGAGGACGAATTAGACGGCAAAGGACCCTGGTCAGAGCCAGGGGAATATCGCCGTCCCAAAGAAGAGCTGGAGGCAGCGAAGGCGGAGAGGCGCTATTATGAGGCGCTAGCACGGCAGAGCGGCTGGAGGCCCGAGAGGCAGCCCCAAACATTTCTTGGGGGGGTACACGGGGAGTGTGGCAGAGTCAGGAGTCAGACCTGAGCCAACTCCCCCTGCTTACCGTAAGGAGCCGGTCAGGGCGGAATTGGAGGTGAGCGACGCAGAGACAGTGAAGGAGTTAATGGGGAAATTGGAGGAGAGAGTTATGAGGGAGGCGCTGGTTTGGTGCATGAGGCACGACATCCGCCCGACTGAACGTGTCGGGGAGTTGATGTCACCGGGAACAGCTCTCCATACTCGTCCTGAGGTGTGTGCTAGCCGTCTGGTTAAGACTGTGCCAGCCTCACGCACCAGGCCTCCTGTGCGCCTCCCTAGCCCTGCACGTCCTCTGCCAGCTCGGCGCTACAGCTCTCCCAGCCGTGCTTCCAGTGGAGAGAGAGGGCGTCGTACCGGGCAGGCACCGTGTTATGCGGTGGAGCGCACGGTGTCCCCGGTGCGTGTGCTTAGCCCGGTGCGCAACATCTCAGCTCCCCACCTCTGCCGGGCTAGGGTGAAGATCCAGCCAGGGCGGATGGTGCCAGCCCTGCTCTCAAGACCTCCAGTGCGCCTTCACGGTCCGGTCTGTCCAGTACCACCAGTTCCGGCACCACGCACCAAGCCTCCTGTGCGTCTCCAGAGTCCTGTACGTACTGTTCCTTCTCCCCGCACTAGCCTTGAGGTGCGTGTCTCCAGTCCGGTACCACCAGTTCCGGCACAACGCACCAGGCCTACTGTGCGCCTCAGCAGGTCAGAGTCGGTCGTCTGCCCAGCGGCGTCTGAGCCATCCGTCTGCCCAGCGCCGTCTGAGCCATCCGTCTGTCCAGCGCCGTCTGAGCCATCCGTCTGCCCAGCGCCGTCTGAGCCATCCGTCTGCCCAGCGCCATCTGAGCCATCCGTCTGCCCAGCGCCATCTGAGCCATCCGTCTGCCCAGCGCCATCTGAGCCATCCGTCTGCCCAGCGCCATCTGAGCCATCCGTCTGCCCAGCGCCATCTGAGCCATCCGTCTGCCCAGCGCCATCTGAGCCATCCGTCTGTCCCGAGCCATTAGAGCCGCCCGTCTGTCCCGAGCCGTCAGAGCCGTTCGTCAGTCAGGAGCCGCTAGAGCCGTCCATCAGTCAGGAGCCGCCAGAGCCGCCAGCCAGTCAGGAGCTGCCAGAGCCGCCAGCCAGTCAGGAGCTGCCAGAGCCGCCAGCCAGTCAGGAGCTGCCAGAGCCGCCAGCCAGTCAGGAGCTGCCGGAGCCGCCACCCAGTCAGGAGCTGCCAGAGCCGCCAGCCAGTCAGGAGCTGCCAGAGCCGCCAGCCAGTCATGAGCTGCCCTCCAGTCATGAGCTGCCCTCCAGTCATGAGCTGCCCTCCAGTCATGAGCTGCCTTCCAGTCATGAGCTGCCTTCCAGTCATGAGCTGCCTTCCAGTCATGAGCTGGCCTTCAGTCATGAGCTGCCCTTCAGTCATGAGCTGCCTTCCAGTCATGAGCTGCCTTCCAGTCATGAGCTGCCTTCCAGTCATGAGCTGCCTTCCAGTCATGAGCTGCCTTCCAGTCATGAGCTGCCCTCCAATCAAGCTGCCCTCCAGTCATGAGCTGTCCTCCAGTCATGAGCTGCCCCTCAGCCCGGAGCTGCCATTAGTCCGGAGCTGCCCTTCAGTCCGGAGCTGCCCTTCAGTCCGGAGTTGCACCTCTGTCCTGAGCTACCTCTCTGTCCTGAGCTACCTCTCTGTCCTGAGCTACCTCTCTGTCCTGAGCTACCTCTCTGTCCTGAGTTATCTCCTCTATTTAGGAGGGACCTTTGGGAAGGTTCCTAGACCAGGGTCGGGGGCGAGGGTCGCCACTCAAAGGACGCTAAGGAGGGGGACAAAGACAATGATGGAGTGGTGTCCTCGTCCTGCGCCGGAGCCGCCACCGCGGACAGATGCCCACCCAGACCCTCCCCTTGAGTTTTAGGGGTGCGCCCGGAGTTCGCACCTTGAGGGGGGGGTTCTGTCACGTTCCTGACCTGTTTTCCCTTGTTTTTGTATTTGTTTAGTATGGTCAGGGTGTGAGTTGGGGTGGGCATTCTATGTTGTGTGTCTAGTTTGTCTGTTTCTGTGTTCAGCCTAATATGGTTCTCAATCAGAGGCAGCTGTCAATCGTTGTCCCTGATTGAGAATCATATATAGGTGGCTTGTTTTGTGTTGGGGATTGTGAGTGGTTGTTTCCTGTCTCTGTGTTTGTGTTCTGCACCAGATAGGACTGTCTCGGTTTTCACGTTTGTTGTTTTGTATTGTTGTAAGTGTTCACAGTTCGTTAAATTAAACATGTTGAACACTAACTGCGCTGCATTTTGGTCCTCTCCTTCATCCCAGGAAGAAAGCCGTTACAGGTCCCCGCAGCCGGACAACTTTCTCATGGCTTCTGGAGGGAAATGCTGTAGGAATGCTCAACCGGTGTCGCTCATTCAGCCGACAGAAACTTTCAACCTGTTTTCCCCATTAAGCATCGAGTCGGAGTCTGAGGCCGAGCCTTCTCTGGTCTCTACTCCTCCCGTTACGGGGTCTGAGACGCCGAAGGCTCCCACCATTAGCTCTGACAAATTGAAAACCCTAGTCATTGGCGACTCCATTACCCGCAGTATTAGACTTAAAACGAATCACCCAGCGATCATACACTGTTTACCAGGGGGCAGGGCTACCGACGTTAAGGCTAATCTGAAGATGGTGCTGGCTAAAGCTAAAACTGGCGAGTGTAGAGAGTATAGAGATATTGTTATCCACATCGGCACCAACGATGTTATGATGAAACAGTCAGAGGTCACCAAGCGCAACATAGCTTCAGCCTGTAAATCAGCTAGAAAGATGTGTCGGTATTGAGTAATTGTCTCTGGCCCCCTCCCAGTTAGGGGGAGTGATGAGCTCTACAGCAGAGTCTCACAACGCAATCGCTGGTTGAAAACTGTTTTCTGCCCCTCCCAAAAGACAGAATTTGTAGATAATTGGCCCTCTTTCTGGGACTCACCCATAAACAGGACCAAGCCTGGCCTGTTGAGGAGTGACGGACTCCATCCTAGCTGGAGGGGTGCTCTCATCTTATCTACCAATATAGACAGGGCTTTAACTCCTCTAGCTCCACAATGAAATAGGGTGCAGGCCAGGCAGCAGGCTGTTAGCCAGCCTGCCAGCTTAGTGGAGTCTGCCACTAGCACAGTCAGTGTAGTCAGCTCAGCTATCCCCATTGAGACCGTGTCTATGCCTCGACCTAGGTTGGGAAAAACTAAACATGGCGGTGTTTGCCTTAGCAATCTCACTAGAATAAAGACCTCCTCCATTCCTGCCATTATTGAAAGTGATCGTGATACCTCACATCTCAAAATAGGCCTACTTAATGTTAGATCCCTCACTTCAAAGGCAGTTATAGTCAATGAACTAATCACTGATCATAATCTTGATGTGATTGGCCTGACTGAAACATGACTTAAGCCTGATGAATTTACTGTGTTA